>NC_092877.1:352155939-352809064 GCF_028372415.1 Notamacropus eugenii | reverse complement strand
TGAAGGCATTAAATTAAAGAATTCCTGAGGCTCCTTCTAGCTGTAAATCTATAACAGAAAATTGGCCTCCATGGTATTTTCAACTGTCTCTATGCCTGCCTTTCCACAGGCTATCCCTGAGTGTTCTAAGTCAGTCAATAAACATTTATTAAGTGTTTGTTATAAGACAAGCACTGTGCTAAGTGCTGGAGATGCAAATATGAAAAAAAGACAGTTCTTGCCCTCAAGGGCTTACAATCTACAGGAAGAAGACCACACACAAAGAGGAAGCTTGAAGAGGTGGAGAGGGGAGAAAGTATCAGTCTCAAGGGTGTAGTGGGAAAGTCACACAGGTCCCAAAATAATGTAGCCAAGTTAGAAAAAAGTAGATTTCTGGGCTGAGCTTCCTCCTTAAATGGAGGTTCTGGAGGTCTTGGTTCCACCTTCGGATCAGAGGGACAGAGGATGAGACGATGAGGGAGTACCAAGACTGATAGGATCCTTCTTCATCTCTACCTCTTAAAAATCCCTGACTTCTCAAACTATTTTCTCTTTTGTTATATTTGGTTTTGTTTTATTTTATCATGTTTTCTCCCATTTATTGTAATTCTTCTATGCAACATAACTAATGTGAAAATGTGTTTAATAAGAATGTATGTGTGGAGCCCATATAAGATTGCGTGCCATCTTGGGGAGAGAGAGGGAGAAAATTTAAAACTTATGGAAGTGATTATTGAAAATTGAAAACAAATAAATAAATACTTTTGAAGGAAAAAAAGAATATAAGCTTCCTAAGGGAAAAAAAAAAAGAAGCTCTGGCTTCTTTCCAGGCTCAGCTCCTGTAGCAAGCCTTCTTTGAGGAAGTATTCTTGGCTATATCCTTAAGAGACCCCCAGAACCTTCTTACCTTGCATATTCATCTGTGACAATATAATCCACCAACAGACCATAAACCCCTTGAGGGCAAAATGTTTTCTGTTTCATCTTTGTAGTCTCCTTTTCTAGTACATATGTAAGCAATAATTAAAATCACAGAATCAGATTTAAAATTGGGAGCAGCCTTCCAGGTGATCTAATACAATCCTCTCATGTTACTAAAGGAAATCTGAGGTTCAATGTACGATCTGCTTAAGACAACTCACTAAGAGGCAGGGGCAGGATCTGAACTCAAATCCTCTGACTTCATATCCACTTCTATATACTTAAATGCTTATTGAATTGACTCCTGAGTTATTACATATTTGGAAATATGGGAAAATAGCTGGTGATCTAAAATAATTGAAAAGATAAAAGCCCATCTTTACCTGTGTAGAAAAACTATGGGATCCCATAAAAAGACAGAAAACTCTTTCACCAAAACAAATCACATAAAGTTCCTGTTAAAAGCTAGACCTGTGAACCACAGGAACTTCTTCTCAGCAGATCCCTGCGCCTTTTACTTGATGTTTGTTTAGAGGAAGCTAAAGGTATGTGATTTTCACTCTTCATTGAGTCAGTCTGGGAGGAAAGAAGATTCCTGTGACTGTCAATTGCCTGTGTTGTATTGCAGATATAAATCAGACATATTTTGAAAGGCCATGATGAGTCAAAATTCTGTGTTTTCCTCTTAGCCAGTATGAGCTTCTTGACTTACAGTCATCCTAGGACAACCAGGACATTGCTCCTGCAATGCTCCCTTTGTACTGGAGAAGATTGTGGGAATCCAGCATCTTATTTTCTTGAGATGTTGATCCTGCCAATCTGAACAATATCCATCCTCCAATCTGAAGTCCCCTGAATCCTGTATTCTACCTCATTGGTCTTTTAAAACCATTATGCTGCAGGAAGAATTCTTAGCTTTTTGAGTCATGTATCCCTTGGGGGACCTATAGACCCCTTCTCAGAATAATATTTTTAAAATTGAAGAAAATGCTAAATTTAATTTTTCCCCATCAAAATTCACACAGTCCCTGAAAGAGAATGACTATGCTAGTATGACATCAGTCCATCAATCAACAAGCATTTATCAATTGCTTCCTGTTTGCCAGGCAGGTAATAAGCTCTGGAAATACAAATCCAACCAAAAAATAGTCCCTGTTTCAAACATATATATATATAAAATAAGTCCTCAGGGAACTTACAGTTTAATGGGGAAAGTCCAATTCTCTGGAACCCATCCAGGGTTTCCTTGCCAAAGAGAATGGAGTGATTTGCCATTTCCTTCTCTAATTCATTTTACAGATGAGGAAACTAAGGCCAACATGGTTAAGTGGCTTGTCCAAGGTCACACAGCTAGTAAATGTCTGAGACTGGATTTGAACAGCCTGATTCCTGGCTCAGCGCTCTCTATCCACTATGCCACCTAGCTGCCCAAAGGAAGCCATCACTGTACAAGTACATATGTTCCCTAAAAGAGTCACTGACTTCAGAGTTTCCAGGGAAGGAGGATGTAAGACACTATGTCTCCTTATCACATGGTCTCATTAGAGTGTTACCCAAAGGGCAAAGTGGGGAAGGTCACCACCAATCCCTCACCATATCTGGGCCGTTGCCACAACCTGTACCCACTCATCTATCACCACCATTCTCCTTCAGGCCCTCATCAACACCTACTTAGACTCTCCCCAGAGTTTCCCACTTGGCCTCCTTTCCTCCAGCCTCCTCCATTCCATCCATTATACAGCTGCCAAAATCAAGACTCCTAAAAACAGGCTTGACCATGTCATTCCCTGCTTTATTGCCTCCAAGACAAACTACATATTCCTGTCTTTGGCCTCTGATATTTCTCGGTTTGGCTGTAGACTTAGTGATCATCACTCTTTGTGTACTAGATGCTGCAGACAAAGCTTGCAATTCTCCACATGTGATATTCCATCTGCCCTCTTTGCACAGGTTATCTGCCATGCCAGACCTTTTCCCTTTTAGAAGCTTGGGTTTCTTTCAAGGCTCTACTGTTGAGTGTCTCTTCTTTCCAGTTATGAGTGCCTTTCTCTAACCTCAATATTACTTTGCATTTACCTTGTATATATGTGTATTTACTTTGTATTCGTAAATATATTTGTATTGACTTTGTATTATAAGTATATTCGTATTTATTTGAATTTACTTATATTTATATATGCTGTCTCCTGCTCAATAGAAGGGAAGTTCCTTGAGGAAAGAGACTGTTTTTATCTTTGCACACTCAGGACCTAACACAGTGCAGGGCAGGTGATTAATAAATGCTTGTAGAATGGCCTTGGGATGATCAAGGAAGGCTGTCTTCCCCCATATGAGCAGAGATATAGCTGCCATTATTTGAATAGAAGCAGGGAAGGCAGTGACAGCCTCCTCTGACCTCCACATTCCCCTACACTCCCCAAGTTATCCAGTCACCATGGTTCAGAAGGAAAAGAAGATGGGCCATATTAGGAAAATACTCAGGCTGTTGAGATCCACTTTAGGACTCAGGTTAGTAGTTAATTCAGGAAGGGAAAGATTTGGCTTTGTTTAGTGCTCATCAACACATCTACATCTTTAATGGAAACTCTCTGACCAAAAAAATAATAATAATATTGAGACAAAAAAAAAGTACCAGTTACTTCATCTTAAAGCAAATGCTTAACATCAAGTTGTGATCCTTGAAAGAATTTTCTGGCTTCTCTTGAACTGATTTTCCAAGTAAAAATCAACAGAAAATAAGGAAGGATTCAGAACTGGACCTACACGTATTTTCATAACCTCGGCCATTCAAATTTCCTTGGAAATCCCATTGTGCTCACTCATTTAGCTAAATAAGAAAGCAGTGGGGGATTTTTAATTAGACCCAGAAATCAAAGCTCCAACAGCAGCATTCTTTGTGATAACAAAAAGCTGGAAACAAAGTGTGTACCCAACAATTGGAGAACCGCTGAATAAACTGTGGCATAAGAATGTAATTGGTTATTTCTGTGCCATAATAACGTCAAGTAGGAAAAATTCACAGAAATATGAGAAGACTTACATGAAGTGATACAGAGTAACATAAAGCAGAGCTTTCAAAGAACAAATTGTCTCACAAGGGGAAGGCAGAGGCAACAAAACTCTGGACAATTATGCTGGTCAATGGTACAGCCATATTAGCAACATTAAAGGATACATCACTAACTTCTTTGGGAAATGTACTTTGCAAGGGGGCTTTGGTGTATATTGAGGGATACCTATTTTATTAAAAGAAAATGTATGGTTATATGTATTTAAAAATTGAAGTTAGTACACACTTTTTAAAAAAGGGACAAGAAAGAGATATCAAAACTATAAGTGTTGGAGAATGTGCCCAAATATAAACTTTCAGATCGGAGGCTGGCCAAGAAGAATTGGTTCCAAGAAAGGTCACCTGAATTTCATTTCAATTCATCATCAATAGTGATTTCATCCAGCACCTCAGATGCTCCATGAGTGAAAAGAATCTTCAGAGGATGACACTAGTTAACATTTCAGATTACCATGAAGTTCCAGTGATGTGGTCTTCAAATTCCCCACCTTCTGCCTTTTGCTGAGAATTCTAACCTGAATGGTCCTTTGCCTTTGCCAATAAAATTACAAACTTCCAACAGGCAGAATTTAAAAAAATGTGGGGAAATTAACTAAATTTCAGAAATAAATCTACATAGAATCTTACAGCTTAGTAACAGAAGAGTTCAACCATTTGGTCCTATAAGTACTTCATGCTTAGCCCAATGTCTAGCATACAGTAGGCACTTAATAAATTCTAGTTGACTACTAAGCACTGTGGATACATGAAACAAACAAAGCAAGAAGCTTACATTCAACTGAATGAAAAATCACATTTGGAAGCTATATTAATAACAAGCTAAGCCATACAGCAGATAGAGAGCCAGGCCTGGAGTCAGGAAGATCTAAGTTTAAATCCACCCTCAGACCCTTACTAGCTCTGTGATCTTGTGCAAGTAAGACGCTTAACCCTGCTACCCTCAGTTTCCTCATTTGTAAAATAAATTGAAGACAGTGGCAAAATACTCCAGTATCTCTGCCAAGAAAACCCCAAAAGGGGTCATGAAGAGTCTGACACAACTAAACAAGCAACAGGGGTGCTAACAACCAAAAGAATAAGAAGAGATTATCTATTCCAAACACCTTCTTTATGGAGTTGAGCAGAGAGGTTAAGTATTCTGCCCGAGCTCACAAAGACAGTGAAAGTCTATGGCAGAGCCAGACCTTTAGCAAATCACATAAAACTCCCTGAATTTCAGTTTCTTCATCTAGAAAATGAGGGTACTTTACTAAATGATTGCTACACCCCTTCCAATTCTATGTTGATTCTAATGTCATAAATGGCGGTTTGGTTCCCAGCGAGGCCACAAAAACCCATAATAAGGCACAAATTACCTTAATTTAAACTTTCCATTTCAGTTGACCCATGTACAAACAATGCCCTGTGGGGGCCTCCACCTTCCTCTTGCTTTTTCTCTTTCTCCCATCATGTCAGCAACATTATGGCTCACACAAGCTTTCTTAAGTTGGCTGAGAACACAAGCCCCGTGTCACTCATTATCGCTACAGAAAACTGCTTTCCACTGTGCATGGCCAGGAGAGAAGGTGGGAGCACCAGGAACACATGATGGTCCTGCTGTAGAAATCATCCAGTATGGGGTCAGGAGGGGAAAGCCTCTCCAGAGGGCTCCCAGGGCAACGGGCAACTCCTCCTCACTCCAGCAAAGGACACTTCGGTGTAGGTGGGAGTGTTCAATGAGATTTGGTGAGTCAGGGACAGCCTGAATGTACTTGCCTTCTCAGAAGTGAACTGGATTCATACTATCAGGAGGGTACAGCGGATGGTGTGCTGAATTTGGAGTCACTCGGAGCACATAGGTTCACATGCCACATCTACTTATTCGTGAGATTTGGGGTAATATACTGAAACACTCTTCATCTATAAAATGAAAGGCTGAACTAAATGGCTTTCTAAGGTCTTTTCCAGATTTAAATCTATAATCCTATAATCCTCCCAGACCATTTTCTCATCAGTAACCTGGATGTCTAGACCAAAAACCACACTCTAGTCTAGAGGAATTAACTCTTTGACCCTTTTGGAACTAAGGCACCAGAGGTCCAGACTGGTGGTTGTTTCACTTCCAGGCCCAGCACTGGCCTGTCCTACTTCATTCTCTCTAGCTAGACTCCTAAGAAACTACAAGACAAATAATGGAGAGAGCACCTCCATTATTTCTTGGATTCTTTTTCTCTACTTCATTAAACTTCTTACAGGGTCTACCACTTTCATGCAAAGAAGACTGAGACCCCAGTTTAAAAGAAATTCTGATTAAAAGTCTGTAATCTCTATGTGGCAGTCATTACTCAGGAAATTCAATGCCATTTGCAGGTGCAAATAAACACATTATATGATGATAAATTACAGATAGGGTCAGTAAGGTGGTACACTGGATAGAGTGCCAGCCATGGAGTCAGGAAGACTCATTTTCATGAGTTCAAATCTAGTCTCAGACACTTACTAGTTATGTGATCTTGGGCAAGTCATTTCACCCTGTTTGCCTCAGTTTCCTCATCTGTAAAATAAGCTGGAGAAGGAAATGGAAAACCACTCTAGTATCTCTACCAAGAAAACCCCTAATGGGGTCACAAAGAATTGGACATGAATCAACAACAAAAACAAGGAACAACAATAAAATTACAGGCCAGAGGAATGAGTTTGGAAAAGGTGATCTAGTCTACCTAGTCATGTTACACACTAGGAAACCAAGGCCCAGATAGGTTAACAGATTAACTCGCCTAAAAGTCAGCAACAGAGCTCAAATTCTAACTGAAATCCTCTGGTTCCAAATTCAGAATTCCTCCCACTATGCTAAAGCTGCTTAATCAAGAAGACTGTACTAATGCCCTCTATGTGCTTGTCTAGAACCTGTCCCTACCTACAAAAAATTTACAACCCAGTTATATACAAACATACATAAATGAGTATAGCACATCTATCATCAGCCCACAAAAGAGAATTCTGAATATTAATTCAAGTAATTAATCAAATAATTAATATTAATTAATTCCCTATTTTCCTCTCTGAATGAAGATATCCAAATAATGCATATGAACACTATGATACAAAATTTCATTAAATCAATAATATCCATATGTTTCCTAAAGTGGGTGATCTGAAAATGAAACTACTCTTCACTGTTAACTCCTCTAACTCAAAGAATTATTTAACAAAGAAATAAACGAAGACTCTACCATGTTGTCATTGATGGGGACAACCACCATCTCCTCTACCCCTAAAAAATTATTTGATGAAGAAATACACAAAAGACCTACAATTTCCTCATTGTAGGAACAACCACCACCAAGCAGATCAACTCTTCTATGTATGATTTAGTAGATAAGTCCTAAGTAATTACTGAGCACAAACCAAGATTAAATGTTTGGCCCGTCTCAGGTTCTCACAGTTTGGAAGTGCCAGAGAGGGACCAAGATAACTCAAGGTTTTTTTTTTCCATATCTAAGCCCAAAATTCTATGCACTATGCTATTATGTTACTCTGTCCCTATGATTAAAAATAATCAATTCAACAACCATTTATTAAATTTAAATAGTGTCTATTCCTGGTACTAGAAACAGACACCCTACAAACAAAACATACCTTCAAGGAGTTTACATTCTTGGGAGGCTGGGGAAGGTGGGGAGATGGATACAACATGAACAAAAACAAGTAAAAATCCAAAGTGACTTGGAGATGGAGAGAACATGAATAAATGAGAGAAGAAAGGGAGTATTGAAAATATTAAAATACAAAGAAATTTACAAGGTTAAGATCATTCCTTTTTTTAAACTGAGACAAAAGGGAAAAGGACATAGTTCCATTTTCAGATCTTCATAATATAGTGTCTGGTTATTTCACCAAGTTATCTCTGGCAAACCTTCAAAGGTCATTCAGCAAAAGAGTATAACATTCACACCATCATTTGTTACTATCTCTTTCTTTTCCTACCCCACTCCCACCCCGCTGCCATAATTCCTGGCCTTTTCTCAAGGATTTTACTGCTTTTTATAACTTCTGCATTTATTTCACTGAATCTTGCTATTTCTATTTCATCCAACTTCCTGCTTTCCATCTCACACCTTGTTTCTTTAGCAACACTTCCAACTGAGAATGTTGACATTTGTGAATTTCCTGGATCCTCCTAGGCTGTGAGAAATTCACATCCCGCTTTGTCCAATCAGATTCCTAACATTCCTTCTTCTTCAGTCCTCTCGAGCCCACCCCCACCCAATGCAAAGTTCTTGGACAGGTGGACTGGTTCCTTCCATGTCTTCATGGTACACCATGAGGAAAACAGAACTGAAGTCTAAACTATCAGAATACATACATTTCAATCATACAAAGTGGAAAAATAAATCGTTGACCACTCAATTCTCAAACAACCAAGTTCCCCAATTCAATTCTTGCTTGTTCTCTAAAGAACCAACCATACTTAGAACACTGTGCCTCAGTTAAGAGGAGACAGGGAAGGGACATTCAGTTTACTGAAGAATTCCAGTGTCTCAGTCAATCCAAGGCCACCCAAATCTTCTAATGCCAGGTCTTTTCAGGGGAACTTGCTATTTACATTGAATTGACTGCCTTTGATACTTACTATCAGCATGATTTTAGGTGAGTCAGTCACTTAACCAAGAGTCTCAGGTACTTCATCTGTAAAATGAAATTATTGAATTATATAGACTGATCAAATAATCAGTATAATATAGTACAATGAAAGATGGGGTGTGATCTTAGGCAAGGCAAGTTAAGTCTCAGTTTCTCCTCCTCAAAATAAGAATATTGGACTAGACAATCTCTGAGGATTTTTTTTAGCTATAAATTTATGATCTCATGAACTTTGCTGTTTGCTATGACAGGATTTTTTAATAAAGAAATCAGCATATCTTCCCTCTGCCCCACCTCCCCCAACCCCAAAGGAAATAAAAAGTTGAGCAATAGTCCATTATCTTCCCAGAATGCCTAGACTATAGATAACTATGTTTTCAAGAATAAGCAATCCAAGTCATTGACAAATAATCCTGAAATTCCTAATCCTGCCATGTTGATTTTCTCATGGCCCAAGTTCTCCCTAGAGTATGGTAGAGCCTTAGTATTTTGGGTGCAGAAGAAACCAATAGCAGAAAGATGTCATTTCAATATCTGTTTAAAGAGTTTTGCTAAATCTGGACCAATGGTCTACTCAGCTGCCATCCACTTTGTAGGCCAAGTATTGGAGTGTCAACGAGTCAATGAAACTGAAGGGATAGAGAGGAGCTAATGACAGGTCAACTCTACCATTAATGATTTTTACAAAAGAACTTACTAAAGTGGTTGTTTAGAGGCAGCCGCATGAACTCATACTTCATAACCTAGCTCTACTAAGTGTATGAAAACCCAATCACACTTCCTGTGGGGTGGAGGAATTATTTTGTAATAAGTACAAGTTCAAGAAATATTGAGCACTTGAAACTCAATGACAAAACTAACAACTCTTGCCCTTAAATGTAAAAGTAGCATCATGCCTAGTCTGAAAAAAAAGCAAGTATCCAAATACAAAGTACATCCATGATTAGACTCAACCTAGGAAATTACAGAAAACTAGAAATAAGCACTATGAAATGGAAAGAGCCCTGGTCAGGAAGTCAAGAAACCTGAAATCAACTTGAGGCTTTATAAACCTACCACCTCTGTAACCTGGGAAGATGTTGAACCTCCCGCCATCCACCCCCACTTCCTCATCTTCACAATGAGACATTTGAACTACAGGATTCTTACCACCCACTGACGTTGGATCTGAAGTCACAGAATCTATCACAGGTCTAGAAAAGACACTGAAGGCTGTGTAATCCAAACAGTGCCTGATCAAGAACCCCTCCTAAAAATGTTTTTTTTTTAAAGGGTTAGGAGGAAGTCAAAGAGCCAAATGACCCGGGTTCTAATTTAAGTTCTACTCCATACTGTGAGACTTAGGGAAAGTTGGTTAATTTAATTTAATTTATTTTAGTTCAATCTAACTAAGGAAACTGAAAAGCATTGTGCTTAGGAATGTATAACATGAAAAAAATGGCAGTATCCCTTATTCCTCCCTCAAAGAGCTTATAGTCTAATTAATGTGAATGAAATATAGCATGTATGTATACAAATAAGGCAGAATGGGAGAAGACCAAAAGAAATCCAGAGTTCAAACAGAAATGGGAGGTTGGAGAAATGATCTTGGAAAGAAGGGGTTGAAGTGGAGTGGAGGCTATGAATAGGATTTCATGCAAGAAGTTGCATCTGCGTCAGGTCTAGGAGAAAGTGGGGGAGTGGAGGAAAGTTTCAGGCATGGGAAAAAGCATCCAGTCTTATGGTACTCAGTAACTTTCAATCTGAACTCTATTAATGCTTGAAATCCCTTATTTTCCAGGTTGTTAATGCATCCCTTCCCCACAATAGATAGATACATGGATAGAAACAAAAATTACTTTTATTTGTCTGTGCATAGTTTGTATCCACTTCTCCCTGAAGACAAAAATCCCCAGCACCCAGCATAAAGCGTCGCATAAAGCAGGTGCTTTATATCTCTAGAAATTAAAATCAGCTTCTCTGTTTGGCATTTAAAGCCCTTCCCAGACTCTTTTCTATCTATCTTCCTGGCCTTATTATATAATACTCCCCAGCACACTCTCTACAATGCAGTCAGCCTGGCCTTTTTGCTATGCCCCTCACACAGCTCTTCATCTGCTATCTCTGGACCTTAGCACAGGTTGTTTTCTACACCTAGAATCCACTTTCCCCTCCCCTCTACCTCTACAAATCCCTAGCATCCTTCAGAAGTCAGGTCTGCCGGAATCCAGATCCAACATGCCTTCTCCAACATCATGCAGAATCTAGCCCTGTGTCTTCATACAAACAGCTTCCTTTCTCTGGATCTCATCTACAAAATGAAAGAATTGGATGAAATGATCACTAAGGTCACCTCTGGTTCTGAGTTTCACCTTTCAAATTATGTCACTCTCAGACAATTCATTGACAACCTTGGCATAGCCATTAACCTTTTTGGAAATGAATTCTATCTTTTTTTATAAAAAAAAACAAAAGTGATACACAAAAGAAAGGAGAAACCCATCTGTCTGCTTCATAGTAATACTGAGATTATGACAAGGGATTAATAGTGATAAAACAATTTGTAGCTCTTGGATCAACATGCACACACATATACACAGACTGAAAAATTAAAAAAAAATCAAAAGGGAGGACATTGATTTGACCTTATTAATACAGCAGTGAAGGACTCGAAGAAACCATTATACATTACACAAAACTGGCTAGACTTGTACCTACAGAACCTGAGAAGTATTGGAAGGGACCTTTGGACACCATCTAGTCTCACCTATGCTGGAACAAGCCTCTGCAGTTCCCCGAAAGTAATGACCCTGCCTCTGCCTAATGATCCTCAGGCATCAGAAGGCACCACCTCCTAAAGAAAACAGCTCTTTCCTCTTTTAAACGCTCTGTCAATGCAATATTTTCAGTCACTTTTTAGTTGTGTCTGATTCTTCATGACCCTATTTGAGATTTTCTTGGCAAAGCTGCTAAAGAAGTTTACCATTGTCTTCTCCTGCTCATTTTACAGATGAGGAAACTCAGGCAAACGAAGTTAAATGACTTGACCAGGTCACACAGCTAGGAAGTGTCCAAGGCCAGATTTGAATTCAGGGAGAGTCTACCTGATTCCAGGCCTAGGGCTCTATCCCACTGTACTACTTGGTTGCTTATTAACTCAGTAAGTCAGTGTTTTATTTTTTTGTTTTCTTGTCTCCTTAGTTGGTCAGAAAGAAAGTATTTGACTTGAAAAGTTTGCATATAACATGGCTAATATGGAAATATGGTTTGCATGACTTCATATATATAACAGATATCACATTGATTGCCTTCTCAAGGAGTGGAGGAGGGCTGGGAGGGAGAGAGCGAAATTGGAACCCAATTTTAAAAAAAAAAAATTAAATTTTTTTAAATTAAAATTTTGTTAATATAATTTGGAAATATTTAACAAACTAAAAATATATTATGAAAAAGAGGAGAAAAATTTGTATATAACTATTGTATGTATTTTATACATATACAGGTATTTGCATGTGTTCTCCTCCACTGAATGTGAGGTCTTCATGGACATGTACTGCTTTCACCTTTGTCTGTATCCCTGCCCACAATGCCTGCCTGGCACTGAGCAACTCCCCATTCACCAAACAAATGGGGGTTTAATTTTTGATTATTCAAATTTTTCATCTCCCCAGTCACCTCCTTCCCCAAAAAAGTCTTTCATTTTTTAATCTTTCTATGTCTGTTTTTTTGCGCACTGTTTCCCTGTCTAGGATGTAAGCTCCTCACCAGCCCAGACTTTTTTTTGTTTCTTTACCCCAAGCACCACGATGCCTTGCACATAATAGGATCACGTCATAGGATCTCAGACCATCTCAACCCATGCATTTTACAGATGACGAAACAAGGCCCAGAGAGGCTGACTTTCCCAAGGTCACACAGGTAGTACACAGTCAGAAGGCAGTGTTTGAGATCAGGCTCACTCTCCAGAATCAGATTTCCTTCCCTTGTATCGCCAACAGTCAGTTTGAAATGGGCTGGAAAGTATGCATTCTTATGCCAACCCACAAAGAAATGGAAGCCCAGAGAGGTTAATTTACTTGTCCAGGCTCACAGCGTTAGCAAATGCTATGGCTGAATTCAAACCCAGGTGTTCCTGACTCCAAACCCAGCTGTTCTACCCACTGAAGATACTGCCTCTTACTTAAGTGCAAAGTTGGCAACACGTAAACCTGGGTAGGGGTGTGTGTGTGTCTGTGTGTGTGTCTGTGTGTGTCTGTGTGTGTCTGTGTGTGTGTGTCTGTGTGTGTCTGTGTGTGTGTGTCTGTGTGTGTCTGTGTGTGTCTGTGTGTGTGTGTCTGTGTGTGTCTGTGCATGTCTGTGCGTGTCTGTGCGTGTCTGTGTGTGTGTGTCTGCGTGTGTGTGTCTGTGTGTGTACTGTGCGTGTCTGTGTGTGTACTGTGTGACATATATATATGTCATAAATGTTGGTATCTATTACTCAAAATACTAAACACTCAAACCACTAGTTAAAAAGCACAAACTCCCAATGGCATCTGCCGTGCCATGTAATTCAATTTTCCAAAGCCTGAAGTCAGTCATCAAATTGTCAGCACTCACCCCAAATAGATAGATAATTGCAAAATGTTTTAAGTTACCTCTTAAAGCATTAGTAACTTACCACATGGGGAAAAAACACATAAAACTAGGGGCATCTTAAAATAAATCCCTGAGGCTTAATGAACAGCCTACATATTTGACTATCTCTCAGTTCTAACTTGATAAAAGTTCTACTTAGTTCCCATGCAGAGAGAGAGATCTTTCCCAATCCCCATTATCTTCAAGTAAAGCACATGGGTTTTGAGCAAGTCCCATAAACAACATTTTCAGATCCACAAAAAGTCTAAACTGCCCCAGCGTTGAAATTTACTATAGCTTTTAAACCTAACCCCAAAAAGAAACAGGAAGACTTTCATCCACTCTCCTATTGCCCACTACAATAATTAATTGCTTCCTTACCTTTCACCTCTACGCTGACCTATCCACTGAAAGGATTCTGCTTTCATCCAGATCTAGACCCACATTCTCTCAACTTTACCCATTCCCCCATGCCATTAACCATTGTTCCTCCCACTCTTTTTCAGATGCTAAGATTGGCTGTTTCAATACTGTCTTCATCAACCCCTTTGAAATGTTAGTCGTTCAATTCCAATGTCCAACACCAGATACTGATGTTCAATTTCTCCATTCTAGTCCCTGGGCTCCATAGCCCTAATAGGGGGTTAAATGAGGGCAGAACCATGGAATCATACTGACTCTTTGGTTATTCAGTCATTTTCAGTCATGTCTGACTCTTCATGACCCCAACTGGGCTTTTCTTGGCAAAGACACTGAAGTGGTTTTCCATTTCCCACTCCAGCTCATTTTACAGATGAGGAAACTGGAGTAAATAGGGTGAAGTGAGTTGCCCAGGGTCACACAGCTAATAAATGGCTGAGGCCAGGTTTGAACTCATGAAGATGAGTCTTCCTGACTCCAGGGCTGGTGTTCTATACATCATGGTGCCATTGAGCTGCTCCATCTATTTTCATCCCCTTGCTCTTCTCTCAATGTATGTTTGCTCCATAATACTAAACCTTGTACTTTCACAGCTTTTATTATCCCCTTAATCTTTATGTTCAGTCCCAGTCTCTCTTCTAATCTCCAACACTCCCTTTCCCCCACCACACGCACACACACACTGACACACGTTTGACTGGCAGGTTTCTTCTCAAATGACATACCATCAACTCTAACTCAACATGTCTGAAACTGAGCTCTTCATCACCCAACCTGCCCTTCCTCCTAAATTTCTCTGTTGTGGTTCATGGCACCATAATTTTCCCATTCATGCTGGTTCCTAACCTCACTCATCTTTGGATTCTCCAAAATCCTCCCATTGGTTGCCATTCTGCTTCTTTTTCCTCAGTATCTCTTGTATTCACCCCCTCCTTTCTACTCTCACTCTCACCACTTAATGGAACAGTGAGGATAACAGGGAATTTGAATTGTGGGGATAGCAAAGGGGCACCTACAAGCAGTGGCCCTGAGAGGGGGCATGAGCATTTTAACCATGAGATTGGCTCTCACGATATTATTTCTCTCCCAGTTGTGCTTCTGATTTTCCATACTGAGCCACCATGACTCAAATGCCTTCTCACTCAGGAACTTCCTTCTGCTATCCTCTTCTGAGTTCCTTTCAGGGCCTCCATTCCAGTGGATGGATCCAGGCCAGTCATGCTTCATTTCCCTCATGGCTTTGTTTCTGACCCTTCAGCCTTCATTGCATCATGCCCAGCCCCCTCCACCCCATCCTTCTTTCCCCTCCTAGCTCCCTTTCAGGTTCTTCTTATGTGTCTCTTTCCTTTAGAATGTCAACTCCTTGGGGGCAAGGGGAGTCTTTATTTTTGTTTATATTTGCATCTCCAGGGCTTAGCACAGTCCTGGAACACAGTAGGTTCTTAACAAATGCTCATTGCTTTGCATTGCCTCATCCTTTCAATCATTTATTCATCTATTCACTGTAGTAGCCTGCAGGAGGCCTAGGGAAGTACTAGGTATCAGTGATACAAAGAAAAAACAAAGCTGCCAGGAGATTATATTCTACTGGAGTCTTGTACAGAACACTCAGAAAGGAACGAGGAAGAAAGAGAAAACAGCTAGGACCTCAGTACAGTAGAGCATTGAGCTTTATGGAGTTGGGGTGCTCCCAAGTGTCTTTCCCTATGTGTTTGTGGGTCTATTCCTCTCTTCTATGCATCCTCCAGGGGACTCCTTTGTGCCAAACCAGGATAAGAAGGCACCTGAGGTCAAGGCATTGGCAAGTGTAACTCTGTTTTCTGAGTGGAAGGAGTCTTGGATGACATCTAGTTCAACTCCCCTCATTTTTACAGACATGGACACTGAAGTGCAGAGTGGTTAAGTGACTTGCCCAAAGTCACACAGGCTATAAGAGACAGAGGCAGGATTTAAACCAGGATCTTCCAACTCTAGACACATAGTGTTGTTCCGCTATACACTGTCTATTACTGGGTCAGTGAAAGCCACATTCCTTTACAATATATACTGAACCCTTCCTGACAGCATGTCGGTCCTGACAGTCAGAGGTTATAGGACCTTGACACCACTCAAGTCTAGTACCTTATTTTCTAACACCCAAAGTTTTTCAGGTTTCTCTCTGACTCTACTTCCCTTCCCATTTTTCCAACATGTAGGCTCTAACAGTTTACTAAGTGTGTCAAGTAAATCACTTAACCTCTGTTTCCAAATCCGTAAACCCCCACTTCCACTTGGTAGGGCTTAAAGCCCTACTAGTAAGCTTGACAACTGCCAGCTATTACCATATTTTCCCAGATTTCAGTGGATCTGGACATGTGATTTCAGCCAAATGAAGAACTCCTCATGTTAAAATTCCCTCTACTGATGCTAATAAGCAACTCTTTGGTAACTGATGCTCTCAGAGGGCTGCCTGGCATAATGAGAGGTCATGTGATTCATACCACAGGAAGGGTGAATTAAACCCAACTCTTCCTGACTACAAGACCTGACTCTATTCACTATATACAGTGCCTCTAATTATCAGGTTAACTTTCCCAAATCATTGCTTTGACAAAACTGTATTTCTGATTTTAAAAAATACTCTTAAAAAAAACCTCTGCTATTCCCTCTTCACCCTGTGATCTGATTCTCCTATCCCATATTATTTTTTTTATTTTCTTTACACTATGATTAAACTAATCTGCTTACCATTGCCCCCCCAAAAAAATGCCGTATAGTTCTCCCACCTGTGTGTCTTTGTTAATTCTATTTTCCTCAACCTGAAAGACTGTCTTCTATTGTCTGCCTATTGAAATCCTGTCAAGGCATATTTTAGTCCCACATCCTCCAAGATGGCTCCCACACCAATCCCAATCTATGGCAATCTCTTCTTCTCTCTTAAGGTCTATTGCTCTTACCATCCATAATATGTGCTGTTCTTACTGTCTGTACCATTCATAGGCAAAGGATAAAGACTGGATCTGTGATTTCATTGGTGGAGGAGAGCTCCTAGTGATGAAATTCCTCTATCCATGCAGGTTGGAACCTTCTTTATAACTTACAAGATCTAGAGAGCTCCCCAGGGCATGAAGGGGTTTGCCCAAGGTCACATGGCCAGGCCAGTATGTGCGTACAAAGTATACTTCCACCTTTGTGAGACATGAACCTAGGTCCACAATATACAATATACAGTATACAATACCACCTCTCCTGGCACCTCTACTAGAGAGTAAACTTGTATACATCAAGAAATGTGGTGTATTTGCCTCTGTCTTCCCCACAATGTTCTGCCCAGTGCTTTGCATAGTCAGAGTTCAAAAAAAATTGCTAAATGATGACAAAGAGCTTTAGTCATTTTCCTCCTCACCACACACCATGTAAGATCATCAGTATTTCCCAAGACAAAATTCTCTAGTTTCAGAATTTTAAGGAAGAAGACAGGCTCCTGATATCACAAGGAAGTTCCCTGATGTGTACTCTGGCCTCCCTATTGCAAAAATAAATTAAAAACATGCAGTGATTGCACCATATATTCATAAGACAAAGACACAAATGTTTTTAAACCCAAGAATATTCATTGAAATTAATAAGGGAATAGGAAAAAGCAGAGCCTTTCCTACAGGTCCCTTCTTTACATTGTAGCCTTGGGAAAATATTGTTGTCATTCTGTAGCCACAGTTTAAGACTAGACACAAGAGGGGGTGAAGCCAAGATGGTGGAGTAGAAAGATGCACATACTCTAGCTCTTCCCCCACAGCTCATACAATACCTGTAAAGAATGACTCTCAACAAATTCTAGAGCAGTAGAAGCTACAGAACAATGGAGTCGAGGGTCCAACCCAGGGTGACCTGGAAGGCCAATAGGAAAGGTCTATTGCACCAGACACCCAGCACAGCCTTGACCACACTGTACTGAGAGGAGGTCGGGGCAGGCCTCGGGAGTGGAATCCCTAGCAGCAGCGACTGAGGTTTGCAGATCTCTCAACCTACAGGCAACAAAAGTCAGTGAGAGGGTTTTTTCAGAGGGCCAAGAAGGGAACAGAGTCCCCCCTGTAGCTCCAGCCCTAAATGGTGGCAGCAGAGGCCACTCCCACAGCAGGCAGCAGCCCATATCCATTGTTGGAATCCTTATCATAAAGCCCTTGGGGGAATTGAGCAGCTGATATGAATCTCTGTGCTGGTCTGGCTGAATTGGAGGCGAGGTGGTTGTAGAGAGAAAATTATACTACTCGCAGATTCTGGGCACAAAAGTTTTCTGGTTGCTCCCAGACCAGTGTGCAGGCTTGATTGTGCCACCTTGAAGGAACTGAGATCTTACAGGTCCCTAGAATATACTCTACTCTTGACAAAGAACCCAAAAGTCAAGTAACTGGTTGAGAAAATGCCCTCAAAAGGGGAGGAAAAATAAGACTATAGAAGGTTACTTTCTTGGTGAACAGGTATCTTCTCCCATCCTTTCTGATGGGAAAGAACAATGCTTATCATCAGGGGAAGACATAAAAGTCAAGGCTTCTGTATCCCACACATCCAAAATAAATATTCAATGGTCTCAGGCCATGGAAGAGCTCAAAGGATTTTGAAAATCAAGTAAGAGAGGTGGAGGAAAAACGGGGAAGAGAAATGAGAGAGATGCAAGAAAATCATGAAAAGCAAGTCAACAGTTTGCTAAAGGAGACCCAAAAGAATACTGAAGAAAATAACACCTTTAAAAATAGACTAAGTCAATTGGCAAAAGAGGTTCAAAAAGTCAATAAGGAGAAAAAATGCTTTAAAAAGCAGAATAAGCCAAATGGAAAAGGAGGTTCAAAAGCTCACTGAAGAAAATAGTTCTTTGAAAATTAGAATGGAACAGATGGAAGCTAATGACTTTATGAGAAACCAAGAAATTATAAAACAAAACCAAAAGAATGGAAAAATAGAAAACAATGTAAAATATCTCATTGGAAAAAATTAGTGACCTGGAAAATAGATCCAGGAGAGACAATTTAAACAATATGGGACTACCTGGAAGCCATGATCAAAAAAAGAGCCTAGACATCATCTTGCATGAAATTATCAAGGAAAACTGCCCTGATGTTCTAGAACCAGAAGGCAAAATAAAAATTGAAAGAATCCACCAATCACCTCCTGAAAGAGATCCAAAAAGAGAAACTCCTAGGAACATTATGGCCAAATTCCAGAGTTCCCAGGTCAAGGAGAAAATATTGCAAGCAGCTAGAAAGAAACAATTCGAGTATTGTGGAAATACAATCAGGATAACACAAGATCTAGCAGCTTCTACATTAAGGGATCAAAGGGCGTGGAATAGGATATTCCAGAAGTCAAAGGAACTAGGATTAAAACCAAGAATCCCCTGTCCAGCAAAACTGAGTATAATACTTCAGGGGGAAAAATGGTTTTTCAATGAAATAGAGGACTTTCAAGCATTCTTGATGAAAAGACCAGAGCTGAAAAGAAAATTTTACTTTAAAACATAAGAATCAAGAGAAGCATGAAAAGATAAACAAGAAAGAGAAATCATAAGGGATTTACTAGAGCTGAACTGAATACATTTCTACATTGAAAGACAATATTTGTAACTCTTGAAACTTTTCTCAGTATCTGGGTAGTTGGAGGGATTACACACACACACACAGAGAGAGAGAGAGAGAGAGAGAGAGAGAGAGAGAGAGAGAGAGAGAGAGAGAGAGAGAGAGAGAGCAGAGAGTGAGTTGAATAGGAAGAAATCTAAAAAAGTAAAATTAAGATGTGAGAGAGGAATATATTGGAGGAGAAAGGAAGAAACAGAATGGGGCAAATTATCTCTCATAAAAGAGACAAGAAAAAGCCTTTTCACTGGAGGGAAAAAGGAGGGAGACGAGAGGGAAAAAGTGAAGCTTAGTCTCATCATATTTGGCTCAAGGAAGGAATAAAATGAACACTCAATTTGGTATGAAAACCTATGTTACAATACAGGAAAGTAGAGGAGAAGGGGATAAGCAGGGTGGGGGAGATGATGGAAGGAAGGGCAAATGGGAGGAGGGAGCAATTTGAAGTAAACACTCTTGGGGAGGGATAAGGTCAAAAGAGAGAATAGAAGAAATGGGGCGGAGGATAGAATGGAGGGAAATATAGTTAGTCTTACAGAACATGACTATTATGGAAGTCATTTGCAAAACTACACATACATAGCCTATATTGAATTGCTTGCCTTCTCAGTGGGGATGGGGGGGGAGGAAGGAAGAGAAGTTGGAACTCAAAGTTTTAGGAACAAATGTTGAGAATTGTTTTTATGTACAACTGGGAAATAAGAAATACAGGTAATGGGGTATACAAATTTATATTGCCCTACAGGACAAAAGATAAGATCGGGATAAGGGAAGGGAGGGGTGTTAGAAGGGAGGGCAGATTGGTGGTAGGGGTAATCAGAATGTTCAGCGTTTTGGGTGGGGGAGGGGAGAGATGGAGAAAAAATTTGGAACTCAAAATTTTGTGGAAATGAATGTTGAAAACTTAAATAAATAATTTTTGAAAAAGAAAAAGAATGGACACAAGAAAGGAAAAAGTGACCAAGTGATAATGACATCTGGAAACTCTCTTTCTAGCCTTACCATGCTTCTTTTCCCTCCCTTCCACACAAAAAAGGAAGAATTTGGCCAAATCTGAAATTGTAGTTTCAAAGAATATAGAAATGAGCTTAAAACTGAATCCATCCTTTCAACTTTCAATGTTCAATCAACTATATTTCTGAGTGATTAAAAATAATGAAGCTATCAACGAGAGCTTCAATTATTTGTCTGAGAAGGTAAATTATAATTATTAACAATAATGAAAAATAAGGATTTTTAAAATTGAATCAACACCTGCCTTCCACAGAGCTCCAAAATTTCCATATGTTTATCTTCTTAAATTTTTTTTCTCCCCAAAATATAGCTGGTGTGGTAAACTGATACATTCATTAAACACTTGATTAAGAGTCCAAGGACCTGGGTTTGAATCCACCTCTGCTACTTTTTATCTATACAGCTTTTGCTGAGTTATTTAATTCAATTCAATTCAACAAACAGTAGGGATATATAGACAAAAATGAAAAAGGGAACTGACATTTTGCAGGTGGCAGGAGGTGGGGAGAGGGAGAGGGTAAGGGAAAGAGAGCAGAGGAGGATGGGAATGTGAAGTCAACCTGCAAAGTTAAGGGAGAGCAAGATTCAGATGGGCTTCAGTAGCCAAACAGGAGTCCAAATTTCATTGTAGAGGCAATAGGGAGTCACTGAGGTTTGGTAAGCAGGGGAACGGGAGGATCACAGGTTTTTGGAATATCCATTTGGCATCTGTCTAGAGGATGAATGAGAGCAGGGAAAGAATGGAAACAAAAAGACCAGTTATGAGGCTGTTGTGATAGCCCAGAAAAAGCATTAATGGGTGAACCAGGGTGACCAGTGAGTGGAGGAAGCCAAAAATCTCAATCATTCTGAGCCTTAGTACTTATTTGCAAAATGGTCTAGTTGGACAGACAGACACCAGAGTCTTTAAATCTTGGCATTAAATCTGTTTTGAGGATGCATAGTCTTCTGATTTTATACAATAGGGGGAAACAAAAAACAAGACAGTCCCCAAAAGATAAATAACTTTTTAAGATCTTATAGGGAGTCTGCAAGAGAGCTCCAACTAAACATTCCTAAATCTGACAGTCCTGCACCCTTTCCACTTGACTACCTGCTCTCTCAGGCGATGAGGAAGCTCCTCACATGTCTAAGAGCTAATTCAGCACAGAAGGGAGGAAGCATGTATACGGAACCTACTATGTGCCGGACACTATGCTAAGCACTTTACAAAT
Organism: Notamacropus eugenii; assembly: GCF_028372415.1. Classification (NCBI taxonomy): domain Eukaryota; kingdom Metazoa; phylum Chordata; class Mammalia; order Diprotodontia; family Macropodidae; genus Notamacropus; species Notamacropus eugenii. The sequence goes on along the minus strand of NC_092877.1, from coordinate 352,787,624 downwards.
ATTACCTCATTTGATCTTCACAATAACCCTTTGATGGAGTTACTGTATTTATCTCCATTTTGCAGTTGAGGAAACTGAGGCAAACAAGTTAAAAGTTATTAGCTGTGTATACATGATGAATTTGAACTCAGGTCTTCTGGATTCTGGGTGTAGTGGTATATCCATGCACCACTTGAGACAAAAGAGAGGTGGGATAGCTGAAAGCTGAAGAGTAGACACCACACATGAGCACAGTAAGGTGCCTTAGAAAGATCCCTTGAATAGGGAATAGAAGAAAATTGAGCCAGGCAAGTAGAGAATCGGTGAAGAATGGTAACAGTTAATAGGCAAAGATCCAAGAGGATTCAGGCATGACTAAATTAGGCATGACTTCCTTTCATTACCGTGTGGTTTCCTTCCAGTACCTAATAAAAAGAATATTGATTAATATTTATAGACTGATGGAAAAGCTTACAAAGCGTTTTATAGACATCATCTCATGTGATCCTCACAACAACTTACAACAATGCTATGAGGTATTATTATCACCATTTTACAGATAAGGAAACTGAGACCCATAGGTTAAGGGACTTGCCCAAAGTAAGTCTGGAAGGTAGAATTGGAACCAAGAGTTTGCTACGACACCTTAGATGAATAGAAGCTTCCTGAAAGTTAGGATTTTTCACTCTTTTCTTCTCTCCCATCCCCAGCACCTGTCAGAGCTCTAACATTTCATTATTCTATCATTCTGCTCTGGCAGCAGACAGCAGGTAGAGGTCCATGCAGTGGGGACCAGGAGGGCCCAGCAGTGCCTCTTAGGGGTCAGGAAGCCTCTTTATCTGGTGTATTTCAAGGCATTTGAAAGTCTTTTGCAAACTGTTATCCTCAGGAATGGGCAGGTAGGACAGTGTCTATGGGGCTACCCAATGACACTTGAGGCAATGATCCATGGCACTCAAGCCTAAGAGTGATCAGGCACCTTACAGATCATTGAGTCTGAGATGCTCCTTTTATAACCTGAAACCCAGAGGGACGCCTTGACTTGCCCAAGGTCACCCTAACAATTACAAAATGATCTCTCCTTTTCACAGCGTGACCTGAGGAGGACAGAAACTTCCCAGGTCCGAAATTCTAGGATACGATGACACTTGGGAACTCTCTCCTCTTTGTTTTTCCTCTTACTCCTTTGTCTCTACCTCCATGCTCTTCATGTTGTCCCATTCCTGTCTTTCCTATCCCTTTTGTCCTTACCTGTTAAGGCTGGGGTTGTGACTCCATCCTCTCTCTTCAAGAATTCAGTCTGACATGAGGATTCTCCCTCCACATTGATTGATGGCCCCTCATGCATTCTTTCTCATCCTGTGTGATACTCTTCTCTGCCTTCCCATAAATCCTCCAATGCTTCTTCTAGGTCTTTTATCATTCCCCTCCTGCTCCAATGGCTGCACCCATTTTCTACCCTTTGTTTTGTTTTGTTTTGTTTTGTTTTGTTTTTTTGTCCTTTCACCCCTCCCTCTCTCTCTGCCTCCTTTCCCTTTGGATTGTCCCATCCCTTGAATTTTCCTCCCCTTTTGATCCTCACTTGCTGAAGCTGGGCCAATGGCTCAAAATGCATGGCTTCATCCAAGCCCTCAAGAACTCTTACATGTGACCAAGAATTGAGCACATGAAGCCAAGGACAGTCTCCTCCACCCACACCCTTGCCAGCTCCTCTTTGCTGTAGCCCAGAAGTCAATAAAAGCACCAGAAGTATTAGTTCCATGTTTATGGCCGGAATCTCGGCCCATTAATACCAGAAAAAGGGAGAACTCAATTTAATGCACTTGATTTCAGAAACTGTCTAGCATGTATATAGTCCATTACCATCATGTCTGCTAATTACCGTACAGTGCAGCACATTGCATCTATAATAGAAAAATGAATTCAAGCTTGGCAGGAGAGGCTGGAGAGAGGAAATTGGACTGATGATGACAACAAGGAGAGCTGCAGAATTTCATTTTCAGGAGCCAGGCTCCACCCCACCCTCTTACTGGAATCTCATTTAGAGATTGCATGCTTGTTGAGCAGTCTAAGCAGGAGGGATACCACAAGAAACTTTCCAGTACCCACTGACACCAATCGATACATTAGAGGCTAAAAATGTTTCCCAGTGGATACCTGTCAGAAAAGGCGAGGACAGGAAGCCTTTTGCCCCAGAAGACTATTCTTATTCTAAGACCTGGTATTCCTGGTTTTTACCAAGGAGATGACTCAGCATCCTCCCAATACGCGATGCCCTCTGAAGCTAACAAAGGGCACTCTCTTTTCTTTCTGTCCTAATAGCAGTACTGCCACAGGGAAAGTTCAAGGGCAACAATTGGGTCTTTGGTTTGAAGACTTGGGGTCAAATTCTTCTTTCATCATTTACTAGTCCTTCCTCGGTTTCCCTTTCTATAAAATGAAGGGGGAGATTAGACTGGCCTTAAGGTCCAGTTCAACTTCAAGTCTATGATCCTATGAACTCTGTATCTCCCTCTGCAACCTGGCCCAGAGCTGTGCACATAGTAGGCATACAAGTACTATCCCTTGAATGAACCCTTCAATTTGCTTCCCCTGTATGTGGGGAAAGACTCTGGGTTCCTTCCTTAAGGTCACCCAAAACTCAAGAGCTTTGAATTGAATTTTGGTTTATGAGAGAAACCCTTTAAAAACCAAACAAGCCTCTCTTTCTGCTAATCATACAATCAGAGGATGATGGCTTTAGAACTGGGATGGACACCTAGGAAGCATGGCTCTTTCAGAAGCTGAGGAAGGGAAGTAGTGTCTGCACTTTGCCATCATCATCATCAAGTTTATGTCAAAAGCTCCCACGCCACAAAGAGTTACTCCAATGTCTCATCCAAGTGCAGAAGTGACCTCTGGTTCTATAAGGCAATGATAATAACGTGGGGGCCATAGCTCGAATCTGTATTTTCACAATGGAATAAAGACTCCCTCTACCCAAGTAATCTCTTGAACATAATGTAAGGGAATTATCCAGAGCACTGACAGATGAAAGGTCACAGAAGTAGGACTTGAACACAGACCTTCCTGGCTCTGAGGTCAACTCTCTAGATTTTTATAGCATTAATAAGTGACATCTGTATAACAATTTACACCCATGATCTCATTTGAGGAAGCTAGGTAGCACCATGGATAGAGCCCTGGGCCTGGAGATGAAAACCTGAGTTCAGATTTGGCTTCAGACAATTACTAGCTGTGTGACCCTGGGCAAGTCACTTAACCTCTGTCTGTTTCCTCATCTGTAAAATGGGTATTCCATATACCTCCCAGGGTTGTTGTGAGGATTAAAGAAGGTAATAATTTTAAAGTACTTAGCACAGTACCCAGCATACAGTAAGCACTAAGTAAATGTTAGCCATTACCATCAATATTTATTATTGTTATGGCCATATTATAAATAAGGAAACTGAGGTACTGGAAGTTATAACTTGTCTGCAGTCACACAGTCAGTAGGTGTCAGAGGGGAGATTTGAACCAACTTCTTTCTGACTCCAAACCTAGCAACTGTTCCAGTATACCCAACAGCCACCAAAAGAAATTGGGGGATAATTTCCTTTTGGGAAGTTTTCAGTGACACTCACCCTATCTGGCTTTTTTCACTCATAAGAAAGCCAGCTTTCCTCTTCCTGCCCCATCTCCTTCTACCCCTACCCCCCCACCAAGATAATAGTAATTTATGCTGATACAGCCTTCAAATATTTCCAAATAGCTTGATGCCCATCATTGTGCTCAGTCTTCACCACAACCTTGTGATCTACGTATGAGACATTATCATACCCATTTCCCAGATGAATCACAGAATCTGAGAAGTTGCCCAAGCAGCCATCTGGTCCAGATCACACAAGAAAAAAATCCCCTGCCCTATGACCTGTCAAACAAACCGTCATCTGGCCTCTGGTCAAAGATCTCCAAGGAAGAAGAGCCAGTCTGTCCCAGAGCAGTGTGTTAGGAGGTTTCTTCTGACAAGCAGACCTAAAGTTACCTTTTGACAACTTTACTCATTAGTTTCTGGTGTTTCTCTCTGGAGCTAAATAGAAGAAACCTAATCCCTCTTTCACATAACAACTCTGCAAATACCTGAAAACAGTTATTCTGCCTCCTCCCCAAATCTTCTCTTCTCCAAAGTAAACATCTCCTTTTCCTTCAAGTTGGCTTCACATAACATAAGGAGACGGGAGCAGAAAGAGATTACTTGCCTGGCAAAGGATCCCACGGCTAGTTCTGTAAGTGCCAGAGGCAGGATTCCAACCTGAGCCATCCACCACATCACACTGCTTCTTCTCCTGCAACCTGCAGAGAGCAAGCCCCAGCAAGTCCCACCAAATTGGATAGGTGGGGAAAGTGGCACCAGTAATGGACTATTTATATCTACTTAGTAAGAACCAGTTTTAACTAATCAGGGAAATGCTGCCTCATATGAGCTTGGACTCCTCAGAGATGAATTTTGTAAAGAACAAAGAGGTTTCTGTATCTTCCAAGGCATGTAGTGGATTTGGAGGTAGAAAGAGTTGGGTTCGCATCCAGCCTTGGACACTTCCTAGATCGGGGGCCAGGGACAAAATCATTTAAGTTCTTTGTGACTCTCTTTTCTTACTTATAAAATGGGAATTATAATACCTGTGATTCTGACCACACAGGATTAGTAAAGAGTTCCAGTAAGGTAATATGTATCGAGTGCTTTGAGAATCTTAAAGTTGCAAATGATTATCAGTGGTTAGGATTATTTTCTTCACCAAGAGAGGCAATGAAGAGACATGAATGAGACCAAAAGTCAGGAGATCTAGTTCAGGACTGAATTTTGCCACTAAACTATGATTATACCAAAGCCACTTTCCCTCTCTGGGCCTCAGTTGCCTAATTCGTAAAATAAAAGGATAGGAAAATAGATCTCAAAAGTCTCTTGCAGTTCTGACAGTTTGTGACCAGCTTGGTCCAGGGAAGAGAACACCGTATTTGAAGACAGACAGCCTCGGTTTAAATCCCAGTCTTGACTGGTTACTAACTGTGTGAGCCTGAATCAGTCACCTAAGCCATGGTACAACAGAGAGATTATTGGCTCTGGAGCCAGAGGACCTGGGTTCAAATTTTGATTCTGTGGCTTGCTAAAGGTGTGACCTTGAATGTCTTTTCTGAATCTGTGTCTCATCTGTAAAATGAGGGGGTTTGTTGGTCTAGAGAGCCTCCAAGGTTCCTTCCTCCCCTAAATCTATGAGCCTCTGACTTATCTATGTCATTCTCCTCATTTATCCCTTGTGCCCAGGAGTGTTTCTCTCCATCTCACTTGTAAAATTAGTGTTAGTTTATTGCCTACTGTGTCACAAACAATTTTAAAGACCTAGAGAGACCTCCCCCGAAAAAGTAGCAAATGGAAATAATACAAAAGACTCCTTCCATTCTCATGAGTCCAGTCAAGTCTCTGCATATAGGAAGAAGTATTTGTGTAACTTTCAGTTTTACAGCTGGTCCCATCACCTCCGGAGGGATGGTAATCTGCCTCAGATCTGGAGCTAACAGGCACTTCAGAGGTCATCTGATCTAATCTTCTCATTTTACAGATGAGGAAACTGAGGCCTATGGAGGTCAAGTAACTTATCCAAAGTCACACAGGTAGTAAGGAATAATCAGGATTTGAACCCAGGTCCTCTAGATCCAGAATCAACCACTTGTCTATTGTTCACAGCTCAGTTTCACAAATGAGGAAACTGAGGCAGGGTGGTTAAGGTTAGTAAGTATCAGAATCAGAATTTGAACCCAGGGGCTTAGATTGAATCAGGAAGCATTTAATTATGTACCTACTGTGTTTCAACCATGTACTAGGTGACCAGCTGCTACAGTCACAAATACCAAAAAATGGAACAACTCCTACTCACAAGAAGCTTAAATTCTTTTGAGATCCAAGGTCAGTTTCTAATTCTCCATCCTTCCAAGTCAGACAGTGTGTATTTGGTCTATTTCCCTTGTTTTTAAACATATTTGTGTTTGTTTATATAATTTCATGACTTCCACTGGGATTCTTGATACTCTCGTTGAGCCAAGAATGGGATGACCTAGACTATGGGGAGAGGCAGAAGCATCATGGATGGGGTTGGTCTGTATGGAGAGACAGCAATGAACCTTTGTGTTCTCAGGCTTCCTGTTCTAGGATCCCTAGAGATGCCCCTGCAATCCCCCAGATACCAAATTGGCCTTTTCCCCAAAATCCCAGAGTCCAGTTTGCAGGTGTCCTGGCCCACAAAGGACAGTTGTTTTCCTACCTGGCATTCCACCAGTCCTTGAAAGGTCTGTGGAGACCCACAAGGAGATAGAAGCTGCTTCATCCTCTTCCCGGAGCTTACAAACAGTTGTACAGTTTCAACACCTGGGACTTTGCCAAAATCCCCTAAGCCAGTGATTCTCCAAGTGTGATCTGGGGACCTACTATTCTGCTCTCCCCTTCCTATCTCACTTAGTCAGCGCCATACAGCTTTATGCTTAATTATCCTCCAATTGGTGCACACGTGTGAGCTCTTTCTCCCCCAAGAAACAGGGAGCTGTGTTAGATTCAATAATGCTTACCACACTACTGAGTACATAGGAGATATAGATGATAGATGGATAGATGGACAGACAGAGACAGACAGACAGACAGACAGACAGACAGACAGACAGACAGACAGACAGATAGATAGATAGATAGATAGATAGATAGATAGATAGATAGATAGATAGATAGGTGTAATAGATCAACAATCTAAGAACATGTTTTGGGTGAGGCTGCAGGTGGCCGGCTCTTAAGCATTTGTAATATGTCCATTATTTTCTTTCCACTATAAAAGTTTTATTTAGATTTAATAAAAAGTTAAGTATCTTCTCTTAAAGAAGACAGCTTGGTGTATTGCATAGAATTCTGGAAGGGACATCTTGAGATATCTGTTTGGTGCAATGGATAGAGTGACAGGTTTGAAGTTAGGAACACGTAGGTGTGAATCCAGATTCAGACATTTGCAAGCTGTTGACCTGTGGTAACCATTTTCTCAGCCTAAACTTCCTCATCTGGAAAATGGGGACAATAATAGCACTAATCTCAAAGGGCTATTGTGAGACTCCAATGAGGTATTGTATATGAAGCATTTTGCAAAATTAAAGAACTTTGAGTGTTAGCTATTATTATTACTGATTCAGTCAGTCAACAAGCATTTATTACGCACTTACTATGTGCCAGGATGTACTAAGCATGAGGTCTACAAAAGAAAAGCAAAAATAGAGTTCTGCCCTCACATTCTAGTGGGGGACACTGTATGCCAACAACTCTTATCTGTACAAGATGCAAACAAGGTCAGAAAGAAGGTAACCTCAAAGAGAAGGCATTCAAAGCAATCCAGCTCAGTCACTACTTAATATCTGCATGGCTTTGGGCAGGTTCCTTCCTTTCTCTGGGCCTCAGAGGCAGCCTTGGCAAAGTCAGAAATGACAAATTCAAATCCCACTTCAGTAACTTACTAGCTATATGGACTAATAAGTTAATTAAGTTCTCTGAGCCTCAGTTTCCTTATCTGTATATATGTAAATATTATATATAACTATATCTAATATAAAAATTATAATAATATAATGTATATTACTATATATAATATATTATATACATAATGTTATATATAATTTTATGTGTAATTCTATCTTATATATAGTATTATATTAATATAATAAAAATATGATATATAGAATAATATAATATAAATATATAATATAAAAATTACAACTACTTTACAGGTATGATATATAAAAAGCTTGAGAGACTTAATTTCTGGATACTTAAGCATTTTATTAATTATGATTAGCGAATAATTAGTAAAAGGAATGGTCCTTTGGCCATCTCTCATGAACCAAAAAATGATTGTATGTCCTTGGAAGAGTGCTCTCAACAGATAACCGAAATCAAGTGTGATTGGCTAATAATTAATGAGAAAATGAATATTATAATGAGAGGTGGGCCTATTCTAATGAGGGGCTTGGGAACTTTGATTAGGTCACTTTTACTCCCAGACCACCCCCAAGGGCAATCTAGACAAAGGATCTACCCCCCCCAAGTCTGAGTAGAATACAATGGTCTCCCCCACTTGGGTGAGGTCAGAACAAGTTTGAGGAGAAAGTTAATCCAATCTCATTAACAGCAATGTCCTTCAGATTCTTGCTGAATAACTTGCAAGGGGTTGATTTCTGAATGAGGAAGTAGAAAAGGGTAAAAATTTTACTCCTAATTCAATAATTATTAATTTTGGAAAGAAATAATCATTTCTCTCAGAGGGCTGTTGTGAGGGTGGATAATATGTTTCAATATGGCAGCTTACACCAACCATGGAATTTGAGTAGCAGCATCCAGCTGGCCATCCCAAGTTCAGTCAACTCCTTTTTCAATAAACACTGATTAATTTCCTACTATGGGCAAGACCAAGAAAGAAAGGGAAAAAAACCAGCAGTCTTTGCCCCTCAAGGGGCCTCAGTTCTATGATGCAGATGAGTAAATGCCAAGTTTACATGTAAAGTTGTTGTAAGAAATAGAGGATGAATGATTGGGAGGCTCCAGTGAAGACATTTGTCCTGTGTCCAGAGGAAGGGAATGATCCTATACTGAAGAGGTCAAGAGGGGGAACTTTCTAGCCAGTGGAAACTCCTTTAAGATGACAGTGTTTTAGAATCCAAAAGAAGCCTCCAGCACATCTCATCCAACACCGTTGCATACAAATTGAGGAAACTGAGTCCTACCCAGAAAAGTGAAATGGCTTGCAGGTTGTCACAATTAAAAAAAAAATGGCAGCTCCAGAATGTGAACCTAGTCATGGGACTTGTGGCTCAGCGCCCTTTCCACCACTCTAGTAGCTGATGGTTGCCATGGAACCAAACGGACAACCAAACCAGAAATACTTGGGGTGGGACTGAAACACACACCTTTGATGGCAAACCCAATGGCATAAACCCAATTGGGGTAGCTACTTTCATGATAGGGAGCTGTTTCTTCAGAACTGATGCAACACCCATTTTGTGAGGCAATGAGATACAAACAGGAGACCCCGTGAGTCACAGAGGGGAAAAGCAACAGACCAATGGTCTCAAGAGGAGGAAGTATCCCAAGCATCCCAGCCCCAGCACGCCCCTGCTGCGGCTGACAAAGCCCTAGGCACCTTTGACTTGCAAGTACACAAATTAAAGAGTGGGGGAGGGTAAAGGGAGTTTGTAAGAGCTCTAGTTACAGTAACATCAAGGGACCCTGAGCTTTCTGGTCCTTTCCTAGTCTAAAGAGGTGGGGGAAATAGCTTTATGCTTTGAATTTGTGCCTCTAACATTTTACCCTAAGTCTTTTAAGGTGAATTTGTACAATTTCCTATTTCAACTTTGGACTGTTCTTTCTCTTTAGGAAGGGGGAGTCCTGGAAATTCTATCTGGGAGGGCCTGAGTTCATTATCAGGGAGTTTTTGTGAGGGGGCAGGGTAACAGAGCCACTTAAAGGCAGGCGTAGGCACACACACACACAGCTGGTCCTGCCTCCAGATTTCCCTTGCTGCATTTTCTGTCAATTAGGGGTAAACACGGGGATGAAGATTCTGTTAAAAGGCACCCCAAATTCTTAGCCTCCTCCTCCCCACCTCATAATTCAATGTCCATTCACCTTTTGAAATAAATGTTGTTTATATCTGCCAAGTAAGTGCATGGAGAGGTGATAACCTGAGTGCCCTCTTTCAAAAGCTCCCTCCCCGGAGTATACACAGAGCATCATTAGCCAGACAAAGGAGCGTCTGTGTGCTGCGCCTGGCTGCCGTGCTGGCAGTAGAGAATTATTGTCAATAATAATAACAGCTTGTCTTCCTTGCTGTCTCTTTTGGTCCTCATAGCAGTCTTGTAAAGAAGGTTCTATTATCTCCATTTTGCAGATGAGGAAATGAAGGATGAGTGAGATTAAGTAAGTCCCTTACACAGCTAGTAAATGTCTAAGGTAGAATTTGAACTTGGCTCTCCATGACTCTTTCCATTACTCTCCCCCCACTAATCAGGTCCCACCCTGATGCCTCACGGTGGTGTGCATGTGACCCCATATTCCTGATGGCTGGGATCTCCCAAATTAAATAAAGCTGATCTCTGTCAACTGAGACCCCCACCTGACTCACCACCAGACTGGCTGCAGGGGAATAAACCGTTTAGCAGAATACAGCCCATTAAGACACAGATGGGTCATGATTGGTAGGAGTTCAGGGAATATTCGCCCAGCTTAAATAATGGATACTTGGCACACAAATAATAACACGTGGCATAGTGGAAAAGGCACTGAACTTAGAAATCAAAAAGACCTGAGTTCAAATCCTCCCTGAGCTGACTAGCTGTTTGACCTTGAACAAGTCACTCTTCTTCCCTGGGTAGGAAAGGGGTGGGTGCAGTGGTATCCAAAGTCACTTCCAGCTCTAAATCTATGTATGATTCTAAATTTCTACAGAACTTTACTGTTTACAGAACACTCTCTTCACAACAGTCCTATGAAGCAGCTATTACCAAGTATCATTATCCCCTTTTCACAGATGAGGAAGTTGAGGTCCAGAGAGAGAGCTACTTACCCATAATAGCACAGCCAGTAAATGTTAAAACCCAAGTTGTGTCTCCTGATTCAAATCCCCAAGTAACATGGGCTAAGAGAGGGTGGACAGCACCCAGAATGACAAAGCTGTGGTTTAAAATTCTGCCATAGATACTTATTAATTTCCCCTGGGTCTTAACCTGCCTGGGTCTCAGTTTCCTCATTTGTAAAACTAGGGGTTTGAACTAGATCAGGGGTTCTTCAACAAGTGTCCATAAACTTGTTGTAGTATGTATATGTGTATATATATACTCATAATTGTATCTTAACATATTCAGTTTCTTATGCAATCCTGTGTACTTTATTTACAAACCTTATTCTGAGGAGCGGTCTATAGACTTCACCAGACTCCCTAGAGGGAGGTCCATGACACTTGGAAAAGTTAACATCCTAAACTAGACATTTTCATCATTTTCTCATATGGGGTATGGGGGGTGGGGGTGGACTAGATCACCTCAAAGGACCCTTCTAGTCCTAAATCTATGATTCATAAGGCCTTGTATGTTACCCCAACCTACTCCTCCCTCCCCCCCAAACATAGGACATTGTTCCTGGAATTAGGTTTCCAAGAGTAAATTATTAAATTGACTGCTTCCTAAGAAAAAGTAGTGGTGCCTGACCTTGGAGGACTCTCCTTGAGCCTCAGAAAAGCATGGAATTTGTTATCTAGTCAATTTCCAAGGGGATTTCAGCTAAAGCATTTGGGTTGAAATAGCCAAGTCTTTGAAATCAGGAAAGCCAAACCCCAGTATGCTAAGTAAGTAAACCCCCTCAACCTGGCCTGTGGGTTCCAAATGACCCCTTCCTCTTTCTGATTCCCAGAAGCACAGGCAAGATTTAGTGCCCGCCATCAATGGAACAAGCAAACAGGAACAGCGGTGCAAACTTTCTGCAGGCTGAAAGAAGAAAGGCTGGCCTCTCTCTTAGGGAGAGGTAAAAAGGTAGCTCCTGGACTCCATAGACACAGTGAGAGGACATCAAGGAAATTCACTTCAGGAGAGAAGATCTTGAACCAGTGAGTAGTAAGGGGTTGATGTCCTCGGAATAAATTGACCACTGGTGGGGGAAAAAGCCAGGCTAGGCAGAGATGCCACTGAATTAGTCAATTGTCTTGGATTTTCTAGCCTAGAGAAAACCCTTTCTTCCTATGCACCCTTAACACACACACACAGGGGCAGCTAGGTGGTGCAGTGGAAAGAGCACCAGTGCAGGAGTAAGGAGGACCTGAGTTCAAATCTCACCTCAGACACTTGACACTCACTAGCTGTGTGACCTTGGGCAAGTCACTTAACCCCAATTGCCTCATCTTGGGTCATCTCCAGTCATCCTGATGAATATCTGCTCACTGGATTCAGATGGCTCTGGAGGAGAAGTGAAGCTGGTGACCTGCACAGCCCTCCCTCACTCAAAACAAAATCAAGTCCAAGTCATGTCATCATTTCTCTGATGGCAAGATCTTCTTCAGCAACGAAGGACAAACACACAACATGCATACATCCAGTTGCATAGAAACCCACCAAAATACTTTGGTATTTTTAAAATGCCATAGGACCATCAAGAAAATACCAAAGTCTCCAAAGAGTCTTTCCAAACGAAAGCTCCTATGATTTCCTGAAAATACCAGATCCCTATGACAGTGTCATTTAGATCAAACACTTTCATTTAGAGAAAACATGAAAGGGAGGTCAGAGCTCACTTGGACAAATCACATCCCTTGTTTCTGGATGCTAATTTCAGGGTAGGCCCCAAGCTTTGGTATATAATATATCCTTATTCTCTAGATAACAAACCAGAGTAAAGGGAGAAAGGAATAAAGGGGGAGGGAGAGAAACTAACTGTTGTTTTAAAAGCCTGCTCTTTAGCTAAGTCTCTTGTTTATTGTTAGGATAGAAATCAGAACTGAACTCAAGATTGCAATGACATAGGAAACTCCCAAGTGAGGAAATTCCCCTCACTAGTTCAGTAGCACACTTTCTTTGCTATTTATAGTGAAGGCATGCTCAAGGTCACATAGCCAGTGTGAGTCAGAGATGGGACTTAAGCCCAGGTCCTTATGGCTTCATGTCCAGATCCACAATTCTGCCATATCATTTTATTGCAATAAAAAAATTGTAATAGTCAGCCCATATTTTTAACATCAACAGTCTTCCAAAGGTATCAAGTGGTTGCAATATGTGGAACATTACAGTCTGTGAAGAAATAATGTTGAAGATTGTGAACCAAGTGAAAGCATACTACAAATAATAAATCATGCAGTTGAAAGGGAGGGAAGGATGTCATCAACAGTGTATGGGTAGGAGAAAATAAAAGGGCTGGTCACAAGGAGAGATTGAGGGATGCCCAATGGAAAACCCATGTGCATCATTGGTGTCCTTGTGACATCATGTAAAAGTGAAGAAGGCTTTCCCACCATGCTGGGTAAACCACCACTCCTCCCCTGGTGACTCTGAGAAGAGTCTTGAGGGATGGATAGGCTTGGATGGATAGGGTTGTGATCACCATCAAGAGCTCATGGATTCCTGCCAGTATTGGCATATTATTCTTAGCAGTTACAACAGTGAATGCATATGGCACCTACCTCCTCTGATCTCAGAATAGCCCAATGGCCCTTTTAGAAAAGCATCACAAGACCAGTAATGGGGAAGGAAACATGAAGAGGAAAAGTCATTACTTAGCCAAGGTCACAAAGCTAGTGAGTATCACAGGAAAGACTGGATCCAGGCCTCTCTCCATGGCTGATTCTTCTTTCATGATTTGGGCAATCACACTTCCAAATGAACAACGGTCAGGAAAACATGAATGTGGCCTTCCACATTCATTTCCCAAGGCTTTCTTGATTCACTAGCAAGTGCTGGGAGCCAGAAACACATGAGCTTGCCCACTAGTTGGAGGTAGAAGAAATGAGGGGCTCAAAAGACACCCTAATAACAATACCAAGAAGCCTGTCTACAAATGTGAGAATGATTCAAGCCTAGAAACAGTCCATTTCCCCAGAGTTCTGCCTTATGGTGTCTCATACTGGGAGAGCTAATGCATTCTTTAATAGAAATGACTGATCTACTTCCCCTGAAATCATCAAGTGTAGAGCTATCTGTTTACAGGCTATATCCATTCAGTGAGAAAGATGATGAAACTGAGGCAGATGGGGGTTTGATGATTATCCAGAATCACATAGTTAGTAAGTGTCTGAGACAAGATTTGAACTCAGGTTTTCCTGATTCCAGGTTCATTTAGTGCTAGCCACTAAACCACCTAACTACCAATCCCCTCCAGTAACTCTTTGAAACTCTTCGGATGAAGAACAGTTACCAGATCTGCATGAACAGAAGGAGTTTCCTTTACTCACTATACCTTCCCCAGTCTTCTCCATTCTCCCAGAAGTATATGATACATAGCAGGCACTTAATAAATTGCCCTGAATTGATATAAATCAATAAGCTTTTGTTAAGCACCTACTATCTGCCAGGCAGTGTGCAGGATCTAATGTAACAGGTATACTTTCTTCCCTCAACTTCAACTTACTTACTCAGTAGGTCTTCTTTGTCCTTACAAATATTAGTAAGCAGAAGGAGATGAGTCTCCTCTAAAGGGTCATTGTTTGTATATTTAGGATTTGTTATGATACTTCATGAACAATGACCAATATGGGATTCCCATAGTTAGAATTCAAGTCCCATAATTGCCAATTGTAGGATCTAACCTAATCCCTACAAGAGGATGAATTTGGTGCATCCAAATAATTAGAGAATCTCACAGAACGATTTCCCCACCATTACTTGGGATGGGTAAAGGAAAGGAAGTGTAGCCTAACCTACACTGTGCAGCTGCACAATTCACATCAGTTTTTCATAAGATCATTGACCTTGATTCCAAAGGGAAACCTTAATGTAGCCTTTTTTTTCCTTCCTGATCCTGGTCTGAATTACTTGAGCTGCATTTGCATCTAGGTCACATGCAAAAGGATGTATTTAATTAGTTAATGGTTGCAAGTACTTTGAAGATGAAAAAGTGCTCTATAAATGCCCAATATTACTAATATGTTTATTTAAACCACAGTTTACAAATTAACATTTACACCCGACTCCACCCATGGGGTTTACTATAATATTTGATAATTGGCAGCTGAAAACCACCTAAGGGTATCAATGATCAAACTATTTCCCTATGTAGCTATGAACCATTACCCTCAACAGGTGTAATTTATATGCATGCTAAATGTGGGTTTGGGTTATAAAAGTCACCCTGGAAACCTGGATACCTCGAGGCAAAACGCCATTGAGATAGATAGATTTTGCTTCCCTCTTCAGGTTTTTTGGTCAAGGTGCAAAATCTCCTTATAGTTCTAATTCTAAGATTCCATGATCCTCCATAAAGCTTTGTGCAAACTTAGCAGTGAAAAATAAATGTCAGATAGTATCATCCACATCCAAGAACCACCATACATACAGGCTCCTACCGTCCCAGCCGTGGACCTCATCTGCCCAAGTAACTCAAAAGTACAAATCAAAGATCCAGGGCAGGCACTGTGGATGAATGCTTGCCTTTTAACCTCAGCACTTGGCAGGTAGTAGGCACTTAATAGATGCTTGTTGAATGAATCAACCAATAAACACTTACGAAGGAAGTAGGTGAGAAAGGGAGGGAATAAGCATTTATGTAGCACCGAACAATGTGTCAGGTGTTTTTAAAATATTATCTCATTTTATCCCATTGTTATCATTCCTTTTTCACAGCTGAGGAACTGCGGCATTTAGTGGTTAAGTGACTTGCTCAAGGTCACAAAGCTAGTAAATGTCTGAGTCCAATTTTGACTTCAGGCCTTCCAGATTCTAGGTCTAGTGCTCTATCCACTGTACCTACCACCTAGATGTCTCAGAACTTATTCCAGGCACTACACAGGAGATAGAAAGGAAAAGAAAAAAAACAGTCCCTGATCTCAGTAAGTTTACATTCTAATGGGACAATGAATACATAGACAGATACATATAGATACAAGCTAGACAGAAATGACATTAGCTCAGAAGAACCATGACCTTCAAGAAACTCCTTTCTATTGGATAATTAGATTAATGTCATGGTACTGTCACTGCTGAAATTAAGTTTCATGGGGCCTCTGAAGGAGATATGGATGAAAGCCACCACTCCATTCTCCTTTTCTAGGGACATTTTATTTAAATGAGATATTTATAAAGTACTTTGAAAATCCAGTGCTATGCCAATATCAGCTATCATTATTGTTGTTGTTGTAAAGCATGAATACGTAATGCCAATACACAAGCCTTCCACACTTAGAAAGTGAAAAATAAAATTTAAATTTCTCCTGTTTAGGTCCTTGAAGAAAAATCACAATTAAAAAGTCATAAATTCTATACCCTTTGAGGGGTTAAAGGCAGAAAGATGCCCATGTACAAAATATTCATAGCAACAGTTTTCCTAGTGGCAAAGAAAAAGCTAGAAAAAATAAAAGTAGATACTATTGATTGGAGAATGGCAAACCAAGTTATGGTATCCAACTGGAGTGGAAGAGTCCTGTCCTGTAAGAAATGATAAATACAAGTAATCTAGAAAAGCATGAGAAGGCTTGTGTGAACTGATGCAGGAAAAAAGCAGAAAATATGCCCAATAAATACATCAAAGTAAAGAAATAAAAAACGGAATGATGCATAATTATGATCTAAAACTTCAGCTTGAGAAAAGTTTAGAAAATGTCTTTTCCTCCCTTCTTTGTAATTAACCTGTAAATTTTTTGTTTGTGTATGGTTGTTTGCTTTTGCCTGTCTTTTGCCTTTCTTTGGATTCTTAGCAGAGTGCCCAGTACATCCTAGGCATTTAATAATTGCTTATTGACTGACGAACATTGTATGCATTATTAGATACAATTTCTGTGTGGCTTGGTTTGCAGAACTTTTTTTTTCCTCCTCTTTTAAAGTCTTTATTATAGCAGATGATTCACTGGGTAGGGGGAAGGGGAAGGATATATTCAGAAATAAAAGTGCTAGGGGAAAAATCAGTTATCAATAAAAGATTTTTAAAATCACTGCTCATCTTAAAACTGTTTAAGTGTCTAGATTTTTGAGGCTGCTCATGGGGAAAAAAAGCTTGCATCTCTGAGCTAGCAAAGGCCTTAAGCTAATTGGCTAATTAAGCTTTTTTAAAAATCACAAGGAAGAAATAGGGAAGGTTGTGGTGTTTGAAAGTTGTTCCCAAGAGATTTAGAGTTATTTTTAAATAATTCCTAGAAGTCCAAGCCTTCTGGGTAATGTGTGAATCACTGGAAAAGAAATCTGGCATTTGGGGGCCCAAAGCTAGATCCCAGAAAGATCCTGCAATGATTTTACCTTAAGTTGACTCCTTTGGATGATACAGCAGGGTTAATCAAGGATAGATCTCCGGAGCTTCTGGAAGGAAGAAAGAACTCTTGATCCTCTCCTGCCCCACCCTGAACCTGCTTGGCAGACTTCCAGAGGGAAGGCCTGATGGGCTAGGTAGTTATTGCACACTGAGACCACTTACTCCCTAAATGTAAACATATCAGAATAGTTTAATTTTAAAAAGGGTCTCTACATGATTGCTGAACCTACAACTCAAAGGTAGCTTGGGCTGTGACTCTTTCTCTCTGTACCAGGACTCTCCTGCCTTGAGATTCTTGGCTCTGTATGTAAACACCTACACATATATGTAAATACATACATATGTGTGTATCATATATACATGTATGTGTGTATATATACACACGTATATGTATATATTCATTCTACAATATTCTCACCATCTTCTTTGAGAATGAAGGACAAGCAACGTATTCCACATTCAAACACACACACACACACACACACACACACACACACACACACACACACACACACACCCCCTACATTCTGGTTCAGTTATTTTCCTACAATGTAAAACCTAACTGAAATAACAGATTCTAATGATAAACTGGGAACCATTGCCCATTTTACAAGTGTCTTTTACTCAGTGAGAAATATGGAAAATAAAACCCTCTCAAATTTGCTCTAATCCAGAGGACAAAGAGAGAAATGCATTGGGAGTGCGGGAGAGGGCAGGGTCTCAGAGGTACCATTTTACCCACAATGACATGCATGAAATTAGGCTAGGTGTCACAGCAGTCGATAGAGTGCTGTGCCTGGAGTCAAGAAGACTCATCTTTGTGAGTTCAAATATGGCCTCAGAAACATACTTGCTGTGTGACCATGGGCAAGTCACTTCATCCTGTTTGCCTCAATTTCCTCATCTGTTAAATGAGCTGGAGAAGGAAGTGGCAAATCATTCTCGAATCTCTGCCAAGAAAACTCCGGTGAGGTCACAGAGAGTTAGACACAACTGATGTGCATGAAAGAAGGGGTTGAGGGGAATTCACTGTCGGTGTATGATAAAGAGGTTAACTTCCACAGAAGTGGAAAGTGTATTAGATTTGGTGTCAGAAGGCTTGAGTTCAAATTTCAGATTTATTACTTACTACTGGTATGACATTAGGCAGGCAACTTACCTAAAATGCAAGCTATTTCTATTAATACTATTCTGACTCTTACACACACCTCCAAATTCACCAGTCCCCAAATCTTTGTTGGTGCCAACTCCACATCTCCCTTGTCTCTTTCTTTCTATTCGATCTACAAGCCTCATGGTCCATGGCCACATTACCTTTCCCTTTCTAGTCAGTATCCCTACATCCAGCATCCTCCCTCTCCATTCTGCCCTTCTTGTGGCTGCCAAATTAATATTCCTAAAGTGCAGCTCTGACTCCTTCAGTACCTAATACTGGACCTGGAACTTAGTGGGTAATTAATGTTTGTTGTTGTGAAGTCATTGTAAAAAGCCTCACAGGCTTAAAATCATCCCTGGAGAGAATTCTAGATTGGAAAAGGCAGGTGAGGAAGGAGTATATATTCCTGGTATGAGAGGACAGCCAATGCAAAAGAAAAGGGAAAGGAGATGGAATGTTGTGTGCAGGGAAGGCTGACTGTGGCTGGAACGTGGACTGTGTCAAACAGAGTCATGTGTCATCTGCCTGGAAAGGTAAACTGGAGCCAGACCACTAAAGGCCAAACAAAGCAGTCTGTATTTTTATCTTAAAGCAATAGGGAACTAGTGGAGCTTTGTAAGTAAGGAATGATCCAGGCAGACCTGGGCTTTAGATATACCAATTTAGCAGTAGTGTAGAGAAAACAGATCTCTACAACATTCCCCACTGCAGCCAAACCAGATTAAAATGTAACTGGGAAATATTTTTTTTTAATTTTTGTTGTTCAGTCATGTATGACTCTTTGTAACTCCATTTAGGGTTTTCTTGGTAAAAATACTGGAGTGGTTTACCATTTCCTTCTCCAGCTAATTTTACAGGTGAGGAAACTGAGGCAAACAGCCTGAAGTGATTTGCTCAGGGTTACATAGCTAATAAGTGTCTGAGGCCAGATTTGAAATCACAAAAAGAGTCTGCAAGACTCTAGGCCTGGCACCCTATCCAATACACCACCTAGCTGCCCCCAGGAAATATTTACTAAAAATAATTTAACAAATAAAATGATTTAACAAAATTAATATTTAATGAAATAAATACAATACAATAAAACACGTACAATGTTACATTTTAAAACTAAGTTCAATATATGGCCCATAGGGATCTTTATAAATAGATTAGTGCCCTTGTTTCAGTTGAGTTTGATGCTACTGATCCAATTCAATGCCTTCTTTTTTTTTGCAATGCAGGAAACTGAGGTACAGGAAGATAACCAAAAATTGCAGTTACTTGGCAGCAAAGATCTCAGAGATCATCCCCCTCCATTCTTTTAATTTATTTTTTTAAGTTCCTTTTTTTGCAATTAATTGTTTTTTTAGTTTTCAGCATTGACTTTCAGAAGATTTTGAGTTCTAAATTTTCTATCCCTCCCTTCCCTACCCCCTCCCCAAAAAGCATGCAATCTGATATAGGCTCTACATATACATCCAACCCCCTCCATTTTTACAGAAGACACTGAGACTCGGAGAAAAGGAAGATTCACCCAAAGAAAGCCCATGAGAAGAGCTGGGATTTAAATCAAGGTCTCCTGGCTCTAAATCCAGGCCTCTTTCCACTACACTAATGAATTAAATGAGTGTAAAATAAAGGATGTTGCTGGAGCCATCAACTACATCAGTCTGCTCAATACTGCCAAACTTCCAATCTCATTGATTAAAAAACAGTCATTATAAATAAAGAGCTATTGAAAATTCATTCTTTCCTACAATCAGTACCATGGAAACTAACAGGGTTTCTCTTGGCCCCCTCCAAAGACAAGCTTGCCCATCTCAGCACTTCTCTGACATCTTAGGAACCAAAGCTCACCTTCTAAATGAGGTACCAGATAGATGCTCATGGGTCTTGGTCTTTTTAAAAAAATGTTCTAAATGTACATTTTTTTTCCCAAATATATATTGAAGGGCTCACAGTCTTTGCAGTCACCTAGGTTCACAACCTCAGTCACCTGTTTTGCTTTCTCTTTCATCTAGTATGTCTAATTAGGTGCTGTCTTACCAATTCTGCCTCCATGGCACCTCTCAAATCCTTCCATTCTCTCTACTCCCACAGCCACCTCTCAACACCTCCTGATTAAACAATGACAATAGCCTTTTCATTTTATTCCTGGTTTACAATCTCTTTTCCAACCTATCCTCAGCACAGTGGCCAAAATTATTTTTTTAAAACAAGTCTGACTGTGTCACTCCCTTCCTCAAGAAAGAGCAGTGGCTCCCCATTGACTGAGATAATATCCAAATTCCTCATCTTGGCATTTAAAGTCCTTCACAACCTGACTCTAGCCTCATTTAATCTCCTACTCGTACCCAAGTTTCCATCCTACTTTCCCTTCCTGAACTCTGCCTCCCATCTCATCTCTAAAATCTCTGTATTTGCATGGACTTTCTCCCCCCCACCCTCAAGTTTGTAATGCACAACCAGAATCTCTCCCTCTACTCCTTTACAAGTCCTAATTCCTTCAGCTCATGTGCTGTCTCCTATGAATTCCTTAGTTGTTACTATTCTCCCCCTTTTCCCCAAATTATTATGTATATAAATTTACATGTTCTATCCATCCAGTAGAATAGAAATTTCTAGTGGTCGGGGACTACGTTATCTGTGACCCCCTATGGCTTGGAGCAATACTACACAGCAAAGTAAAAACTGAATGAACGCTTGTTGGATTGGCTCAAATGATTTCCAGTGCCTTACTTAAAAACACAATGATGTACTCCAGACTAGAAATATGAAAAATAAACCATCTACAATATTCGGGAAATATATTAGGAATTTTCAGTCCTATTTAATTGAGGTAATACTTGTAAAGCACTTCCTTGTAAAGCAGTTCATAGCATGTGGGTGATTAATAAAAGTGTATCCCCTTCCCTTCTCTATTCAAAAACACACTTCTGAAGGACTTCATCATAGGCCAGCGAACTGTGCTTTCCTACAGGAGAGACAATTATTATTCTTAGTACTCTAGAACTTCTTAGAATGGCCTTCAGAGGACATCTAGTCCATCTGCTCCCCGCCCCACCCTTTATTTTGTGGTTTAGGAAACTGAGGCCTTAGGAGATTAAGTGAGTTCAAGGAGGTCATATTTGAGGTAACATTTGAATCCAGGTTCTCTGTCTCCAGATCTGTGTTGTTTTGGGTTTTTTTTTTTCCATTAAACCGTGAGGTGTTTGGATTTTACTAAGCCCTGGAGATAGTGTGGCACAGTAAAAAAACAAAACGAAACAAAAACACTTGATTCTGACATCAGATGACCTGCGTTCAAATCTAGCCTTTGGCCCTTACCCATGCAACCTTGGGCAAGTCACAAGTCTAGACCTCAGTTTCCTCATTTGAAATAATGAAGTGACTAGACTAGATGAGCTGGCCTGGGTGCCTAACTTTAGGATTCTACTAAGTTAAAGATTGAAGATCTAAGAGTCTATAGTAACTTTTATCAGTAGGGATAAGGCTCAATTCTTACGTAAATACATGACCTTTTACTGCCCACTCCCTTTCGCTACCAGAATGGGTCTTTTTATCATTTGACGTTTTTTTTTTTTTTATGGTCTCTAAGAGTTTTAATGGTACTTACTGCTCTAAAGACTTGGCTTTGAAATTCCAGCCATCAGACCCTCACAACCACCTCAGGCTAGACATTTAAAGGCCCTGGAGGCTGGATTTTGCTGTGACTTCCTGCTCCGTAGAAAACAAGACCACCAGGGTCTAATTAGTCATGCAACAAAGTTTTTACCCTGTGGTTTGATGCAGCAGTTCAACAAGTGTTTTGTTGTTATTCAGTCTCGTCTTTTTTTGCTTGAGCCCATTTGGGGTTTTCTTCACAAAGACACTGGGAATGACTTGCCATTTCCTTCTCCAGCTTATTTTACAGATGAGGAAACTGTAAGCAAGCAGGGTTAAGTGACTTGGTCAGGGTCTCATAGCCAGTAAGTGTCTGAGGCCAGATTTGAACTTAGGAAGATGAATGTTCCTGATTCCAGGCCCAGCACTCCATCCACTGTACCATCTGGCTGCCCGTGTTACATCTGGGCAATTCTGACTGTCTTCAACAAATCTAAGGCCCCAGTTGGTTTTTGATACAAAAACAGAATGGGGATGCAAAAGAATAAAGTAAAAAATCTCTGTCCTCAAACAGTTTACACTACGTTGTAAAATACCTGGCCTCAGACACTTACTAGTGGTGTGATCATGAGCAAGTCACTTAACCTTGTTTGGCTCAGTTTCCTCATCTGTAAAATGAGCTGGAGAGGAAAATGGTAAACCAAGAAAACCCCCAGAATGGATCACAAAGAGTCAGGCACAACTGAAAAACAACATTTTACTCCCATTTCTAATTTTGGGAATTTTCTATATCTTTTACAGGTAATGCCAGCTCTAGCCTCCCTAAAAGCGGAACTACAGTGTGTCTGAGTATGTGTTTGTGTGTGTTTATTTTGGCCTGGATCTGTGAGTCTATCAGGGCAGGGAACTCCTAATATGGAAACTGCCTTCACAGATACAGATCTACCACTCCCTTACGGGTAGTTTTAGTGGAAGAAATATTGTTAGGGGTGGCTGTACCTTGCACCCTGGGTTATAGTTGTTTGTCCTTCATTCTTGAAGAGGACCATGGCATCAGGAAGGTGACGTCATGACTTACAAGTGAATTGGATTTAACTGAGGCAGGGCTGTGCAGAGTCACCAGCTTCACTCTCTCCTCTGGAGTCATCTGGGTCCAGTGGCAAGATATAGATCAGGTCAACTGGAGACAGCTCAGATGCAATGGAAGACCTTGGTCTTTTTAAGCTAAGGTCTTTCCCAGGTCTCACTCTGACTGAGGAAATACCATTCAGTGATTAAGGCTGGGTAAGAAATGAGTCAAAGAATGGCCACTTTAACTTTGGGCCATCAGAACCCAAACAGTGACCAAATGAGGCTTGCGCTACAACCTATTCTTGGCCCCAATCAATGAAAGCCAGAGTGATTTGGATTTAAAAAAGAAATCTAGCCTGAAATCAGTATGTGTCAGAGGCCATACTGGAATCCAGGCCTTCTTTACCCCACTGAAATTCTGTGCCAGTCTCAATATTTCTAGACATGAATGGACATGTGTATAAAAACATACAGATATCCCATAGATTCATTTTGTCTGTTGGAGATACACATTTGTGTGAATACTCTGGCTAGAAAGCTGCTAAATATTAAAATGAAAACATGAGCAAGTGTGTATATACACACACAAGATTGTAAAGTTTAGAGGAAGCTTAGGGTCTTCTGATTCAACTTCCTTTTTTAGGGTTGAGAGAATTCAGGATCAGAAAGTGGAGTAATCTCCACAAGGTCATCCAGGTAATAAATTGTAAAACATGAAGAGTTTTTCTTATATGTCCCTAATTTTCATGGGTTATTCTAAGAGCATCCTACATTTTTAAAAAGATATAATTTTTTTTGACTTTCCTAATAATTAAATTTATTTATTTAACTTTTAACATTCATTTTCACAAAATTTTGGGTTACAAATTTTCTCCCCTTTTATCCCCTCCCCTCCCCAAACACCAAGCATTCTAATTGCCCCTGTGACCAATCTGCTCTCTCTTCTATCCTCCCTCTCTGCCCTTGTCTCCGTCTTCTCTTTTGTCCTGTAGGGCCAGATAGCTTTCTATACCCCTTTACCTGTATTTCTTATTTCCTAGTGGTAAGAACATTACAGTTGATCCTAACACTTTGAGTTCCAACTTCTTTACCTCCCTCCCTCTCCACCCCTTCCCTTTTGAAGGCAAGCAATTCAATATAGGCCAAATCTGTGTAGTTTTGCAAATGACTTCCATAATAGTTGTGTTGTATAGGACTAACTATATTTCCCTCCATCCTATCCTGCCCCCATTACTTCTATTCTCTTTTGATCCTATCCCTCCCCATGAGTGTCGACCTCGAATTTCATTCTCCTCCCCATGCCCTCCCTTCTATCATCCCCCCCACCCTGCTTGTCCCCTTGTCCCCCACTTTCCTGTATTGTGAGATAGGTTTTCCTACCAAAATGAGTGTGCATTTTATTCTTTCCTTTAGTGGAATGTGATGAGAGTAGACTTCATGTTTTTCTCTCACCTCCCCTCTTTATCCCTCCACTAATGAGTCTTTTGCTTGCCTCTTTTATGAGAGATAATTTGCCCCATTCAATTTCTCCCTTTCTCCTCCCAACATATTTCTCTCTCACTGCTTGATTTCATTTTTTTTTTAAGTTATGATCCCATCCTCTTCAATTCACTCTGTGCACTCTGTCTCTATGTATGTGTGTGTGTGTGCATGTGTGTGTGTGTAATCCCACCCAGTACCCAGATACTGAAATGTTTCAAGAGTTACAAATATTGTCTTTCCATGTAGGAATGTAAACAGTTCAACTTTAGTAAGTCCCTTATGACTTCTCTTTGCTGTTCACCTTTTCATGGTTCTCTTCATTCTTGTGTTTGAAAGTCAAATTTTCTTTTCAGCTCTGGTCTTTTCATCAAGAATGCTTGAAAATCCTCTATTTCATTGAAAGACTAATTTTTCCCCTGAAGTATTATACTCAGTTTTGCTGGGTAGGTGATTCTTGGTTTTAGTCCTGGTTCCTGTGACTTCTGGAATATCCTGTTCCATGCCCTTCGATCCCTTAATGTAGAGGCTGCTAGATCTTGTGTTATCCTGATTGTATTTCCAGAATACTTGAATTGTTTCTTTCTAGCTGCTTGCAATATTTTCTCCTTGACCTGGGAACTCTGGAATTTGGCCACAATGTTCCTAGGAGTTTCTCTTTTTGGATCTCTTTCAGGCAGTGTTCTGTGGATTCCTTGAATATTTATTTTGCCCTCTGGTTCTAGAATCTCAGGGCAGTTTTCCTTGATAATTTCAGGAAAGATGATGTCTAGGCTCTTCTTTTGATCGTGGCTTTCAGGTAGTCCCAAAATTTTTAAATTGTCTCTCCTGATTCTATTTTCCAGGTCAGTTGTTTTTCCAATGAGATATTTCATATTATCTTCCATTTTTCCATTCTTCTCTCTTTGTTCTGTGATATCATGCTTTCTCACAAAGTCCTTAGCCTCCATCTGTGCCATTCTAGTTTTGAAAGAACTATTTTCTTCAGTGAGCTTTTGAATCTCCTTTTCCATTTGGCTAATTCTGCTTTTGAAAGCATTCTTTTCCTCATTGGCTTTTTGAGCCTCTTTTGCCAATTGAGTTAGGCTAGTTTTCAAGGTGTTAATTTCTTCAACATTTTTTTGGGTCTCCTTTAGCAGGGAGCTGATCTGCTGTTCATGCTTTGACTTCATCTCTCTCATTTCTCTTCCCAGTTTTTCCTCCACCTCTCTAACTTGATTTTCAAAATTCTTTTTGAGCTCTTCCATGGCCTGAGCCCATTGGGTGGGCTGGGACACAGAAGCCTTGATTTCTGTGTCTTTGCCTGATGGTAAGCATTGTTCTTCCTCATTAGAAAGGAAGGGAGGAAATGCCTGTTCACCAAGAAAGTAGCCTTCAATAGTCTTATTTCTTTTCCCTTTTCTGGGCATTTTGCCAGCCAGTGACTTGACCTCTGAATATTCTCCTCACACCCACCTCGCCTCCTGATCCTCCCAGCCAGCATTTGGGGACTGAGATTCAAATGCTGCTTCCAGCCTTAGGGCTTTTGGCGGGGGCAGGGCTGCTATTCAGTATGAGATTATGTTCAGGTGGTCAGGTCGGGGCAGGGCCGCCTCTCAGGCTCAGTTCCCTCAGGGGGTTTATGCACAGACCTTCCACAATGGATTCAGGCTCCCGCCCGCTTGGGGAGCCCCTGTCTGCAGCTGCCTCTCAGCTTCTACCTCCCGGGGGGGCCCGAATCATGGGGGCACCCCACTCCCCTCTCGACCCGCCAAAGAGACTCTCTCACCGACCCCCATCACCTGTGGGTGGAGGCACTTGTGCGGCCACTGGAGATCCCATCCCTGAAGCCTGCTCGGGTCTGTTTCTCTTGGTGCCGTGGCCGCAGCAGGTCTGGGCTGGGCCCCGCATCTGCAGCGCAACGGACCTTTTGCGAGAGGTTTGCAGGTCCCTCTGTGGGTGGAGGGACCCGCGTGGCTGCTGGAGATCCTGTCCCTGAAGTCCGCTCAGATCTTTTCCTCTTGGTGCCGCGGCCTCGGCAGGGCTGCACTCAGCTCTCAGTCCCGGCGCCCAGTCCGCAGCGCGAAGGACCCCCCCGCGAGAGGTTTGCAGGTCCCTCCGGAACAGAAATCTCCCTCGCTCCAATATTCTGTGGCCTCTGGGTGCAGAATTCGCCATGAGTTACTCCCCTGTAGCCGTTCTATGGGTTGTGGGTTTGGAGCTATGTGTATGTGGGTCTTTCTACTCCGCCATCTTGGCTCCGCGTGAATCTATAATTTTTATAATCATTAACAATTACCAGAAGACCATAAGGTCTTCTGACTTCAAGTGCTCTTGGATTCCCTGTTCTCAATGTTTAACAAATCTTAATTCACTTAAACATGTATTTTGAAAAAAATTCAAGATGCTCCTTAAGATACCTTGTGACAACTTTGGATACAAAATTTCAGGGCTGGGAATCGGTTGGAAAAACAATCATCAGTTGATAAAAGAAGGAAGAGATCAGAGCAAGAATTTATGCAACATTGTCTCAATTTCACCACCACCACCACTACCTCCAAGGAAGCTTGTATTTCTATGCTTCAAATACAATTTCTTGCTGAAAGCATCTCTGGAATTTTCTGTTTCACACTTTTCTGAGCCTGATCCGGTTCTCCTGTGAGATTATCAGCTCCATCAGTAAGACAGAAGGCCATTGGTGGTGGGCCATCTTTTACACTCCTCATCAATGGCCTTCAGAACATTGCATTGGCTACTGGTTGCACAGTGACTTTGCCCCGAGTTAGACTCATTCTATACTTAATTGTTGCAGCTCAGCTACTGCTTTAGGCACTGAGTTCTCCTCCCTCTTCCCCCTCTAAAGGGGGAAGGTTGACCAGACAAGAAGTCTAGGAATTTCTGATTTCAGGACCGAGTCAGGAAAGAACTGAGAACCACTGACTAACAAAGGGCTTAATAGATGAGAAAGAAAGCAAATGGGAGATTTTTATGGAAAGGCCATGGTGGAGATTTGTCCTTAAAAAGTGCCCTGTGGTCTCCTAAGTGAGTAATTATGCCTCATGACTCAAGGCAACCTACCTTCCCTTTTGTGCTGAAGACACCAATGGTTGAAAAGGAATCCTTAACAGAATCATGTTGTATGTTGTTACTTAGATATTCTGATAGTGACCAGAATAACCCACTATGTCAATAGGCAGCAGCCAAAGGATTCCAGGAAAAGGTTTTTCACTGCTCTGTTCAGAAGGGCACAGAGTAACTTTTTATGATGAAAACTGGACAGAATATTATTCTGTTAATAAATGATTGGCCACCTTAATAATGTCATTGCTGCCCACCTCCTAAAACTGTCTTAATCAAGGCCATGTTCAAAGTGTCTAGACTCATAGAACAATATTGAATTAGTTAGTTGATTGACTGAAGAAAGAACATTAGATTGGGAGGCAGAAGACTTGTGTTGTAACCATAGGGTGTGATCCTTACTACCTGTGTTATCGTGGGCTGTTTCTTCATTAAATGGGGGAAGGCTGGAGTCAATGCTCTCTAAACTCTCATGTATTTTAAGTCCTACAACCTCTGAAAATTGCTCTGGTTATTAACAAATGAAAAAAATCAATGTCAAGAAAACTAATTTCTAATTTTGCTGAAATCACTCAATTTTAATCCCTGCCTCCCCTATAAAATGGGAGGCACCATGGGAGAGGGGATAGAGTACAGGATTTAGGATCAGAGGACCTGATTTCAAATCCTACCCCCAATCCCATTTATTGTCTATGTGACCTCGGGTTATTGTTCAGTCATGTCCAACTATTTAAGACCCCATATAAGATTTTCTTGCAAAGATATTCGAGTGGTTTTTCATTTCTTCTCCAGATCATTTTACAGAGGAAGAAATTGAGGCAAACAGGGTAAAGTGACTTGCCCAGTGTCACACTGTCTGAGGCCAAATTTGCACTCAGGTCTTCCTGACTTCAAGTCTGGCATTCTAGTCACTGAGCCACCTAGCTGCTTCTATATGATCTTGGTCCAAATGACCTCTAAGATCTCTTCCTAGGAAAATGAAGGGAATTAGATATCCTTTAAGAATCTTTACAATTCCAAAATCTATGATTCTATCCTTTTTTTCTAATTACCTTAGCAGCCCCCTCCAGTGAAGTATGAAAGAAAGGATGTTTACCACTGCATTGTTTCTATGTTTTAATAAGTCATAGTTGACTTTCAAATAGTACTTTCAAGTCTGCAAGTTATTTTACAAACATTATTTCATTTGAACTTCATCACTACTCTGTGAGAAAAAGTACTGGGGAGATTACTATTCCCATTTGGTGTAAGAGCAAAAATACAGAGGCTGAAGGGAAATAACCTGATCAGGGTCACTTACCTAGAAAGTCTGGAGGCAAGATTCAAACTCAAATCCCTCTGACTCCAAGTCAGGAGTTCTCTCCATTATACCATGCTGATCTCATCATTTTGACTAACCCCATCCCTCCAATCTTAAAAGAAACATATAATTGAATAATTGTTCAGAAAGAGATTTGGAGGAGGGGGAAGAACAAAATACAGACTTGGGGTTTCCACTGGCATATAGAACTCTCAGTGTGGAGCTCTCCACCAAAGTCAATGGACACATGTTCTACAAAGTACAGAATCAGACAGTTGTCTGGAGGCAATGGAAGATTCAGTGAGTTGCCCAAGGTCACATAGCCAAGATGTATCAAATGTAGGGCTTGATCTCAGGAACTCCAACAGTGTCCAACCACCAGACCACACTGCCTCTTTAAATAACAACAACACCTTCCACATACATTGGTCTTTAGAGCTTTCAAATAATTTTCATTATGTGATAATCTCCTCAGAAGCCTGGTGTGAAGTAGACTAGACAGATTTGCAGATTAGGAATATGAAACAGAGAGACTTGCCCAGAGTCAACACAGTAAGAAGTGGTACTCCTGAGCCATTTCATCTCATGTTCCTACAATCACAGATTTAAGGCTAGAAAAATACCTTGAGGCTATCTAATCTAACCTCATTCTTCAGATGAGGAAACCGAGGTCCTGAGAGGTAAAGTAAATTGTCCAAGATACAGGTAAAAAATAGCCAAGGCAGAATTTGAATCCATATCTTCTGCTATACCAGTATCCATTCATTTATTCAACGTATCTTCACATTGATAGTAGTAGACCCACATTAAAACCTTGGGGCCTGTAAGACTAGCAACAAATTCCCTCTAATGTGATATAATCAAGACATTCCAAAACTAGGTTTGAATATGTAAATTGTTTTTTTTTTTTGGTCTTGTCAATCTATACAAAGACATGTACATACAGCATTTAAACATAATATTATATGTGTGGACAAGTACATATTATCCACTATGTCTTACCTATAGAAAGGTGAAAGATATAGATATGCATGACACACACACACACACACACACACACACACACTCATACCCATACCCACACTTTCCCCAAAAACACACATTCATTCCTAGGATAATGGGCTATAAAGCCATCATTCCCCGGGGAGCTTTAAGAAGAGAACAACCGTTTGCCATAGTTTAATCATTCACCTGCTTACAGGAAGAGAATGAGTCAGGATAGTCTTTTAGGTAGGGTCAGTAGCAGATCTGAGGCATACACATATGATCTGCCTAAAATCAGGTATTTTCCTTCTTTTCCAATGACTGAAATTTCGTTAACCTTGTCAAATTACTCCTCTATCATGTTTAGGACTCAGACTGATTCAAACTCAGTGTCTGTGGGGAATGGAAAATGCATAGTGTTTGGTGTTGGGAGACCTAAAGAATCATCCAGCCTCTGTGACCTTTGTTGACCTCTCTGAAACTCAGTTTCCTCCCCTGTTTAAATAAAGGGGAAGAGAGATGGTTGGCTCAGATGATCTCCAAGGTCCCTTTTGGCTCTAATGTTCTATAAAACCATTGTAATTTTTCATTCTATTCGTGACCCTCGTGACCTCTGCCAATCAATGACAGATATGTTGGGCAAAGCAGATCCATCTTCTAACTCAATAGGAATCCTCTTCTTCTCTTACTTAGAAACCATCAAAATGCTGCATAATGTAAATGATAGTAGCTGTAAGAGGTTTCTCGTTTAAATTATGCATTGTTACTATTTTGGGAGAATTCAGACACAGTTCCAGTCTGGGAACGCCAGCTGAGGACAATATGGAGCCAAGAGGAGAAGGATGAAGGGCTCTTGCAGAAAGGACTGGGCACTGTGCATCTGGTCCCCTCCCAGAGCTGGGTACAAATCTCTATAATCCATCCATGATGCCAATCTGAGGGGCCCTGAAGCATCTGGGGACTTGCAGCATTTCAGGCAAATCATCCTGAAAGCCCCTGACCTTGGCAGACTTTTAGGGAACTCTAATATGGCCCTGCTTTTCTGATAGCCTAGTAAGTAGTCAGGTTTCTCAGATCAGGAAGACTATACCTTCTCTTCATCTGGGAAGGCAAGGATGATTTTGATCTGTGAGGATCCAGAAGATGTCATTCGGTCTTTCTGTCCCTCTTCCTCACCAACAGTTTTCTCTGTTGACCCCAGAGGAATAATCCTAGTTTGGGGGCAACTTGGCATCCTGCCTGGGCTTAAGTTGTGTCTCTCATGGACTCCTCCCTAACCAGGCCTCCTTCCTCCCAGTTCTCCTCCTTGATGCTTTGCCATTGCCATCTTTCTCCCACCCTTACCTGGCAGTATGCCAGAGAAGGAACACAGAGCAGCGAGCCTCAGGCTTGCTGGTCAGTTTCAGTACAGGATACAAACCAGGTATTCTGAAACACACAGGCAAGAAAGTGAAACACACAGGAAAGAAGAATGTGACTAGAGACAGCATCAAACCAGCCCTACCCACTGGTCATGGATGCTTGCAAGGTAGCTCTGTATTCCTTCAGATTCAACTGTACAAAACCTTCCATGGGAACCAACAGAAAGGCATGCATCCCCCTCAACTTGAAATTCTCTCCAAAGGGAACTGCTTGGGATCACTATCCTAGAGGAAATGGCATTTGTGGTTTCCATTGTTCCAGTCCCTGATGCCCAATTCCCATTTTCTCTGCACCTTGAACTGCTATGCAGCCACCACTCACTCTCCTACAGCCACACTACTCAAGGGTGCAGAAAGTAGGACATAGGAATAGCTGCATTTTTTAAAGAAAAAAACCCTCAGGATAAAAGCTACTCACTCACAACCTCAGAGCTCCTTAGCTGTGCCAAGATGGTCACCAGGGATTGTCCCTTTTGAATGTGGCAATCAGTGCCAGGGCAAGGATTCCCAAAACCTTCTTGTGTTAAAAGGTGAATGAGCTTCACCCACTCCCCCACACCCCACCCCAAGTCTGAATGGTCATATCTCTGCAAATGTTATGCCTACTCCTTCAGACGTCTACCTGTCAGTAACTGCCCCCCTCCTCTCCCCTCCCTTAGACCAAAAGAATCAGAAGGGAAAGTTAGGGGTGGTGGAGGAGGGAGAGGAAGGGGGTGGGGGGGCGAGAGAGAGAGAGAGAGAGAGATATGATTCAAGTGAGTGGTTATTCCAAAAAAATGTGCCAAGATTTTCTCCATCACAGTAATAGCTCTCTAAAATATATGAAAAGAGAGGGAGTTTAATTCGGGCTCTGAAAGCGATAAAGAAATAACACCCCCCTCAAAAAATAGATTTGGCATCCCTTGGGCACCAGGTTTTATCCCTC
Organism: Notamacropus eugenii; assembly: GCF_028372415.1. Classification (NCBI taxonomy): domain Eukaryota; kingdom Metazoa; phylum Chordata; class Mammalia; order Diprotodontia; family Macropodidae; genus Notamacropus; species Notamacropus eugenii. The sequence goes on along the minus strand of NC_092877.1, from coordinate 352,755,674 downwards.
GCCAGGGAGAACATATAGGTATTTGGGATTCTGTACCTGCCCATTCAGTTTCTCCGACCCTGGACACATCAAACACAGGGAAATGCTATTTTTGTAGTATGCAAAGCTAATGAGCATTTCTTAAATCGGCCCCCAATGTTCTCCTCCTTCTGCTCTGAAGTCCTCCACCCCCATCCAGTTTTCCAGTAGGCAGGGTTTCATTAAAATGGCAAGAAAATAAAGCCCCTTAGCTTCAAGTGTTGGGGTGTGGGGGAGGGAGAGAAAAAAGAAAACATCCTGCCAGCATCGGGGTTTCTGATATTTGGCTGTTAAAAACCACCCGGCGGCAACAAAATGGATTCTATCTTAGGGATGTCTTGGTCAATACAGAGAATCGGCATCTGAGTGAGTTTCCCAAAAAGGTGAATTGGCCTGATAGCAGGTCACACACACACACACACACACACACACACACACACACACACACACACACACACACACTCGAAGATCTGGATCTTCCCTTTTGCTTGTCACAAAACTGAAATATCAATGGACTCAGATCAGCAGCCTGAGCTAAGGCGGAGTTAAAGGCATAAATAAAGGTGACTGGGTGGGGGTGGGGGGCAAGCAAGCCCCTAAGAGCTCCCTAAAGGAAGCCAGACAGGGAGTGAGGCTGGGAGGGCGAGGAGACGGGAAATGTTTGTATGGACAAGTCTGGCATAGCCGTCCTAGAAGCCTGGAAGCCGTTCGGGGCCACCTTCCCTTCCCGGTGACACCCGGAACTCAAGGAGGTCTCGGTTCTAATGTCAGGCTGCAGGTAGAAAGACACCCTAGGAAAACTGGGAGCTGGAGCGGATTGATCAGGACCCTGGTCCTGATACGGTCTGCCAAATTCAGAAGGTTCAGCAGCCCCCTGGCAGACTGCCTCTGAGAGGGCGAAGCCTTTTTGAACACTGATTACTATTGTATTCTTGCCCAAGGGGAATAGCTCTGAGCCTTCCATCGTTTGCCCGATGCCCGCCAGGAGTGGGCATCCGGGAGCAGGTGGCTGCCAGTGGCCCTTACTCAGAGAAACGGAATGGCGAACTGGGTGTTGTACACACAGCCCCGTGCGAAAGGTAAACGGCGGCGTGAGCTGCTCCTACACACACACACACACACACACACACACACACACACACACACACACACACACACACACACCAACCACACCATACCACACCACACCACACCCCCGGGCATCTCCCTTTCCAAGCATCAGTCCCCACCACCAAAGGCAACCCAGTCTGTCTATCCACCCATCCGTCCGTTCCGGCACGCATCCATCTCCAGCCTGGAGGCAAGTGACTCTAGAGCAGCTCCCAATGCAAACAGCCCCCAGCAGGTCCCTCTAAAGCCCCGAGCCCACAACCGTCTCCTCCATGCGCCGCTCGCGCCCCCACCCCCAGCCGCGGTCCACGAAGGATGGATGCCTCCAGATCGTGGGATGCAGCCGCCCGGGGAGGAGAAAGAAGGCAGGCGCCGAGAGCGCCCAAGCTCACCCTCAGAGCCGAGAGATCGATCTCGTCCAGGCTGCGAGCCGGGGAGTCGCTCGCCATGTTGGCTCCTTTGCCGGGCAAACCGAGCCCCGGGTGCCCTGGCAGTCCCCTGAATTGCCTCCTAGTTCTAGGGGCTGGCCGCCCTCATGCGGGCGGGGGTCGTGCCCCCCAGCAACCTTCCGCAGCAGTCCAAGCAGCAGCCGCCGCGGAGAGCGAGGGACCGAGGTCTGGCCGCCAGGCAGTCCGCCTCGGCCAGGCAGCAGCAGCAGCAGCAGCAGAAGGAGGAGGAGGAGGAGGAGGGGAAAGGGGAGGAGGGCGAGGAGGAGGAGGCACGAGTGGGCTGCTGCTGGTGCTGAGAGCGGCCCAGGCGGCAGCGCAGCGCTGCTAAGGGAGTCGAGGCTGCGTGGGTGTATTTAAATGGGACATGCTTTTCTGCTGGTGCGTGGATGGCCGCTGCATTGGCTGTTATAATGAGACACTTCAACTCCTCCACTCAGATGGGGGGAAGAGCGCCGCACACAAGTGTCTATCACAGCTTCCTGGGAGGAGTAAAAAAAAGAGTGGAGGGGGGTGGGAGGAAGGGGGAGAGAGAGAGAGAGAGAGAGAGAGGGAGGGAGAGGGAGGGAGGGAGGGAGGGAGGGAGAGGGAGGGAGGGAGGGAGGGAGAGAGAGAGAGAGAGAGAGAGAGAGAGAGAGAGAGAGAGAGAGAGAGAGAGAGAGAGAGAGAGAGAGAGAGAGAGAGAGAGAGAGAGAGGCGTGGCCTCCACCGGCTCAATAGACCCAGCTTTTCCTGACCCAGTCTCTTGCACCAGCCCTTCTTGGGGACTGGAGAGGCAGAGAGGAGGACATCTCACCTCTTTCCACCACCACCACCTCCACGTCCCCGGCACGTTCGCCTGTTTTGGGGCTGGAGCTGCTACAACGTGCCTGAGCATACAGCGAACCCGCGGGGGTGGGGGCTGTCAGAGAAAAGGGAAGAAATTCTATCGCTGCGGAGCTGGGGGTGGCGGTGTTGGGGGGGAACGTTGCAGCAAAAAAAGACAGATTCTTCACCAGGGATCGAATTGTGCCTTCGCCTTCTACGTCGGGGTCCACATCCCGATGGTTTTAAGAAATTATGATAATAAATAAAGGCCATTATCCCCCAACCCCACTGTTGTTTGCAGTCTGGAGTAGCCTGGCCCGCCGCGGCAGCCAGTGCATATAAGGACTGATGGAGCAGTGGGGAGGGCACCGGGGTGAGATCGGCCTCCAGCAGTGGGCCGCACACGTCCGGCACAGGAAAAAAAAAGAAAGAAAGAAAGAAAGAAAGAAAAGAAGGAGCAATAGCGTAGGCAACCGCGGCGCCCAGGCCACTTACTAGGGCAAAGCTGAAATTTGCATAAGCAACAGGATGGGGGTCAGCTCCCTACCCCTAGCCCCTTATTCACGGTCACTCGTGCATCTTGCCAAAGCTGAGAAAGGATGTGGGGGTGGAAGGGTGATGAGCCCTAGAATGGAAATTGCCACCCACCTCCCCACTTTCCCCACCCTCTGGGCCTCCAATGCCTGCAGTTCCCCGGGGGAAATGCCCGGTACTAGGGAGAACTCTCCTTTCCAACTGACGATCCAGGCGCCAGGTACCTGTGACAGCAGCGGCTGATTAGTGCTTCTAACCTGGATTTAAATTTTTGTCCGCGTTTCATTGCTGACCTACACAGATGGAGAGCGAAAGTTTGCCTGCCAGGAAGCACGCAACATACAAGGTGTAGGAGGGAGACTGAGTGTGTTTTTTTGCCAATTTCTCATCTGCATCCAAAATATTTACAGCGCTGCGCTGCTATACTGTGGGGCGGTTTGTGAAGCCACTTCCCCTTAACCCCCAGCCCCCAGCGCTGCTTCCCCTACGGCCCTGGGCACACGAAAATGGAATGTTGGTTCCAAATAGAATTGTGAATTTTCAAATTGTTCCATTCTCCTTTGTTAGAAACAATCTCACTCGAGCCAAGTGCTCTGAATGGCTTTGCTTGTACATAAGATAGAATACCAGCTTCAGAGTAAAGCTTTTGAATGAGCAAGTGAGTGAATGAAAAAAAAGGTCTGGGCAGTAGCTTAAATGTTTGCAATTTATTCATGGCATTCTAAAATGATTTTCAGCACCCACTGTACTGTGTTTAATGTTGGTATTTATAAAGACTAATAGAAATGATAATGCACCCTGAATTTTGAAAGATTGATCCACCAGCTCGCTTGCCACCAAAATTCACATGACTGAGTTTTGCCTTTAAGCCTGGTACCTGTTATTAATACTAATAGTAACTTATAGTTAGATGACATTCTTTACAAAGAGCTTCCACATATATTATCTCTACCCACAGTACCAAGAGTCCTGGGAGTTAGGTAAGTACAGTAAGATCATAGAATCAGATCTAGGACTGATAGGGACCTGAGAGGTCACTGAAGCCAAATTGCTGGTTTTACAGATGAGGTATCTGAGGTATAGGAAGACTAAGCAATTTTTCCAAGGTAACAAAGCTAGGAAGTGGAGGAATTGGGACTGATAACAAATCCATCCTTCTCTCCATTTTTTCCTAAAGATTTAGTTCAACAAATGTGTATTAAATGTCTTTTGTGTGTCAGACTCTCTGATAGATTTGAAAACAAAAATGAAAGCATTCCCTACCCTGAAGGGGCTTAGAATCCAGTAGGGGAAGAATGATAGAGGATTTGGTGAGAATTGAGGTGTAATCACTTGCCAAAGGTCACATCGCTAGCAGCTCAGTTCTAGAACCCAGAGCTTCAGACAAGTCCAAAGTATTTTCTGCTTGGAGAAAGATCTTCAAATTTGGAATTGGGGGACTTTAGAAGGAATTCCAAAGAAACTTGCTGGGAACAATATCTACAGTAAAGTATTTTGGGGGGAGGGGAGGATCCCTCAGTTTCTTGTCTGTAAAATCTGGGAGTTAGACAACCTGACCACCAATGTTCCTTTGACCTCTACATCTATATCTTTTTTTCTAAGCTATTTCCCCACATATTTATGTCACATGCAACAGCTCTCAGTGATGTCAGAAAGAGGTAGGCAATTGTCTTTCCTTCCTTATTCTCTCCCATGTCAATTTCCTATCTAGATCTAATTTAAGGTTAAAATATCAGTGTCTATTTTGGAGAAAATAACATCACAAATTGAAGGGGCAGGGGTTCAAACAGAATTATTTTATATGGTATTTGTAATTTGTATTAAAAGGAGGAACAATGACCAATTTGCTTGAATCAGTAGCATATTTTTCCATTCCTAATTTTATTTGGAATATAACAAAACACAATAGCCCTCACCAAAAAGGAGAGAACAAATCACTTCATTTAGAATTGAAATAACCCCTTTAGGCACCCAGGTTAGTATATCAAAAATTATGGCTCTGGAAGGCACTAAATCATATTTTTATTAATGGCAGAAATTTGGGGGCCCTCTAAATAAGAGGACCAAGCTCAATCGACTTATATTTACACTTCAGAACCCTGGGAAAAAAGAATGCCCATTTCACCCAGTCCATTCAGGGTCCATTGATATATATTATCTTATACCTAGTCTGTGAGGTCTGCAACCTCAGTGAGGTCATTCTGCCTCATCCTATCCCCAAAGCAAGTATTTGCCAAGCCTTGTCCTTTCTGCCTCCATAATCCTCTCCAATCCAATTTATTTATTAAGGACCCACAAAAAGAACTGGACAAGGTGCAAAGGATAGAAAGACAAAAATTTAAAACAAAAAACAAACATACAACCTGTTTCTAAGGACCTGCATGTTGTCTCCCTGCCCCTAGCAATTAGAGGGGGAGCTTCTTGAGGGCAGGGACCACGTTTTTGCCATTCTTTACATCTCCAGAGTTTAGCACAGTGCCTTAGGACTTAGAAGGCTTCAAAATCATACCTTGATTCCTTCCTCCCTTCTTAGTACCATTTAATGTGTTACCTTCCCCCATTAGAGCATAAGTCCCTTGAGCGCAGGCACCAATGTTTTTGGTTTGTATTTGTGGCCTCACACTTAGCACAGAGTAATACCTCACTACCTAATAGTTAGTTGATTGAATACTGGGAGGATACATGTAAACATGAGGATATGTGTTTTTTATTTGGACTTGATGCATAATTGCTTTGGTATAGGGATCTCCCAGGAGGAAATTTTCTCTTCCAATGCAGATCAACCCTTGCCCTGAGTCTCCTTCTCTGGGTCTTGAGAAGTGTCCTGACTTTCCAAGAAGCACATAGCCACTGGGGAGGGCACAGGGGTGGGATCAGTCTCCAAGCAGTGTGCCACACACTTCCCAACCTTGACAACAGCTGCTTCTCTAAACACATACACACATGTAAAATATACACATATACATATATGAATATGCATATACATATATGAATGTATGTGACTATTTGCACATGTCTAATGGGCCATTAGGTGGTGCCATAGTGCACAGAACACTAGGCCTGGGATAAGGAAGACTCATATTCCTGAGTTCAAATCCAACCACAGACACTTACTAGCTGTGTGAACTCATTTGGGTTTTCTTGACAAAGATACTAGTGTGGTTTTCCATGTCCTTCTTTACCTCATTTTACAAGTGAGGAAACTGAGGCAAACAAGATAAAGTGACTTGCCCAGGGTCACACGTCTGGTATCTGAGACTAGATTTGAACTCAGGTCTTAAGTCTAGGTCCACCATTCACCTACCTGCCCTAAACAAATGTGGTTTCTCACCAAGGTAGAATACAAGACAATCATCTTCAAGGTTCTGGTATGCCTCCCCTGAGGCAGCCTAAGACCACGTTCTCGTGTTTTTGCCATTATGTTATACCTTTGACTCATACAGACACATATCAGTTTAGACTTTGTATTACACTTATTTGCAAAATGAGAGTTCCTTGAGGACAGGGACTATGTGATCTCACCTTTGTATCTCCAGTGCCTTGAACTGCGTCATGCACACACTAGACTTTTGGTAAATGCTTGTTGAGATTGATTGAATTTAGTGTTTTAGTTCAATAAATATGTAGAAAGCTGCTAGGTGCAAGGGAGAGAGGACCTCACTGTCTAGCTGAGGAGGCAGTTACAATGATGAGAAGAAGAACTAGCAATTCTTTGGCGTTTTATGATTTACAAATCACTTTATGTTAGTTAATTCATTTGATTTTCACAGCCAATCGATCAGATGGATGTTATTATTATCATCTCCATTTTATCAGTGAGGAAACTGAGGCCAAAAGAGTTTGGACGACTCGCTCAGGTAACGTTTTTAAATTTTATTTATTTTGGTTTTATTTATGGAATAAACAAGCATTTCCATAATAATATAACATTTAGTTGCACATGAAACTGTAAATCGATTACTTACAAATCGTTATTCTTTTTAAATATAGAAAAAAACTATTATGTAAATTTCTTTCTTTTTTCTTTCCTCCTCCCCACCCCAACCCTAGAGATGTCTACCATTAGACAGAAGTGTGTGTGTGTGTGTGTGTGTGTGCGCGCGTGTGTAAAACCATTTTATACATATTTCCATTTATCAGTTCTTCCTTTGGATGCAGAGAGCATCTTCCTCCATAGGTCCTTTGAAGCTAATTTGGGTATTTATAATAGTGAAAATGACCTAGTCACCCAGATGTTCTTGAAACAATGTTGCCATTACTGTATACAATGTTTCTTGGTTCTTCTCATTTTGCTCTTCCTTATTTCTTGCAAGTCTATTCATATTTTTCTAAGATTATTGAGCTCATCATTTCTTATAGCACAGTAGTATTCCATCCCTATCATCTACCATTAAATTTTGAACTTAGTTCTTTCTGACTTTCAGAACAGCCCTCTATCCATTATGTCTCCTCCCAAAAGACCCCTGCGTACAAACAATGTGACCTTGACCTCACCAATCAATTGAACTAACATGGTCAATTTTCAAATGATGGTGATTTCAAAACAAAAGTTCTTCTATGGGTTAGGACTCCAACAAATTTTAGTTCTTTAAATATGAATGCTTATGAAATGCATGAATTGGATTGTAAGCTGCCAGAAGTGTGTCTCCTTAAATGTATTTTAATTGATTTGGCTGATATTAGAGATTTAGTTATTTACTTACTTATCTGCAAAGTTAGGAGGGTTATTCATTTGGGATAAATTTGCATAAGGGTCATAGAGAGCGAGGGTTCATAACTTGGAATTTCTGAACTTGATTTTTTAAAAAAAATTATATATTTTAATTTTTTCAATATAATTGGTTTCATTTGTAATGCTATGTACCATGCATTTAGGAGTGTGATTCTGAGAAAGGGTCCAAAGGCTTTACCTGGCTGCCAAAGGTACAAAGATACAAAGAAAGGTGAGAAATCCTTGATATGGATTCTACACCTTGGAGTTGGCGTATTCCTGAACTACCACTGAGTCATTCCCTGTATAAACTTAATTGGGTCAAGGCACCTTCCATGAATGCAAAAAGAGAAGAGCCTCCACAGGGCTATCCAATTATTCCCCAACACATACAGCCACAAAGAATCTGATGTTTGGAGGGAACCTGAGACATATCTAAGATGCAGAATGGAAAGAGAGATGGATTTGCATCAAAGGACCTGGGTTCACATCCTATCTCTGCCACTTGTTACTCTGTGTGACGTTGGGCAAATCACTCACCCATCTGTTCTCTTGGCCTCAATTTCCTTATTTGTAAAATAAGGAAATTAGGCAAGATGATCCAAAAGGTCACTTATAAATCTGCAATACCATGTTTCTGGGATTATCTGATAAAAAATAATTCGCATGAGGATATGAATATTCATTCACAATCATGAATATTCATTCTCTCTATTGGATGGTAAAGTATAGGGAAAATTTAGGGAGTGTTTCCTAGGGTCCCTTTCCTACTCCTTCCCCATGCCAGAAAAGAATGTCTCTTCAATTTGTCTCTCCACCTCTGAACATTTGCCAGCAACGACAATGGCTTCTGTCCAGGATCTAATTACTGGAGACCTGACTTGCCATTTAATAAAAGATGGCTGCTCACCTTTTGTGGTAGCAAAATACTGGAAATAAAGTGAGTGTTGATATATTGGGCAATGGTTCAACCACCAGTGGGATAGAAATGTAACCCAAAGTTATTGGTATAACTGGCTCATTATTGACGAAAGGGTATGAGAAGTTCAAAGATTTTTATGAACTGAGGAAGAATAAGGTAAGCCAAAACCAAGTAAACAATAGACACAAGGACCACAATAATACAAATGAAAATAACATCTTAAGTTGCCCTGAGATTAGTTTCAATAACCAGTTTTGCTCCAGGAGAACAGTTGATGAAACACATTTCCTTCCTCGGATTGAAGAGATGGGTATGCTATGGGAGTGGAATGTCCCATATCTTTCTGTGGGTTAGTTTAGCTTAATTATTTTTCTTTGTTACAAAGGAAAGTAGGAATGAGAATATATTTTAAAATCACAGTTATAAAGGCACTAATACAATTTAAAATAATAATAAACATTTTTGTAGTGCTTTAAGATTTTGCAAAATATTTCACAAAAAGTATCTCATTTGTTCTTCCCTACAATCTTATGAGATGTTTTATTATCCCTGTATTTGCACAGGGAGAAACTGAGGCAGAGAATGGTTAAGGGACTTGCTCAGTGTCACACAGCTAGCAAGCGTATAAAATAGGGAGAGGTCTATACTTGCCGTTTTATAGGTATGAGGAAACTGTGGACAAGGAAATACCACCTACCAGTTCAGGTCAGAACCTTCTTTGGAATTTATGGAGAGTTACCCAGGACTCTGAGAAGCTCAGTAATTTGCCAGGGTCACACAAAAAGGTGTCTTGTATACAGGTCTTGTATCAAAAGTAGGTCTTGTATACAGGTCTTCCTGGCTCCCAGGTCTGTTTTCTATCCTCTGAACCATACTGCCTCTCACAAATGATTGAGGTGAGATTTCAACCAAGGTCACCAAGACTCCAAATATATTGCTTTATCCATTTCACTGCCCAAATAAAAATAAACTGACTTTGGATTAGGCTTAGGTGACTAAGGAGCACCTTTAAAAGTATACAAACTTTGCAACATCTAAAAAGTAAAATAAAATAAAACATGTCAGATGCTACTGAGGTCAGACCACCATGAGGGGGGGATTGACTTAATACTCACTTATATCAAGGAGGAGGGAAGACTTTAGTGCCTCAATTTAGGAAGGGTCCCTGAAATCCACCTACCTGTTCTGCGTCTTTATATTCTCATTGAAAATCTACTCCTTCAGGTGGCACAATGTATAGAGCTCTGGTCCTGGTGTCAGAAGACCTGAGTTCAAATTCAGCCTCAGATACTATCTGTGTGACCCTGGGTGAAACATTTAACCCCGACTATCTTTCCACTTCTCCTCCCCCCCTCAAAAAAAAAAAAAGAGAGAAAGAAAAGAAAATCTATTCTTTCAAAGGCTTCAACCAGAATATCAGAATGTTAAAGCCAGAAGGCATGTTAGAGATTCAGTCGAATGGTTTCTGAAACCCAGAGAGGGAAGGTCATCAGTCCGAGAACATTGGACTGAGATCACTCAGTGGATAGGTGACAGCCTTGGATTCAAGATGAGCTATTTAGTCTTCGAGACCTGTGTCCTGTCCAATGCACCACATTTCTTACAACTATTTCAGGTGCTAGAGGACATTCTTAGACTCTAAAGCCTTAGCTTATGAGGAAGAAGGATGATACTTCATGATTCATCATGAAAATAAACACAAGAACAGTCTGAAGTCAGAAAGGCACAGAGCCTGTTGAGCCTGATACAGGTTGTTGATGACATATCATATTCCATGGCAAGACCAATTTTATCATTTTTAAAGTATCATGACACTAGCAAGTTGCAGAGGCAGGAAGACTTGTGTTCAAATCCTGCTTCTGACAGTTCCTAGCGGCACAACCTTGAAAAAGTCAACGAACCTTTCTGAGCCTCTTTTTCTGACTGTAAAAAGGATGCCTATGGTGTAAACCACACAGGTTTGCTGCAAGGGTGGATGAGATAATGTACATAAAACACTTTGTAAATCTTAAATTGATCAATAAATCTGTAGTTCTTGGGGAATGGTGGGAGAAACAGGTATGGAGATCAAGGAAAACTGACCTCGTAAACTAGTGAAAAACATGAGGTTAATGTCAGATTGAAATCTCTTCAAGAAGAACCCATTGTCTAGTGTCCCTTGTAGTATACAGCATGGAGGAATAGGGGCCAGTTCTTGACTTAGGGAAAATCTGAGTTCAAATCTAGCATTTGATGCTATGTGACCCGAGCAAGTCAATTAACCCTTCTGATGCTAAGTTTCATCACTTGTAAAAGTGGCTAAACATACCTTCAGTACTCGCCTTATAGGGTTTTTGTGAGATTGAGTGAGAAAAGATACATAAATATTACCTATCATTATTACTAGCCTCTTATTAACACCCACGATTTATCACTCAATCAACAAGCTTTAATTAAGCCATTAGTATGAGCCAGGCACTGTGCTCAGCATTGGGCACACAAAGAGAGGTAAAAACAGTTGTAATTCGTGTATTTTTTTTCTTTTTCTGCTTTTTAAAAAGTATTTTGGAGGAGAATCCAGATCTGTGACTTCATCTGTGCAGGGAAGCTCTGGCCACCAAGACAGCTCTCTGTAATTGATAGTCTTAGGCTCTTACCCATGGCTAAAGTGTCTTCACCATGGTCTCATGGCCAATGTGTCAGGAGCCCATGAACTTGAACCCTCAAAACCACTGAGACCATGCTACTTTTCTAATTGGTAACACTAGTCCCTCACCTTGGAACCAGATCATAGAATCTTAAATTTAGGTCAAGGAGGACTTTAGAGACCATCGGTCCTAGAATTCTTAACCTGGGGTCTGTGTACTTGTTTTTATTTTTTAAAATATTTTCATGACTATTTCTATAGAATTGGTTTCCTTTGTAATCTTGTGTATTTATTTTGTGCATTTAAAAAAACTATTCCAAGTTGGAATAGACTCCAAAGGAGACCATGACACACAAAATAATTCTTAAGAACCTTTGATATAGTTGGATGCTCTCATTTCACAGAGGAAGAAACTAGAGTCTAGGAGAGTGGTGGAAAAATTTGTCCCATGTCACACAAGGACAAAGCAGACATGGATAGAAGAAAGTAAGGAAACAAGAATTTATTAATGTGCCAGGCCTCATGTTAAAAGCTTTACAAATATTATCTCATTTGATCCTCACAACAACCCTCCCAGGTAGGTGTTATTGTTATCCTCATTTTACAGTTGAGAAAACTGAGGCAAAAAAGATTGAGATATGTGAGGCTCCCATAACTAGAAAGCGTCTGAGGTCAGATTTGAATTCAGATCTTCTTGAGTCCAGGCTGAGATCCCTATCTCCTGTGTCACCAAGAGGACTCTATGTTCAGATTTCAACCTACGTCCTCTGACTTGGAATTTAGCACTCCTTCTGGGATACACAGCACTTTTATAATTTATAAAAGAAGTTCATTACATGACTATTTGTTCCTCACAACAATCTTGTAAAGCTAAATAGGGCAGATAGCCCTCCCCACCTTACAGAAGGGCAAACCAAGTCACAGAGAGGTTAGTAACTTTCTTAGGGTACTAAGAAGAATCATAGAAGATCCAGGTTCAGGAAACTAGACAAACATCTCCACTTCTGTTCCAAACTCTCTCTATACAGCCCCCTTTGCCATAGCTTGGAAGATGAGTTTCATCACTCATCAGAATTCTTTTAGACTGTCTTTTAGCCAAAGATCTTGAGGACTACGGAGTAGTTCAGGAAGTTGCTTGTGCCAGCCTACTGTCTAAGAAAGTGAGTCACCCACCAGGAAGTTAAGTATCTTTCCCTTCTCATGTGAGATTTGAGGCAAAGCTGAGGTCAGATGGCCTGGATTACAAACTCTGTCAACCACAAATAGACCACGTTCCTTCTCTAAAGTATTTCTGGCTTTGCTGTCTTTTGTTGGTGGGAAGAGAGAGAGTCACCAGAAGCCTGAAGCTGACTCAGTTAATAAAAGGAGTCAAAAAGGGAAGTTCAGCTATTTTAGTTTTTTTTTTTAAATGCATAGAGGTGAAGGGACAGGAAATCTCAGGATCTCAATGATATTATTAGAGAATGTCAGAGCTGGAAAAGAACAATGCCCTCATTTTACAAATGAAGAAACTGAGGACTCCTAGGGTGGGACTAGATCAAGGGCACACCTGTGTCAAGTGACAAGACTAAGCCTTGTGCAAAGGGTTGCTGAATCCCAGTCCAGGACTTTGTATCTGTTATATAAACCCACCTGCCTCCCATACTCATTCAGCCATTAATACCCTTCAAAGTTTTAACATGAATTAGTGTACTGGACTAGGCAGTCACTTAGAAAGTATTGAGTGGGATGGAACATAAAAGTCTAAATTCCAACAGAGTCTAGGGGATCAGAAGCCAAGGATAGTGAACCAGGAGTATCTGGGGAAAGCAATAGGAAATCATCATTACCACCATGAACAAAACTGTGGCCCATAATCCCTAGGACATAATCCTGATCCATACAAGAACAACATTTTTGACAGCAGTCACCATACTGAGTAGTCATAATCTCCAAGGTACACAGAATGAAATTTAATTTTTTAATTTAAATTATAGAGATCTTTTAAATTATTTAAATTTTTTTTAATTATAGAAATCTAGCAGAAGGAACTCAAGTCATGTGGGAACATTATGAGACACATATAATATCTATCATTCTATCTGCCATCAGAGATGCCCCAGAAATGCCTTTAGTGAGTCTACAGATGATGGACTAACATCCTAATACCTTTCTTCCATGACATAAAGCAGTTATTCTATTTGCCTCTACAATCATTCACAGAATATTAGATCTGAAAGAATAATACATAAACTAAAGAGAAAACAATATAACATAAAAGAATAATAACAGGATGGCAGCTTGTCTGGGGTCCATTTCTTTCCGAACTCCAGTGAACGAAATGAGAGCCAGATAACAATAGTAACAATGCTAGTTAGAGGTTTTCTTAAAAATTCCAACTTTAGTGACCAGTGGAGATGAAGAAAGGAAGCAAGTATTTTGAAACAGCTACTATATGCCAACCATTGTGCTAAGTACCTTATGAATATTATCAAATTTGATCCTCACAACAACCCTGGGAGGTAAATACTATTTTTATATTAATTTTACAGATGAGGAAACTGAGGCTAACAGGTTAAGTGACTTTCTCAGGGTTACACAGCTAGCATGTGTCTGAGACTGAATTTGATCTCAAGTCTTTCTGATTTAAAATCCCATATTCCATCCACTGCTCTCTGTCACTGGCTAGATGATACAAGGAAACTAGAGAGTCAGAATAACACATGATTACAGGTTGTAAAAATTTAGCACCTAAAATGAGTACATAATTTAGACATAAATAACAAATTAGTGGAAAATGAAAGAAATGACCTATGAAACAATGAAAAGACCTGCTTAAATATACCAAAAGTAACTGTTCAGTAAAGGAAAAGAGAAAAATTTGGTTTATCACACAGAAATATAAGTTAATTTGAAACTGAAAAGAAATAACATGTCCCATGCTATGAGAAAGGAGGTCAAATATTCCCATCTTAGACAAGTTAAAAATAAGATAAATTCCTCAAACATATGTAGTTTCATGAATATAATTAATATTTTCCACTTTGCCAATTATTTTAGAATACAAATCTGTTCAAATAACAATATAGGTATGAATTGATGTAGGTAATAGCTTAGCTATCTCCCATTAAATTTAGGGGAGTTTGGATCTATAGATAGGTGAAGAGTTCATGATCAAAGAAAAGATAGGTTTACTGAAGGTAAGATGGATAATTTTGTTTTTGTTTATATAAAATTAAAAAGGTTTTGCATAAATAAAACCCATGGAGTTATAATTGGGAAAAAAGCAGGAAACTGGGAAAAATCTTTACAATCAATTTCTCTTTTAGAATTCTTTTTTCTAAGATATATAGGAAACTGAGTCAAATTTATCAGAATGAGTCATTCCTTAATTGACAAATGATCAAGGGATATGAACAGGAAGTTTTCAGAAAAAGAAATGTATCCATAACTATGTGAAAAAAAAATGCCCTAAATCAATAAGTAGAAAAAATGAAAAGTAGAACTCTATAGTGCCCCTTCCTTTCTTCCTTGCCAGTGGTTACTATTGGGCTCTTTAAGAAAATCTTCTATTAGCATTATCATCCTCATTGTTGCTATAGTCGCTCCTTTTGCTACCTTGCTGTTCAAAGGAGCACAGAAAAAAATGGACCCCAGACAAGTGGCTATATTGCTATTATTTTTAAGATTTAATATGCTGAGAATTATTGTAGAGGTAGATAGAATGACTGCTTTGTGTCATGGAATAAAGATATTAGTGGAGCATCTTCTGTAGCCTCACTGAATGCATTTCTGGGATATGTCTGGTGGCAGACGATGATGTACTTCATCCAACTAGCTTGGCCAAGATGACAAAAAAAGGAAGATTAACAGATGTTGTAAAAGATGCTGGAGAACAGGTACACTAATGAGCTATCGGTGGAGCTGTGAACCATTCTGGAAAGCAATTTGTACATATGCCCCCAAAGTTATCAAATTGGATACTTCTACTAATTCTATACCCCAAAGAGGTCAACAGAAGAGGAAAAAGACATATATATACAAAAACATTTATAGCAGCTCTTTTTATGATGAGAAAGAACTGGAAATTGAAGAGATGCCTATCAGTTGGGGAAAGGCTGGAATACTATTAATGGTGATATAAGAAATGATAAAGGCAATGGTTTCAGATAAACCTGAGAAGATAAGCATGATCTGATGCAAAGGAAAGTGAGCTGAACTGGGGGAACTATATGTACCATAACAGCAATATTGTAAAGGTAATCAACTTTGAAAGATTTACTGATTGGCACAATGACCAACAAAGGATTCATGATGAAACATACTATCTATTTCCAGATAGAGAACTTACAGAGTTAGAGTTCAGAGTGAAACATGTTTTCTTCTCTTTTTCTTTTCTTCCTCTTTTTCTTTCAACCTGGTTATTATGAGAATTTATTTTGCATGACTATATATATTTGCAATAGTTTTTTTCTATGTCTTCTTAATAAGTGGGGGAAGAAGAAAAAAACTGAAACCTAAAGTCAAATCAAATTCAAAAAGAAAAAAAAAGTTTAGCTGCTACAGAATACCTATCAAGACATTCCCTGGTACCCAAAATTACACATCAGAAACTTACTTTCTTTGATGGAGTGACAGATGATAAAGTTGTGCTATAAACAGAGACCTTGAAATGTCTTTGGAGAGTTCTACCAGTGGTCTACTGGACCATTTTCACTGACTGAACTGTTGTCCAGAATTGCCCAGATATAACATGGGCAGCTAGGTGGTACTGTGAATAGAGTGCCAGGTCTGGAGTTAGAAAGATTCTTCTTCCTAAATTCAAATCTGGCCTTAGACACTTACTAGTTGTGTGACCTTGGGCTCATTTTGCCTCAGTTTTCTAATCTGTAAAATGATTTGGAGAAGGAAATGGCAAACCACTGCAGTGCTTTTGCCAAGACAACTCCAAATGGGGTTCCATGACTGAAAAACTACTAAAAAATCACATTGATGATTAAAAACTCTTAAGGGTGCTGTTTTTAATAATGATCAGCATCCCAAATACTCGTCTCCATTCTACATGAAACAAAAAGCTTTCAGACCATAGAGACCTGGTTGAGGCGATCAAAAACATATGGGAAACAAGACAAGTTGGAGGCCTCACCTAACTGTCCCCTATTGGAGTTGGACTGAGGATGCTGTTCCATAGTAAACCCATGAACGTTAAGCTAATACCCTAATACAAAAGGCAATTATTTCATTGATGAGTGAAATAATCTATAGGACTTTGAATACAGAGGAATAATAGTAGCCAAATGACTTGTTACAGGACCATTTCTGGCTGAACCCATAGAAAAATATAAGAAGAATGAAATAACAGTAAGTTACTCACATTTGAATACCATTTTAAGTCTTTCCTTGACACCCGCAATACATTGAAGAGGTGTCTTAAGTGTTACCAATATATTATCTCATTCAAGGCTTACAATGGTCCTTTGTGGTAGGTGTTATCATTATCCCCATTTTACAGATAAGGAAACTGAGTCTGAGAGGTGAAGTGACCTGCCTAGGGTCACATAGTGAGGAAATATTTGAGTCAGGATCTTACTTTCCTTTCTCAAAGTCTTAACACTCTCCACTGGGCTATCTCTCAGCCTCCAGCTGAGAAGGTATTAACATGAAACTCCTTTTACAGATGGGGAAATTGAGACAAAGAAATTAAATGCTTGTGGGGGAGAGTAGGCAGTAATTGAACAAGGAAAAAGATGAAATATGGCCTTCTGACCTTTTCTAAAATTTAGGTGGCAACCAGGCACCTCTATGACCCACCTTAAATGAGGGAGTTGTGACCAAGAACAGCAAGGCCTGGCCCCAAAATACCAAGAAGAGTTACCTTAGATGACCTTATGAAGCCAAACTGAAATATTAACTGTTCACAAATGATGTATTCCACATTCTAAGGTATTTTTAAGTGGTTTTATTTATTCTTTGATGAGTTTTCCTATTTTTTCCGAATGACATTTCTGATGATCCTACCTAATATTTATATATTTCTTGTTGGACCTCATGATCCAGATATGGTATAAGATCAGATCTTTAAAAAAGGGAAGCATGCTTTCAGTGCGTCAGAGAGAAGCAAGAATCTTGAGTGTGGGATTAGCGGTAAAAATCTCAGTCCTTTGAAAAAGGATATTTGAGGCCTACGGTAGATGGATCTTTCATATATCTCAAACTTTCTTTCTATTAAAAACACTGGAAAAACATTTCCCACAAATTATACATTTTACTAGGTTCATTTTCCAAGAAGGCAGACAGAATTCTGAAACATAAGAAGACACCTTGTCCAACTACCCCTTCCCACCAAGTCCAGCAGAGTAAAGGCTTAATAAACAAAAACTACATGAGGTCCTCTTTGAGAAATCCTGGATGACCTCACACAGGCTGGAGCTCAAACCCAGTAACTGTCAGAGGCCCTTACTTGGTACATTTATCCTGATAAGAAAGGGCCTATGGAGGGAGGTGAAAGGGAAATAGTTCTCATCTGAGTAGGCTAGGTATTTCTTAGACTCCTGACTAGATTCTGGCATTCACTAAGCTTGTTTAATAGTCATCAAGTTATTTCCTTTCCAAGATTATCTGAGATGATTTTGTGAAGGCTGGCTCAGTGTAAGGAACCAGCCATCCCTGTTAAGCCGGAGAGGTCATTTGGTGAGTTAAGGATTATCTAAGCCCCATTTAGAATGAGACGCACAGAAGGAGCTGATTAGCCAGAAGTGGGTTGCTGCCTGAGTCTGGACAGAAGACAAAAGAATAGTATAAAATGATTCAGTGCACTTGGGGCTGTCCAAGATATAGATTCATGGAACTATGCTTTACATATACAAACGGAACAGGGAATCTCCCATGGGTTCATCAGCAAGGATGGGCCTGGGCCTACGTGCTCAAAAAGTAGCTGGCTTCATCCTTTGGTTCCTGTGATCAAGAGAGGGAGGAGAGGGGTGTGTCCCAAACAATTAGCGACAAAGACCTACTCCTTCAGTAGTTTTAAAAAGGAAAGACTTAAATATTACTGTCTGTTTCTTTTTCTGCCTCTGTGCCCGTGTTTCTCCCTCCTTTCCTCCCCCCTCTATTTATCCCTCTGTCTCTCTCCCTCTATCTTTCCATCTGTTTCTCTAAATTCTTCCCCCTCCTTCCGTCTTTCCCCGTGTCTCTTTCCCCCTCCCTTCTTCCCTCTCCCTCGTTTGTCCCTCCCTGTGTTCCTCTTTCATTCTCTATCTGTATTGCTGTTTGCATCTTTTCCTCCCTCTTTCTCCTTCCTTCTTTTTCTCTCTCTTTGTCCTTCTGTCCTCTCTCCTTTTTCTCCTTCCACTCCCCCTCCTTCTATTTGTTTTTCACTTTATCTGTCTCTCTTCTCCTCCCTCCCCATATCTCTGCTTCTATCTGTCTCCCTGTCTCTGTCTCTCATATTGTTTGGAACTCTGTCAATTCTCCCTTGCATTTCCTGACCAGGACAGGAGGAAATTTCTCTCTCCTCTTCCTCCACTACCAGCTACACACTTCTGTGTGGCCACAAATATGTGCACATAGTCAGAGAATACAGTTTGAGTAGCCAGACAAATGAATAAATTTTATAGAAATAAATGAATTTATAAAATCTCAGCTGTATTGCTTACTCTTTTCATGTTTCAGGGGAAAGGGGTCTGACTCTGGCATCAGGGAACTTGGTTCAGTAAGGCTGGAGGTCCAGGAAGAACCACATTTGTTGAGGCAGAGGGGCATGGATCCCAGGTCAAAGGAAAGTTAGATGTTTTGAAAATGTTCCTCTGAGCAGCATCAAAGCTGCCCCTCTTCCTTTTCTTTCCCAGAAACCCCTCCTTAGAGCTTGAAAACTGTTGGTCTACCTCAGTGAAGAGACACAGGAACCACAAACAACTTCCTCAGAGATGTTCTAAAAGCACCAGCTCAAATGCGGTTTGCTTTTTGGTAGGCCCTTATACGGACAAAATCTGATTTGAGAAAGAGTTCTAAGGAAGGAAATCTACTTCTGATTGCAATTAGATCTCTTGTCAAGAGAAAATGAGCATTTTTCTCCTATGTTCTGAAGATGCCTTCAAGTTCATTATGGAATCTGCATCCTGGAACCACAAGATGCAGTGGTTCAAGCTTGGAGGCTTCTGCAAAAATCCTTTAGTTTTGTCTCTTCCCAGAATTTTCTTTGGAAATCTCCACAGATGTAGAGCATTCCTGTGCATGCACTCAAAGTTCGAATGTGTGGTGGAAGCAGCCTTAATTTAACCTTATACAGAGCACAGAGAAAAATAAAACCAACACATGAAGTCATAATAAAGCATCAAAAGGCAATGCAATTGATCCTAAATTAAACCTCGCTATTCTGATGAGTATCAGCTACTACTCGAGTCTCCAACTTAATGCTTCAAGGATAGGGAAGGGAATACAGGATACAAGGCGATACAGGAAGGGATCCCAACTTGGGAATACTGAAGGGTGATCTTTTTAAACTATTAGATATGTGCCATCAGAATAACTCAAGATTAGTAAACAAGTCAAAATTCTGGTTTTTATTCTTTGCTATTATGGCTCAGCCCAGGGTCACACACTTAATGGTTTTCTCTCCAAAATATTCCCCTTTGCTTCAAAAGGCAGGGTCTAAGAAATCTCCAGAAACTTTTCCAAAATCTCCAGGAATTTTCCAAGAAATATCACCAGGGTCCCCAATCCAGGGGAAATTGAGAAGGCCTCTCATTTTTTTTTTTCAATGAGACCCTTCAGGATGCATGGGAGACAGGGAGAGAGATGCACAGGGTTCTTCAGGCTTGAGTCTCCTGCCTTTCCAGGGTGAAGGGTGGAGTGAAGGTGCAGGCCTGCAACTGCTTTCCCCTAGCTCTCCAACCATTTCCTATCCCCTATCCTCCAGACCTCTGTCCCTGGGGAACCAGTCTCCTCTTCTGCTTTGCTTCCTTTCTCTCTCCAATGAAGATGCTTCTTTTATATACCCAAATCAGAGTATCTCTGATCCCTAACAGCTTGGGCCAATTAAATAATCCCTGAATGAGACTTAATCACTTAATCATCCCTGACCCCACCCCTCACCCAGCCCCACTAAGTGTGAATTAGTTACAGCTGCTCAAGGCTGGAGATTCCTTCCACTCCAAAAAGAAGGTGTTAATGGACCTACTGACACCTTCCCTAGGAGAATATAATCAACTTGAGGGACAAAAATCTCATCTTCCTATAGCCACCCTCCAAGGGGTCAACTTTCTGTAGTTACCCCAGGGACCACAAACTCTCCTGCCCTCTTCTTACTCTGAGAGTCAAATTGAACTGTGGCTACCCAAAAAAGGAAATTGTGAGCAGCTAGTTTGAGGCTTTTATCACGCCAAAGCTGAAACTGAAACTTGTTACTATTGATAACTTACTATTGCTGTTAATAACTTACTAGGTAGTGGCATGAACTATCTAAAGAACTGAATATTACTAAATGTAACATGTAGCCCTTTAAGATTCTTGGGGTACTTTTCTCACAGTCCATTGAGGAGAGTTCCCTTTTTTATAAATGTGGAAAATGAGAGATTAAGAAAGGTTAAGTAATTTGCCCAGAGTCATGATGTGAATGTCAGAACTCAAACTCAGACCTTTGGATTCCAAGACTGTTCATTGCTCTTTTGTTCTTGCCAAAGGTAGAGAGAGTTCTGGCTTTGGAACTGAAGAATCTTGTTTCATATACCCCCTCTACTGCTTACTATCTGTGTAACCTAGGGCAAGGAAGTTATTTAACTTCCCTGGGCTTCAGCATCCCCATCTGTAAAATGAGAGGGCTGAACTTGAGTGCTTCAAGGTCTCTATTTTAATTTTAATATTTCATTTTTTATCCAATTACATGTAAAGACAATTTTTGACCTGTTTTTTTTTTTACTTCGAGGTCCCACCCAGGTCTCAGTTTTTTCATTTGTAAAATGAGAGGATTGGACTAGGTGGCCCCTGAGGTCCCTTCTACCTGAAACCTCTTTCTTCTTCCTCCTTTAACAAAACATTAGCGGAACAAATGAATATAGTCAGGAATAGGAGACTGGCATGAATAGCTTCTCCCCTGTCTTGTGTAGTATTCATGGTTATCATTTCCATTTATGCACACAAAAAAATCAAGAGTTGTCTGCCTTCAAAACTGTAGAATTATGGACATTCAGAACTCAACAGAGGCAGCTGAGTGATGCAGCAGACAGAGGGCTGGACCTGAAGTCCTAAATTAGAAGACCTAAATTCAAATCTAGTCTCAGATACTTAGGAGTTTTGTGACCCTGGGCCACTCACTTAACCTCTCTCTGCCTCCATTTCTTCATCTGCAAAATGAGGACCTACCTCTCTGAGACATTGTAATTATTGCAAACTTTACCATTTTTTACTGTGGTGAAGGGTGTGCTTGACAACTGGCTCTCACAAGCAAAAAGAATATATTTAGGACATACCTCTAAGTTTAATAATAAATTTAGTAACTGAATAAATGCTAGATATTTGTACTACCGATATCCAAACACCATTCATTCCAATCAGTATTTGAATAAGAATTCAATCTACATCATTGCCTGAAAAGTTGACGTGGCTTCACTTGAAGACGAGTGGTGAGGGGGAACATGCGATGCTCTGGTATTCACTGATTGAATGGGACTTCTCTCATCCTGATCTGGTGACCTTCCTAAGAGACCAGGCCTTATCCTTATGCCATGTAAAGCTTATGGCAGATCCCAGACATAGCCACCATCTTTGCTTCCCTAACCAAAATCTGTTTCCAGAGAAAAATGGCTTTCTCTCTTTTGCCTTCTGGCAAAAGTAAGATATGGAGTAGGACAAAGGACATTTACTAAGCTGATAAAATAGGGTTTCCTAAATAGGCCTTTGTACTATCAGACTGACAAGAGAATCATACTTTTACCCATTCTCAAAATGAAGCTGATAGACTTTCAATAATGCAAGGAAATTCATTAACAAACCATAGTCTTTGATCCCCTGGCAAAAATAGAATGAAAAAGCCAGTATACACCAAAATATTCATAGTAACACTTTTGTGGTACCAAAAAACTGGTTATAAAGCAGATGTCTACCTATCAGGGAGTGGCAGAACAAACATGCTGTTAGAATGTAGAGAATCCAGTGCAGGAGAGAACATTCTCTGCAACTAAAAGTCTCAGACAGTTATCTAGAACACTGAGAAACTAAGTGATTTGCCCGGTCACATAGTCCTAGGTATGTATCAGAGGGTGGGTCTTTAAGCATGATGCTAAGATGCCTCTATGAAAGTGCAAATTTTTGGAAAAAAACATGGAAAAAACAATTTAATAAGGATTTATAAACAGCCTATCTGTGCCAGGAAGTAAGCTAGGAAATGGGAGCATAAAAAGAAAACAGTTCTTGTCCTCAGGAGGCTTATATTCTAAATCTGCCTTGTGTGAACTGGAACCAAGTGAGAGGGGAAAAAAACAGAGCTAAGAAAACAAAGAGCGTGAGAATGAGAAAGATGATTGATAGTGGTGATAAGAACTGATATGTATGTAATGATTCAAAGTTTTCAAAGCTTTCTGCATATATTACATCAAAAACTTGGTATCTTAGTCACTAAAAACTGTCAGTGCTCCAAGCCAATGGTATCCAACTCAAAAGAGGAAAGCATGAAACAATGTATACGTAAGGATCCCTGCAGAGGCACATATTGACTTAGAAAACCACGTTAACATTATCTCTATGAATTCATTAGAATGTGATCTCCTTGAAGGCAAAGACTATCTTTTACCTATTTTCGTATCCCCAGTGATTAGCATAGTGCCTGGCACATAGTAAATGTTTAATGAATATTGATTGACTAATTTTTAAAATTATATTTTTATTATGTTAAATATAGACTACCTGAGAAGATGGTGGAGCAGGTCAGACAATCCCAGGCTCTCCAAATTCCCCACCCCCCCCAAAAAACACAGAACATCCTCTCATAGTGAACTTAGAGCATCGGAAACACATAAAGGTCGGGGTAAAGCAGTAGTCCTTTTAAGACAACTTGAAAGGACCTCAGAAAAGACCCAACCTCCAGGGACAGAGGTTTGGCCCCACAGAAGTGCAAATACCTCCACGCTGACTCTGCAGAATCAACAAACAACAAGCTTTAGGGGCTGCTGAGTGGGATACAGCTTTGGGAGCAGATACTTTTACCTTATGGACAGTGTTGGGATTGATCAGCTGAGTAGCAAAAGATTGAAGGACATTGAGTTGTCTCAGGATGCCAGGTCCATCTGTACTGATCAGGTATGGTACCCCGCTGCAGCTGTTCATGAAAAGGAGCTAGCCCATGCCTGGTGAATGCCATAGCAAAGGGGCAAGGACCCTGCTGGTTGGGGAAACTTTGCAAGAGAGCTGAGTTCCTGGTTTCCGTTCCAGGACAAAAGGGAGAGCTGAATTTTGCAGCCTAGGGAGGGAGTGCAAGGAGCAAATGTATTTTCAGGACTGTGACTGGGACCCTAGCTGTGACTTGGGGGTAGAGAGAAGTGCCTGAGGTTAGACAAAGTTCAGCAAATAACAATAAGAAGGGACCTGAGGTATGGAGCACCATTCCCCACGCCCCAAGACTAGAGTTGATTATAATAATAAGCTATTAAAATATAATAAAACAAAATAAGAAATGAGTAATCAAAGGAGAAAGAACCTGACCATAGACAAGTACTATGGGGATAGAGAAGATCTGGGTTCATGTTCAGAGTAAGATAGCAAAGCTTAAAAAGTCACCCCTAATTCAAAGAGAAAGGTCAAATGGTCAAAGTTCAAAAAGAGCTCTTGGAAGAACTCAAAAAGGAGTTCAAAAAATCAAATAAGAGAGTTGAGGAAAAGTTGGGGGGGGGGCATAAGAGCAATCCAAGAAAATAAAAAAAATAAAAAAAGAAAGTCAATCAATTGGAAAAAGAGATCCAAAGAGGAATAAAATAACTCCTTGAAAACCAGAATCAAGCAAAGGGAAGCTAATGATGTTATAAGACACCAAAAAATAATAAAATAAAATCAAAAGAATGAATAAAAAAGAAGAAAATGTGAAGTATCTTATTAGAAAAACTACTGATCTAGAGAATAGATGGAGGAGAGACAATATGAGAATTGTTGGACTACCTGAAAATTATGATCAAAAGAAGAATCTTCATGCAATATTACAGGAAATTATTAAGAAAAATTGCCTTGAAATTTTAGAATGATAGGGTAAAGCAGAAATAGAAAAAAAAATTGTTCACCACCTGAAAGAGATCCCAGATGAAAACTTAAAGGAATATCATAGCCGCATTTCAAAGCTCCCAGGTTAGGGAGAAAATACTACAAGTAATAAGAAAAATTATTTTTTCTTACAATCAGGATCACACAAGACCTAGCAGCTTTGACTTTGAAAAACTATAAAACATCATATTTCAAAGAACAAAAGAGGTAGGGCTGCCACCAAATATAACTTACCTATCAAAGTTAAGTATGATCCTGAATGTGGGAGAAAAGGGATATTTAATGAATTGAAAGTCTTTCAGGTATTTGGGACAAAAAGACCAGAACTCAATGGAAAATTTGACATGTAAGATTTAAGAGAAATATAAAATAAGTATTAAAGATCAATTATAAAGGACTTAATAAGATCAAACTGCTTACTTCTTATATGTAAAAATATTATCAATACTCAAGACTATCTTCATTAGTTGGGTAGTTTGAAAGAAAGACTTGGACTGAATTAAGGACTGAGTTAAGTGTTGACAGAAATTATTTTTCTATTAAAAACCAATTAAATTAGGATGGAGAATTTTTTTTCCCTTTCTATTTCCTCATTCAGGGGCCAGTCCTTGTAGGTCAGTCAGTCTCTGAAGGACATGGCTGATGATGAGATTGACCTAATCTTCCAGTAACATTCTCCTCAATTTTAGGCAGGACCCCACCCAACTAAAAGCTTATTTCTGATTAAATTGTAAAGAGAAGGTAATATAGGTGAATTCTAGCCATAAAAGCATTAGGCTCATGCCCTTGAATCACCCCACCACCATCACCACCACCACCACCATGACAGTTCAACTTGAGGGGTCCGGGTGGAGATTGGTCCTTTTGTCTTAAAATCAAATCAGTTTAGATAATTCTACAATCCTCCCTTCTAGCTCTGAGTCTGTGATAGATGGTTGCCTCTCTTCCTGGGTCCTCTCATCTCACAGATGATATTTGCTCTTCCTTCCTTCTAAGAAATCTAAAACGAAACAGGAAGTGGTTTCTACAGGAAAATGGAAGTTGCCGCTATCTCCTAGGGGTCATGTAGATCTCTCCCGAGTGGCTTCTTCTGGGCATCTGCTCTTGTAGTTGTATGTCTTGAACCTTTATGGATAATAATAATGAACATTTATATATAATTTATAGCACATTAAGCCACACACACAATCACATTTGATTCTCCTATTAAGTCTGTGACATGGGTAATATTATTGTCCTCATTTAGTGGGGGAGGACACTGAAGTTTGGAGAGTTGAAATGGTTTGCTTAGGGTCATACACTTAGTAAAACTCTGAGGTAGAATCTGAACTCGGAACTTCAATATTCAAACTCCAGCAGTCTATCCACCCTGCCATGCCACCTCATGCATAATGCCAGAGGGAACAGAATATGCTATACTCTTTGGCCAAAACAACCAATCTAAAATAAGCATCACTTGATTGTTCCCTCCATCATTTTCCATTCAGTATCAAAGCATATATCTAGCTTTCAAGATACCAACTAACAATTCCAGGAATACAGGATTCTAAAAGACATTAAAGGGATGGCCCCATATTGCTCTTCATATCTTGAGTAGAATACAAGAAGGTTTAAGTAGAAGAGCCTGCTGTTGGAAATCTATTTTTGAAATTATCTATACATGGGTGACTCACTAATGTAGGCTCTCTGGGAGATGGAGAGCCAGGTTTGGATTTTTATTTATTAGTCTATGATTCAGAGGCTAACATATTGTTTATTGGAATTACCTATATCAATGCTTTCATATAGACCACATTGTGTTGGAGGTACAGGCCCCACTTAGTCACAAAATCACAGAATTTCTAAGTTAGAAGGAGCCATAGGATCCATGTAGGGCAACCTGTACTTGACCAAGAATTCCCAGTACAACCTACCTAATAAGTTGTCATCTAGTTTTTACTTAAAGACCTCCAGTGGGGAAGATGAGGAGGTGGAATAATCCATTGCCTCCCAAGGTAGCACATTCTACTTATAGACAACTCTAATTATTGGGAAGTGTTTCTTTACTTCAAGCCTCTTTGTTTCTTCCACTTATTAATCCTTATTCTGACTTCTGGGGATTAATAGGATAAGTCTATTCCTTCCTCTAGTGATAGTCCTTCAAATACTTGAAAATAGCTATCATGCCTTCCCTCTTCTAGTCCTCCCCCCACCAAGTCTTCTCTTTTCCAGGCGAAAGGAAACTATTTCCATTACCTGGTCCTCCTGTAGAACGAACTAATGGCCCTTCGCTGTTCTAGTTGCTATACTATACCTCAAACTGAACACAACCTTCAAGTGTGACCAAGTCTAGTGAGACTATCCATCAAACAATACGCAAGTATTTATTAAGGACCTACTCTGTGCCAGGCCCTATGTCAGGTGCTGAGTATCAGCTCCTTCTTCCCAGAAGCTAACATCTTTTATGGCAGTCCAAGATCGCATTTGATTTTTTTTTAATTTTTTTTATTGCCACATCCCATTATTGATTCACAATGAGCTTGCAACTCACTACATTAACCTTATTTTCTGTTCAGTTCCTCTCTAGAGAAATGAACTACCAAAGACCAATGTGTATTAGCCTGAATGGAAAGATGGATTGAGACTACCTTGGGAGCTTGGGTTCTTCCAGTCATACTCACTAAGAAGGAAGCAACAGTGTCATATTCCTGAACTGATTGCAGGAAACATGATGTACTTAAGAAAAATCACTATTTCTTCATGGGAACAACTTGGCTTGAATAGAAAGGGAGAAAGACAGATACTAAGTTCCCTTTATTTCTGACCAGTTTCCATATTATTTCTCTAGGAAGAATGGCAAGTGTTGAAGGGATGAGAATAGGTAGAAGGTAAGCTCCTTGAGGAGAGGGACGGTTTCATTTCTGAATTTGTAACCCCAGCACTGAGCACAGTGCCTGGAATACCACAGGTGATTAATAAATGTTTATCAATTTAAACTATTCTGTTTTATGGATTACTGGAATGCCATTATGTCTCTCTTTCTTGTCAGAAAATGGCCCTAAAAACCCTAAAAAAACCCGAAGAACAATTAGTTGTAAGATCCAAATTCAGAAAGCCTTGAAATCTCATCCAATTGAACCTCTGAAATTCATTAATTTCTCTATTCTGTGTCCCAGGAGACAATGACCTTCATATCCCCTCTGAGGCAGAGACCTAGAGGCTACACCATGAACTTCATAGACTGTTACTGACAGAAGTCTAGTGAAAGAAGAGACTTTGTAGGCTATCCAGCACTAACTCATTTTACAGAGGAGGAAACCAAGGCTCAGGGACATTAAGTAATTTGCTAAAGGTCACACCAGTAGTAAACCTCCAAGGTGGGATTTGAACACAGCTTCTCTGACTCCACAGCCACAGTTCTTTCCAGGGCATCCACCACAGGTCTCAAACACCAAGCTTCCTCCCCACCCGTACCCTTGCACATAAATAACTTCTTTACCTTTCTCCTCTTTTACTACCTTCCTCCTAATGAGCCTGCTTTGTCCTTATGAAGACCCACAGACCACTGGGGAGCCCTGTTCTCCTAGTGTGCCAGCCTCCATTTAGTTTCACTTGTCCTCCAATTCATTTTTGGTTCCCATAAACGGTTATTCCATGATCTCCCGCTTTCAGCAGCCTGAAAACCCTTCTACAGAAAATTTATTTTAAAATATTTTTAATATCTTTTGTTTTCCTATAACTCTCTCCTCCCACCTCACCTATTTAGTGAGTTATCCCTTCTAACAAAGAATGAAAGAAGGAGAAAAACACAGTTCAGTCAGTATATGTGATATTCTGTACCCACAGCCCCCTCCCTCCTCTCCCCCCCACTGCAGAGACGGAAAGGAGATAGATTTTCTCATCTTTTTGCTGGAGCCAAACTTGATCATTACAATTATAGGGCGTTCAGTTTCTAGGATGGTTTTTGTTTGGTTTAGGTTTGTTTATTTTTTTATTTGCAGAACTTTTTACAAGGCGTATAAAACATAGAATCCACAAAATATTCCAGAAAGCTAAGGGCTTGTACCAACATGAATAATTCCTGCCTTTTATTTTACAAGGCCCAGAAAGCAGATTACTGATTTGTCTGCCCTCCAATCCCTTCACCTCCCTCCTCCTTCACTTGTCTTTCAGCTTATTCCATCATAAATTGGGTCTTGGTCTCTCCATCCCCTTCATTCTCTATTCCATTTACACTTGATGGCTCTGCTTAATAGATCAACTGGGGTTATTTTTAACTCAGAAAGAGAAGTGGTTTCATACTCTGCTCTTCGGAATCTGACAATTGTCTCATTGTCCCCTGATCCACCACTTTATTAACTCGGAACGAGATGCAATCTGATGGCCTGGGCTTCTCGAGATTCATCCTTGGCAGCTGAAATTGCCTCAGCATGTATTATCATGAGTCCAGTTCTTCTTTCCTCACTTACCTCCTTGGGTCTATGCTCCTCTTCTAGTCTCTTGCTTTTTCTCGAGGCTGCCTCACTGGACATCACTGTATTTCACTTTGTGGAGGCTATTTGGAAGTCAATTAAAATATATGACTCCACCATTTAGGAGCCGGTGGGGACATCATAGAACCACAGAATGTTTTGCCTGTAAACCCAAACCCTTAGAGAACAGCTGGTCCACCACTTCATTTTACAGATGAAAAAACTGAAGTCAAAAGAGGGGGACTGGCTTGTCCAAGGTTATATTTGAGAGGCGAAGAGGGGAAGAAAAGGGAACAAGTATTTATTAAGCACATAGAAATGTGCTAAGCTCTTTATAGATGTTACTTCAACTGATCCTCACAATGACACTGGGAGACAAGGGTTATTATTATCCCCATTTTCCAGCTGAAGAATCTGAGTTTAAGTGATTTGCTCAAGACACCACGCTGTTGTTCAGTTGTTTTTCAGTCATGAATGACTCTTCATGACTCCATTTGGGGTTTTCTTGGCAGAGATGGCCATTTCCTGCTTTAGCTTGTTTTGTTTTTTTTACAGATGAAGAAACTGAGGCAAACAGGGCTAAGTGACTTGCCTAGGATCCTGCAGCTAATAAGTATCTGAGGCTCCATTTAAACTCAGGTTTTCCTGCTCTGGGCCCATTGCTTCTACAAAGATAGATCTTTGGTGATTCATTCCCAGGCAGAATTCATGGGTGTCATTTATATGAGAGTATAGTTGGAATATGGTAGCCTTCACATGCCCTAAAGCAAAACTTTCACACCTTTGAATTCACCCTATCACTAGAGATTAGAGCTACAGCACACTCCTGACTGATGGAGAGGTGTGAGCACCTTGGGTGAAGAAAATTCTTGAGCAAAATGACTGGAAAGACTATTAGTGCTCCTAGAAAGGCACAAGAGGACTAAGAGAAGGGTGGTGAAAGTAGAGTGTGTGCGTGTGACTGGAATCACATTGGCCAAATTTGTGTTGCACATCTAAACTATTTGAGAAGCAGGAATTCCATGGTATGGTCTGTTATTTATTTCTTCTATTTTTAGGCAGACAAAGTGGAGGCTGGGTTTATAATAGGCTCATAGTTTCTTTGCAAAGGATGTTCAGTGCTCTTCCCCAAAGCACTGGCAGCTACGTATCGACTATTTAGATCGTCCAGTTTGGGATATACCTGGGGAAAGAAGCATCTTTACTACAAGAGAATGTGGGCAACCTCCTAACACAAGACTTTCTATTCCAGATACATTGAGAAATAGCAAGGATGTCACGGGGAGAAATTCACTGGATGAGAAGGCAAAGAACCAGGGTTCTTTTCCCAACTATGAATGTTAATTATGAATTCTATGAGCCCTGGTTCATCTTATTGGAATCTCCATTTTCTCAGCTGCAAAGCAGGAATGACAGCAGCTGCGCTACATGTAGCTGAAGGGTGTGAGAAATTGTGGTACAATGACAAGAACATAGACCTGAGACACTGTGGTGCAGTGGAGAGAGTGTTGGCTGGTGCTAGAGGACCTGAGTTCAAATTCCACCATAGACACCCATTATCTGTGTGATTACTGAGCAAGTCATTTGCCTCTATGTCCTTAACTGTGAAACAGGGATAAAAAAATAGCACCTCCCTCTTAGGGTTGTTGTGAGGATCAAATGAGACTATTCACAAAGCATTTTGTAAATCTTAAAGTGCTACATAAATGCTAGCTAGTATTACTTTATACTCACTCTTTCTCAAGCTTTTGAATAGATAAGAACTACGTCATCCTTTGTATCTCACCCTAGGCTTTTTTCAGCCTGGTCAGGGGATAAATACAATATTAATTCATGATTCCCCGCCCCTTAAAACCTGTACTATCTGAAACTCTCCTGATCTAAGCTTGAGTGAAATGATTTCCTATCCTAGTAGCTTCTAAAGAGAAGGGGCAAAGGACAGATAACATGATGCAAGGCAAAAGACTTGGAGTCAGGAAGACCTGGGTTCTAACCCCACCGAGGACATTTCCCAGCTGTGTGCCCCTAGGTAAGTCAGTACTGCCTCTGGAGTCAGAGGACCTGGCTATGTCACCGATCCTCTTCAAAATGACGGATGAGCAACAGCAATGACCACAGGCTATGCGACCTTACTCCCTCTTGTCCTCAGTTTCTTCCTCTGTAAAGGGATCATTGGACTCAATAACCTCCAAGGTCTCCTCCAGCACTGAGTCTGTGATCCCAAGACAGTTCCTGGAAAGCAGAAGTTTGCAATCTCTTACTTAAGTGGACATATCCTAATTTTCCTTTCTCAGTATCTCCCATTTCTAGAATCCATGTTAGAGCTGGAAAGGACCTTAGAGACCATTTAGCCCAATCTTTCATTTGCAGATAGAGAAACACCAAGCCTCAAAGAGGTTTAGTGATTAATAATTAATGATTAATAATTAAAACAGAATCTTAGGATTGGAGAAGGAGTAATTCTTCTTACCTGAAGAGCCATCTGAAGTACATCCCGGGCAATGGTCATTAAGTGTCCACTTTGGTGATCTCTAAACATCATTCTTCCCTCATGTGCCCCTTCCATTTTGGAAGATCTCTTTCTATGGAGTCCAAGTCTTCCCTGTCATTTTAACCCATCAGTCCAAGTTCAGCCCTGTGAAGCCAAACAGAACATGTCCAACTGTTCTTCCGCTGACAGCCTTGACAACAGCAATCGTGTTCCTAAATCTTCTCTTTTCCAGGTTAAATATATTCATTTCCTTCAACTGACCTCTGCATGGCATGGTTCCTGATCCCCTCACTATCAGGATCACACTCTGGCTTCTTAATGTCCTTCCTAAAATATGCTCTGAGTGATGTTATATTTCTGTGCTATATTTGTGCAGTCTGATAGGGAAGGGGAAAAGAAGTGCCTTCTCTCTCTGGACACCCCTCCATCCCTCAAGACCCTGCCTCCAACTGGTGACTCTCCACTTGAGGAAGTGGCCAGGCCAACAGGGCTCCCCTTCTAACCAGGCTCCCCTCCAGACTCTCTAGTCAAGCACCTTTCTCTTCCTCCCATTCCACTCCCTTTTCCAGGTCCCTTTAATGTACCATCTTCTTCCGTTAAAATGTATGCACCTTGATGTTATCCCTAGCACTGATACAGTAGTAGGCCCTTGATAAGTGT
This sequence comes from Notamacropus eugenii, assembly GCF_028372415.1. Lineage (NCBI taxonomy): Eukaryota > Metazoa > Chordata > Mammalia > Diprotodontia > Macropodidae > Notamacropus > Notamacropus eugenii. Next base: position 352,723,677 of record NC_092877.1, on the reverse strand, counting down.
TTTCTTTAATCTAACCACTCTATAACAGTTCATTCCTTTGGCATGATGCATGGGGCACCAGAAGGAGTGGAGGACTGGGATGAACTAGTGAACATAATTTCATTCGGAAATAGCTGCTTTCCTTCTTCCCTGAGTATACTAATCCATTTGCTCCACAAGTAGAATTGTGTTCATTTTCGTATGGAAGCTATTCTAAGGGGAGATGAGACTGGTAACAAATTAGCATACTCTGGCAAATTTGTGGTACTTATCCAGTAAATAATTACTTACCTCATTATCTCTAGAATAAGTAGGTGACTTCATTATCTGGCACCTAGTTTGGGCATTTGAAATGCATGTTGTTGCCACATTAACAATCATTGGGCAAGGGGGTGCAAAGGAGTGGGGGTGAGAAGAGTGAAGGAGTGTTGGGATCCGAAAAGACTTAGGGTCTTATATAAAGTACTAATTTTATCCATAGGTAGAATTAGTCAGTGCCTACAAGTATTATTTCAGGCTTCTCCTTTCCCTCTTCTTCCCCTGCACCAAAACCCCTCAAGAAACACTAGAATTCCACAGTTGGAGTTTCATTCCTTTAGCTAAAGTTTTTGCAACCTATTAAAATACAAGTCAGCCACCAAATATTTATTAAATGTTTATAATGTACTGGTCACTGTGCTAAGTGCAAGGGGTACAAAAAGAGACAAAAATCAAACAAATTCCCGCCAACGAGAAGGTTAACACTACCAATGTACATACACACAAACATTAGTGTGAATGAGTGCTAGGGGAGGTTGAAGAAAAGCAGAAATCACTTGAGGATAAACATAATTGTTCATATTTACCTGATGCTTTAAGATTTAGAAAGCCTTTTATATACATTATCTCTTTGATCCTTTCAGTAATTCTATAAGATAGGTGCTATTACTATTCTCGTATTCCTGATGGGGAAACAGAGGTTCTGAAAAGTTAAATGACTTTTTCAGGGTCATATAGCTAATAAATGACTGAGGCAGAATTAAAATCCAGGTCTTCCTGACTCCAAGCTTAGAACTCTATCCATTGGCAGGAGTTAGACCTTCACTGGTAGGTGTTTTATTTTTCACAGTAATTATGTTGAATTGTTCTCTATCTTTATTTGAGAGTATCTGAGTTTGTCTCTAGTAAGCCAAGGGTTGGGAAAGCAAGGCAAGAAATCATTATATATTCCAATTGTCAAGTGACTTTGTGGAAGTCCTTCCTTTTCTTGGGGTTTCAGTTTCCTCAATTGCAAAACTAAAGGGTCAGACTATATTATAATGTTTATAATATTTATTAGATCATAAGTTGTTGTTCAGTTGTTTCAGTCATGTCCAACTCTTCATGACCTCATTAGAGGTTTTCTTGGCACAGACACCGGGGAGAATGGTTTACCATTTCCTTCTCCAGCTCACTTTACAGATGAGGAAAAGGAGGCAAAAAGGATTAAGTGACTTGCCCAGGGTCGAATAGCTAGTAAATGTCTGAGGCCATATTTGAACTCAGGTCCTTCTGACTCCAGGGCTGGCACTCTATCCATTGCATCGCCTAGCCGCCCAAAGTCCTATGATACCATTAAAAAAATCCCTACCTATGGGAAATGTTCTCACTTTCTACGTAGAAGTGGTCTGCATTAGATCAATCTTTTCAAACTTGGCTCTATTACTTGACCTAAAATTTTTATTTCCCCCTCCTTAGAGTGAAATAATCTTAGCTGACATTTATATGTGTTTTACGATTTGCCAAGTACTTTTCAGATTTTATCGCGTTTGAAGCTCTCAACACTCCAGGGAGGTGAGAGCTGATGGTATTCTAATTCCTATTTACCGTAAAGGAAATTGAGCTCAAAGCTAACTTCCTTAAGCTCAAAGTTAACTTAATGTTCACAAAGCTAGCAAGTATCAGAAATAGAATTTGAATCTAGGTCTCCTGACTGTCAAATCCAAAACTCTAACTGTTGTGAATCATTAAAACACAACATTTAAGGCAAGGGAAGGAGGGACTGAGCTCCAATCCTGGCCTCTCCTACTTTTCTGTATGCTCTGGGACAAATCATTCCAAGCTCTGTAGGCAACCTTTTGTCGTATGTAGTCATCAGGTTGGATTAGCTGACCTTTAAGGGCAAGTCCAGTTCTCAAACTCTGGTCATTAACTAAGTGGGTCAGTTTCCATTAAACATTTTGAAATCAAGGTGGGATAAAGTTGAGACAAAACATGGAACTAGCTCTCATATTAAGACATGGCTGCCTATTCCCACACAGCCATGTGTATTTATTTCCAATGTGATTGTGGGAAGTCATACAAATATGTAAAGTGAGTTTTCGGGAAAGGGTAAGGGAGGTACTCACTTTCTGAGGGTGGATGAAGGCTTTCCTCAGAAGGGATACCTCATTCTTTTTTTTTTTTTTATCGCTTAGAAAAATGTTTCTCAACAGGATTAAAATGAAAAGAGATCGTTATCTGGGAAAGCAAGTCATCAGGCAACATTCCCAGGGAGCTCTGGGCTCTCTGTTATTTTGCCATAAGCCTACCCTTTCTAGCTCATTGGAACCTCTATTTGAAGCAATTTCTGCCCTCTCAGGTTTCAGCCTGGGACCTTTGGCTTCTGCTTTGTTTCATGATTTTTTTTCTCTATCAATTTTTTCCCTCGACTTAAATTTAATTATCATAGACAATCAGGATGGAGAATAATTGTTCCTGTGTCTTTTCTTTTAATCGTGGCCCCCATCCAACCTTAGAAGAAGGATTTGTTTTTTGAACACATGGGTAGAGCAGAAGAGGGTGGATGTTGGGAATCAGTAAATCAAAGTGGGATGGAATGTGAAGAACCCTGAATCTATGAAGACCTGGAGACAGATGGCTTTGGGTCTCTGCTACTTATTCATATAAAGGTGGTAGGCAGTTGATTACTCTAACTCACTTCAAAGTAATTAAACTAATCCCTTCCACATCTCAACTTTTCCAGTCACAGTTTCGTATTGTGGGATGGCATAAAAAAACTAAATGGGATATTTGGGGGAAGTTTTACAGAATGTGTGAAGGCCAACAGATGACACAGAAGAAGTTTGGAAACTCAGAAATGCATAAAATATGCTAATAGTATGTTATATAGTATATAACAAATATATTTTCTCTTTTAATATTATAAACATCCCACAAAACAAAAAGAAAAAATTCAGACTTCTCTGTTATGAAGAAAGGAACAAAAACTTTTATTCAGATTTTCCAGATCATGGGGGTACCACACCTCTAACCTCCAATGAGGTGGAAAGGATAACTATACCTTTGTTAGGAGAGAACTGTTATTGATAGAATTGACTGGTCAGAACCAGGCATGAACAAGGCCTGGACACCTCCTTGAATCAATCCAAAACATTTCAATTAGTTACAACTGGAAGGCTCTTCCCATTGGACTAGGGACTTGGTGTTGCCCCTAGGAACTTACATAAAAACAAGAGCTAGGTCACAGTTGAAGAGATAGATGGGAGATGGGTGTGTGGATAGCAAGAGCTGATTTGGACCAGTTTGGGAGTAAAGGGGTAACCGACAAAAAGAGAAGTAGAAATTAGGACTGAGTTGTACTCTAAGAAGGAATGTTTGAGGAGGGCCATTGGTCCCATGGCATTTCAGAATGAAGACGGACTGGTGAAATGTTTGTGTCCAATTTCTCAAGGACTGAAGGAGGTTCCAAGAAAAGGTCTGTTCTTTCCCCCAAATTCCCTCCCAGTGCCTGTCTGTTAACAGACAGTGTAATATACTCTGCTGCTTCTTCATCCAACCCCTTCTGGTAACCTGATCTTTGGTTCAACCGCAAAGAAGCCAAAGGCTAGCTAGAGATAAATAGAAATGTAAATTAAGGCAGAGAGCCAAAGCTTGGGAATTTTCCTAACTAGGGGCACAGAACAATTAGAACTATGCTCTTAACTTTTCATGAAGTCTGTAATGCAGTAGAAAAAGCAATCATGTGGACTGGAGGAGCCATTTTATTGACCCTAGGTTAAAAAAAAGAACTTTGTAATAGAGTATTATATTAACTTAGACCACTAAGACTTAGGCTTAGATTGCTCTGGTCTTCATTTGTCTTATCTGTAAGGAGAAGGTAATAGGATCACAGGCTCATAGACCTAGGGCTAGAAGAGACCTCAGAGGTAATCTTGTTTAACTCCTTCATCTCACATATAGGGAAACTGAGGCAGAGAGCAGTTTCTTGAATTGCCCAAGATCATCTTGTGATCATCAAGGCACCATAATATTTGTGAAAAGTGCTCTGTAAATAGTAAAGTGTATGAGAGTGGAATGTTTAAGGATTATTCACACCTAGCCTGGACTGAGAGCATGGCCAGGGCCACACCTGGCTCTGTACATTTGAATGCATACTTTCATTTCTCTCTAAACTCAGCTCCTAACTCTCCAGATTTCTTTCTCCTTCTCTCTGGAAAATGCCTTTGCTGCTATATTGCAGGATCCTTCTCACCTCCTTGGAAGATCACAGTGGCCCCTCTCTCTGGGTGGTCAGTTTCTCATGAGGAACCTACATTTTAAGGGAGAGTCTGGACCAGCCATATTTGCCCCTTCCTTTTTCTCTGGTTCTCGAGGACAGTCTCTTTTTGCTTACATTGCATTTCCTTAAGTGCTTAGCAAATGTTTGTTGACTTGACATACACAATATGCATCATAATATGGTCAAGTTCACATTTATAGAACTGTACCTGGGGGAAGTTAGCCAGGGAATTCCTGAATGAGTGGTTTCTCCCCAAACCCACTAGCTGATGAAATTACAGGAGATAAGGAAGAGTTAACAGAAACAAGAAAGTGTTGAGGTTTTAAGTGTGAAGAAAACTGCTTACATTTTGTTACCTACAGAAGGTATGAAGACATTTTTAATCATGCTTGATAGAAATTGAAGTTTCATAGTTATTGGCTGGCCAAAAGATTGGCTATACCCATGTTGGCGCTTTAGAAAGAAAAACACAGTCTCTAGGAAGGGAGCTGAGTCAGGAGATAGCTTTGAGGAGTATGATCTGTGGCAATTGAGAAGAGAGTCAGCTTTGGAAGAATCGAGTTTTTGAGAGGGAATTGTCCTTGCTTCTTCTTGGAGGGTGAGGGAGCCATGGATTTGCCCTTGCCAGACCCATCTTTATTGGTCACAGTAAGGGAATTGTTCTTGCTTCTTGTTAGAGAGGGGGAGGCACGGATTTCCTCTACCCTGACGTATCCATCTAGACCAAGGTGTTTTGCCATGAAACTACTCACTCAGTAGGAGATACCATGCTCATCACTGAGCAGGTCTAGTGAGTTTTAAGGCATGATGCTGAAGGAGTTCTGTGAGTCAAAAGAGAGTTAGGTCCAATGATCAGAAGTAGAGCTATGGAGATGAACAGGTGTAAGGAGTCTAGTTGGGCCACCTGCCCAGCAGAGATGCTGCACTCAGAGGGAACAGCATGAGGATGCAACAAGAAGGGAAAAGACATCAGCGTCCTATGGTACCAGAGGTGCGAGATGTCTGGGTCAGGTGTATTCTTCACCTATGCCTTTCTCCTCCCTTCTGTTTGCCCATTCTTCCAACAGATGTTGAGTAGATTTGTGAGAGAGTGTACCCACTTCTTGAACCTGGAGAACCCGGAACCTGGGGAAAATATGCCCTGAGCGTAAGTTGGGGGAGGGTGGGCTACACTGTGGGGGCTCATCTGAGCTATATTTATGGTGCCTTATTCACAGAGAAAAATTAGGTGAGTTTTTTTCACACTAGACAGTTTTTCTGATCTGTTTCCTTTATAAGCCATATCAGTTGCTTTGAGATCAGTTCTGCATGGTTGAATGCTCCTGTACTAATGCCTATTATGTTTCTGTTCCTGCTGCAAGTATGAAAGCTTATATGAGTAATATTGATGTTGTCTCCCCAGAATACTGGTGCTTAGCAATTTCCGTAGAACACACTGTAGAGCTTCATCCATATTAATTTTTCTTCTATTTTATGGTTTTGAGCAGATCTAAACTGCTTACCTTACTATGGCTTAAGTTGAGATAGTTTGTCTGAGATCTTTATGGACTACAGATCCAGAGGATAAGGTGTACCTGATAGTCTAGAAATCCCTGGTAATTAAGTGATTAATTCCTTTTGAGAAGTCCCTCATATCTTTGAATGCTTTTTTGAATTTGTCTGAGTTCTTTTTAAGCTAGCCTGTCTGTCCTAGTGATGAACGAGTTCGGACTTCCATTTGGAATGCCCATTGGAGACTTATTGAGTATCCTCCCTCTACGTTACAGGGACTAAGAGAAATTTTCACCCAGTATATTTTTGTTTCTCATCGGAAGGCAAGGGGGTGATTTCTAGTCAACCCAAGCCCCCTCATCCCTTTGTAAACTGTCAGGATCAGATTTTCCTCCAAGACATGAAAATGTTTTCCTTTCTTCTCTATATACTTGTTCTTTTTTCACTTTTTTATTGGTTTCCATTTCAATTTTTTTATAACTGTTTGGATTAGGACAGGTCCTTGTAAATACAAGACAGTTGGCTGACTTATGAGAATATTGTAAAATGTTGTTTGCTCTTCAAATTTGAATAGTTTCATATTTGAGAGTGGTTGTGATCTCAGGTTCTACCAGTCGTGCTAGGTCTGGGATTCCCTAACACTTAGTTGTTAGATTGTCTGAGAAGTGTACTGGAGGAACTTCTGTGCATCCGGGAGATCACCGAGAATGGTGATGTGTCTTTTATTGACCCTCTTTAGAGCAAGGGATTGAGGGAAAGCCCCTAAAAGTACCTGACACATAGCAGTCCTTTAATAAATATTTATTGACCCACTAACTGATTGAAACAAATTTTGATCAAAATGAAAGCAAATATTTAGTGTGTGTGTGTGTATGTGTGTGTGTGTGTAGTATGTGTGTGTAGTATGTGTGTAGTAGTGCGCTCCCATGGAGCACGTGTATGGATAGGCTTGCACTCTAGCCCTTTCCAATGGACCTCAAGGTAAAGGATGGTATCCTTGAGCTAGAACATGGGGGAGGAGCTGTGTCAGGGGAAATAGGAGCAACATCCACTGGGTGAACTTTAAAGGGGAAAAACAACTTCTTTTTCATCCTTCTTTCTTCTTCAGTGTATGGGTTGATACTCCAACACTTCTTTGAATTTCTTGTGATGGAGGGCATGGGATTTATCCCCCTGAATCTCAATGCTCTAGAGGCTTCTTCTGTTTTGCTTTTCTTTTCCTGAAGTACAGGTGATCAAACAGATGCCCCATAGATATTTGCCCCTAGCAATGGAATCAACCTTATGTTCTCAAAAAGTCTGTAGTTTCTGGATCAGGGGCTAATTGCTCAGCTGAAAGGGATTTCTGAAAGAGTTTCCTATAGAAAAAGATGACTCCCCTCCCCCCACCAGAAGGATGAACTGAAACCACGCCTGGGCTTGTCAGGAGATATGGACCTTCAGTGAGTTACTTGGACAGTGCAGAGCTGAGGTGAAGGTAAAATACCTATTCAGGTCAATAGATTATTTCATGGTTTAATGTTTTAAGTATCAGCTTCCTAGAAGAGTATAAGTAAAGTTATGGATTATAGTATAATACTTTAAGTATTTACCAATGTGTGCTCATGAGTCTTGTGTTTTCAGCATTTTTTTTTCGTAAAGGCAAAAATAGCTGTCCTATACCTGACCTATACCTCTACGTGAGCATTTTTCTGGAAGTTGTTGCTGTTAAGTCTTTTTTTCCAGTTGTATCTGACTCTTTGTGAGCCTGTTTGGTATTTTCTTCGCAAATATGTGGAATGGTTTGTCATGTCCTTCTCCAGTTCATTTTACAAATTAAGAAACTGAGGCAAATAGAGTGAAATGACTTGCCTAGGGTCACACAGCTAGTAAGTGCTCCATTCACTGTATTGCCTACCTGTTCACTGATCTGGCTCTGCTCGTGCCCTGAGAACCTTGGACTGTATTTCTCCACAGGAAGAAATGGAAACTTGCCTCTTGGAGAATTGTAATGTAAGGGAAGTACTTTGGAATGGGAAGCCTAAAGCATGAGTAGACTGTATAACTGGATCAAGGAGTGGTTCTTTGGTCATGGAGATATTCAAAAAGCCTTGTCAAGAGTCTTTGTTTCATTCACTTCTGGGAGATCTCAGTGACTCCTTTGCTCAGCATGTCCAGGGAAGAGTGGAGTCTTTGATCCTGACAGCTCCAAAAAGTCAGGAACATACCACAGAAATCTGGGAGACAGAGCCCAGGGTGAGCACAGCCTAGCATCTGTGCCTCAAGGGGTAAGGAGTGACCTTCCAGACTACAGAGAAGACAAAGACTCACCCATCATTGATGCTGCCATTAGATGTAAACTTGTTGGGACCTTGATAGAACTAAGCTAGGTTAAGCCTGGCCCTTCTAGACACCAAGGTGGCATAGAGTCCTTAAGGTGTTGGGGAAGGAGAAGGAGATCTTTGTACGTTGTTCTTGCTGTTTCTTTAAAATATATATCCCTTTGTACAAGTTAGCTGTCTTTAAATGACTAAATGGAACTTAGTCATTAAATAGGCATTAATCACAGGTCTCTAACAAATGAAGGAAACTGAGGCAATGGAAAGTCAAGCAAATGATGGTAGAGAAAGAGTTTCCCAGAGCCCCTCAGGGTATCCTGGAATCTTGAGTAAAGATGTAGCCTCCCTGACCTTGAGAGGAAGCCAGAATGTACACATTCCAATCCGTTTTGGGGATACCCTAGACAAAAGCCATTCCAAAACTTTGCTTAAGAGGTTGCTTCTGAGTGTTACTTTGGCTTGATAGTAGGATGAGCCAGAGAGTGCAAGAAGAGTCTTACTCCCCTCTTGGGGGACACACTCTTAGGATTAAACTTAGACTGAATGAGCCTAGAGCAAGAGTCACTTAAAACAAGGGCCCTGGGCCATCAGATGAGATAACAGTTGTAAAGCACTTAGCACAGTGCCTTGCACATAGGAGGCATTTAATAAATGTTTATTCCCTTTTCCTTTCCATGGGCTCTTTACATAGTACTTATAGTTCGTTATAGAACCCAGAAAAGCAAAAGTGTGAAAATTAGCACCTTAATTCTAGCTGTTGCACCTGGGTCTATACCTTGGCTTACAAATTAAATGATTAGCAGAATGAAAAAAGAAAAATAAAACAGCTGAAGTACCAGAACCATACTTTTTCTTTTCTTACGCGTATCTTCTGTCCATGAAAAAGTATGGCTCTTTTGTGATTTACCTCTGCTGAAAATAGAAGTTTAATCCTTATATATAGAGGAACCTGAGACAAAGAGAGGTTAACTGAGTTTCCTGAGGTCACTTAGCTAATTGATTATGTTTTAACAGACAGTAAATGATTGGTTATTGATGTGGGAGTCATTTCCAAACCAGCTTTCAAGTCAGACCATTGACTTGTAAGAGCAAAGATCACAATTAAAACCAACTTAGATGAACAGAAAAGAATGAGATAACAATAATGGACAATTAAACAGTTCTTTCAAGTTGGCAAAGTACACTGTGTAGTAGAATCAGTCAGTCATTCGGTCAACAAGCATTTATTAAGGACTTACTGTAGACTAGGCCCTGTGCTAAGCTTTGTACATACAAAGGAAAGCAAAAGAATTGTACCTTAAAAGGCAAAACCATATGGTCTTTTAAGGGGCTCATATTCTAATGAGAGACAACATGCAAATGGCCATGTTCATAAAAGAAACACATGGGGTAAGTGGAAGATGATTAGTCTCAGAGAAGGCACTGGATGGTGATGGGAGAGAGATAGAAAAGAAGGTCTAGATAGATTACATAGGAAATAACCTTAGGATTACCTAGTCCAAACTTTTCAATTTATAGATAAGGGAATTGACTTACAGAGAAGTTAAATATTTTGCACAAGGTCACAGGTAAAAGTAATGGAGTTGGGACTGGAGCCCTAACAAGCTCACAAGAGCTGATTTTCAATGTGAGCGTTTACATCTCAAAAATCACAAATGCTACAGATCAGAACTTAATTTATTTCTTTGTGGACTTTCTAGGCTTAAGAAGGTGATGGGACAAAAGGGTTAAATAATGTAGATTAAACTTTAAAGTGTGTAATGTGCACATTTTCTCCCCATAGATCCGGTTGTTAAACATTGACCAGTGCACCCTTGATTATACCATTTTCCTATACATAATATCTATCATCTGAGCCACAACAATTCTATAAAGTAGACAGTATACAACTCATCACCATTTTACAAATGAGAAAAACCACAAATCCAAGAAGTGAAGAATTTAGGGTCACATAGCTAGTAAGTGCCAGAACCTCAATTTGGACTCAGGTCTTCCTGACTCCTAGTCCAGAAATCTATTCATGGCACCATCAAGATATAGCATGCAATTAAGGTAACTCCAACTTGACCTATTAGAATCTGAGGGCTGGAAGGAATCCATGCAACTATGTCCTCCACCTATAGTCAAAAGTACTCTTCTCTCTACCATACCCGACAAATGTTCATCTAGCTTCTGCTTGAAGACCTCCAAGGAGGGGGATCCCTCACCTTTTGGGACAGTTCATTCCACTTTGAATAGTCATAATAATTGGTAGGTTTTTTTTCCTGACAAAAAAGCGCAGCTTTCCCTTTACTCCTGACGCCTTCCCTTGAGGTCAGTCACATCAGACCTTTATGCCCCAAAACCTTCCATATACTTAAAGATAGCCAACATGTCCCACTCTACACCTGACTAGGTTCTTTTCCAGGCTAAAGACACTCAGATTTTTTTTTTTTCAGAACACAGCTGTTAGCAAATGATATCTCCCACATTCTGTACTTGTCACATTGATTTTTTTGTACTCCAGCATAAATTATATATATGTATATATACATATATATACACACATGTATATGTATATACATACATACATATATACATATATATACACATATGTGTATATATACATATATATGTGTATACATATATATATGCTTTCATCTTATTGGTTTCAGCCCAGTGCTCTGGGCCCATCAAGATTTTTTTGGATTTTGATCTTATACAGTGGGTTAAGCATGTCTTCCAGCTTTATATCATTTTCTCCAGCATAGGGTCTTATATCGCTAGGGCTAAGCATAGTTCTTAGCATATATGAAGTGCATACTTTGTCAACTTTGTGTTGAATTTGTGGAAAATAAGATTGTAGTTGAGTCAAGTTGAATTAGTAGAATACAAAGTCTTTCCATCAGTATAAATTTTGTACAACATGTTTGTCTTTATACCATGGAATGGAATTAGCTCTAGATTCTTGAAGGTAATTCTTGCAGAGGCCAAGCTGAGACAGACTACCAAGCTCTATTAATTTTACGCACTAGCCCAGGGATAGACTGTGTATTCATTGCGTAGGACCAACCCAACTAAGCTGAGGAGAGTTGTCACCCAAAGTAAAAGACCTTTCAGGGAAAGTCACTCTCTAAAATTTAGAGTCTACACTGGCATCAGGAACACTGACACAGATCCTAGAAAATAGGACACCAAGAAGGCATTGTATGGCTTTCCCATAGCCAAGCAAGTTGTGGCCATTAAAATGGTCGTGGCTTCCCCCTTCCAAAAGGAACTAGAAAGTAGGAAATTATGAGCATATAGCTAATAACATACAGTAGAAAGTAAGCTTCTTGAGGGCAGGGTTCAATTTTTTTTTGTCTTTTTCTTCTTACCTATCTAGCCAGTCCTTCTAAACTTCTGTTGTATCTTTTTCCAGGTTATTCTTGTTAACCATGGGTGTCTGCCAATGTTTTGTCCTGAGTCTCTTTCTCTTCTGCCACTCTACAATTTTGCTTGGTGATCTCCAAAATACTGTCTCTCTATGGATGATTATCAGATTTATTTGTCCAGCTCCAACCTTTCTCTTGACCTCCAGTTTTCCATATTCAACTACTTATTGGATGTCTTTAACCAGATCTCTTAAACTTAACATGTCTAAAACTGAACTCAATCCAATTTATCTTTCCTTCCAAGTTCTCCCCTCTTTCTAACATCCCTTTACTATTGAGGCACAACCAACCTCCCAGTCACCAGGGCTCACAACACAAGGTGCCATTCTGGACTCCTCCCCCAAACATGATCTGTCACCAAGTGCCGACAACCATACAGCCTTCTCTTTATCTCCTCTTTATGTTTACCCGCTTTATACACAGCTGTTTACAGGTCATCTGCCCCATAGATAATAAGCCCCTTGAGACCAGGGACTATCTTTTGCCTCTTTTCATATCCCCAGAACTGGCACACAGTAGGTCTGTAAAACATGCTAGTTGAGTGATTTTTCTCCCTAGAACCTCAAAAAATGCTGTACCCACGGTGGGCAGTGAAGGAATGCTTGTCTGACTTGACATTTGTATAGAACTTTAAGGTTCGCTCTAAAGAACTCTCTTTAGACAGTTTACACTTCTATAGTCGTTTAGAGTTTGCTGAGGATTTTTCACGGGTTCATGTGAGCCTCTAAAACTCCAAAAGGCAGGTACTGAGACATCATGAACTCTTTTTTACAGGTGAGGAAACTGAGGTCAAAGGAATTAAGTGATGTGCCCATGGTCATATGCCTAGTAAGTGTCCAAGTCAGGATTCAAATCCAGGTCTGTCCCCTCACTCCTAGGTTCACCCCTGGTTCTTTTTGCTACATCAGCTTGTCTTCAGGGACAGCGTATCAGATGGAAAAGCTTGTTCAGCAGCATTTTCTCATGATAATTATTTTTTTTCTCAAACATTCTCTGGTGTGCCAAGGTGGAGGCTGCTCAAAGTGTTATTTCCTGAGACTCTTTCAAAGGCAGAACTTCTTTCTATGTTTCATGCCTAGGCATGGAGTGTGGGTAGAACACAGAAAATGGGGTTGGGAGGAAGACCTGGGATCAAATGTCACCTCAGATGCTCATAGTGGATGGAATTATGTCAGGGGGCCCTAAGTTCAAATTCTACCTCAGACACTTTCTGGCACTGTAGTAACCCTGAGCAAATCATTTATTCCCTCTGTGACTCACTTTCCTCTTCTGCAAAATGAGGGTTGGACTCAAAGGAATCTAAATCTCTTCTAATTCTATGACCCTGGGCAAGATCTTATATTCTCTGAACTCCAATTTCCTCATCTGTAACACAGGGATAATAATAGAACCTATCTCTCAGGGTTGTTGTGAGCAAAGGATGATTAACATATTGAAAAATATTTTACATGTACATGTACATACATATTATAACAGAAGTAGGGCTTATTTGGGCAGCTAGGTGGTACAATGGATAGAACACAGATCTAAAATCAGGAAGACCTGAGTTCAAATCTGGCCTCAAACTCTTACTAGCTATATGACCCTGGGCAAGTCACTTAACTCTATTTTCCTCCTGTAAAATGAGTTGGAGAAGGAAATGGAAAACCACTCCAGTATTCTTGCCAAGAATACTGGGGTCATGGAGAGTCAGATAGGAATGAGCAACAACAAGAAAGGGCTTAGATCAATAGAACATTTATTAAGCACTTACTGTATGCCAGTTCCTACACTAGACACTGTGGATGTAACTATGACCCAATAAGACAATCCCTTCCCTCAAGCAATTTATTTTCTAATGGGAAAAACCAATACATAAATGGAAGGGGGCAGGGAAAGAGGTGGAATCTAAGAAGTATAGTTAGAAGCTGTATCTAGGGAGTACCATCTCCCAAACTTAGTTCCAAATGAAATCTGGTTCAATCTCATCCATTAGATCCCAGGGTGACTCCAGGAGTGGAGTCTGTGTTTTAGTTGGGAGGAGGTGAGGATGATGACTGGAGTGGAGACAACAAGGTTTGGAGGCACTGGTAGGCTTATATCGCATTCTCTCACCTGGCTTCCTAATAGCTCATGGGCTTTGGCCAAATTTGGAGGACAGTCTGGGATGCAGCATATGTGCCCAAATCCAGCAGACCAACCCTCTTGCTGTCACAACCCTGAAGAGACAAGCCCCTTAGAGTGGAATCACTGGGTTGGCTGCTCCAGCCCTACGGGTACTTATCACACACAAGGAAGCCTTAGGCATCTCATCAAGAAAGGCCAAAATTGATGAAGCAATTTTGTCCTGGAAGCCATTGGCTATTCAGAAGACCCTGAACCCATTAAAAGGTCATCAAGATGGCTGATGGAAATAGAATCCATTCATTAATATTAATGACAATTACAATTCTAAAGCTGGCTCCCACTTCCATTAGAGCTTGAGTTTTCTGTCTGGCTTCTAGGTTAGCTGGAGAGGAAGAACTATCCAAGGAATAGAGAGAGATTATTTTCAGAATCAGATCCTTTTGTTTTCAATGTGTGTATCCAGGGTTGCCCTATGAAACTGGAGACAGACCATGAGGCTTATTGGCTTCCAACCAGAGGTGACCTCATCACCTGCATATTAATGAGGTGTCAAAGGTAGCTCCTTTCATTGGGAGGGTAAGAAAGTGCCGCTGAGTTGGAGTAGGACGTAGGGCAAGCCAAGTTCCCGCAGGGCCTGGGTTACTCACCTTGTAACTGGAATAGCCAGATGATATCTCCTGAGGAATCGGGAATGGATACCCTTCTGGATGAGTCAGGGAACGCTGAGCCATTTGGGCAGAAAGAAGATGGAAATCTCTGATAAAATGGGAAGCCTCCAGCATCCAGGCTTTTTTGTGGCCAGATTCTATTGCCTGTCTCTCCTTTTTATTTTCTATTCTTAGCAGTTATGAGAAATAAAACTTTTTATCTCTGCTAGTACCTGGCTCAGTGTTGTGTACAATCTTGGTGCTTAATAAATCTTTCTGAAATGAATGAATGAAAATTCAATTTGATTGCTTAAGGCCTTCTTTACCTATTATATAGAGTTGGATAGAAATTCAAAGAACCAGTCTCTCAGTACACACACACACACACACACACACACACACACACACACACACACACACACACTTACACACAGATGTAATATATATTGTGGACAGATACATCAAATAGAAAATAAGTGGAATTGAATGGAAGGAAGAAAGCAAGGATGGTGACCTGTGGAAAACTGCTCACTCTATTTAAGAGCTTCTAACTGCTCCCTGAAAAATGAATCACCTTTCTTTTCTTTTTCCCTCTAAATTAAAATTTGCAAAAATAAACACTTATTTTCTCTCCCTTCTGTTTCACCCTCCCTGGGGGAAAGAAAAATTAAAATTAAAAAAATTGTTTGCTTGTTTTTAGTTTTCAACATTTACTTCTATAAGATTTTGAGTTCTAAATTTTCTCCCCCTCCCTCCACTCCCCCCTCCTCAATACGTTGTGCAATCTGATATAGGTTATACATGTACAATCATATTAAACATATTTCCATATTAGTCATGTTGTAAAGAAGAATTCTAACTAAAGGGAAAAACCACGAGAAAGAAGAAACAAATGAGAGAGAGAAAAAATAGTATGCTTTGATCTGCATTCAGACTCCGTAGTTCTTTCTCTGCATGTGCATAGCATTTTCCATCCCGAGTCTTTTGGACTTGTCTTACTTAGATCCTTGCATTACTGACAAGAGTTAAGTCTATTCAAGTCAGTCCTTGCACACTGTGGCAGTTACTGTGTACAATGTTCTCTTGGTTCTGCTCACTTCACTCAGCATCAGTTCATATAAGTCTATGCAGGTATTTCTGAAGTCCACCTGTTCATCATTTCTTATAACCCAATAGTAATCCATTCCATTCATACACCACAATTTGTTCAGCCATTCCCCAACTAATGAACATCACCTCAGTTTCCAATTCTTGGCCATTACAAAAAGAGCTGCCATAAATACTTTTGTACATGTGAGTCCTTTTCCCATTGTTATGATCTCTTTGGAATACAGACCTAGAAAGGATATTGCTGGATCAAAGGGTATGCAGTTTTATAATCCTTTGGATATAGTTCCAAATTGCACCCCAGAATGGTTGGATCAATTCATAATGTCACCAACAATGCAATAGTGTTCCAATTTTCCCACATCTTTTCCAACATTTATCATTTTCCTGTTTTATCATGTTAACCAATCCTCAGAGTTCTTTTGATTTGTATTTCTCTAATCAATAATGAGTTAGAGTATTTTTCCTATGACTATAGATAGCTTTGATTTCCTTATCTAAAAACTGCCTCTTCATATCAGAGTTTTTAATATTCTACTTATTTTTAGTTTTCAACATTCACTTCTATAAAATTTTGAGTTCTAAATTTTCTCCCCCTCCCTCCACTCCCCACTCCTGGATACATCATGCAGTCTGATACAGGCTCTACTTATACATTTATATTAAACATTTTCACATGATGTAAAGAAGAATTAGAACTAATGGGAGGAACCACAAGAAAGAAGAAATAAAACAAAACAACAAAAGAAAAAGAGAGCAAATAGTATACTTCCATCTGCATTCAGATGCCAAAGTTCTTTCTCTGGATGCCAATAGCATTTTCCATTGTGAGTCTTTTGGAGTTGTGCTAGATCCCTGCATTGTTGAAAAGAGTTGAGTCTATCAAAGTCAGCCCTCACACAATGTGACTATTACTATGTGCAGTGTTAGCTTGGGTCTGCTTGTTTCACTCAGCATCAGTTCATATAAGTCTTTCTAGGTTTTTCTGAAGTCATCCTGCTCACCATTTAATCCTTTGATATTTATCAGTTGGGGAATGACTTGAATTATCATAAATTCAACTCTGTTCTCTATATATTTTAGAAATGAGGCCCTGGCTTGTCAAAAATGTTTCTAAGCTTTCTATTTCCCTTCAAATCTTGGTTGCATTGGCTATGTTTGTGCAAAATTTTTTCCATTTAATGTAATCAAAATTATCCATTTTGCATTTCATAATGTTCTCTATCTCTTGTTTGGTCATAAATTCTTCTCTTCTCCATAGATCTGACAAGTAAATTATTCCTTGCTCTCCTAGTTTCTTATAGTATCAGTCATATCTAAATCCTGTACCCATTTTGACTTTATTTTGTTATAGGGTGTAAGATGCTGGCCTATGCCTAGCTTCTGCCATACTATTTTCCAGTTTTCCCAGCAGTTTTTGTGAAATAATGAATTCTTATCCCAAAAGGTGGAACCTTTGAGTTTATCAAAAAGTAGATTGCTGTAGTCACTGACTACTGTGTATTGTACACCCAACATATTCCACTGATTCATCACTCTTTTTCTTAGCCAGTATCAAGTAGTTTTGATGACTGCTGCTTTATAATACAGTTTTAGGTGTGGTACAGCCAGATCACCTTCCCTTGAATTTCTTTTCTTTATTTCCCTTGATATTCTGGACCTTTTGCTGTTCCAGATGAATTTTGTTATTATTTTTCCTAGCTCTATAAAATGAATTTTTGGTAGTTTGATTGGTATGGCATTAAATAAATTAATTAATTTAGCTAGAATGATCATTTTTATTATATTAGCTTGGCCTACCCATGAACAAGTGATATGAAAAAATGAAACTTTTTAAACAAATGTGCATAGTCAAATAAAATAAACGTCCATATTGGCCATATCCAAACATGTGTATCTCATTTAGGGGTGGGTGAATTTCTCCATTACTGGAAAGACCTACCCACTCAAAACTTGTTTACTTTCAGAGATGCTGAATGTTTGTAAGTCGTAGAAAAATGACAGTGTCCAAGGTTAATCGAAATAGCAAAGTAGGGGTAGATGGTAGCCATATACAGGCTTCAGATCACTGCAAATGAGGAGTTACTGAGAAGTTATGTAAAGGGACATCATCAGAGCCATGCTGATAGGAATAAAGGATGGTCCAGTAACATATAATGATTTTTTTAAAAAAAAATCAATGTATTATCAAGAGACCTAGCAGAAGACCTCTGGCAACTCATGTTGGGTGGACTTCTGTGAAAATCTTATGGGAAGCCATGAACAAAGTATCACAGTATGGGCAGACATGAATAAACCTATCTACATTGTTACCAAGTTGTCCATACTCTTGGCATTAGATGGAGACCTTAGATCATCACAGAGACGAAATCTTAGGTCCATTAGAGTAGTGAAGTATCTATTTGTCAGCTTCTTCTTGTCCTTCCCCTAACACCCTTGAAGAACTCCTTTGTGTCAACTACCTCAGAAGTTCATAGAGGCTCTTTATAAAGGCTAACAGAAATCAGCAATGCAGGCTCCCTATTTATAAACAAACTGTTTTCTCCAGTGCTCCAATCTATGGAAGTTAAGTGATCATAAATGGCCCTAGCAGGGCTGGTATCAAATGGTAGTCATTCCCAATACTGCCAGCTGCCAATAGTTTCCCGCTAGGTACCTTCCCACTGTAATTATTTATGTATTTCTTATCCCCCACTAGATTGTAAGCTCTTTGAGGGCAGGAAACATTTTTGCTTTTTCTTTGTATCTATGCTCTTAGCAAAGGCCCTGATCCATAGTAAACAGTCAATTAACATGTTTGTGAATTGACTGCTTTTGATAACATAGTTTATACATAGAATGAGGTGCAAAAAAACTAGACCAAATACTCCCGTATGAAGAGAGTTGAAATCAATCATCTCTCTTGTCTAGTCTTGGCTCTCTGATCTTTAAGCAAGGGAGGGAAAACCTGAACCAATCATATTCTCAGTTCTTGAAGGGAGAGGATAGAGGCCTAAAGAAAATCAGAGAAGAGGAAATTCCCCATGATTCTTCAGATTAGAAATCAAGCCCTCAGGAACTCGGGATGCCTTTTTGCCTCTTGGTTCCTGGTTACCATCTATTCCTAAGAATGCTGATGACACAAAGCAGAGGCTTATGGCTCCTGCTCATGGTGGCTAATAAACTTTACTTGCCTGTAGCCTGGGTTGGTTGTGATGCTCATACCCTTCCAAATGGCCCTTGGTCAACATAGCCTCTCCTATCTCTTCTGGAAGTCTGAATAGCAGAAGGCAGAGAGATAGAGAAGACTCAAATTCGAGATAGAATGTCTTCATACTATCTAGGGACTCTGATCTCTCTCTCAAACAAACAAAGAAACATAAAAGCCAAGCAAGTGGATCATTTTGACTTCAGATGCGGAGAGGGCCAATTCCCATCTTCTTCCATCATCAGAAATTATCCTGCCAGTCTCCATTGGTGACTCATCTCCAGAATCTCTATAGAGATAAATGAGGGGTGGGGCAATATGGATCTGTTTCTGCTTTCTTCTAAGGGAAACCTCCTCAGGGCTGAGGGAAAGGCATTTCTGGAAATGACTACAGTCTAAAATCAAAAGGCATCCAGAAAACTTTTCAAAACATCCCCTTCTACCTTCCCAGGAGGGAATTTCTGAGAAGAAATTTTTGCATAGGCAGGGGATCTTAGAAATGCCCACATGAGAGATGTCTAGTATTGATAACCAGGAAAGTACCCATTACTTTAGCCAGTTTATTGATAGGTATTCATTAATTGTAATAACATATTACATAGCCAAGGATCTTTACATTAGCAAGTTTCAAAGTATTTTTTTCCAGTGCTAATGAATTTTTAAAATATTCCAAGGATGCGGGTAACTTTTGATGTCCTTCCACATTGAATCTCAGAATTTAATGTTTAGCAATATAAGACTTTAGGCTTTGGGCCCTAAGATATCTCAGTGAAGGGAAGTCACTAGTTCACAAACCCCACATAGAGATGTTCATCCACCATTTCCTAAGTGTGAGAAAGACCAACGAGTCCAATGGCAAAATTGTGGGGGAATTCACAACCAGAAGGACCAGAATGGTGACCTGGAATTCAGGCTTTGTTACAGAGGAAGTAAGCTAGGGCTTATTACCTTGCCTGATATTAACTTTAAAAAGAGGGGCAGACTGGTTTTCAGGGGCCTGTCTTCCAAATAATTTTCAGGAATTCTTGGGCAATGGAAAGTGTCAACATGGAATAGAAGACCCTGGAAGAAAGCCAGATTTCAAAATAGGAGAAAAACCAAGGCCATCAGTCTATTCAAGAAGAATGAATTAAGCATCAGCTGTATACTAGGGACTGTGCTAGGCATTGGAAATACAAACATAAAAACGAATCTGTTCTTATCCTCAAGAAGCTTACATTCTTAGGAGAGAAAATAACATGAACAAAGACAAGTAAACACAAGATAAATTTAAAAACAAATGAATAGGATACATACAGAGTAATTTATGGGAGTGGGACAGCAAGGAAGGAGTCAGGGGCAACTTGGAGGATTCAGGAAATGCCTATTATAGGAGGCACTTAAGGGTAGGAGCTGAGCCGTGTCTGCAAGGGAGCTAGAGGCTCCAAAGCAGAGAAGTGAGTGGGGGGGACCATTATAAGTAGAGACGGACTGTGTCAAGATGGGATGGGAGGTGGGTTGTCCTGTGCAGAAACACAAACAATAGGAAACAATCCTGTACTGGCCCCACAGTTAGTTTCATTCTATGAATTCTGAACGGTTAAAAAAATTGACTTCATTTCTTTTAATTAGATGAAATAAATCACTGCCAAAAATGTATTTGTTCTATCTTTATCAAAGCATTTATAGGTGTTACAGATCTGGTACATAGGGATAACTGATTACTGTGTGTGTGTGTGTGTGTGTGTGTGTGTGTGTGTGTGTGTGTGTGGTGAAAAAGTTTAACTTCATTCCTTTTAATTGGGGGAAAAATCACTGCCAAAAATATATATGTTCTATATTTTATCTTTATCCGAATCTATAGAAATTACAGGGTAACTAGATGGTATAGTGGATAAAGGGCCACACTGGAGGCAGGAAGAAAATATAGCCCCAGACACTCTCTTTGTGATCCTGAGTAAGTCACTTAACCCTGTTTGCCTCAGTTTCCTCATCTGTAAATGAGCTGGAGGACAAAATGACAAACCATTTCAGTTTCTTTGTCAAGAAAACCCCAAATGAAGTCACAAAGAATTGGACATAACTGAACAACAACACAGAAATTACAGATCTAGTACATAGGAATAACTGATCATGTGTGGAATTGTGTGTATATATACATATGTACACATATGTGTGTATACACATAGCTACATATAGTGTTAGGAAAGAATCAAATCCTCCAAAAAGTAGACAAAAGTAATGAATATTTCTTAAAGAATAAAAAGTCCAACTCAGAGATAGAAGGAATCTCAGAGACTACTGACTCTAACCTTTTCAGTTTAATAATAACAATAAGCCGGTATTTCCATAGCATTTTAGGATTTTCAAAGAGTTTTGTATGTTATCTCATTTGATCCACACAATAACCCTATAAAGGAGGTGCTATTCCAGTCCTAATTTTACAGATGAGGAAACTGAGGCAGGTTGAGTGACGTGCCCAGAGTTACTTAGCAAGCAGGTGTTTGACACAGGATTTAAACCCTCTGACTTCAAATATAACATTCTAGTCACTGTACCACATTTGTTGTTCAATCGTGTATGATCCTTTATGACTCCATTTGAGGTTTTCTTGGTAAAGATACTGCAGTGGTTTGCCATTTCCTTCTCCAGCTCATTTTATGTATAAGGAAACTGAGGCAAAGAAGGCTAAGTGATTTACTCAGTCACACAGCCAATAAAGTATCTGAAGCCAGATTTGAACTCAGGTCTTCCTGCCTCCAGGCCAGGTTCTCTATCCACTGTGCCACTTACCTGCCTCAAGAAACCAGTGCTCTGAAAAGGTAACAGTCTTTCACCTGGTCCTACAACTAGACAGAAATTCCAACCCATATCCTCTAACTACTACTTTTCCTTAGCCCCATAGGCACATTGACTGACCTCTCCCCAGATTCTCCCAAATGTGCTTCCATGAGTCACAACCCCAGAATTCTGCTTTCTTTTCCCTCTGTCATTTATAGAATCTCCTTGGTCCTGGCCAAAGGTAACTTCTTTTATAATTTTCCTTTGATGTGCCCCCCTCATTTCTTTGAGAAGTCTTGCCACCCAGGCTTCACCTTGATGGCAAAAGAGCTCATAACAAGGACAAGACTGGACTCTGAGAAAGAAGCAGAAAAGTGGGAAAAGAGAAGACAAAACGTGAAGGGTTTTTTTTCAAAGTCTAGCAAGAAAACTTAAATTCAGGATTCTCTTTTGCAGAAGCTGAGAATATTTGGAATCATGCCCTGTCAGCTCCATCCTTTAAAGGAAATGTTTTTCAAGTCTAACACACTTGAGTGTTAGACTTGGAAATGTCTGACTTGATCTTCTAGAATTTGAAAGGACCTCAGAAACCCTTTGGTCCAATCCCTTCATTTTATAGATGAGGAAGCTGAGGGTTAAGTGACCTACCCAAGGTCACACAGCTAGTAAGTGTTAAAAGCATGATTTGAACCCAGCTCCTCTGACTCCAGAGCCAGGATGCTTTCCATAGCACCACATTCATCAGGACCCTGGAGTGTAGCACTGCAGAGATAGAGTCTTGAGTATATAGGGACTTGTCATGTAAGATCTTTCATCCATATCCATCTCTTGCAGGTTTAATGAAGATTTAAAAAATATTCACTAATTCACTAATTAAACAATATTCACTAATTTATTTGACAAGCATTTGTTAGGTGCCTACTATGTGCTGGTGACATAAAATAAAAAACAAAAAAGGAGTCTCCACTTTTGAGGTGAGGGAACATGGATAACCTGCACACTGACAAACAAATGCTAAATAACTAGGAATAATTCGAGGAGGCACACTTACAACTGGGGGATTAGGCAAGACTTTATGTAGGAGAGGGTACTCAAGCTGGACCTTGAATTCTAAGACAGCAGGTAATAAAGAAGAACGTTCAAGGCATGGGAATACAGCTTGTGCAAAAGTGCAGAGGTGGGAATTTGGAGCATCATGGATGGGTTACAATTAGTGAGCCACTTTGGCTAGATATACCTGAATTCACTTTGAATTCACTTGAATTCAATAAGATAGGCACCAGTGTCAAGCTCTTGATGAAAGAAGACGCCATCCTCTCTCTACTGGCTTAAGACTGGGCAGATTGAGGAGCCACAGTAATTCTGGTTCACAGACTTGCAAAGTCAGTTGGGAGCTCCTTAAACAGGATGGAACTCCAGGGCATATCGCAGTAACATTGATCATTGACCTTCCCTCAAACAGTGGAGAGAGATGAGCATCACTGATGTTCTTGGCTATTCTGACAGGGGAAAAAATAAGCAAAGAAAATAAAATGCAAAGCTGCTTTATCAGTACAGTACAAACATGTGCAATCATGCAAATTTGTCTGGGTGGTAAGCTCAGATAAATGACATCTTTCCAAAATCTTAGCAGGTAATAGGAAGTCTTACTCAACCAGTTGCTTTGCTGAAACAGGCTATTTACTAGAAGCGAATATTAGATTGGGGTAGGAGCAGAAAGAAGAGGTTTCAGCTTCTAAATGGTATGATTAAAATTTGGAGGAGTCATTTTTACATACATTTTCTTTTTAAAAATGTTTTTATTGAGTTTTTATATCAACATAGTTTTCCCCAGTGTTCTTCCACTTCCTTCTCTTAGTAGATCATCCATATAAACAATTAATATTTTTAAAATCAAAACATGAAAAAGGAAGAAAACATCAGTGAAAAAGTCTGAAAATAAGTGTAACGTGCAACACTTGTGGACCTCTCACCTCTACAAAGAGACGGGCTAGGAATGGGCTCTCGCACTTCTGAGCCAGGACTTTCCAAACTCTTTCAAAATAATGCCAGTCATTAATTTTCTTTGAGAATTAAGAAAAAACAATAAGTGACTTTAAAAAATATTGTTTTATGGATGGTTCCTGGGTAAAGGAAAATAGGGTAATCCCATAGCTCGGGCTATCTAGTGGGTCAGAATTGTGTTTTCTGTCTCTGGAGTGAGAGCTCAGAAGGAGTCTTTCTACAGAGATTTTTTTTTGGATGAGGCAATGGGGGTTCATGACTTGCCCAGGGTCACACAGCTAGTAAGTGTCAAGTGTCTGAGGCCAGATTTGAACTCAGGTCCTCCTGACTCCAGGGCCAGTGCTCTATCCACTAAACCACCAAGCTGCCTCTACAGAGGTAATTATAACACTGACTTCAATAGCCCCTCTCACAGAGAATGTGGATATTGTTAACATGCCTTTGAGAGAGAATGAAACTAAAGGAGGTGGCCAGAATGACTGTGGCATCTTGGACACATCATTTCTGGGTCTCAGTTTCTTCATTTGACAAATGAACAAATTGGACTAGATGATCTTGAAGGTCTCTTCTGGTTCTGATATTCCATCCTGATTCATCAAAGGCATATTAATTCATGTTGATTAGATGGTACTTAATATGACAGAGGAAGGGACCTAAACCTTTCAGAAAGATAATCAAGTAGAGCTGAAACAGAAGGGCTTTCTGGTCAACTGGAGTGTCTGACCCAATTCTGACCACAGGAAGAAACTCAATAGTTATTGATTGATTAATATTCATTCAATCAGAACACCTCCACTGCCTGTGAATTTAAGCCAGAGTTTTAGTATATGTGAATGATATATGTGGGAAGGGTCAACTGGGTTATGAAAAATTGTGTGTTCTGATGGATCCCAGTCTTGAGTTGCTTTTCCTTCTATCTCCTCCATAACACTCATCTTCCCCATTGAACAAGAGCTACAGCAATTCCCACTACTTTTCTCCCCAGGGTCTCTTGAACATACCCAGCTCTTCCAGGTTAATCTGTCTCTAAGTGGCTTCAAACTGTCCACTTCAAAGCAAAAGCTATCTCACTTGTAGATCTATTTTCCTGAACCTATAGGACGCCTGAATAGACCTGCCCTCTCTGGTGAAGTGGTGAATTTTGGAGCCTGTTCTAAGGGAATTGCATTGATTTGTGGAGGCAACATGAAGCTTTGGATAGAGTGCTTGATTTGGAGTTAGAAGGGACAGGGTTCAAATCCTTAGTCTCGATGCTAACATTTTCTGGAAAATTTTAAGTTGATCAGAAATAGAATTACTTTTAGAATATATTCAGCCTTCTCTACCTTTCCATAGTAAATACCTCCTGCAGGAAGGTAAGCCTTATAAAAAGAGATCCGTTCTTTCTCTCCCTGAGTTACGTGTGTATAGTTTTTTTAATTAAAAATGTTTTTTCTCAGTTGTGTGAGTGCATAATTGTGATATAGAAGTCATTTTCATTATCAGATAAAAAACTCAGATGGAACAAGGCTTTTAATAAACATTGGAGGGAATAGAGAGGAGACTGGTCACCACTCTGCCAAGAGTTTGTTGGAAGCATGTTGATTGATTGATTGAATCATTCTCTTTCTCCTTGAGCTGGAAGATCCAGTCCAGTTAAAGAATCATGCATTTTGGAGCTGGAAGGGCCCTTCCAACTCATGTAGTCCACTCCTCCTCCCCCATTTTTCTGAGAACTAGATGGCTCTAATGTCTTGGCCATGATAATGTAGCTAGTAATTGACTGAGCCTGGATTTAAATCCAGGTTCTTTGACTCTAAATCTCATGGTTTTTCACTATATCCTACGACCAGAGGTGTGACTTTGAAGGTATCTTTTAACCAATAGCTAAGTAAGGATTTCATTCTGAGTTAGCATTTTTTCTTCTTCAGTTGTTCAACATAAGAAACTTTAAGGGTAAAGTTACACACACACACACACTTAATTTCTTTGTTTTTATTCACTTGTTTCAGTCATGTCTGAATCTTTGTGACCCCCCTGGAGTATTCTTGGCAGAGATGCTGGATTTCCTTCTCCAGATCATTTTACAGATGAGGAAACTGAGACAAACAGGGTTAAGTGACTTGCCCAGGATTACACAGCTAATAAGTGTCTGAGGCTGGATTTGAACTCAGGTGTTCCTTGCTCCAGGTTTGATGTTCTATATACTACCACACCTAGCTATCCCATAGATAATATATATCACTTGACATCTATATGTACGTGTGTACAAACACATGCACGTATAACAAGTAATATGTGTGTATATTTTCTTGTGCCAAACCTATGGAAAATCTAATTTAATAAACACTTACAGAACTGTGCCCAGTTCTGTGCTAGCCCTGGGTATAGAGAGACCAAAAAGAAAACTGTCCCTGTCCTCAAGAAGATTCCATTCTACTGGTGAATTGGTGAGGGTGGAGTACAGTCTGCACACTAATAACTGGATATAAAATCTATACAAGTAATTTCAAGAGAAATAGAGTATCATCAATGACTAGGGGGTCAGACAAGGTCTTTTGTAGGTACCTGATCAAAGCCAGAAATTCTGTGAGGCAGAGGTAAGAAAGGGAATGTATTTCAGACTTGGAGGAAGATGTGTATAAGGCATGGAGCCAGGAAATGGAATATTTTGTATAGGAAACAGGAGGCAAGTTTAACTAGAACAGAGAGTCAATGACGAGAGAAATATGAAAGTAGATGAAAAAAAATTGTGTCATCCAGATTGCAGGGCTCTCTAAATGCCAGGCTTGGAATTTTGTATTTTATCCTAGAGGAGATAGTTATTGAAGATTCTTGAGTAAGTGAGCTGGTAAGAGCTATATTTTAGGACTATCAGTTTAGCAGCTATCTGGAGGGTGGATTGGTAAGAGGATGGTGTCAAATTAATAGAAACTCTTTGAAAAGAAGTGGAGGGAGGGGAAATCTTTCTATGTTATGTACAATAACATCTGAGACAGGAATCAGGGAAGCTAATGAAGAAGCTATTTTAATGGTCTGGATGAAATGTGATAAGGAATCGGACTGAGGTAGAGGTTGTATGAGTAGAGAGAGGGAGAAGGATGCACAGATGTTGTGGAGGTAGAATTGACAAGACCTGGAAACTGATTAGATGTAGGGTATAAGAGAGAGAGCAAAGTGGCAAGATGATTCTAAGTTTTGAAACCCAAGTGATTTTACCAATGAAAAATGGGATGTTTGGAAAAGGGATGGGTCTCTTTTGGACATGGTGATTGGAGATATTTATAGGATATTCAGATGAAAATACATAAAATATGGCTGGTAGTGATGATGATGGTGATAGCCAGCAAAGCGCTTTATAAAGGTTTTCTCACTGGATAAATGTTTTCTCCCCCAAACCTGGGAAGTAGGGGCTATTATTATCCCCATTTTATGCATGAGGAAACAGAATTGGATTTCAGGAGAGTGATGAAGGCTGCATATGTACATTTGAAAGTCATCTTCCATCTTCTAACAGAGACGATAATGGAACCCATGGGGGCCAATAAGAAGCAGTATTCTATCCTGATGTGCTAATATAATCAGCAACACTCGGTACAATTTGGGGAGGCTGATTTGAGATTCTTGGTAACTTAATTTGGTACAGTCTGTGCTTTCCTTTATGTGGCTAATTTTAAAAGTAGCCAACTTTGATGATGGGGAGGGGATGGTATCAAATTAATAGAAACTCTTTGAAAGGAAGTGCAGGGAAGGGAGATCTCTCTATGTTATGTGCAAGGATATCTGCCTACACCTAGGACTTTCTGTACAGGACATTCCCTAAGGGTCAGCCTATCAATTATATGCCTTTGAATTTGCTCAGCATTTCCCCTATGAAACACACAATTTGCTTTTGTTACTATCTTTAGGGAAGCAAACAAAGGGAGGAGGGAGGGAGACAGGCAGACATTGTCAAGACAAGGGGCGATAATGGATCATACTTTTACTTTCCTTTATCCTTTGAACCCTTAGGGAGTTCTAGTTGCCCACTAGGAGTCAGAATCTTAGAATTTCAGAATTTGAAGAATCAGGGTCATGGAGTCAACCCCTATCTAGTCTGAACAAGGATGCGCTCTGCCATGGGACCAAATCACTCCCTAAAAAAAGACATTTTAAAAATGAACAAATAATAACAATACATGACATTTGTATAACATTTTTAAGTTTGTAAAAATGCTTTGTCATAATCTTTTACAATCAGGTCTCATAATGTTCCTCCGAGGAAAGATGCCGTTTTACAGATGGGGACACTGAGGGTGAGAGGTGTCTGGCCAATGGGTAGAGTTAGTGCCAGTGGTGGGATATGATCCCATTCCTTTCTGACTCCAAGAGTACTGACAGGTTTAGTGACCTGCCCAGAGTTTTAGTCCCATTATGAGTCTGAGCAAAGATCTGGACTCAGGTGTTCTTGGCTCTGAGGCCAGCCCTCTACCCCCTCTAGAATCTTTAGATTGTGTTGACCTGTATCTCTTTGAAACTTCCCCGATTACTTTGAGTTCTGTCTTCTGTAGCCTAACTGAATTGGACTTCGCAGGCCATCTAAGGCCAACCACCTTATTTTGCTGATGAGGAAACTAAGACCCAGGTATCTTAAATGACTTTCCCAGGCAGTAAAGCATAAAGGGTGGGATTTGAACTCAAGTTTTCTGACTCCAAAGTCAGCAATTGTTCCACTGTAATGAAGAACAGGCATGAATCTTAGTTCTGCTATCCAACGCTGCTGTGACCTGGAGTACATCACTCACTGCCTCCGCGGCGATCCAGTTTCCTCATCTGTAAAGTGAGGGGTTTCAGCTAGGTGATCTCTTTGCTCCCTTCTAGGTATGATATCCTACAACACTTCTGAGTCCTGATTTTTCTCTGCCTTTGGACAGAATTTTAGGAGAGATGACTCATGCTTTGTACCTTTGTGGAAGTTCTCATCATCTTCTCCTCCTCCTTTCCTCCTTCTGCTCCTCTTCCTTCTTCTCCTTCTTCTCCTGCTCCTTCTCCTTCTTCTTCTTCTCCTCCTGCTCCCCTAGTTTTTTCCCCATAAATAATATTCTTGGTAGTAGGTCAATCAACGTTATTTCTAATTTAGCAAAAAGCAGAGTGAGGCAGAAAAATGGCAACTTGCCTTGAATTCCCCCTGTGAGTCACAAGAAAGCTGGCTGGACTAATAACTCCCACTGAGATCGCAGATATAGAATGAAAAGGGACCTTAGGGGTCACCTCTACCATCCCATCATTTAACAGATAAAGAAACTGAGGCCAGGAGAGTTGAAGTGACACCCCAAAGTCAGAGGAATTGTAAATGGCAAAGCTGGGATTTGAACTCAGTATTTAGGATTCCAAACTGAGCATGCTTTCTGTTGTAACACACTGCCTCCTACAGATAGAATGATGGTTATCAGATGCTTGGTACGCTTTGAAGTATTATACAGATGTTAGCATTTGTGGGTGTTGCAATTGATACTAAACATGCTGCCTCCAACTTCACCTTATTCATCTCCCCATCACTCCACCAACCACACAGCATTCCCACTCTGGGCTTCAACAGTAAAATACTGTTGTTTTACTGTTTTGCTTCTCCAAAAATTGTACTTAGAATAATCAAAGTATGAAAGTCTTAGGAGTAAGTGCTACAACTTATCTTTGTCCTTTATAAGTTATAGTGGCTTGGGAAACATATGTCTCTTGTTGAAGGTGGGGAGAAGTCATTTAACATTCTTGAGCCTCAGTATCCTCATCTGTAAAATTAGGGATTTGGACTACATAATCCTTAAAGTCTCTTTCAGCAATAAAACTGTGCTTCAGCCTTAGATTTAGAGCTAGAAACTCTCATTTACAACTCAGAATGTCACCAAGTACTCATTTTACAGATGAAGAAACTGACTTGCCCAAGGTCCTACAGCTCATCAGTGTTCCTACTTTGATCCAATGAGCCGATCTTCGGCCACAGATCCACTCTACTGACTAGTTTAGCGTAGTGCCTGGCACACTGTAGGCACTTAATACTTGCTTAATGACTGATTGATTAACACCACCCACTTCTCTGGGGTATCCATTTGAAGGCTATATCTTCCTGTGAGCTATAGCCCCTCTGCTCCAGTTGCCCCCAGAGGGTTATTTTCCTTTTCTCCCAAGGACATGGCACAGTCATATCCCAGAAGACACTGAGCTCCTTCCAGTCACCACAGAATGAAGTTCATAGATTTCCAGTTATAAGAGAAGAAAGAAGCATCCTTGGGGCCATCAGAGCTGCAAATGGCCTGGATGGATCGATTGGGCATTAATTTCCGTAGACTATTTTAATGCAATTTCATTGCCACATTTTGAGGGTTTTAGCGGTGTTATATTTTAAAAGATGATTTTGTCCTTCTGCAGGAAGGCATGGGAAAAGGAAAGGATCATTTTTCCAGTCTGTCTCTTTGAGTGGAAAAGATTCAGAGAGATCCCAATCCAGTATAGCATCATGCTTGTGTGAGTCAGAATTGCTTTCTAGTTAGAATATTGGCACTCTCTACTCTGGACTCTGGGAAAAGCACACAGAGTTTTCCTGGTTCACACCCATGCAATGTGAACACTCTGGATACCATAGGCTCTCCCACTGATCCAAATGCTTTTTGTTTGGTTTATTAATATCATGTGAAGGTCAACTAGGGAACTGATCAACAATTAGTAGTAGTGGGTGAAGGTTCTAGACTGAAGCCTTCCACATCATCAGGATTACTTGCAGGAGGACAGGACCCATTTTAGTTCCTAACTCCATCTAGAGGACAGAGCTAAAATAATGAATATTGATAATTCATGTTCAGTGCCCAGTCAAAACAGCTCATCCTGGCTATAGGCTATCAACCGAATTAAGGTTGGAAGGGACCTCTGTGAATGAATAAATGAATAAAGAAACATTTATTAAGGTTATCATGGATCAAGCACTGTGCTAAGTGCTAGGGATTTCAAGGATCTTACATTATAATAAGCATAGCAATGGCACTTTAAAGTTTACAAAGTGCTTTACATATGATAACTCATTTGGGAGGGAGGTCTTATTGTTATAACCCCTTTTCAGATCCTGATGAGGTACAGAAAAGCTCGGGGAGTTGGATTGGACCTTGGACAAGTCACAAGCTGAATTTAAACTCAGGTCTTCCTTACTCTAGATCCTGTAACCACCGTGCCACCTAGCTCCCTCACCTTCATACCACATATAGGGAGGTGGTAGACAGGGAATAAAGTCAGGATATCTCATTATTCTTCTTTAGTCATTTTCCATAGTGTCTGACTCTTTGTGACCCCATTTGGGTTTTTCTTGGCAGAGACACTGAGGATATTTCCTTCTCTAGCTCATTTTACAGATGGGGAAACTGAGGCAAACACGGGTAAGTGACCCCTTCCATACAACTAGTAAGTGTCTGAGGCCAGATTTAAACTCAGGTCTCCCTGACTTCAGGGCCAGAACTCTACCCACTGTGCTATCTAGCTGTTTCTTGAGTTAAGGTCTGGGAGGTCAAAAACATGGTAAATAGAACAGTGGAGCACTATTGCTAGGTGTGATAATGGAATTAGTGATTTGAATAGAAAACACTAGCCCAGGCTTCTCCTTCAACAGAAAAGGTAACCAACTATAAAGACTGTAAGAAACAGCTGCAATTTGAACCCAGTTCTTTATATTCCAAATTCAACTGTTTTTCATAATGCCCTACTGCCTCCTTGCTGAATTGTAATTTTCATCCCGTCCATGCCAGTGTTAGTATGCAGCAACCTAGCCTCATTTTTTACAACTGAAGTTTTTAATCTTTAAATAGCATAGATCAAAATATATTATACTACATTTGGATGTCTTTTCATTGTGGGCTGGACTCTCTCCAGTCTTCTTTCTTCTTCCCATTCCTGTTCCAATGGTCTCCTTCTCATTGCCAAGACTAAGAAAGTGACCTTTTGAGAGTGAGACAAAAAAAAGAAGGGAGATTTTCATTTCAATTTTTATTGCTCAGAGCACAAGATTGCACTCATAGATCATCAGAGCTGGGAGGCACTTTGAAGATCAAGCCCAACTTTGCTCATTTTAGAGATGCTGGGCTCCAGAAGAGGTAAAGGTCATAAGAAACAGTCAGAACTGAACGCCAGGTCTTCTGACTCCACATTCGGTGTTTTGCTTTGTTTTAGGAGGAGGGTGACAAACGTTGAGTGTAATTGATTTGCTCTCCAACTTTAATTCCTGAATTGGGACCTTAAGTGAGCCCTGCTTGATTTTGCCTTGTATCCCCTGGCTTCCTGCCTCATCTCCCAGAGTTGGGACCCTCTGGATCTTTGAGGTTTCCAGTGTTAGATCTCTAGGGACTTCTCTGGTGCCTCAGGAAAGAGCATGAGGGACCTCAGAGACCATGGGCTTGGTCTCTCCCTGTCTTTGTAGCCCTGAACCTTGCTGCCACTGTGTTATTCTTCCAGCCTTTGCTCCTCTGGAATTTTCTAACCACCCTGGGATTTCTGACCCTGGGGTTTTCCCAGGGGATTACTCTACTCTTGCTACCTTGGGCACAGATCCTTGCAGGCTTTGCATACCCCATCTCCCTGGGTGTGGCAGGCATTGACTATGTTGGAGGGACTCATTTTCCTTGAGTTTTTGGCTGGATTTTTTGTGAAGTTCTGGGAGATAGGAGAAGTCATTCATTACTTTCTCACTGGATGTCTTGATCAATATTTGGTCTGATGCTAACTTCCGTGTTTTCCTAGAGAAGGTATGTGGGAGCTGATACATATAGATATGTAGATATAGATGTGTGTGTGTGTGTGTATGAGTGGATCCCTTGCCCATGCCTCCTAGGGACTGATCACTTAAATACCACAGGGAGACCTGCTCTGTCATGTCCATTTGGATATCGACCATTTCCTGACTAGACAGAACCTGGAGAAGGGAGCAGGGTCCGTAAAGAAAGGCTACAAAGAAATGGGACAGAAATATTAGAGAGCTAAATATCAGGTAGTCAAGGAGGGCCCTAAGTGGACACATGGGTGAAAAGCCATTTCTTCCTGAAAGCCTCCTCATATCTCCTTGTGGGTGAATCTCTGTACTTCCTACAAGCTTTTCAGCATCTGAAAAGAGAGGACAATTCTGCCATGCTTAAAGGGAAGCACCAAAAGACCAGCCAATTCCTGCTAACTCATTTAATAGTGAGGCCAAGATAACAAATGGTCCTCAGTCCTGCATGACCCCTCTGCTTCTGTGATGGTGGTGGAGTGGTAGGAAATGGGACATAGAGTACTCAGATTTTTGATCTCCCTAAACTTCACTTAGCCATTCATATTCTAACTGTGAAGATCCATTCATAATGATAAATGAGTGGACATATTACCGGAGAACTGAATCATATCAAGTTTGATGTTCTTGCTATAAACAAAACTAGAATGTGGAAGGAACATGCACCTAAATGGGAAGATGTCTCACAGGCTCCCCTTGGGCAGGCAAATGAAGGAACTGACTGTCTGTGTGTCCACAGGCAATAAGAAATATAATTTCATGGGACATTTGGTCATCTTGTATAGCAGTACTCATGAAAAATATTTGTTAAAAAAACAATAAATATACACTATGAAAATATTTGTCGTTTATGTACTAAAATCTATTGTAAAGGATTGAGGAAAAGGGCTGTTTCAAAAAGAAATCTATAAGAGCTTACACATTAAATTACTATTCACTTTGACACTTGAAAACTACAATGCAAAGGAGGATGTAGACAAGATTATGAAAAAAAATATGTCGGAAAAATTCCTTTTTTAAGGAAAGAGTGAGATCAAAGTGTTGGAGACCCAGCAGAGTCCTCAGACCTATACATCATGAACATTCTCTTTGAGGCAAGAATAAGAAGGTTTTGGACATGGTGAATGCTGACACAAAAATAAAATGGATTCTATTTGTAATAAACAAGAAGAAACTTATTGGACTGTGCCTGCTCATCCCACTGACTCCTATCTATGTCTTTCTTTAAGTGTGTCAAAGGGAGTTCCATCAATGAACTAGGGATCTTCTTTGTTTTCTCTTGATATCGAGGAGATATGCCAAAAGGTTATATTTGGATGTGGAAGTCATTCCTGAGCTAGCTCTCTGTGTGCAATGGACCCCTGGGTTGTTACAGAAAAGATAAAATTAATATAAAACTAGAAAAAAAGAATAAAAATTAAAAATATGACTTTCAAGTGACATATCTCTGACCTGATCTATTTAAACAAGTTATTGATGTGAGAAAACAGGAAATGGAAGTGGGAAAGGACATTAACACAGATTAACAAAATTCAGGCATAAGTTTATGTTGGGGATGGAAGCTCAATTCCATGTGGACAGTCTCGGGCGGGTAAAGGTGGGAACTTCTAAATCTTAGAGTTCTCATGAGGCCCCCCATGAAACACCAGGGAATCGAAGAGTGAGACCGAGCTATCTCGTGTATTTCCGCCTCTTCCCGTGAGAAACGTGATGGGAGGAGCATCCCCGCCCTCCAGACTGTCCCGGATCTGGGCACACCTCTTGTTATCTAACAGGCACGGTATTCAGGTGCAAACTACACGGCCGGAGAGTTTAATTAGGGTCAGGAAAGCCTGAAGGCACTCTTAGTGCGGAGGGGCCCTGACAGGACAGAAGGCTCCGTTTTTCCTCTCTTCGCTCTCCCCTCCCCCTCTCTCCCCGCTTACACTTCTGCTTCCAATCTCTTACTGTAAGATCTTTGCCTCCTTGGGAGACTTCTCTCTCCCTCCTAAGGAAGAGTTCCCCCTGCACATGTAACTAGGACCCTGAATAAAGCCTAACCCTTGTTCGACTCCGGAAAGTCTCTTCTCTCATACGTTTATCCGGTTTGGCCAACCGAAGACCTGGGACAGGTAAGGTAAGACTCGGGTAGCCCTCAGGCCTCTAGGCCTGGCAAGTTTATCTGATGAAAATCCTTTTCCACAAAGAAAAGACCAAAAAAGTCTAAAAACTTTAGTTTCTAGATTGGTCTAGTTA
Organism: Notamacropus eugenii; assembly: GCF_028372415.1. Lineage (NCBI taxonomy): Eukaryota > Metazoa > Chordata > Mammalia > Diprotodontia > Macropodidae > Notamacropus > Notamacropus eugenii. The sequence continues at coordinate 352,689,153 of NC_092877.1, read as the reverse complement.
GCAATCACTTGTTTTACTTTCCAAGTAGGGACATGGAATGATGATCAATATTTGTTTAGATTAAAAAACTCATTTATAAAACTTTACACAGAATCACTTCATAAAAATAATGTGAATCAATAAAGAGATGCATTTAAAGAAAGATTGGTGAGAAATTAAATGAAAGTTACTTTGAAGTAATGTAAGAATGAAATGAGAAGGATGACAACAAACAAAAGATGGAAAAGATCTGAAAACATTGGGGGCAGGGTAGAACAAACTCTTTTCACCACTAAGGACAATAGAGCCAGCCAGCGCATTTGTACTTTAACATCACATATCTGGGGTACATCTACAAAGAACGTAGAAATGATACTGAAGAGAATACAATGTGGAAAATAGTTGGATTAGGCCAAATGTACACAGAGGAGGTAGCAAATTTATTGGAGGACTTGACTTAGAGTCGTAGGAGAGGGGAAGACATGGGTGAATTATGTTCTCTGCCACTATATGGAAGCCCACATCAATGAGATTCTAGATACATTAAATTATTTTGTTCATTGCATTTTGTTTAATTTTGTTTAATCCATGTTTTGCTTTATTTAATGCTTTCAAAATATGAGAAAGTATACAAATATAGAATTACTAAATCTTGGAATTAGAAGGACTTACAGTCCATCCAGTCCTATGCAACAACAGGGTCATGTTCATTCTTTTTCTTACCTTAATTTTTGACTCTTTTGGTTTTTATATCATATTCATTCATTAATAAATACCTCTCCCTGCGTTACTTATTGTAGAGTGATTAAAAAAAGAAAATAAAAAAGAAATTTTGACAAAAGCAGCTAACACATTGACCCCATCTGACAGCATGTAAAATATTCCATACCTATAGTTCCCTGCTCTGAAATAAAGGGAGGAAATTACATATTTTCAACTCATTGCCAGATTCAGGATTGGTCATTATAACTACACAGATTTCAGCTTCATTTTACTATCCTTACCATTTTTGCTGTTGTAGTCAATGGATTTATTCTTTTCTGAGTTTTGTTTACTTCCCTCTATAATTTATATATCTTTTCATATTTCTCTGATTTCTTCATAATTTCCATTTCTTATAGAATAGTGACATCATAATGAGGATGATGAGGATGATGGTAGCTAGCGTTTATATAGTCCTCTAAAGGTTACAAAGTACTTCCTATATTATCCCATCTGATCCTCATAATAATCTTGTGAGGTAAGGGATTATCCGCATTTTACATTGAAGAAAACTGAAACAAACAGTTTCGTGAATTGCTCAGAGTCACACAGCTAGTGTTTAAGGCAGATTTGAATTAAAGTCTTCCTAGTTTCAAGTATGGCATTCTATCCATATTACCACCTGGGTGCCTTTACATGCCATTATATTCAGATATCATGGTTTGTTTATCCATTCTTCAGTCAATGGTCTGCTCATCTTTCTAAAATGGCAGTTCAAAGTCATTCAGAAGAGAGAAAAGACATTAATCAAAAGATTGAAAAGATCTGCAAAGATTTTTGGGAGGTGGAATTACAAGCTCTTTTCACCAATAAGGACAATGGAGTCAGAAAGTTTAGACTAATATCACAGCCCTTGATATACCTACAGAGAAGGTAGAAATAGTACGGAAGAGAATAAAATGGGGTTGGACCAAATGCACACAGTTTTGGAACTCTTCATAGAAAGAAAGAACAGGAGACTCTTGCAGCCGATTGAGGACGTTTGGTGATTAGAGTGAGAATAGCAGGTATTGAAGAGGTAAGGAGCACCTGTGATCTAAATATAGCTCACTATGAGCAAGAGCAGATGGGCTCACAAGTTAAGAAATGAACCAGTAGGTGGGAGAAAGTTAAACAAGCAAATATTTGGAAAAACCCAGCTCAGAACAGAAAGTGTTGTGCCTGTTTAGGAGGATTATATTTTGTTTTAAGAGCATAGATGAGCCTGTTCAAAGGCATTTGTAGATGCACTTGAAGCAATGGCAAAAACAAAAAAACTGGAAGCAGCCTAAATGTCCAGTAATAGAGCGAATATTTACGAAAACTGAAGCATTAGTTATTGTGTTTTCACGCACTCCAGTGTTAAGTGTATATCAGCAGCAATACAAAGACAAAAAGGAAACAATCCCTGCCTTCAAGAAGCTTATAGTGATGGAGGGAACATGAGACAGCTAGGTGGTACTATAGTGCTCAAAGAACCAGGAAGACCCAAGTTCAAATTTGACCTCAAATCCGTCATACAAGCTATGTGACCCTGTGACCTCTGTTTGCCTCAATTTCCTCATCTGTAAAATGGGAATAATAATAGCAACTACCTCCCAAGGTTGTTCTGAGGATCAAATGAGATAATAGGTGTAAAATTCTTGGCACATAGTAAGCACTATATGAATATTAGCTATTATATATGTATGTAAAATTGTCTTTACATATATGTATGTTTGTATGTATGTGTGTGTATACAAGTTATATACAAGGAAGATACAACGTAACCTTAGAGAGGACCAAGAAAAACCTGAGAAGCTGATAGTGAAATCCTCCCAGGCATGGGGAACAGCTATTGCAAAGGAACAGAGGTGGGAGAGGGAGTAACATGGACAAGGAACAAAAGGAAGGCTTGTAAAATCGGACCACAGAACACAGAGAAGGGAATGATATAGGAAGTATAAGACTTGAAAATAGGATAGGATCAGGTTCTAAGGAGTTCTAAATGCCCAACTGAAAATGTTGATTTGATTTTAGAAGTAAGAGACTCACTGGAGTCTGCTGAGTAGGACAGGGATTCTTAACTTGGGGTTAATGAACTTGTTTTAAACTATATTTCAATATAATTGGCTTCCTTTGTAATCTTATGTACTTTATTGTATACTTCAAAACCATTATTTTGAGAGGGGATCCATGGACTTTCCCAGAGTGCCAAAGGGGTCCATGGTGCAAAAAGTCCAAAGTTTAGGAAAAGCTCTTTGGCAGCTTGTGAAGCATGGACTGGAGTAGAAAGAGGCAGGAAGGCTTATTAAGACCTATTAATAAGATCAAAAGGAGCAAGGACCTGAAAAGGTATTATGAATGAATGAATGAAAAAATAGGATGCTGAGCCTGGAGTCAGGAAGACCTGGACTCATCTGGCCTCAGACACTTACTAGCTATGTGACCCTGAGAAAATCACTAACCTCTGCCTCCCTCAGTTTCCTCAATTGTAAAATGGGAATAATAGTAGCCCCTACCTTCTAGGGTTGTTGTGAATATCAAATGAGATAATAACTATAAAATGCTAAGCACAGTGCCTGGCACATTGTAGGCACTATATACATGATTATTCCCTTCCCCCATCCCATCACTTCTTCATGGAGCCCAAGATTACACTGACTTCTTTTTTGATGGCCATATTACACTAACTCATATTGAGAACACCATTCTTTCTTTTGCTCAGTAAATTCTGATGGCTCTCTGTTAACTTCTAAGATCAAATATACCCTCCTTTGTTTGGCGTTGAAAGCTCTTCACCACCTTGACTCTTCCTACCTTTTCAGTCCATTCACACTTCCTCCCTTCGGGGTACTACTCTTTGATCCAGTGATACTGGCCTTCTTTCTGTCCCTCTCATGTATCGCTCCATCTTCTACCATGACTTTTCATTGGATGCCCCCTTGTCTGAATCATTCTCTCTTCTCCCCTCTGCTGTGTGGCTTCCCTGGCTTCTTCTAAGTCTCAGCTAAAATTCCACCCTCTGCAAGAAGACTTGTTCCATCTTCTGGAATCTTAGCCCTGCCCTTTGAGTTATCTTCCATTTACTCTTTTTTATGTAATTATTTCATGTCTGTCTCCTCCATTAGACTATGAATTTCTTGAGGGCAGAGACCCTGTTTTTACCTTTCTTTGCACCCCCAGGGTTTAGGATAGTGTCTGGCACGTGATAAACACTTAAAAAATGCTTGTTGGCTGACATGGGTGAGCTAGAATCTTGGACAATGTCAGGGACCATTGTTCTTTCTGCAAAGGGAATGGAAACAGAATGTGGGGTTTCGTAGTAGATCCAAGTTGTGTGGCTGTTATTGCAGAGTGAAAAAGGTCATCATTTCTCTGCTAAACTAAATGTGGTAAAGAAGAAATAAACAGAAGTAACACCTCCCTCTAGTGGTGAGGGGGGAAACCCAGTAAAACTGATGAAGATAATGAACTTTGGATGACTAGCTTTGCCTGATACCCATCATCAAGACTGAGTAGATTCTGCATAACTCAAGCAAAGACTCCTGAAGGAATTGGAGAATTGGAGGCCTTAAAAAGAGTAGCTCTCAGCAAGAAGCCTCAATTATCCCACAGGAGAGAGGGCTATTTGCATGGAAGAATGGGCCATGGTTATTATGTCTACTCAGGAACCACAAGGCTTTGTAGGAACCCATAAGAGTAATTTTTTCCCAGTGTGAAAGTTTCCTCCACTGATGCTAACTGCCAGTGTCTCACAAGGCTTTGTCCTGGCTCCTCTTATCTCCTCCCTACTCCCTATTTTATCTCATCAGCTCCCAAGGTTTTGGTTATCAATCATCTCTATGCAGATGTCCCACCCTACCCTCTCTGCTGACCTCCAGCTTTATCAATTGCCTATTAAATTCCTCTAACTGGATATTCCATAAACATCTTAAACCCAATGTATCCAAAACAGAATGACTTATTTCTCCTAAAACCTTCCCCTCTTACTAGCCTGCCTACTACAGTTGAGGTTACCACCACCTTCCCAATCACTTGGGCTCACAACCAATATGTCAACCTCACCTTCTCTCTCTCTTTCATTCTTCATATCCGATCAGTTTTCAGTCTTATCATTTCTCCTTTCATTCTATTATATATGTCCTACTCTCTCTGACACAGGTGCCAGACTCTCATCACCTCTTACCTGGGTGATTCCAATAGCCTACTAGTGGATCTGCCTGCCTCAAACCTCCCCGCTCTTCTAACCCATTCTATACTCAGCTGTCAGCTTGATGTTCCTAAACCACAGATCTGATCATGTCGGTGCCTTATTTAAGCAACTCCAGTGATTTCCCCCCACCTCCAGACTCAAACACAAAATCATCTGACTTTTTTAAAGCCTCAAGAACTGCCCCTTCCTTTACAGTATTCTTAGACCCTACTCATCTCCATATATTCTTCTATCCAATGTCAGTAACCTCCTTATGTTCTTCACATATGACTCTCCATTCCCCTATGCCCAGACTTTTCACGGGCTATCACCCATGCCTGGAACTCTTCCTTTTCCTCATTGCTTTGGTTTTCCTGGCTTCCTCCAAGTCTCAGCTAAAATCCTCCTTTCTGCAAGAACCCTTTCCCAATACTGATCAATCTTGGTAACTACCTTCTGAGACTATGTCCAATTTGTCCTGTGTGTATCTTGCTTTCTCATGTTTGCCCCATTAGACTGTGAGCTGCTTGACAGCAGGAATTAACCTTTGTCCTTCTTGTATCCCCAGTGTTTGGCACAGGGTCTGGCACATAGTGAATGTCTTTGAATATATTTATTTAGTGTTAAACATAAATATTCATACTTTTGTTGTATTCTATATACATAAAATCATTGTATTATTTATATATTATATAAATAGATGCTATAATAAACATGTTTATAGTATATGATATAGAATACATGTAATATATTCATAGGTGATAAATATAGACATTAAATATGCATATATTTATTATTATTTAAATTTCCTCTCCTTGAATTTGTTGACTATTAGATATGTATTCATATAATATTTATAGTTCGATGTTTATAATATATAATCTAATTTTATATATATAAATGTATTACAAAATAGATAGTAGAAGACATGTAATATATTTATATATAAGTAGAATATATTATTATATACGTATATTTATTATTAAAAATTTATTTGTCCTCAAATTTATGTGCTATTAAAATAGGTTTATATTATGTTTATATCTGTATACAATATGTAAGCATCATATATTATATATAATATGCATTAATATTATGTAATATCTATGATAGAATATATAAGTGTAAATGTAATATACCTATCATAAATATTTATTATTAAAATTTTATTATCCTTGAACCTCCTGTCCCTGCCCTGCATAGAACTATTGCTTGATAAATCTGGAGCGCTTTATCAGAATGACAATATCTTGTATAATCATCATCATTATCTGCAGGATCTTAGATTTAGAACTAGATGAAACTTTCGATGTTATTTTAATCCAAACCCCTGATTTTACAGGTGAGGATCTGAGGCTCAGAGAATTTAATCCACTTGCCCAAGGTCACACAAGTAATACATCTGACAGAGTTAGAATTCACACCTGTCTTCTGATTCTAAATACAGGATACTTTCCTCTGAATCATACATTCCTTGCTCAAGTGAATGGTTTGAAAAGCAACTGGATTCTCCTTTTGACAGTAGATGATTTAGGTTTTAGAATATTGTAAAGGACAGTTTATCAGGTTAACTCTGAAGCACAGGGCTATAACTAAGGTGGGGCAACCTGGACTTTGTCCCAGAGCACTGAAATTTAGAAAGGGTTGACAGCACATACACCCTTTCAGCAGTGCAGAAAGCACTGAGCTTAGCATTCATTATTGAATAATTAGCTAAAATAGAAAGCTTCCAGATGGCTCTTTCCCACCCTCTATCAATGGTCTCCTTTTGGCCTGGCCTTTTCTTTCCTTTCTTCTCTGAAGGCAGTGTGGTCTCCCTAGCTAAAGCCTCCTCACATCCTGGAGCTTCTGTCTCTCCACTATGAGACTGTGCCTTGTATTCTCTCTCATGCCCAACTGAATTTTTCTTGAAGAGTTGATTTGAGGGCATGTTATATGAAGTTCCTCTTTAGTATCAAAACTGCCTGTTCTGACTGCAGAAACCTCTCAGGATTGTCACTAGGTAAGAAAAAAAAGAAAAAAAATGTCAGAAACAATTGAGAACAGGGGCAAGGAAAAGAAAGGGGAATTGTCTGTTATCCATGGATGCATCTGACAGAAGGAAAAATGTTCTAGGAATTTTGCCTAATGCCTTCAAAATTAGAAGAAAAAATGTCCTGAATTTGAGTGTTTGCTAAGTACTCTGCCCATAATGCACACATAATAACTATTTGTTGCTTTGAATTTAACATAAATCTCAGGAATCAGCACCCAATCCCATTCCCAAAATTATTTGTGTGAATTTTTTGCAAATCTTTAACATTTTAGTCTGGGTTCTTAGTGAGAGAAATGATTATTAATAATCAGTGATTTGGGGAGATTCCCATTTTCCCCTTTTTCTTTCATCTTCATTTCAAGACCTGTCTCTGAAGGTTGAGCTAAATTTTCCTCTATCCAGACACCGCCCAGATGAGGCAGCTCTTGTGCTTTATGCGGGTTTGGGTGGGAATGAATAGATTGCCCAAGGCTGGAGCTAACTTAGAAATACATGACATAATCAAAGTTCAGGTCCAGCCTCTTATTTTAATATTCATTCTGTCATTAACCAATTAACCAATCACAATTAATTGCCAACTTGGGGTGGCCATATAAGCCATAAGTTCACCTACCATGATTGTTTTTGGTCTGAGAGACAGCCAAATGACCATCCTTTTATTAAAATGCTAGCATTATTAATAAAATTATTAAATTATCCAGAAATTATGTCTTGATCCTTTTTAAACATCATATTAGAATTCATTCTTTACTGACTTTCCAAACAAAACAACCCATTCATTTCCTACTCTCCATCCCTTGATGCTGTAACTTTACCATTTTTCTTTTTCTCTTTTGTTACTGCCAATTCCCTAGTCTTAAAGAGTGTCATTACGTTTTTGTTGGAGGATGACTTTGCACAGACTGTACCTGGTGCCTGAAATCCATTTCCTCCTCACCTTTTCCTTAAAATTCCTAGTTTCCTTCAAAGCTCAACTTATGCCCCACCTGCTACATGAAGCTTTTCGGGATCTGACCCCCTCCCCCACCCCAGCTGCTAGTGCCTCATCCTCTAATCACTGTATATTTAATCTAAGATGGGAATCACCAGCTCAATTCCTTCTGGTGCAACAAAGGACCACCAGGCCCATATTCCCTTTCACTAACTCCTGAGGTCTCTAGGTCTTGCCCATCTGTTCCTGAAGAGCCCCTGGCATTCTCATCTGACCTGCTGAGATAATCTAAATACCCTTGGGCTTGGCCAACTGTACCCTTAGGGCTTCCAGGCTTTTCCATCTGCCCTGAAATAGAACTTTGATGTGTTGTTTCTCCCAATTAGAACACAAACTTCACGAAAGCAGGGACCATCTAGATTTTTCTATTTGTCCTTCCTAAATGTGCATAGTCAGCACTTACCAAATGCTCATCCATTCATTGATTTACCTATTGGCATGTTACTCCCCCCGTGTAGGATGTAAGTTTCCTGGGGTATTTGATTGATCCTTTTTATGTCTTTGCATCCTCAGAGCCTAGCATAGTGTCCAGCACATAGTAGACACTTGATGTTGATTGATATATATATATATATATATGCCAAAGATATTTAGATATCATAATTGATTTATACACAATATTATTTATCATTTATATATAGTAAAGCTATATAATGTAACACATATAAAACATTATACATTATTCATATATATTATAAATATCTATATATTTGGCATAATGCATCTGACACAAAATATATATCTGGCATAAATTTATATATGTATTTATACATACACACAGACACACACACATATATATATATATATATGGCATAAACTTATGTATTTTCGTGTGGTTTCCTTTAATAGAATAGAAGCCATTTGAGGTCATGGAGTATTTCATTTCTGCCTTTGAATCCTTAGCACCCAGCACAGTGCCTGATTTGATTTTGTCTCATTTTTACTTGGAAAAGAACACAATTTTCCCTTGGCTAATCATTTTGGTTCTTGGCTTGAACTGGAGAGAGGCTTTGGGTGCTTTCTGAATGACAAGTGCTGGTCATGGTGAGAGTGGTGTTGCTGAGACAGAGGTCTTCCAGGACTCTCCTCTTGGAAGGAGTTTCCAATGGTGGCCCTTGAATCAGAAATTTTATTGAAAGGGCTCCAGTGAGAATGGAAAGATCATGCAGGCGTGAGATTGGGTTTGGCAGAACTGACAAGAGAGAATGTTCCCGTCTCTCTTTTAGAAGTATGTGGGTTTGGTTAAAAAGAAAAAAATGCTTTGAGAGTGTCCCATTAAAAGTGGTGGGAACGTGGAGATCTCAGTTAGAAAGACAGCTGGGTTACAGCTCCCCTAGAGTCTCCTTGAATCTCCTGAGCTGACAGAAGAGAAAGATGCTTCATCAGAGTCCCTATCTTGAGAATCTCCTTCTACAGCTTTCCTCTTCTTCCAGGAAGGAAGAAGGTAGCCGGTGTTTTGGCTTGTTTTTTCTTTTCCTAAGATATTTTTAATCTGATCTCCCAATATAACCTGAACAGCCCTCCTCTCCCCTTGGGTGGCAAAAGGGCTTTAGTTAAGGGATTGTGAGTGGGTGGAAGGTGATGCATGGTCAATATTAACAAGTATATATGCATGCGGTGGCATATATGTTTATATACACATATTCTATATATGTCTATACAAATATGTGTGTGCATATATCCATGTACATACACAATACATGTATGTATGCCTGTATATGTATATATGTGTATTTATTTTTTCATCTTATTAATTTTTTTTTACCCCAGCTCCGGGTTCAACCTCTTGTTTCTCGTCAGCTTTTCATAATCAAAACACTTCAGTGAATCTGTGACCAGGTAGACAAACAGTCAATACACACGCATTAAGCGCCTACTATGTGTTGAGCACTGTGCTGTGTTGTGAATATTTCCTCCAGCCCACCCACATCTGTACTCCCTGTGGGACTACTTTCTTCCTGGAAGTTCCCTACAGGGCATCCATGTGAAGTACTAGGGGCTAAACCTTGATGTCTCTTGAGACTGGGTCCACAGAATAAACACAAGCCATAGTCATTGGTTGCCATTGGTCAAGTTGGGACTAGCCCCCCAGTCCTTCCTACCTGTGTTATCTTAGACAAATCATTTCACTTTCCTGGGGGGGAGGGTGTTAGACCAGATGACCTTGAAGCCCCTTCCAGCTTTAGAGATGGAGGGCAGGGATTGCCTGATGCCTCTCAGACTGACATTTCTGATTTTCTTAGCCTTGTGACTTTTGACACTGCAAAGCAAACAGAAGGTAGCAATATCACTCTTGACATGATGTAAGGACAAGAATTAAAAATCATAGAGTCATAGGGTCAGAGCTAGGAGGGGCCTTAAAGACCATATAATATTTTACAAATGAGGAAAGTGAGTTTTGGAAGGTTAACTTCATGGTTCATTGATTCAAAGCTAGAAGGAACCTTAAGAAGCCCTCTAGTCTGACCTCTCATTTTACAGAAGACATAACCAAGAGAAGTTCATTGGCTCACCCAGGATTGTACTAGCAAATGTCTGAGGTGGAATTGGAACCCGAGTCCAGTGTTTCACCCACTGTGCCAAGTTGCCTCCCATAATGATAACAAGGATAGCACACTTAAATGTGGTACTTTATGCATCTTGCCTCATCTTATTCTTACAATAACTTGTTGTGGTGATATCATTGGTACCCCCATTTCTGAGCAGATCTTCTTACAAATCAAGCGTGTCTGTAAGAGCTGGTTCACATAGCTTTCCCTGAATTCTGATTCCTTCTGAATTGGTCCTGCCTGCATCAGAGCACCACTGCCTTTCTCACACCAGGCCTCTCCAGTCTGCCAAGCCTGGTCCTTTAGGATTGAGAGCCAAATATTCCCAGCTGCCTAGCCTGCCGACCCCTTAAACTCAACAGAGCCAAAAACATCCTCATTCATTTTCTTCCTTCCTCCTCATTTTCAAGTCCTATTGGAGATGCTGTACAAGCTCCCTCTCAGTCTCCTAGGCTCAAACCACAATTCATCCTTGACTCTCTCCACTCTCTTAAAAATTTAAAGTGTTGCCAAATCCTTTCCATTTTTATATCTGAAATGTATCTCAAATCCAGAAGGCATTTAGGAAGTACAGTGGATTGAATGCTGGGCTTGGAGTCAGGAAGACCTGAGATCAACTCTGACCTCATCTTGGGCAGTCACTTAACCTCTGTCTGCCTCAGTCACCCCAACTGGAAAATGGAAATAAAGCTTCCATCTTCCAGAGTTGTTGTGAGTATGAAATGAAACAGTGTTTGTAAAGCACTTAGCTCAGTGACTCATTGATAATATACGCTTTAGGAATGCCTTGTTCCCTGCCCTTGCTCACTGTCACTAGCCCTCATGATTTCCTTCTTAGGCTATGGTAATACTTGTTTAATTGGTCTTCCTGACCCAGTTGTGCTGTATTATTTCATCATCCTTGTAGCCACCAGGGTAACCTTAAAACACAGGTCTGGGGGCACTTAGGCGGTACCCTGGATAGAGAGAGCATTGGCCAAGGACTCAGGAGGACCTGAGTTAAAATCCAGCCTCAGATAATTAGTAGCTGTATGACTCTGGGCAAGTCATTTAACCCTAACTGCCTCCAAAAAAAAGGAAAGAAAGAAACAAGAAAAATAAATAAAAACCACAAACTTCACCCCCACAAGTCTGACCATGCCACTCTTGTCCTCAAAAACTTCTCTTGTGTAACAAATGAAATACAGACTCCTCACCTGGTGGATTATCCTCCAAGGCCTTCCGCAATCTGATTCTAATCTATTTTTTTAGCATCATCTCCTATCCTTCTTTGTGGACTCTACCCTCCAATCAAATTGGTCTGGTGCTGTCCCTCTCCTTACTCTGTACCTTCCCCAAGTCTGGCTTGGATTCTCTCCACATCTTCTGTGAGCATCCATTCCTTGCCTTATGACATGTCTCAGCTGCCACTTTCTCCATGAGCCTGCCCCTGATTCCTTCCCATATGCTAGAAGACTCACTGTCTTTATGAGTCTCTTTTGCCCTTTGGTTTAGATTTTGCCCAAGCACATATCATGGTATAACTTGTCTTGTAGTTATTAGTGTCCTTGGTTTATCTTTCTTACATGTGCAGAAAATCTTTAGGAGTTGGGATGGATGTGTTTTATTTCATCTATGTATCCCTGCATTTCTATAAACTTCAGAGTAGATATTTAATTGCATTGTTTGAGAGAGTTTTCTCACAGGGAGTTATCTATACCAATAAAATTGCAAAGTGGGACCAGAAGCAAAAAATTAAATTCCATCTTAGATATAGATCTCCATTCCAACACTGAAGCTCTTTGTAAATACTACTCTAAATGTCACTCAAATACCAGCCCCAGAATCCCTGAAGCTTAAAAAAAGTCATGAAAATACAGTATTTTAAAAGAGTGACAGAACAAAAATGATGAAACTCTTTCAATTGCAATGCAGATGCCAAAGAAGCACTAGAGACAGGTAAGACATCTCTTACAGGCACCATTGGTGCAGATGGTAATTCCTGGAGGAGCCAATTATGGGCTAATGAAATTAGCCTTTAAATTCCTCATCTTCACTGGACATGATGCTAGGGAATTCCTTATAACCATAAGTCGTATTGTCCAAATGATTGCGAAGTGCCATCTCCAACAACCACATGTCATCTGCTACCACTGTATAGCTCCCTCTTCCCTTATAACAGGGAATGGAATTTTGGAATTCTCCAACAAGCCAGAAACTTTATAACTGAAAAGAGGATCACAAGGCTATGGACATGGCCACCAGCCCAAAGGGGAGAGGTTGGCACCCATCTACAGGAGGGACATTTGAATACTTCTTTTTATAAAGGTTTGTAATTTTACTGCTAGAAAATTTTACTCTCTGTAGTATGTGTTTATTTTGTGATGGCTCAAGTCTCTGAGAAGTTTCAAAGCCTTTGTAGGAATTGCAAATCTAAAACTCTGTCTAGTACAGCGTCTGAGACATGGCAGATCCACCAAGCTAAATGGAAGAATGATTCATTCATTAGGAGTTCAAAGAGTTAATTTCATTGTCTATCCAAAGGCATAGAGAAACATGATTCTTTGTGTCATGGGCAACATTTGGCAGTCTGGTGAAGCCTATGGACCCCTCCTCAGAATAAAGCTTTCAGATGCCTAAAATGAAATACATAGGATTACCAAGGAAAGCAATTCATTGAAATATAAAATATGGACAGCTTAGTGGAGCAGTGGATAGAATGCTGGCCCTGGAATCAGGAGAACCTGAGTTCAAATTCAGCCTCAGACGCTTACTAGATGGGTGACCCTGGGCAAGTCACTTAACTCTGTTTGTCTCATTTTCCTCAAGTATAAAATGAGCTGGAGAAGGAAACGTCAAACTCTTCTGGTATTTTTGCTAAGAAAACCCCAAATGGGGTGAAAAAAAGCATTGAATGTAGCCGAAAAATGACTTAAAACAACAACAACATCAAAATAGATGAAAAAACGAAAACCAGGTCATAGACTTTTAAAGGTCATTGGATTTTGTAAACCCCTGATTTAGTTATAAGTTCCTTTTGTCTTCTGGTTTCATTTCTAACAAGAAAGTCAATGTGAAGGTGATTAAGTTTTTCCAATTCATTGGCCATTGGATGAAGATTCTTTATTGAGTGCTAATAGTTAAATTTCTGTTTCTAGAGGTTCTAAGAGCTATTCTGAGAACCCTTTGTTGACTTCCCCCCTCTCCCCAGTCCTTTTCATCACTCTACCACTGCCCTTGTGGAAGGAGAAGGGGGCTGTGGAGGCTTGAGTTTCCATGCTCTAATTTTATGTTTCCTGGGTTGCCATTGCTAACATATCCCAAGTACTGAGTAGTTGTCTATCCAGTGAGCAGCCTCTGTGCTGACCTAGGCTCTTCTCAGAAAGTCTACACAGGCTGTTGCCAAGGTTTTACTTGTAGCTTGGCAAAACTTGCCAGGGCTTAAGCTCTACTGGCCTAGCCTTGAAAAGTCCAGGGTCACCTTTACCTAGGGAGAGTGGTAGGAATGGGCCTTGGCCTGGGAACATAATAATCATTTATAGCATTGTTTCCATGGAAAAGTAATCCTGAATTTCAAATGACTTAATAAGAAACCTTTTAGAACAAGCAAATCAGGCACTCCCTGTAAGTTTCTGGAGAGATGCCTGATTTTCTTATACCATTTAATCTGGCTTCTCTTTTCCCTTTATCCAATTCTGTATTGAATTATGGATATTTGTACATATCTCCTGTCCTCTGTTAGAAGACTTCAGCTGCATGAGTGCAGTGATTCTTATTTCATTTTTCTGTTTCCAGGGACTTTCATGGAGTGGGTGGCTTTGATAAATGATTATTGAATCAAGAAAGGCAAAAAAAGTCCTGCCCAGATATAAATGAATTTCCACTGGTTTCTGGTCAGAGGTTCTTACAGAATCTAAGAGTTAGCTAGCTACTCTCATTCGTATCTAATCTCTATAGTACCAGTGATGAGGGACCACCCAGACAATGTGTCCAATTTCTTAAATAGTTCTGAAAGTCTAAAGTTGCAAATTATATTCTCCATCCAAGAAAAATCTTGCCTTTTCAGAAATTTAGTATATTTAGATAAAAACAAAAAGTGTCCATACCATTTGCAGCACCTGCTTTTAAGGAATAAACAGCCCATTTTCATATGGAACAAATATGAATGAACTGAGAGTCTCTTTGTAGTCTGCCCTGGTCAAACAACGTCTGGAGGACTATGACCAATTCTGGGCACATGGTCTAAGAAAGGTATTGATTGGGAGAGTTTCCAAAGGAGATCATCCATGATGGTGAAGGGCATTAAGTCTATGTCCTATGAGAAGCAGTTGAAAAAAGTGGAGGTATATAACTGGTAGAAGAGAAGACTCTGGGGATGATGAACCTAATTGGGAAGGATCTTTGTACCCCCAGCTTCTAGTGTAGTGCCTTGCACATGGAAAGAGGAAATCAATATTTGATGGAGTGGGTTGCATGATAGCTGCCTATATGTGTTTGTAGGACTATTAAGAGAGAAAAAAATTAAGATTTTTCTACCTGACCCTAGAAGGAGCTATGGCAGCTTTTAGATAAAGATGGCACCTTAAAAGATGCAAAGAAGCCCAGCTCTGCCATTTGAACTCCATTGATGATCTAAAAAAAAGAATCAGATTCAACAATGACCAAAAAATCCAAAGAATGAGTGAATGAAAAAGCATGTATTAAGAGCTCACTATCAACTAGAGACTGAGTTAAATGCTGGAGACAGAAATATAATGAAGCAATATAATGATGCCCTCAAGGAGCCCTCATCCAATGGAGGAAGCCAATACATAAGGAGGAACAGGAAAGTGGGGCTAGGGTTTGACAATAGCTGGGAAGTGACATGGTAGCCTGACTCTGGACAAGAGAAGGCACAGGCTTATCTACCAGAGCTCAGTGACAAAGGGCAGAGTTCAAGGTTCTGCTGAAGGACAGTATGACTTGAGAATGGCTAGGAAAGACAGCTTGAATTATCTCAAATTTTTGTCAGTTTCTGGAAAAAGAGGGTTTTCCTCCACTGGAGATCTTCAAGCCTTCATTTGGCCATCCTTTAGCCATGACCATTTGTTGGATATGTTGTAGAAAAGATTTCTGTTCATAGATGTGTTAGACTAAACTAGATCTCCCTTCTGACTTTAAGATTCTGGTAGAGTCAAGGAAAAGTCCCAAACTTCTTAACCTGCACTTGCATTAAGATTGTATATTGCTGAACATCGTAAGGGAACAAGAAACAGCACTGGCTTTAAAACGCATCCAAATGAATCACATTCTAACCAGAAACCTTCCACAGGGACGTGTTTCAGAAAAGTCATTTTCATCTGACTTTGTAAAGACAGTCCATTTACTACCAACCA
Organism: Notamacropus eugenii; assembly: GCF_028372415.1. NCBI lineage: Eukaryota > Metazoa > Chordata > Mammalia > Diprotodontia > Macropodidae > Notamacropus > Notamacropus eugenii. The sequence goes on along the minus strand of NC_092877.1, from coordinate 352,673,330 downwards.
CAGAGCTCCCCCAATTAGGAAATAAGATAGAGAGGACAGAGTGCTGAGTTAGACGCTTATCCATTCTCAGTTTTTTATCGTAACTTTTTTTGAAGTTGTGCAGTTTTCAGTTCTATAAAATATGTGTGATTGGGGCTCAGGGTGGGAAAAGAAGAACTGGCTCTATCTGCTTCATGGAATTGGATTCTAGATTTAGAACAAGAAGGGACAGTAGAGATCATTTTGTCCAGTTCCCTGGGTTTGCAGGTGAGGAAACTGACAACCAGAGGCCAAGTGCTTTGCTCAAGGTCACACAGGTTGTAAGTGGCTGATTTGAATGTAGGACTTCTTGCCATGGGCTATTGGGGAAGAATGTTGAAGAAATACTTGAGGCTCTTTGAATTCAAGCAACATCGCAGTTTTGCCAGTCTTAGGTTAATTGTGTTTGTGTGGAATTAGTTTGGAACCTATCCCTCACACATTGTCTACATGATCAGCTGAAAGAAGGCCCTAGGGATCATTATGGAGAGATACCTGGAAATTGCCTCTATAGGTGCTGTAGCCTTTACTAAAAAGTCCCAAACACTAATGCACTGCTGGTGGAGTTGTGAACTGATCCAACTATCCTGGAGAGCAATTTGGAACTATGCCCAAAGGGCTGTAAAATTGTGATCTAGCAATTTGATGCAATAATACTGCTGCTAGGTCTATATCCTAAAGATATCCCCCCCCCCAAAAAAAAAGAAAGAAAAAGGACCTATTTGTAAGAAAATATTTATAGCAGTTCTTTTTGTGGTGGCTAAGAATTGGAAATCAAAGGGATGCCCATCAATTGGGGAATAGCTAGACAAGGTGTGGTATTTAATTGTAATGTAATATTATTGTGCTATAAGAAATGACAAGCAGGGTGATTTGAGAAAAACCTGGAAAGACTTACATGGACTGATGCATGGTGAAGTGAACAGAGCCAGGAGGATGTTGGACACAATAATAGCAATGTTGTTCAGTGCAGAATTGTGAATGACTTAGCTGTTCTCAGTAGTACAACGACCTAAGACAATCCCAAAGATCTAATGATGAAGCATGCTCTCTACCTCCAGAGGAAGAACTGATATCTATTGAATACAGACTGAAGCACACTATTTTTCACTTTCCTTCTTTCATTTTTTCTTTTATTTGAGTCTTCTTATACAAAATGATTAATATAGAAGTGTTTTACAGAATACATAACCATTGCACATGGATAACTTATATCTGATTGCTTACCATCTCAGGGAGAGGAAAGGGGAGGAAGGGGAGGAGGGATAGAATTTGGAACTCAAAACCTTAAACAAAAAATGTCTACAGATTGGGGGGAAAGACCCAGAAAATGAAGTCCTCACCACTAAAGTCCTTGGCACAATCCAATGGTACAATCTCAGAAGTGGTTCAATATTAATCGGTGAGCCTAAAGAAGATGCATTGCCATCTGCTTTGTTGTACAAAAGGACCTTCCATTCCACTGGCGGCTGAAATCTTCCATATTTATTGCTTCACACATTAGAATGTGAACTCCTTGACGGTACAGACTTTTTATACACAGAAGTATGTATTGCTAGTGCTTAGCACATAATAAAAGCCTAATGAATATTTTTATTCACTCATTCCATTCATTATTGTTAATTATTCATATTATTGTGTGGTTTAGCAGCAACCTATCTTAAGTCACATGATCACCTCCTTCTGCCATCCTTCTGGGCTTTCCATGAGAGGCATGCAGGCACTGTCTCAGTGGGAATAGACCAAGTGAAGCATATTCACAATCAGAATCATTAGACTTTGAAGAGTAAATAACAATAATTTTCAATTATCTGTTCCTTTTGCCCATGCTTGTCATCATTATTCTTCCTTAACACAATGGTTAAGGGACTATTTGGGGAGCATATCCTATAGGATTTTTTTTCTAAGTTGTGAGTTAATTATGAATTTAGTGGATGGAAAGTTCCTTGTAGGCAGAGACTTATCTTGGCATATTTTTCTCCTGCACCCAGCATACAGTCTGGCACATAAAAGAATTTCATAAGTGCTTGTTAGGTGGTTGATTGATTAGCAATCAACATTGTTGTGAGTGCCTCATTGAGAGAGGGGCCAATGTCCATCCAGTTCAAGTCAACAAACACCAAATTCCAGCCATTTAAAAGTAGGAAGGGCTACCTGGAGATGTGGAGAGTTCATCCTCATTGAAGGTCTTCAAGTAAAGGAAGGATGATCCCTTACCAGAGACGACATCGAGGAACTGTTCAAGCTCAGTTTAGACTAAAAGACCTCTGAAGTTCCTTCCAAAATTGAGCTTCTTGGACAGTAAAGACAGATTTACAGTCAAGTACTATGTTATGCAAGGAATCCCAGAAAGATGGCGCTTGTTAAAGGGAGAGGAAGTTTTCACTATGTTTCCCCTTACAATCCCCCAGTCTGTCAGCCCACAAGAGGCTTCCTAGAATACAGTTGTCTGGACCCACAGCTTCATTGGAGTGATTGAGTGAGAAGGAGATTCAATTGGAGCAGATAGAGGATAGAATGTTGGAGTCAGAAAGATCTGAGTTCAAATCCTGCTTCACATACTTACTAGTTGTAGCAATTCATTTGACCTCTCTCAGACTCAGTTGCCTCATCTGTAATATGGGGATAATAACAGTACTTATCTCTCAGGACTGTTGTGGGGATGAAATGAGATCATTTGTAAAGTGCTCAACAAAGTTAAAATATTATATAAATGCTAGTCATTGAGCTACTTTGGCAAATGGCATCACATAAACAATCATTTTGCCCACAGACCTGAAAGCATGCCTCCTCCACATGGACTCTCCCTAGCTTGAAGTGTCTGCTCTGGCCCCCCAATTTCCCATCTCCATCCTACTCCCTTGAATTTGGTCATTTCCTCCTCCCTCGTCCCCACAAAAGAAGCCCTTTCTAACCCTTGTCCTGGCCCAGCCTCTGGTGGTTATGATTTGGACCCTATCCACTTTCCCCAGAAGTTCCTGCAGCAGGATCTCACCACGCCAATGTGATAACAGGTGTAGGGCAAAAAGAACCAGCAGTGATTCATGGTCACACAGGGTTCTCCTCATCCTAGCCCTGTGAGCTCTAAGTAGAAATGTGACCATCCTTTCCTGAGAGCCAATGAGACCAAGTTCCATTTTGTTGCACCTTTCTGGCAGGGATATCAATGGGGAGAGGGAAACAGTGAAGACTTCTGGGTGGAGTTTATAGATTGCTGTATTCTCCAGTGCCAGATAATGAGGGATGGGCTGAAGGACTATCGACTACCCACACCTCCCCACTAACAACCTGACACCAATTTGGCACATAATGCTTTTAACAGGAGGTCCTGCTTCTGGTTGGCGATGATAGAGGTCTGTTAATGGTGTGCCCAAGTAGTCTATTCAGCCTCAGAACTGACATTTCTCCAAGGCTCTCCACCTCACTGGGGAATCACAAAATAAAAGAAACCAGTGAACACAGGATAATATTATCTTTCCAGGGTTTCACTTCTCAGCTACCAGTTGTATGAAGTTTAATTATGCAAACTTAGGTGGGCTTTTTCAGGCCCTGATTTATCTCTCTGGCTGGTGCGATGGGAGGTATCCGACATCAGAGCAGTCTTTCCTTCCCCTTGGATTTTCAAAGTGCCTTTCCAATACCATTCCTGGCTTTCATAGCTGCAGTTGTGCTGAATGGCGTTTTCTCTCCAGTAAATCAAAACAGCGGGGATGATTTTACATCCATCACTTTTGATTTCTGTAATGAAAAATGATCCCCCAGCCTACGGATGGGGAATGCTCCAAGCTTCCTTAACTTTTATGTTATGTGCACCAATGAATTTTGTCTTTCAAAGCCTGGCAGCAGAAACAAAAATCGTTTTTCTCATCTAGTCTTTTTCATGTGGCATATAATTGGATCCCTTTATATTTGAAAAGGCAGCTTGGAATAGTGGATGGACTATTGGACGTGGACTGAGGAGACATGAGTTCAAATTTCACCTCAGAAGCTTACTTGTCATATAATTTTGGGTATGTCAACTTTACCTCAGAAACTCAGTTTTCTCATCTGTAAAATGGAGATAATAAAATCTCCTTTACCTCCCTTACAGTATTGTGGTGAAGAAAACATTTTGAACTCTTAAATTACTGTGTCAATACGCATTACATATACATATATTTACATACATTTTTTACAAAACATTTTTGATATTCTTTAAAAAACATTATTTTCAATATAATTTTGCCCCACCAAAAGAATCCTCCCTTGCAACAAATTAGTACAAACAAATTGATACAATATAAAGAATTATAATTTATAAGGATAGAGAATGGACAAGGAAATGCCTTCTGTCAGTTGAAGTTGGCACCTTTTCTGCAACTTACAGACTTTTAGACATTTTTAGAAAGTTAAGCAGCTAGGTGACACCGTGGGGGCAGCCAGGTGGTGCGGTGGATAGAGTGCCAAGCTTGAAGTCAGGAAGATTCATCTTCCTGAGCTCAAATCTGGCCTCAGACACTAACTAGCTATGTGAACAGGGGCAATTCACTTCACCCTGTTTACCTCAGTTTCCTCATCTAGAAATGGTCAATTACTTCAAGATTTTTGCCAAGAAAACCCCAAATCGAGTCACGAGGAGCTGGATACAATTGAAACAACTGAACAATGACAAAGGACATTGAAAGATAAAGTCATTTGCCTAATATGTTAGAAGCAGGACTAGAACCCAATTCTTCCTGGTTTAAATAATGATTATCTACTATTCCAAGTCCTCTGGCATAAATATAAATTATGATTCATAATTTCCATAAAAACAATTCAGTCTTTTCCTATTTAATTCTTATCCTCAACTCATTGTCTAATTTTAGTGTTTGTGTGAAATACATTTGCTGATGGCTAAGTTCTCTAGATTGTCTGTTCAACTGGTTATCTTAGTGTGTCCAATAGATACTATTCACCATTTAGTTTTTCCAGGGTAGAAAGGATAAACTCTTTGAGTGGCTATAGATTTCAGCCCATGGATTATGAAATGTGACAGTGTTTGATGTAATGAGGTTAAAAATCATCTGCAAAGAGGGGCTATGGGAAGAACTGATCTTGTACAGGGTCTCCTTTTACCTGGATTCCATAATGGATCTCCTCCATGACAGTAGCTAGCACTTTGAAGAGCATGTATCTCTCTGATTTATCTCTCTCCTGTTATTGATGATCAAAGTGTGACTGAACAAGGTGAGCTCTGTTGTTATATTTTTCAGGGAATAATATGTTTTACACATGGATGGAAGACACTTTGGATTTCACTGAAGACATGTATGAATGAAAAAGATGGGCTAGTCTTAGGGCAACAGAGAAGGATGGTCAATGACCTGCCCATGTACCCATTGGTATCCTACCAATGTCAAGAAAACTCAGTGAAGGCCTCCAGCATATTGGATTCCCTTGTGGCAAACTTGCGGAAAGACATGGACAAGATAAGAATAGGCTAGACAAACATGAATGGCTGGTGATCTGCATCACTGGGGAGGATACTCAAAGCCTTACTGGAGTATCCTTTGCCATAAAACTTTTCTCTCCCATATACCACTGTATCCCAGCATCACAAATATTGGAGTCAGCTATCCATATGACTATCTGCACTGTGGTCTTAAAATATATCCTTTCATGCTTCCTTCTTTTACCTTGTTTTTAATATCTCTAATGGACACACAGGTTGTTTCTAAAAATACATCTTTATTGAAATCTTGGGAGAAGGCACACTATAAATCAAATCCTATTACTCAATAGGAACAGAAAGCATTTAGTTGAATTTGGCATAAATGAAAGAAAAATAACCATGGCTTAATCAAGATGCAGGCTACAGAAGATGAAAGGTCATTTTTCAGCTGTTGGAAATCTATGAAGTTTTCCTTCACATAAATGGCTTTTGACATGTAGCCTTTATAATAAAACAATTTAGATCCAGAGAACTGATTTCAAGGCTAGCCTTTGTAGGTCTCTGTGAGCTTAAAGGTTCTGAATTCCTACTGGTGACATGTTGTGCACATAGTAAACTCTCTGGGCCTCAGTTTCCTTGTCTATAAAATGTGAGAGCTGAACTAGAGTGCCTCTACCTTCTCTTCTAACTTTAAATTTATCATCCTTTGTTAAATGGGGAGGAGAAGTTATATAAATAGCCCTATTGAATGGAAATAGAAGGAATAAATGCTAGCTCCTATATTTTCGTAGGCAAAGATGGATTCTACTGAAAGCACAGAGTTCCTAGACCTTAAACCATGGCGTCTGGGGTAAAGGTCACTTGGGGAAGGCAAAACTCCACTTCACCTAGAAGACAATCAGGACAAAGGGCAAAGGGTGGAAAAGGACTGTTTGGTGATCATTGATTCCAGTTTCATTATCACAAAGATGAGACTCCAGGAGACAAAATTAGGTTGATGTTGGGATGCAAGCAATATTTCATTAGCTATAAGACCTACAGCATCGGTAGTGGAGAATACAGAATCAGAGAATTGGAAGGAACCTTAGCAGTCCCCCGGGAGTTCATCTCATATCTGATCCAGAATGTCTTCCTTGACATTTTCAAACAATGGTCATCCAGTCTCTTTGGGAAGACCTCTAATGAGGGAGAATCCATGACCTCCCAAGGTAGCCCATTCCCCTTTCAGACAACTCAAATTCTTGAAAAGCCTTCATACAACTTCCATCCACCACTTCTGCTTCTACACTCTGGGGCCAAACAGAACACATCTAATAATTCTGCCACACAACACCCCTTCAACCATGTCATATCCTTCTTGATGGGACCTGATCTTCTCCAGAGAAGATGGAGGCAGGAAAATGAGAGAACTGGAGACTGGAGGATCACATACCGGAAATTGAGTTGTGACAAAAATAACAAAATATATTTATTTTTTAAAAAGTAATTGATGTTATATGTCCAAATGAATTCTCTGCTCTTTAAATTTGTGTTCCTGGGAGGTGGGCACATTTATGCTGGTGAGGTAGCATTTGTTCTTAACTTATTGGTGACATCCTTGCATTCATGTTCAGGGTTCATCAATAAATCAATAAGCCTCCACAAAAAGATCAGTTAGCACTGGAGGGGGGGCCAAGATATATTGGGGGCAGTAGAAATCTAAGTTTCAGTGAGGATTAAATCAACCAACCAATAAGCATTTACTAAGCGTCTAGAGACTCACAGACTAGAGCAAAATGATCCCTGGCCTAAAGGAGTTTACCTTTTAGGGGGGAAGGGAGAGAAAACATATCTATAGGTGTATCAGAGGTGATAGGGACTCTGACCTTATAAAATCCAGTCATTCCCTTCAAGTCACACCTCAACTGGATCCCCCAAAGAGCACTTCTCCAGCTAAATTATCTACCTTATTCTCAGGTTGGCCCTGCATCTTACCTTTGCCTATTTCAAAGAACCAAATCCACCATCAAAAGAATGAAGACTTATCACAATTGGAGATATTCACAAAAGTCAATTACAGGCCCTGGAAGCAATTTCAGAAGACCAGCTGTGAGAATATTTCAGCAGAGACAACTGAGGAAAGTCTGTAGCCCTCTGGGGTGCTTCTCAGATTATCTTGCATTTACCAATCTATTAACTTGTTGCCTTAGCCCATAAGATGTGTGAGATCAGGGACTAGTTTTTATTTGTTCTTGTATTCTCAGCACCCAACTTGGTGCCTGGCTCCCCCCTAAAACTTCATAGATGTTTGCCAAGTTATTGAATTTAGTTGAAGGGACAACACTGGTATTTACTCAAAAAACAAGAGGATCACATGACTTTATTTTACCACCTTGAATATGGGAGAAGAGATGTGGGGAGAGACACAGTGGGAAAAAAGAGAGGTAATGCCAGCCTCGCTGTCACTTTGACTCATCACATGGGGACAGAAAGAGTTAGGGTCCCAAAGGAAGGCATCTGGATGCTCACATCAGACCCACTGTAGACTGGGGTTGCACCTCCCAGGCTAGAATAATGAACTATTTCTATTTCTAAATAAAGAGCCACTTCACAGTCCACCATCTTAACAGTATCACTCATTGATGAACATTTATACTTAAAACACCAACAATAACAAAAACAAGAACTCCAAGAGTCATTCCAGAGGAAGGACCAAGAGTGCTGACCATACAGCAGAGAAGAAAGACCTGCATCATTTCCAGATCCTTCACAGAAGGAAAATTCAGGGATGCCTCCTTCTTTGACTTCATGATTCCCATCCCAAGTAGAGTTCTGCATGTATACCTTACCCACATATCTATATTTAGATATCATCTTAGGAATAGAACATTCCTAACATCACTAGATATGTGTGTATATACATATATATGCATACACATGTGTGCATATACATAGAGGCACACTCATGTGTGTATACACACATATGCACATGTATATATACATGTACGCATATTAATGTATATGTGTGTGTACAGAGACACACTCATGTGCATGTACACATATATTCATTTATGTGTATATACATACATACAAACAAATATGACATATGTGTATATACATAGAGACATACATGTGTGTGTGTCCAGTTTTACATTTAGACCTGATCTAGGGCTGAAAGCAGTGTTAATTTTTAAAAATACATTTAAAAATACATTTTTGTAACACTTAAGTTTCCTTTTGTATCTGTCTTCTTCCCCCTTCCCAGAGAGCCAATCCAAATCACAATTTTAAAACAAAAAACGTGTGTGTCTGTGAATTCATGTAACTCGTCAATATATCAAACAAGTGATAAAAATAAAAATAAATTATTTTTACAATTCTCTTTTTGGCCTTGGCTGGGTTACTGAACATAATATGTATAGCTATGTATCTGATATCTATTGGTAGATATAGATAGATACACATAGATATAAATATATACACACATACATATATATAGATATAGATAGATAGATAGATAGATAGATAGATAGATAGATAGATAGATAGATAGATAGGTAGATAGATAGATAGATAGATAGATAGATAGATAGATAGATAGGTAGGTAGGTAGGTAGGTAGGTAGACAGACAGACAGACAGACAGACAGACAGACAGACAGACAGACAGACAGACAGACAGATAGATAGATAGATAGATAGATAGATAGATAGATAGATAGATAGATAGATAGATATAACTGTGAGCCCCATTTTTTCCTGGATTCCTCTGATGGGTCCATGCTGGCTATTAGAAGGACTCTCTGCCAGACTGGAAGAAGGGTAGTATTGGGTCCTAGGGATGTTTTTTGCTCCAACATTTCCTGGATCATTTTGCCCTAACTAGAGGTGAGACTAGGGGCTGAAGTGGATAGAGCTGAACACATGATGGATCGGGTTTTCCAATGGCATGACAGTAGGCAGAATTTTGCATCAACAGCAACAGTTAAAAAGGAACAGGCTGACCCCAAAGAAGAAATGGGAGAAAGCACAGCAGTGCACTTCTTCATAGGCGTGGGAGGCTATCAATGTGGAACGTAATGTTAAACTATAAAGATATCTAGGATAATTTAACTGTTTTTCCCTTCTTTTTTCCTCTCTTATAAGGTCTGGCTCTCTGGGGGTGTTGTTAAAACAAAAGATATCAATGAAAATTGGTTTTTAGAAATGCTACAAGAGTGTGCTGGTTCCAGAGGTCATATCTAAATCTCTCTTGAACAGAGAATCTCTGCAGAGAGCAGAGAAAAGGAACTTTTCTTTATGTAGCTTCCAAGGGCCTTCCGGGACAGGTCCCTGAGTCAAACAATGGGCCTTCAGAACACATACTAGTAGAGGGGAAGTCATCAGAGCTGCTCAGATACTGAAAAACAAAGAATAAAGCTGTGCATTTAGCCTGGATTTTGATCAAGGAAAACTTTCCCATCTTTTTCTTTGATCTAACTAAATTAGGAATTCTTGACTTGGAGTCCATGGATCCCTGTGCTTACATTTCTGGGGTTCCATGAATTTAAATGAAAAATAATTACACCTTTTTTCACTAATCTCTAATTTAAATTCAGCATTTTCTTCAATTATGAATTTTAAAGCAAAACATTATGAGAAGGAGGCTATCCCCCCCCCCCCACACACACACAGAAGTATGTGCATAGACACATACAAACATACAAACTCTGAACTGATACAGTAAAGGTATTTGGTCAGCAGAGTTCAAAATTATCATCCCAGTCTGGTCTTTTCATTTCTCCAAGAAATAGGTTTTTCATTTTAAATTAAAAACAAATTTCAAATAGTATAAGGGAAAAGTTTAAAGAGCCTTTTAAAAAATTAACCTAAAAATCTATTATTTATATGATTAAACTTTGTACCCTTAATCAGTGTAGCCATCATTATAAACAAGTTATGGCACAAAAAAGCAGAAACCAATTTATACTCTACCCTTTTGAAAGAGGTTGCTGAATTCTCTTCTTGGGTGAATTCCAGATCTCTGACCTTCATTTTTCAGGTATGGGACTAGATCATACCTACTTATACTCTGCAAATAGTTTCTTGGAAATGTACTTCAGGAGATATTGTGTAAAAGTGAAAAAAAAAACCATCCTAAATCTATGTAACTATATGTCATCTGGTCCACCTAAAATTCCCTTTAGCATCTTCTTAATGAAGCAAAATAATAAAGGCTAGGGAAGATGAGGCCAATTTACCAAAATGCCACATTATAAAAGGATTTTTTTTGAAAAAAAAAAAGGTTATTTTATTCATTACACAATTCACTGAGATTTCATCCATCTTTTTTAACAGTTGAAAATCATTGAGTATCTGTGATTCAAATACATACAAAAGAGCCAACATAAAAATATATCAATAATATAGCCCTTAAGAAGGAGTATGTGTTCAGTCAGAGGAATTCCATTGGAGGTGCCTTTTGTGGTTGGCATGCTGGAATTCTTCCTGGCCTACAAAAACTTAAGTAGCTGCCTGAGGAGAGAAATGTGTGTATGTGTGTGTGTATGTATCCATGAATGTATGTATGTATGTATATATGTACATGTGTGTATATCCCACGAAAATGACTAATTTATATATCTGTAGAATGGTTGAACAAGATGACCTCTAAAGTCTTTTCCAGCACTATATCCCTGCACTTATAACTAGGTAGTATAAATTGCATCAAGGTGTGCACAAGACCCTGAACTCTCCAAATCTATGCTAATGAAGCCCAAACTCATAATCCACTTAAGCTGAAAAGTCTGAGTATGATCCTAGTTACCAATTCTGTCAGTCAACCAAAGACTACTGCTCAGAGAGGCTCACTACCAGAAATTTAGTCAGTAGATGAAACATTAATTTGGGGGGGTGGTAATGAGGATGGGAAAAGAACAAAAACTCATGAAACCATTTACCAAGGTATGGGGGGTATTGCAATCTGCATTGGAGGGTGTGCCCAACACACTGATGAAACACTAAAATGATTTAGAAATTCTGAAAAAGATGAACCCTCTAGAGACTGAAACTTGACTTAAGGAAAGGATATCATACATTGGGTGCAATCCCTCAGACTATGGTGGTTCTAGAATGTGTAAACAAAATATGGCACCTCGAAGGCAGTGATGTGATGCTAGGTCTTAAGATGGTCTGTTGGAAGGCCTGTTGCATCGTAATGTGCAGTGTCAAATGGGACAACTACAAATCTTCTGCTTGACCACAGTGCATTAAAGGACGCTGAATCCACTAAGGTTCACCAGTTGGAATTGGTTTGCTCAGGGTCATGTCATGGACATAACCACACTCCCTTACATTCGACTCATCTATTTCTTTTACAACAGGCCCCTTCCTACCTGACAGTAGATGTGTTTTTGCACCGAATATCAGGGTTGCAGGTATCTTGCCTGGACACATCTATTAAGTTTATAGTCCCTCTGAAATGTCAAAAAGGTTAATAGTAGCTTTTCAGCACTCTGAATCACTTGCATGCTGAAGATTAAACCAGACATTTCCTGGGTGTATATTTTGTAAAGACTGGGCTCTAGGGAAACTTAATTGTTTCTGTTTGGGAAGGACATTATTTTCACAGAATTATCTGGGCTAATTTCCTCACCCAGTCCTTGCACATGATTAGTGGGGCAGAGACAGAGGGTTGTATGGTTCAAAAGTAATCCTTCAGGATAATGTACAAAATCTACTATTTCTGGGATGCAATTCAAAGCTACACACACACACACACACACACACACACACACACACACACACACACACACGCACACGAGCCTCTCACCATCTGAGATAAGTGGCGACAACCATTCTTCATTTTTCAGAGACGTAAACAAGGCAAGTGAAAAAAACTCTAACTGGAAGCCAGCAGGAAGAGAGTTTGTCTAAGGCACAAACAACTTCCCCCCTTTGTTAGCTCTCTTTTTCATCCATGCAATGTCATAAAGACTAGAAGTCAGAAGAGTTGGGTTTGAGTCCAAATCTGGGTCACTCTGGGTGAGTCAGCTTACTGCCTCTGGGTTTCCATTGCCTCATCTTGTAAGATGACTATAGTAATATCTGCACGCATTGTATTGTCACGGAAAGCATACTAGAGTTGGCATCAGAGAGCCTGGGTTCAAATCCTGACTCTGCCAGTTATTTCAAGCATTAGGGTGCCAGTGGGGTGCAGCAAAATTAGCCCTGGCTTTGGAACTATATGGCCTGGGTTCAAAATCTTGTTCTGCTACTTCCTACCTGCACGATGCTAGGTGGTTTGCTTAACTTCCCTGATCTCAGTTTCCTCCTTTGTGAAATGAGAGAAAGGGAATGGATAATTTTGAAGGTGCCACCCAGTGCCAAACATTCAAGGAACTTTGTCATGTAAATTATGATGTATTTATAGCCATATTTTATTCTTCTGGTTATACGGTCCCAGCTCATCCATAATCATGTCAATGCATCACCTCTCACTGGCTGTTATCCTGAGCAAATCATTTAACTTCTCTGCGACTCAGTTTCTTCATCTGAAAATTAAGGCATTGGACTTGATGGCCTAGAGGGTCCCATCAGATCCATGATCCTGTGATTCTATGATCTTAATCTGTGTATTGCCTATTTTCTATGCTAACATTTAGCACTTGGGTTTCCCAGGACTTCTCCCTCCTTGCTGCTGTACAGAACCAAACCAAATAGTCAATTGGAATTTTGTAAGATGGGTTTTGAATCCTGGATCTTCTACTTATTACATTTCTGTGGGCAGTTTCTTTGAGCATGTTTCTTCATCTGTAAAATCTTACTGATGTCTAAGGAATTTTTCCAGTCTAAGTCTTATGATGCCTTCAATATGTTGTGAGTTATTTCTTTGAGTACATATCCTAAGTCTTATGCTCTTTGAGTCAAGGGCAACATCTTACTCTTTTTTGCAGCACTAAATATGACACAACCAATGTTAACAATGGATAAATTGGGAACTTTGGGAATACATATTGACCATTCTTTTTTGGGCAATGGGATGCCCTTTGGGAAATCAGTGCGCCCAGAGCTGAAGTACTTGATGTCCTCCTAGGAAGCTTTCAGCCACTCTTCATGGGGAAATAAATGGATGGTGGACAGCCAGAAGGGTAAGTGATGGATCCTTGGCTAGCCCTTATGGAATGTTCGTGTTTGTTCATTACTGTGGATGTACATGGCATGTAGCTCTTCTCTGAATGTTCATGAAGAAGACAGAATGCAAGGTGTGAGCCACAACTGTAGTTTTGACTTGTTAACAATGCACAGATTGTGCAAGGACTGATTTTCCTGGGGGAAAAAATGCTTTTGCTGTTTTGACAGTAAACTGTGAAATTTCAAAGGCCAACTATTGTGACAGACAAAGAGGTTTTATAGAATTTTAAGAGCCTTTCTCTTCTCCTTGATCTGTGTATAGAACCTCCACTGAGGTTCCAAGTCAAGTTTTAAGAATGAATGGAGATAGATTTATGTCTTCAAATTTCATTGGTCAGCCTGTCTCTGTCACAGTGGCCCACCTTAATTATTGTTGGCTTGACAACAAGCCTGTAGAAATCTATTCTCAGCTGTCTACTCAGTCCATACACCAAAGGAATTCCTACTCTAACATAGTCAACAAGTGGTTCTCCAGCTCCTTCTTGGAGACGTCCAAGGAGGGGGACCCACCATATCTCTAGATGGCTCATTCATTTCACAACTAGATGGCTCTCATTGTTAGGACATTCTTCCTGATGCGAAACCTAAATTTTTCTCTTTCCAGCTTCCATTCCTCTCTATTGGGGTAAAGACAGACAAATAACAAGGCTTGAGAGTTGGGGGAAAGGCAGCACCTAACATTGCAATAAGAAAAAAAGTCAGCTCCACCCTTTCATTCCCTGCAAAGGAGAAAGGGCCAACAAGGCTTAACCAAGTGGGATGATTGATAATCCTCTTGCTGGGTGAGCAACATTCCTTTGGGAATAGATGGCCAAGGACTGTGGGCTGTCAGCAGCATCAAGCAATCTCATCTTTGAGTGCAGATCCTACCGAAAGCTGCACCTTGAGGGCTTGTGGGACCTGAGCAGCTCAAGCAGTCACAGAAGGGGAAGCAGGTTCAAGGCTCCTCCAGCCACCCTGCACATTTGTAGGCACAACTTCCACATTCCCACTCAGGATTATTTACTTCCTCTTGTGGGATTCACGCAATCAAATGTCACATCACCCATCAAGTCAGTGTTCTGTGTCGATTGTGCACATTATCTAAGTCACTGTCTGGTTCTGACTTTTAGTGGCTTCCTAACACTCTAGTTATGCCTCTTTCTGTCTGGACACATTCTTTCAAAGCACCAGGCAGGCTAGTAGAGATCTCTTCAGTGGGGAGAGCCTGGCCCTGTGTGCAAAATCAGGGACCAGGGAAGATATCCTCCATCCTCCTAAGTCCAGACCTCCATGGGCACCATGGATTCTTTTGTTCCCACAGAAGGCAGCAAGTTTTCTTCAGACAAGAAATAAAAAGGGAATTGTACGAGGAACCCACGAATCTTTCTTAATTCCTCTTCTGCTCGTCCTGGCTCCTCCTTTGCTAATATCGGCTTGGTGATGAACTCCCGGAGCTGTATGAGATTGTGCACCTCATCGCTGGGAAGGCATCGGAATACCTGGGAGAACCAGACAAATGAATCATCACATGGCGTTTCCAAGGAAATGTCAGCAGACACATTTTATAGCAAATATTCAGTCAGGACAGTCAGCTTTTATGCAGAGCCTATTAGTTTTGTGGGGTACACAGATCTATCAAAACAAAGAGCCTTCCAAAGAACATTATGAGATGGGTGATGCTGTTCATCTTCCATGCCACAGTGGGTTATGGCTCTTAAAGTGGCAGCTGGAGAGCCCTGCTTGATCTATATAACCCATAAGACTGGGTCTACTTGTTCAATACAAAACACTGGGTGAATTTGAAGGCTAGCCATGGCAAGTATTCTCCATGATTCATAGGACAGGATGGCAGAGCTAGGTTATCTAGTATATCTCTCTCATTTTACAAAAGAGGAAACTGAGGAAACCTCAGACAGAGGTACACTAGCATATGCATAGCCACCAGCGCTTGCGCTCTCTCTCTTTCTCTGTCTCTCTCTCTGTCTCTCTTTCTCTGTCTCTCTGTCTCTCTCTCTCTCTCTCTCTCTCTCTCTCTCTCTCTCTCTCTCTCTCTCTCTCTCTCTCTCTCTCTCCTCTCTCTCTCTCTCTCTTTCTGTGACACACTGGAATTCAGGAAGACCTGAATTCAAATTCTGTCTCAGGCATTTTCTAGCTGCGCGGTCCTGGGCAAGCCTCAGTTACTTCATATATAAAATGGTGCTATTTCATAAAGTTGTCAAGAAGATCAAATGAGATAATATACATAGTTCTTTGTAAACCTTAAAGTTCTACATAAATGCTAGCAATTACTCCTGTCTAATGACCAGACCAGTAATTAAGATGAAGACATCTAGCTTGATAGTTTCAATAGCATGAAAACAAAAGCTGAATGTAGATGGTCAACTTAGTTCTGGGCTAATGAGACTGAGAGTTAAATTTTTTTTCCCATGTAAACAAAAATTCTGTGATTCACAAAGAATCATAGAATTATTTTCCCCATTTGACAACTCCCCAATTGAGGCAAACAGTGGTTAAGTGACTTGCCCATAGTCACATGGCTAATAAATGTCAGAGGATGGATTTGAGCATGGGTCTTCCTGAAGGTAGGACTCATCTTCATCATCACCACCATTATCATCATCACCATCATCATTATCACCATTCCTGAATTCCAATGTGTCACAGAAAGAGAGAAACAGAGAGAGACAGAGAAAGAGACAGAGAGAGAGAGACAGAGACAGAGACAGAGATATGATGGCTATGCATTTGCTAGTGATATAATGATATATTTATATGTGATAAAAAATATAAGACAGCATGTTGCAGTGGATAGAATGCTGGCTTTGAAGCCAAGAACACCTGGGTTCCAGTTTTGCCTCTGACCTACGCTGGCTGTGCGACTCAGAACAAGTCACTGAACCTCTTAGGGTTCTAAGGGACCCTCTAGGACCGTAAGTGGTAAAGAAAGTTTAAAAACGAAAGCGTCTGTACTACTGTTTGAGGCAACCTCCACAGCTAAGAGTTCCTTGTGCCAGTGAAATCGCAGGTCTGATTGCTATCCAGTAGTATTAATAAAAAGAACAGCAAAAGAATAGCAATCATTATATAACAGAAGAGGTCATCGCATTAAGTAGTGAGCTCCTCATTTCTAGGAATGTTCAAATAGGGCCAGAACTCCCATTGATCAAGGACACTATGAAAGAGTTTCCTGTATATGGTAGGAAATTGGACTATAGAAACTCCAAGATTCCTTGGATCAATAAGAAGGTATACTTCTTTCAGTCATCAGTTTTAGGTAGTTAAAACTAGATCTTTTATGGAGGCACATGGCTGTTATGGTTTGAAGGCTGTTTGTTTAAAAAATAGTTTATTCTAACAAAATGAATTGAGCAAGTCTGAAGCCAACATAAAACCAAACTTTTTCTGCCTCTTGGTATCTCCCCCCATAAGGGACTTAAAATGGAAAAACATGAATTTCACCTTGTCATATATGGTAGCATTCCGAGCTGCTGTTGAGATCCAGACTTCCTTGAAGAATTTGTCACACACAGGATCTAGAATCTCTGAAGTCGGTTCTGAAAGATAGCCAAGGACAACCCTGCCAGACAAGCAAAACATGGTCACTAAGAGGTGGTAAAAAAGAAAAAAGAAGAGGAAGAAACAAAAAGCAATTAACAAAAACAAGAAAAAAAGAAGAAAAATCCTCATCTTTTCCTTTTGAGGAAAACAAAAATAGCCTTTAAGAGCAAGGTTCAAGTAAGCAGAATCAGGAAAATAAGACACACCAAGATCACACCATTAGGGCAAACAGCCTTAAAAGGCAGCAGTGATGCACTGGTGATGGAAGCAGAAGTGATGAAATGTTTCCCTTCTATCAGCAGAGAGATGGGGGACTCATGGGTGTGGAAGGGTGGTGTGTATGCAGATTCACTTGTGAAATTGATCAGTTTTAACTGATTTTCCTTTGTCACAAGGGAGAGTTCCATGTCTATGTGTGTACATATTAGTTTGTGTAACTGATATTAAAAAAAAGGAATTGATAACATTTTTGACACTGTTAACATTTTTAATGATTTGTAATGAGGTTTAATGATTTCTCATTATGGGTGAGTGGGAATCTTAGAGAGTTTGCTGGTAAGATGGTAGATGGCACCATGTTGGGAAGAAAGCTCAGTATTTGAGGATACTATGGATACTATGTTGGGGAACAGGATCAGAAATTATAATAACCTTGATAAGATGGAAGAGTCACAAACACACAAGGAAGTCCTAGTTCAGTGTCATATTCTTAGTTCATGGGGAGTTAGCAGGGTGACTGGCTAGGTTTAAGTAGGGTTGGAAATGACCTAGAGGTCTCTGGGTAATAATGAGAACATGCATTGACAATACAATGTTGTTTTTAAATTAGCACAATATTGGGATTTCTAATCGGTTTCTAGTTAGTATAGTGCATAGAGCCCTGGCCCTCAAAGCTGAAAGGAGAAAGACTATTTGGTTAACTCAAGAGCAGGTTTTCAAGAGTGCATTTTGCTGTTAATGAACTCAACCATGTGTTAATTCTTATTATTAATTTAACTATTAAATAATTACAATAATATACAACGATTATTAAAATAATAAATGATTATTAAATGATTTTATTTGGGCAGGTTCCTCTCACCAATCTGGATCAATAAATGGACTACTAAATGACAATGATGTCAACAAAAAGATCACTAAGGAAGCTCTGAAAACCATGACTGCAGGAGGAAACATCCTTCTCTTTTCTTATCTGAGAAGTGGATTACTAGGGCTGAATGCTGTATATACTGTCAGATGGCGTCAGTGTGGCAAGTATTTTCACCAGTTTGGGGGGTTTTTTGTTATAAAAGAAGGTCTGGTTTGGAGGTGGAATGAGGGAGGAATTCCTGGACTATGGTGTGAAACAAAAGACATCGATAAAATTTATTAAAGGAAAAACTCCCCCAGTCTGCCAAAGGAGGGTAGTGATCTGGTCAGAATGATTAAAGGGGAGTATATAATAGACATAGGTCTTTTTTGGAAAAGAGATATGAGGAATCACAGATTTGAAGCTTGAAGTAACTCAAATTCTCCTAATGCAGTGCCCTCATTTTATAGAGAGAGTAACTAAAGTTGGGCAGGGAATTGTCCATGATCCCAAAAATTGCAAATGGAAGAAGCCAAGAGTCAGACCTGGGCCCTCTGACTCCAAAGCTATGCTGAATGAGTGAAGCAAGACAATGGTACCCCAGCTACAAGGAAAGAGTCTGGACTACTGGAAAAAAGAAAACAACTCCAAGTGAACTAGAGAAGCCATAGGATCAGAGACAGACAGTAGGTCTGATGGAGAAAGATGTGGCCTTGTTCTGGCCTTAGAGTAAGAAGACTTCATTTTAGGTCCTGGCTTTCCAACATAGGACACAAGTGACCTTGGGTAAGTCACTGAAACACCCTTAGTTTTTTGGTTTTTTTCCTTATCTGTAAAGTGGGAATTAGAACCTTAGTATTGCTTTTCATTATTTACAAGACAATGTAGGCTAGCAAGCCACCGTGCCACCTAGATGCCTCTTACAAATCCCAAAGCTATGTTATTTAAAAACAACAGCACCGTATTTTTTGATGCATGTTTTCATTATTACCCAGAGACCTCTAGGTCATTTCCAAATCTACTTGAACTTAGCCAGACACCCTGATAAATGCCCCTGAACCAAGAATAAAACACTAAACTTGAACTCCTCATAGATTTGTGACTCTTTCACCTTATCAAGGTTTTTATACTTCCTTCTATCTTCCTAGGGTCCATTTGCCCTGAAGCACCCTGTATTTCCTCAACTGAGCTCTATGGGAGAAAGAGACAGCAGAACAAATGCCCACCTGAACGGGAGCCCCTCTGATGGTAGCATCAACAATCCTAAGCAAACCCACCTATCTTCCAAATAAATGCGCTTCAGGACAAATGGAACCCACATGCCTTAGTGCAGTTTATACCTGGTATCTGTTGTTGCTCAGTCGTTTCAGTCATGTCTGACTCTCTGTGATGCCAATTGGGGTCTTCTTGGTTTGCCGTTGCTTTCTCCAGCTCACTTTACAGATGAGAAAACTGAGGCAAATAGGCTTAAGTGACTTGTCTAGGTGACAGCTATTAAGTGTCTGAGGCTGGTTTGAACTCAAGAAGATGATTCTTCCTGACTCCAGGACTGGAGCTCTAGTCACAGTGCCACCTAGCTACCCACATACCTGTATGTACGTTCTATGAATGTAAGTGGTATTATGTCTATTGGTTGCTGCTGCTGTTCTCACTGTAATCATTCCTGTCATTTTTGTCAATATCATCCTTGTTGAGAAGCTACCACTTTGGAAATAGATTGGATTCTGCACCATGGGTTACCAGAATAATCACTTACCAGAAAAACGAGGACCATGGAAAATTGAAATTCCAAGGCTGATTTTTATGTTTTCTGCTTCTCATTTCTTTCATTAAAAAAGGATACTGCTCTTGTTTTTCATCACATTAAATGTTACATTTAAAATCAATACATATTGTAAGAGAAAAATTTTGTTTGAGTAATCTTTCAGCCCTTAATGAATGTTTCACATGGTGCTGATTATTCATCAGAATGAACTATTGTCATGGTGTCTATTTAAAGTCACCTTCTGATGGAAATATGTCTTCCCTCCTGTTCAAAAGTGGCCCAGATGGAAGGGGGTTTGAGGTTGTGCTTGTAAGTGAGAAATAGCTATGTTTGGGGCCACGTGATTTATCTTTGGGAACAGTTCTCATTAAAAATTAGAAATTAAAATTGACACAAAACAGCAGCAGCCTTGTTCTCTAATACAGTATTTATGTTTTGCAACATGGCAAAGTGAAAAGCTAGTCCCAGAATGACTCCTCTTCAAATGAGTGGATGAGAATGTGTAGTCCAACATAGTATATGTGTGTGTACATGAATATATATGTGTGTGTCCATGTACATGCATGTGCGTGTGGGGGGGTTATTTATGAGGAAGCTGGCCTATATGTATTTTTCTGTGGTGGACCACATGCCAGATGGCCCAAATTAGAAAAATATAAAACAAACAAATCAAAACAACTGAGAGCTCTGCCTACTTTGAAGGAGGTGTAGGTGTGGCAAAAAGGTGAAATCACCAGTGAGAGAGGTAGTGAATGAGATGCTGGAGCACACTGGAAGATTCCAAAGAGAAGTTTCAACTTTGAGAACTAGATTTGATGAATTAGATGCCTACAAGAAACAACAGAAGTCCTTCCTCCTCAAAGTGTAAAGAACAAGAGTCTTGTGGGCTGTAACTGGTCATTTCCATTTGTACAAGGCTGATGGACTCCTTTGCCCATCTGCAGATGGACCAGTTTCTAAATATGGACCTTGACAAGAGTTGGAACACAGTATTAACTTCTCAGGTCATGCTTGTGCAATGGCTTTTCCCCAAAGACACCAAATCACTTTCTCTTAGATTTAGTACTGTGTTCTTTCTTCATTTTTGAAGAAGACCATGCCATCAGAGAAATGATGACATGACTTGCATTTGACTTTGTTGTGAGGGAGGGCTATGCAAGGTAATCAGCCTCACTTTCTCCTCCTGAGCCATCTGGATCCAGTGACCAGATATTCATCACGATGACTGGAGAAGGCCCAGGATGTAATGGGAGACCTTGACCTATTCAAGTACTCACTTAGAGTGAGGTAACGCCCATTCAGTGAATAGGCCTCTTTAAGAAGTAATCAGGGAATGGCCCCTTTAATAATCAAAAGAAAAAGTAAGTCAAGCAAGCTGGGAGGGAAAGAGCAACAGTTACTATTGATAATCACTCTGAAGCCAGGAGGGTCCCAAAAAAGAACCACTAGGTGAAGTTGGGCAGGGACCTATTGTTGTGCAATGCATGGGCTTCAGAGTGCACTGGGTTTAAGGTTTTGGGAAAGACAGAAAGAGATAAAGACAGAAAGGAAGGCAGGAAGGCAGGAAGGCAGGCAGGAAGGAAGGAAGGAAGGAAGGAAGGAAGGAAGGAAGGAAGGAAGGAAGGAAGGAAGGAAGGAAGGAAGGAAGGAATCTGGCCCATAAACCCCAAGTTAACTGGGTATCCTCTGGCCATTTAATTTACTTTCCTTTGGAAAGGAGAAGGTGCAGGGGGACAGAAAGGAGCAGGTGAGCTGAGTTACCCAGCTAGGTGGGTCCCCATTCAGGCAGCTTGGTCTACTCACAGGTCTGTGTTTTTCCTTCATTTTTGAAGAAGACCACGACATCAGAGAAATGATGACATGACTTGCACTTGACTTTGCTTTGAGTGAGAGAGAGCTGTGCAAGGTCAACAGACTCACTTATTTAATACAAGACTAGGGCTGCAAATCTTGGATTATAAGCAGCTTTTCCATTTGCCATGATCTTTTCAACCTCTATTTTCTGCATTTGAACATGTCATTATTCTACTCACATGCCCCCGAACTGTCATATGACCCAAATAGTGACAGCATGGTTCTAGAATCACATATCTGAGTTAAAGGAATCTATTCTATTTTCCTTTACAAATCCTCTGCAAAAAATGGGGAAAATGAGGCACAGAGAAGATGAACAATTAAAATCATACAGACAGGGGATAGAGTCAAGATTTATCCCCATCCTACTGCTCTATTAGACTGTCTTGCTTCCTGCTGAAATCCTATCCATCAGATCAACATGTCATCCCTTCTACTGTGCCTTCTGTGTGCTTGCCTCCTCATCAGCTCTCAACAATCAGGTATGATCTTTCTCCCTTGTACTCTAGGTACCGCTTTGTTTTGCAGCTCTCCATCTCTCCCCTAGGTCCCATAGATACTCCTCTCACTGGCTTCCACTTCTCTAAACAGTGTGTGTTACCTTTCTCTATTAGAAGGTCAGCTATTTAAGGGCAGGAAATGTCTCACTCTTGCATCTGTATTTCCTTGCTGAGCCTGAGACATAGTAAGGACTTGGATAAATGCTTTTTCACCATTCCTTTCATTCTAATGAATTCCTTGCGTATTACAGTGATATAATGTTATATAATGAGGTGTTATACCTCTCTACTAAGCTATAAGCTCCCTGGAGGCTGTTACTTCCTTATTTCAACTTTCTATCTTTCCCAGTGACTGCTACACTAGCTACACACAGAAGGCATCTAATAAATACTTGTAGGCTGAAATTTGAAGAATTGACTTCTTTGTGTAGATGGATTCATGTGCCCAGAAAACAAAATCAAATCCAATTAAATCCCAACACTGTTTCCTTCCCCATGAAAGTGGGGAAGCACCTAATAGGTTAACCCTAATAACCTGATAGCTGAAGCTATCTTAGCCATGTTTTGAGAAGTTAGATCAGAGTCCCTCTGGAAAACATCTGCTTCTGGAGTCACTCAATTCACAGGAAATCATTGGAGGAACATGGGCAGCCCTGAGCTATAGACATCCTCAAGCTATTCCTCTGGGTGATGTTACCTGAAGCATTGAAGCCGCAGTCCCTGGGCAAATCTCCCTGCCTGGTACTCTTCTCCATTCATCAAGGAGGGGACAGTCTCAGTGTCCTGAATGATGACCGCCATTTCACTATCACGCTTTCCCAGCATGCTCCTGTCATTTATATTTGCAGATCCTGGAGAAAAACAGAAACAAAAATATTTTCTCTCAACACTAAAACTCCACAACTTCCACCACTTAAAATCTTATCCTATTACATGGCAATTATCTCATTTTTTAAGCCATGAAAGAAGATTAGGAACCTTTTATGTTTTTCTTAAGGCATGGTTAGATCCAGATATGTCGATGAAAGTCATAATCCTGTTCAGTCCCAAATTCATATCATGTAATGAAGAAAACGCTGGATTTGGAGTCAGAGGACCTTGGGTTGAATCCCAGCTGTTTATTGCCTAGGTACTATGGAAAAGGTAGCCTCCCAGTATAGACTTTCTTTCTTTGTACCCTGGTTTCCTCCTCTGTGAAATGAAGGCATTGGATGGGACGATCTCCAATTTTCTTGTCTCTTCTGAGAATTACTGTCTACAAGTACCCTCCATTTTAGTAGAATGGATCCACCATAAGGACTTAACTGCTTCTGTCTTTATATTCCTAGCACCTTGCATGGTGCCTGGCACACAGCAGGTACTTAATAAATGTTTATGGAATCAAATTAATTGACATTCAGTGTTATATATGATATAAAACTTTTTTGTAGGGGTGGGGGATAAGATCAGGTAGTACTAGTGATACAAATACCAAGTGAGATAGTCCTGTTGTTACTAGTTATGTGACCTAGGGCAAGTCACTTCATCGCATTTGCCTCAGTTTCTTCATCTGGCAAATAAGCTGGAGAAGGAAATGGCAAACCACTGCAGTATCTTTGCCAAGAAAACCCCAAATAGGGTCACAAAGTGTCGGACATGACTGAAACAAATGAACGCCAACAAAAATAAACAACATATTCACAGATAAATAAATACAGAATAATATGTTATACTGAGTAGACCATAAGATCCTTGAGGTTAAGGGTTATTTTGTTTTTGTCCTTGAACGCTTAGCACTTAATTCAGGGCCTTGGGAATTTTTAGACCAGATCTGTGATTTTAGAGTTAGGAATTTCTGGTAGTGGAAAATTCCTTCCCTGATATGATATGCCTTCTCTACGAGGAGAGGTTCATCTTAAAGAGTTTCCTGGAGAGGTAAGAGGTTAAGTGACTTGGCAGTGTATCAGTCAAAGGCAAGAGCTGACCTAAATATTCTTATTCTTTACTCCAAGGCCCTCCCTTTGCCCACTGCACCACACTGTCTAATCCCATAACTAACTCATACTAACTACCAGTTGTCATAGAATGTGTCACTGAATCTGAGCTGCAAGGGACTTCAGAGACCACATGGCTCAACTCAGGCTGAACAGTAATCCCATCTCCAACCTCCCCAAAAAAGAGGACATTCAGGCTTTGCTTAAAGAAATCCAATGTGGGATGACTCTCTACTTCTTCACCTAATCCATCCTACTTTGGAGGAACTCTAACAGTGAGGGAATTCTTCCTGACATCAAGCCCAAGGTAGCATTCTTCTACCTTCTACCCACCTTTCTGGTCCTGCCTTCTGAGGTCAAGCAGAATAAACCTAATCACTACTCTCATTTTAGCCCTTCAAATACTTGAAGGCAACTATAATGTCCCTCCCTTTCCCAATCCTTAAGATTCTTTTTAGATCTTTGTTTCATTAACATGGCATGAAAACAGTCTCTGCTTAGCTCTCTTCAAGATTCAACTCAAGTACCCACTTCAAAAGATGCTTCTCCTGATTCCCCAAATTATCAGTACCCATCCCTTTGAAACTGAGTGATATTTATTCGTATCTCTAGCCCTTTCTTCCCTCCCACCCCCCCATAAAATTTTCCTTGAAGGCAAGAATTTTTACATTTTCGTCAGTGCCTGGAATATAGTAGACACTTAATACAGTTGGTTGGTTGTTGTCCTTCATCTCAGAGCACCAAAATGACATCACTATGTTAGAGTCAAGTCTGACTGTGGCTATCGAGCTCAGAATGCTCTACCACAGGTTGAGCACAAATAGTCCATGTGAACATTTGGGTGGATTCTCTAAATTTGTGCATCTTGCATTTCTTTTGAGCTATTTCCATTCTGCTTTGTTCACTGAGCATAGCACTTTCTCCAACGTGGGCATGCCATGCTGAGCAGTCCTGTGCCATTGTCTCCCATGTCCCACAATCAATTCCAAAGTTCTTAAGAGAGACCTTGAGAGTGTCCTTGTATTGCTTCTTGTGACCACTACATGAATGCTTGTCCTGTGTGAATTCTCCACAAAATAGTCTTTTTGGCAAGCACACATCTTGCATTCAAACAACATGGCCAACTCATTGGCGCTGCGCTCTCTGAGGCAGAGTTGGAATGCTTGGCATTTACTCAATATAGTAAATGTTTATTAAATAAATGAATGATTATTTCATCTTTCCTTTGTTTTTTGTATTTGAGACTACTTGTTTTAGAAATAGACACTTCTACAAAAACCCTTTATACATATTATAAAAAAGGCATCTTCCAAAGAGCAAATTAGATGCTACCCTTCACCTGAATCAGCAGGAAGAGTGATTCTTTCTCATTCTTCATTATTATTTTCCACTCAAGCTCTTAGTTTCTCAAGGGAGCGTGATCTAGTGTCATAGAATCATAGATTAGAGGTTGAATGGACCTTAGAGGTCATCAAGATTAATACTCTCAAAATTTTATAGATGAGGAGACTGAGGATGAGGGGAGTTAGGTCACCTGCCCAAACCCCCCCAGGTGGCAGGTGGCAGAGGAGGGAGGTGAACCTACCAGGTCTCCAAACTCCAGGGACAGTGTTCTCCCATACCCCAAGCATTCAACAGTCAGAAAACCTGGATTCTAATATTGGTCTGCCACATGCAGCTGTGTGACTGGGGAGATGTCTTCATTCTCAGGGCCTCAGTTTCCTTCTCTGTCAAATGAGGGCATTGAGCAGCATGATGTAAGGTCTTTTCTAGTGGATACTCTGTGATGATTCTTTTAAAGTCTGATATCCCTTTGTTAAAGGGTTAGGGATTTCACTGGAAGAGAGAACTCCCAGGTGAGGAAAGTCCCTCTTCCAATGCAGGTCAGAATTTTCTCTGCAACTATAAGTCTCAGACAACTGCAGTGAGCACCAAGACGTAAAATAACTTGCTGAGAGTCACACAGTGAGAGAGTGTAGAGGCAGTATTTGAACCTGGGTCCTCCTGGCTTTTAGACTGACTTTTCATCTACCACTCTATGCCACCTGTCTTTGTGGAAGGGGGAAGGGGAAGGGAATGGAAGAGACGTGTGTGTGTGTGTGTGTGTGTGTGTGTGTGTGTGAGAGAGAGAGAGAGAGAGAGAGAGAGAGAGACAGACAGACAGACAGACAGACAGACAGAGACAGAGGCAGACAGACAGAGAGAGAGAGGAGGAGGAGAAGAAGAAGGAGGAGAAGGGGAAAAAAAGGGGTAAGGAAAAAGGAAGAGGGGAGAGATTGAGAATCTGTGTGTTTTAAGCAAAAACAGAAACAAAACTATCCGAGCCCCTGGACCAGAGACACTCAGAATCTCAGAAGTAATAAAAAGAGGAGAGTGAGCCCACCATCGAACTGCAGCTTTTTCTAAAGCAATCAGAACTGAAAAAACCTGAAAAGGGCTTGCTTTGGGGAGAAGGCAACATGGGCTGCTTTTCAAAGCATCCTGGGTCAGTTGCACAATCCCCTTTATGCTGTTATTTTTGACCACTGCATTAGCCAAAGATTTTTCTGTTTGAAGAGCTCTCGAGAGTGATGCCTGAGAAAGGGAAAGTCATTTTCTTTATCCATTGGGCTCCTTCCTCATAGGCACACCTGCTTAATCCAAAGCATTCTCTCTCAGATCAAGTGATCCTCAGGCAATAATGACATTTATCACCAACAAATACTTGGAACAGTTTGGGACAAATGAAACCTCTTGCATTCCAGAATTCATCCTAGCAACAGCAGCATGCCTGGGGTCGCAGCACACATCATGTATGGGGAAGATGCTACAGGCTTTTAGCTCCAGATGGGTTTTTAAGAAAAGATTCTCCAGGATACAAGAAGCAAAACTAATTCTGTTGTTCCAAAGTTACCTTGGATCACCCAAGGAAGCTCTGAGGGAGATACAGTCTGCCATTGTTTTCTGCTACCTCTCAGCATGACTCCTGGGTTACCCAGATGCTTGAGCCAGTCTGATCTTGGGGTCCATTTAAATGATGTAAGAAATGACTACAGAAGAGACTTATAGTTAGGAAGCAAAGCGAGGACCATTGGAAATGAATTCAGAAATAGATGTCATTCAACAGTCCCTGGGGCTTTAATGAATCTAGCCACAGCAGGCTGTGCATCAGCAGCCTGTCAGCCATGTGTCACCCTAGAATCCACATTTCTCATTATCAGGGATGTGGCAGGCTCCATCAGTAAAGCAACTAGGAAAACATGGAGACAGCCACTGTGGGGCTGAAGGACCTCTGGGGAAGAGAAGTCTTCTTATCCCAAAGGAGGGCTGGTTGGAAAAATAAAGGTAGTAAAGTGGGATGGCCAATGACTTTGAAGTGAGAGCGCCTGGGTTAATAAGAATGGTGTGACTTTGGGCAGGTCACTGGGTGCTGGTGATTCCTTCTGTCCAATGAGAGGGTTGGATCTGATGCTCCTCTCTTCAAAATTCCTGTTCCAAATCTATGATCTCTCTTGATAGGTGGAGAGTATAGGAACTGAACTTGGAAGTCAGAAGACCCCAGGGTCCAATCTTACCTCAGAAATTTACTGATTGAGTGGCTCTGGGCAAGTCACTTAACTCATTTTCTTCACCTTCAGAATGGAGGGAGGCTTTGGACTCAATCAATGCCATCCAAATCTGTGACTGGATCCTCACAGCCTTAATCACCTCAACATTTTTCTCCTCATATGCTAAATAATAGCTATACTCAGCAACTAAATTCTAAGTTCTAGGAATGGTTTGTATTGATAGAAAGAACATCCTAGAGTAGGTGTGTGTGTGGAGGGGAGGACTGGAAATAGCATTGGATTTGAAGCCAAATGACCTGATTTTAAATTCCAACTCTGCCTTTTATTGCCTATGTGACCTTGGGGAAGTCATTTCCTTTCCTCTGGGCTTCAGTTGAGGGGACTGTACTAGATTGGGGCTTCTTAACCTTTTATTGTGTGTGTCTCATGGACCATTTTAATAGTATGGTGAAAACTATGGGCTCCTCAAAAATCATATTTTTTTAAATTATTGAGAGAAATTCCAAATTTCAGTTAGAGTTTTTAGTGAGAATAAATATGTAATTTTTTCTCCATCTCCATCTCCACGACATTCTGAAATCTATTGACGTTGTGGGCATCAATGGACCCAAAGGTAAGATCCCCTTGACTCAACGCCCTCCAGGGTATTTTTAAGCTCTAAATCCAGTCTACTGTCAGTAATTTATCAGAATACATTTGGTTAAATATGATGGAAGTTTGCTCGGCCCATAACCTCAGGCCAACCATTTTTCTCCTTGATATATTAAGATTAGTGAACATTTTGAAATTAGAATTAATATGGAGGTGTTCTATTAGTTTTCCAAAACATAACTAAGTTAATTCAGTTTTCAGATATAATACAGTGATTCCAAGAAAATCCAATTCTTGTTTTCCTGGGAGAAGGAAGAACACCATGTTTATTTTTCTTTGCTATGTTCCTGGCAAACTAAGGCATGCCCCTCCATCCATGTCAGGAGGCAACACTGCAGGCAGCTGGCAGTCAGTTTTGATTCTCCCAATGACTATGTGATTTGATTTGATTTGATTTTTATTAATTTATTTGTTTTCAGTTTTCTACAATCAATTCCATAAGTCTTAGATTTTCTCCCCTTCCCTCCCTGAGACAGCATATACTCTTATTGGTTTCTATACATACATTCTTATTAAGCATATTTTCACATTAGAATGACTGTAATTTTGAACACTTCACAACCTCTCTGTGGTTCCATTACACCCATGTGATATGCACATGTGACAACCAAAGGCAATAAAGACCTCCCAATTATATGATCATTGGTTATGACCACTGTAGTGCAGTACAACAAAATATTCTCATCCAGACTTGAGAAGAGTGGATGGCTCTATAAGAGGACAAAGTGGAAGTTGTGGAGACATATGGAAATGCTGGAATTTGGAGATGGAAGGGAGCCCCAGTGGTCTTCTCCTTCAAGCCCACCCTGGAAAAAGAATCCCCACTGCAACATATTCAACACACAGCCATCCAGCCTCTTCTTGAAGACTTACAGAGAGGCGACACATTTCCCTTAGAGGAGGACCATGTCACATTTACACTGCTCAAATTGTTAGGAAGCCATTTAAAAAAATTTTTAAATAAAGCTAATATTTTCCGCTTTGCATGACCTAGTGGATACTTGGGTACTAGACTTGATTTCAAGACACATACTAGCTGTATGACACTGGACAAGACACTTTAACCTCTGTGATTTAGTTTCCCCATCTGTAAAATGAGGGTTTAGATGCTATGTTAAATCATTTTCGTACATCTTTGGCCCTATAATTCCACCCATTGGGGCCAAACAGAGCATGTCCAATACTCTTCCACATGACAGGCCTTTAAATATATAGAGGAGGAAAATGATGATGCTCCCTCGAAGTTTTCTCTGTTCTAGAATGAATACACTGAGCTCTTCCAACTGATTTTTACAAGGAATGAAATAGAGGTTTCCCTCTGGAGCTTCTCCACTCTTCTGTGGAGAACTTTCCTATCATGGAGAACCTTGATCTTCAAAGGCAGTGTGGTAGAGTGGAGAGGATTATGACTCTGAAGTGAGAGGCTCTGGGTCCAATCCCTGACTCTGCCATTTGCTCACCACATGACCTTGACCAAAATGGAATGATCTTCAAGTACTTTTCCCTGTCTAAATCTGTAATCTGATGACCCCTTTATTTATTCTGGATGATTTGCTAAGAGACGTCCCTCCAATAGAATGTAAGGCCAATGAGGGCTGGCGATGTCTCCTTTTTTTCTCTGTATTCCCAGAATATAACAGTAACTGTCAATAATCATGCTTAATAAATGCATGGTGAGTGAATGAATACTAATAAATAGCATTTATATAGCACTTTAGGGTTGGTAAAGCACTTTACAAATATTATCTCATCCTATCTTCACAATAAACCTGAGAGGTAGGTGCTATTATTATCCCTATGTTATAGATAAAGAAAATGAGGCAGATGGAGGTTACCTAAATGACTTGCCCAGGGTCACACAGCGAGTAAATGTCTGAGGCAGGATTTGAACTCAAATCTTCCTGATTCTGGGGCAGTTAGGTGGTGCAGTGGATAAAACTCCAGGCCTGGAGGACAACTTATCTTCCTGGGTTCAAATATGGCCTCAGACACTTACCAGCTGTTCTACCCTGAGCAGGTTAATTAACCCTCTTTGTGTCAGTTTCCTCAACTATAAAATGAGCTGGAGAAGGAAATGACTATCTAATAACTTCTTGAATTTGGATCCAATGTTCTGTCTACTGTGGCACCGAGCAGCTTCACTAGGTGTGTGAACAAATGAATGAATGCTGGTTTCGCTTACTTGAAACTAAAAATGAACATATACAGCTCAAGATCTGAAGTTTGGTTATGGAATAAATGCCACCCCAGTGTTCTAAATTACTCATAATTTGCCAATGGATTGGGTTCAAAAAGTCCATTGGTAAATCTATCGTTTGGGACTGGAGATATGCTTTATCATTACATACCTGGTTAGCATTGATGGCCAGCCCACAAATGCCAATGAAATCTAAAATATCCTTGACAACAGAACTAACTAGAATTGGGTGGTAGGTGATATGGTAGCAAGGGACTTGCATTCAGAGAATTTGGGTTTAAATCCTGGCTCTGACATTTACTACCTTATGATCTTTGGCAAGTGGTTTAAGCTCTTGGGGCCCGAATTCCTCATCTGTAAAATGAAGGTATTGAACCAAATAACCTCTAACTTCCCACCCATCTCTAAATCTTTAACCCTATGATCATGTCCTTTCCTCTTTATCTCAGCACTCTTTAGATCATTTCTATGGGACTATGCAAGAGCATTACTCACTCCTGGTCCAGGCAGGTCAATGGAAGCATTACATTACAGGAGAGATGTGGCTTACTGATAGGGTAGGAAGCACTTAATACATATTCATTGAGTTACATGGAAAGTGAAGAAATGTGGTGCCACAAATTTTCAGTGAAGTTGACAAATGCCAAACCATTAGGAGGTGCTGGGTTGGATTAGGTCTGCTCAAAGTTAAAATAAGATATTGACGTGTAGAAATGCCATCCAAATGTTAACTGGGTTTCTTTGTTAATGGGGTATATTAGATTCTGGAGGCCTCATCTCTTTTATAGGAAAATTATGGAATATCAGAGTTAGAAGGGATATTATGTAGCCCAACCCCTATCTCAACAATAATCAATCAAGGTACTATATATGCAAAGCATCTTGTAAATTTAAAGATGCTTTCCTCTCTCTCTCTGTATATATGTATACATATACACATGTATATACATATATACGTGTGTATATGTATACATATATGCCATATATACATATATATATATACACACACACACTTCTAACAGGTGGTCATCTGGTCTCTGCCTGAGGACCTCCAATGTGCAGGGGGATCACTATCTCCTAAGACCAACCATTCTGCTCTTGGACAGCTATCTTTGTTTGGAAGATTTTCCCAATATCAAATCAAATTTTGCCTCTTTACGACTTCCACCTAATAAAGCAATAGTTTACTTGGTGGACATAGCATGATTAATGATGCAGTCTCCAAGAAAAGGTGCAGAGAATTCGTGGTCAGTAGATGTCTAGAATAATGGGTAATTAAAAGAGGTCAATGGAGTGAAAAAAAATTCTTTGTTTTTGAAAGTCAGTGTGGGAAAGTGAAAATAATGCTGGACTTGGGGTCAGAGGGTCTGGATTTGAATTTTAGCTTGGTGAATAGTAACCTGTGTGACCTTGGACCAGTCACTGCATTTCTCTAGTATCTGACATGTCTATCGCACTTTGAGATTTGCAAAGTGATTTGTACATAAATATATTATCCCTTTTGATCTCCTGTGAAGTAGGTGCTGTTATTCCCATTTTACAAATGGGGAAACTGAGGTTCAGAGAGATTCAATGATCATGTGTCACAGTGGTTAGGTAACTGACCATAGAATCAGGAAGACTTAGGTTTGAATCTTGATTCAGTCGCTAACTAGCTAAGTCACCAGGGGTTATCTGCTAAACCTTTTCAGTTTACTCATCTGTAAAATGGAGATGACAGTAGTACCTCCTTTATGGGAGCATTTAGCAAAACTTAAAAGTGCTATAGAAATATCAGTAATTATTAATATAATTATTTTCAACTTGAATTTGGAATTAAGCAAGAAAATTTTTACTAAATTGTTCATATTCCTTGGTTCAAAGATCCTCTCTGAAGCTTTATCCCAAAGGGATAACTCAGTGGTATCAAAATGTTCACAATGATATTTTTTGTAACAGCAAGTATATTCTGCCCCAAATTTACTGCCTATACAACCCACGGTACATGAATGTAAACAAATATTACTGTGCTGAATAGGATAATAGCTAGCATTAACATGGCTTGTCAATGTTTGCAAGGGGCAGGTGGGTGGTGCAGTGGAGAGAGTGTCAAACCTGGAGTCAGAAAGATTCATCTTTGTGAGTTCAAAGCTGATCGTAGGCACTTACTGGCTGCGTAACCCTTGGCAAGTTACTTCACTGTGTTTGCCTCAGTTTCCTCATATGTAAAATGAGATGGAAAAAGAAATGTAAAAAAAAAGTATCTTTGCCAAGAAAACTCCAAGCAGGGCCACAAAGAGTCAGAAACAACTGAAAACAACTCAACAATAACAATGTACCACATTAATACCACACTAGAAAAATTGAAAGAAAACCTCCTTCCTTCTTCCTCTTAAGAAGCAGTAAACTGACTTTTTCCATGTGCTGATGGAGTTTGTTGGAGAATACATGCTGAGTCAAAACAAAACATAGCAAGAAATGAAAGAAATGGTAGCTTTGAATTTGATTATCTCTAAGGTCTATTCCAGCTCCAGACTCTACGCTATGCTGCTGGGCACCCCCCTCATGAGAAAGGACAAAGAAAGATTTGGGGATCCTTCAAATCTAATGACTTAATTTGGGAGCTGCTCCAAATCTATCTTGCCTCCTGCTGCCATGCTGGAGAATTTAGCTACAGGCATCTCTGACCTCTTTCAGATAAGGTTCTTAAATACTTCCCCAAAGTCTGGAAAACTTTTAAAGACGCCTCTTCATTCCCTGTCAAAATCTGACTTATCTGTAGTTATGTGAAAGAGGGCATCTGAAAATGCTGCTTTGTATTGCTTCTTTCCAAAGGAGACCAACAGACTAACGTAGCTCCTCAGCAGTGTGTCCACTTACTCAGAGCCAGGGCTTTCTATTAAGATGAAAAAGAACAAAACACCTCCAGTTTTTTTCTGAGAAAGGAAATCATTTCTATGAGTCATACTGTTCTTAGGGAGGAAGGCAAAAAAATAGAAGTCATACCTTTAAGTACTGGTAAATAATGTCCTGTTGAGACTCTAAGAACCAGATTTTCCTTGTCATGAATGAAGAGTTGTTTTGTAAAACTTATCAATTCTGACTAATGTCAATGTAATTTGGCCTTTGGGGGTTCAGAGACCAAGCTTTTCAAATGCTCCTCCTCTAGTCTCTTTTAATTTTGGTTCTGCAGTTGAAATCTATTTTACATTTGGATATTATGTAAAACCAAGCAAACAGAGAGACAATGTGACCTTCAAATGAAAAACATTCAGAACTGCCATTTTGGGACCTAGGTAGAGCTGAGCAGAATTAGAGACTTTTCTCTTGGCCAATTTTTTTTCCTTTTCAGTTTTGCTAGCAGTGACTGCTTTGCCCTACCTGCTACCACTGCCAAGTTTAATCTAAAAATAAACCTGGGACTCAGACTTTTGACTAGTTAGCAAAGAGTGTCCTTGAGAGAAGTGAGAAAGAAGTTTCTTGTATGACCAGAAAGCAGGTTATGTGAAGTCCCTGGAATTTCATTACTGCACTTGAAAAGCATCTGATAAATACCTACTATGGGCCAGGCACAGTGCTAGACATTGAGGATACAGAGATGAAAGGTAAAAAATTCCTGGAACACCTGTTACATTCCATTAGATGGGAACATATCTGGGTTGCTTAGGGGCTGTGAGCCCAGCACTTCCCTGGGAAGTCTGTTCGGATTGGTTGAGGAACTTGGTCATGCTTTTTGGCACTTGTATAGAACTACTGAGATGGTTGGAACCAAAGAGTTGAGTTTCTGGCAGTGGAAAGGAAAGGACTTTATAGCTAAACTCCTGAGAAAAAAATTGATTGGAGAAGAAGCCTTGTTATTTATCTCTCCTTCCCAGCCCCACCCCACCAAGGCTGGAAAGGCCTTATGAACTTCATAGGGTACAGAAGATTTGGACTTCTTCTTTGGATTCTTGGATGACAGTGTCTGTATCAGGGGTCAACGACAGATTGGAAGAGATGAGGAAAGAACATTCAAGGCTCTACGTAGAGCTCCAGCAGAAGAGCTCCACAAACCCAAGGGGAATTCCACATATCTTAGACATATCTTTATGTCTCTCAAATCTAGCTAAGAAGCCTGAGCTTAACTTAAAAGAAATGGGTAGAATTCAGTGATAGGACATACTGTGACCACAAAGGGGATCAACACAAACAAAAAAAACTGGAAAAATCAGTAACAGCTCATTTTTTTCCTGTACTTTCACAGAAAATTCTAAAGTATTAGTGGAATATAGTAAATATAACAAAATTTCAGAGTTGGGAAAATGTAGATTTCCCTTCAGATAGAGCATGGATAGCTTATATCAAGTCAAGTGGGTATCCTCTAGGATGGGGTAAACAAATAGCAGATCCCAACACTGGCCAAAGATAAACATGCTTGGGATTGCATAATCTCCTTCACTGGACTAGTCCATCATTACAATTCTCTTTATCAGGGAAACTTTGAGGACCTTTGGTCTGAGGTCATACAAAAGTCATTCAGACATGATCCTTGAAGTCATCCTATACTACCAATTAGACAGTCTGCTCCACAACACTAAAGCTATTTTTTCATTATGTCCAAAAGACAGAACCTGGAGCAAAGTGGCAAACAAATAAATACTTCTGTTTTGAATAGTATGCAACTGTTTCTGGGATTACTAATTTGACATTGGTGTGTGTAAATCACTGTTATTTTCTCACTTATTATACCATATGCTTCCCCAACACCGCCTAGGACCTAGCCAACTCTGTGTACTTGGGATTTTCAGACAGGGGAATTTGAGAGTTGGAAAACACCTCAAAGGTCATCTAGTCTAACCACTATGAAAGGAATGCTCACTTTTAAAACACATAAGTAAAGAGATCAAAATCATCCAGAGATCTAGCGTTGGGGAAGACCTTAGCTCTCCTAAATTTACTTTAACCCTCTCATGTTATAAAATAAGAAAACAGAAGATTAGGAAGATAAATAGATGTTTCCAAATTCAAACAGGATGCAAGCATCCTCAGGAATGATCAAGTAAGGTGGCCTTGCATTGTTATCTGCATGGGTGGAGAGAGTTCCCACACAAACATGGCACCTCTCTGTGGAATAATCACAATTATTCTAGAAATTGCCAAGATATCATTTGACTCACCAATAATGACAGTGTTATCATCTGCTATGAGCAACTTGCTGTGGACATAAATGAGCTCTGTGACAAGGTTTCCTTCCAGTTCTGCGTGTGTTCGAAGTCCACAGAATGATATGTAATTTATCCACTGATTGCCAACTATAGATTAAAGATGACATTGGAAAAATGTTTATTGCTTGGACAGGCATATCAGTTTAACTTATTCACAAGTAATGCATAGGTATAACCCTCACTAACCTAATAATGTTGATAATAGATTACCATCCAACCCCATCATTTTACAAGGTGACTGTCTCTGACTCTGCAGGTCTCAGTTTCCTCAACTGTAAAATGGGGATAACAACAGCACCTACCTTGTAGGATTTTTATGAGGATCAAATGAGATAATATTTGCAAAGTGCTTAGCACAGTATTTGGCACAACAGTAAGCACTTGATAAATATTAGCTATTATCCTAATTAGTATGAACAATGAATTCCTCAAAGTGGTCATGTAATTTAAATTTGCACTGTGTCTTTCCATTATATTTTATACACGCACACATATATATATTATTCATATATATGTATATATAATATATATAACCAATGACCATATTTTACATGATTACAACTTTGAATGGTAAGAATTCAGATATAGCCCACCACTTCACAGGATTCATAATTTGCACTAATGGGATTTGGCTTAACTGATTCAAGAGCAGTTTTCTATAAACAGGTAACAACAGTGACAACGTGATTGCTTCTAATAAAATTGTTGTTGGTCTTCCCCATTTCCTTCCAAATTAGTGACCATGAGTTTCCTATAAATGAGATGCAGTGGATAAAGCACTGTATTCATTTAGAATCAGAGGGCATGGTGCATCCAACGTTTGCTCCCATGGCAATGATTTGCCATATAAATTTACCTCTCTGGGTTTCAGCTTCCTCAACTAGAGAAACAAGGAGATTGGGTCAAATGCTCTTTCTCCTCCCAGTTTAGGATATCATTTGCCATGAACCCATCACTGCTCTCCTTCTCTGGTAACCAAAAATAATCAAAGGTGAATAAGAAACAAATCACTTACTCTCAGATTTTAATTGTCCAATGATAGAATTTTCTCCCCTGCACATGGTTCTGGAAATATTAAGGTAGAAGAAGAATTATCAACATTTTGAAGTCACCTAATGTCATTTTGATGATGAGGGTAAAAAATCAATTCTCCATCCCATGAAAGACTAACAGCCGTCTGTTAAAAAATTTTTTTGGTACTTTAAAGATAACAAGTTTCACTTGTGAAGCATTAAATTAAAATGTTCAAACACTTGAATGATATTACCCATGGTAAATGTTGTTTCTGTGGAATAAGTACATGTGAAGCTGTGAAGCTGATGTTTGGATTTGGAAATTTAAAGATAGTTACAAATGGACCTTTTCCTTTTGGAAATTTAGGTGAAGTGAAATAACCAAGACATACCCAAACTTCCTCAATCAAGAGAAAAACATTGCATTGTAACAAACTTGATTTCTAGATAAACATGAAGAGTCAACAATTTAGAAGGAGTGGCTTAAGCCATGCCTATGGAAGCAAAACTGGCTGCAAGGTTTAAAAACATTCTGCCCATTAACTAGTTCTTTTGTTTTCCAAGACATTGCCCAATTGGGCCCAATTTCCTAGGTTCAGTGCCCAATGAATATACCATCTACTCTCCTGAATCATGCAGACAGTGATAGATACACTTGTCCAAGGACAAGATGTATCTACATACATTTATCTTCATTCCATATTATGGCAAGAGTGGAATGGGTAGACAGAGAGAGAGCTATAGAGGAACAGGAACTGAAGAAGAGATCTTAGGCACCCATAGGCAAGAGAGTACGTAACAGAACTTCAGAGGGTACAGAGATATCAGACCATGTTCTATTTTTATTTAGATCTGTAGATTACTAAGTTAGTTCTAACTTCAATGTTTAACTTTAATTATTCCACAGGAAAAAAAATCATGAATTAACTCCATCAGCCAAAATGAAGATCCCATGTTCTATTTTCTTACTCTACAAATACAATTAAAATACTTGAAAAAAACCAGTCATGCCTAGACCATGTTGATATCATTTTGGATATTGAAGTATACATAAGGACATTTTAGCAGATAAAAGGATTTAGTTTGGGTTCTTTACTAAACATTAATCATGTCAATTTCAATTGGCTTGAAATCCATTTTTAAAAAATCTGCAGAAAAGAATTGAGATTTATAGTCTTCCACAAAATATCTGAGAATGGCAAATCAAGTAGATACTATACAATTTCATGTGTTGCTAATACTTTCATCATAACAAAAAGCTCCTGAAATGGGCATTTTTGATATTGCTCTATGGAAAATGCCAAACTAATAATGAAGACAAGGGGAAATTTTGGGAGTCCCTTATTGACTGTGGCTAAGCAGAATCCATCATCAAGGAAAACATGACAGCTTTCCCAAAAAATCTAGCAGGTGCAAAGTAGAGAGTCAAGAATCCACAAGTAATGACATCAGCCTCAAAAATGTCACTTGATTTGCGATAGAAAAAACTAAAATGCGTTCTGAGAAGGAAGCAACCCTAAGATACCTGTGTGAGTGATCAGACTCTGAGTGGGCTGAGAGAAGCACAGAAATGGGAAATTGCCACCAGGTCACTTAGCTGACAGGTTAAGCCTGAAGGCTAAATCATTTCTTCCTGAGATCAAAGTTTGGAAATGAGAAAATTTCAGAAATTCTTGAGAAATGACAAGAAAATGCTCACCTGCTTTTTCCACTGGTCCGTTCCTGCCTCAGGCTAGGTTCTGCTTATGGATGCCTAGCATGGTGAGTTAG
Organism: Notamacropus eugenii; assembly: GCF_028372415.1. Taxonomy (NCBI): domain Eukaryota; kingdom Metazoa; phylum Chordata; class Mammalia; order Diprotodontia; family Macropodidae; genus Notamacropus; species Notamacropus eugenii. The sequence goes on along the minus strand of NC_092877.1, from coordinate 352,634,686 downwards.
GAGTTTCAGATTTCTATTTCCATCACTGAATCTGGAAACCTGATTTCCACTAATAAGTACTTTTCACCTGCCCCAAAGAACATTCCTTCCTTTTCCAATCTTTTTGGCCCAAACTTCTGATTTTGTTAGTATGTAGGATTCCTCGTGCTGAAAGCTTCTCCATCAATGCAGAGTCAATCAACCAATCAATAAACATTTGTAATATGCTTATTATGTTTTAGGTGCTGCACTAAGTGCTGGGGATACCAAAGGAGGCAAAAATCCGCTCCTGCTCTCAAGGAACTTACAGTCTAATGGGAGAGACAACATGCAAACAGATATATAAAAAGCAAGCTATATACAAGATATATCAGAAATAATTAAAAGAGGGAAAGTGCTCGAATTAAGAGATGCTGGGAAAGGCTTCCCATAGAAGACCTGAAGGAAGTCAGGAAGGTCAGTAGTTGGACCAGAAGAGGTAAAGTATTCAAGGTGTGGAGGACAACCAGAGAATATGACTACAATTGAAAGAAAGAATGTATTATTTGTGAAACAAACAGGAGGTCAATGCCACTGGATCCAAGAATGTGTGTTGGGGAACAAAGTGTTAAGAAGACAGGAAAAGTAGGAGTAGCTGCACTTCCAGAACTTTGGTTCTTAGAGAGTTGCCCAGAGCATTGAGTGTCTAGGGCACATAGCTAGTTTGTCCACTTTTTAACCTTCAGGGTATTCTATAAGTACAAATCTTTCTCCCTCTTTGATCTTAGAGGTATTTTTGGAGGAAAAAAATGGAGAAGCCGCCATTTATGACTTCTAGAATTTAATCTGTTATGACTGTTCATCTTCCCTAACATTTAAACATTCTTTAAAAATTTTTTCTATCATTAGGTTTTTATATCAACTTCATTTGTGAGTATTCCCTAGCTTGATTTTTGGAGAGGACCAATGGCATCACATGAACTGAATTTAAGTGAGGCAGAGTTGTACAAAGTCACCAGCCTCACTATCTCTTCCAGAGCCATCAACGTCCAGTGGCAGGATAAAAATCAGGATGACCAGTAATGCCTAGGGATGCAGTGGATGACCTTGGCATCTTCGATATCTGACCAAACTCTAAGCGCTTCACAGAATCTGGTTCAGCCGTCTTCATAGATGTTGGAACAAATTGGTCTCCTCCACCCATTGTGCCAGGGGAAGTCTTCACATGCTTGGGGCAGACATCCCGCTAACTCACTGACAGGTTTAAGAGCTATTAGTTACCCTTTATCTAGTTTGGCTCATTGCTAAGTACCACACTACAGCTTCTTAGAGCCACAGGTGAGAATCAGGTGACAGATGGACACCAAAGGTAAAAAAGCAGCCCTGAAAAGAGTTTGGCAAGCCCTCACACCAGAGGTGCTAGTCCTCCTGAACGCCCCTAAACCTCCATCCTTTGTAACAGATTTTTTTAAGGGATAGGAGTGGGAAAGCAGTTCAGCAAATCCATTCAACATAAAAATTGTATCTAACAGTATGTGAAATTATTTGTACCCATAGTTCCTCACCTCTGCAAAGAAGGATGGGAGGTAAATTTTCTCAACTTTTCTTTCCTCCATTAAAGGAGGTGAGATGGTAAAGGATTTGATGAAATTTCAATATACAGCGGACTCACTCCCTGGATGAACAACTATTTCCAGCAGGGAGAGTCATCAGCCACCATGGTAAATTTGTCCATAGGATCTACAACAGGGTTATAGATGTTTTTGATAATGCACCCTATCAGAAAAGAGCTTTTGAGCACATATTCCCAATGTGTATATATTGATTTATCTACATCATAATACAGAAAATAGACACAAGAAAAGATCAGATTAAGATGTAGTAATATCTGACTTTGGCATTCGCACTGAGCCACTAGAATTATGGATTAACAGAGTGATATGATCAGTCTTGAACTTTAGAAAAAGTACAGCTGAGTGGACTGGAGCAAAGAGAAAACTGAGGCAGAGAAGATGACTGCAATGTCTAATAAGGGAGTATGATAGCAGTGTAAAGAGAAAAAAGGAACATCCATGAGAGACGTTTTTGAGGTGGAAATAGCAGACCAACTGAATCTGAAGGGTGAGAGAGAATGAGAGTGAGAATGAGGAGCAGAAAGTGAAAGTGAGGTTGGGAATGGGGATGACCAGGAGGAAAGTACCCACTAGCTATTAAGGAAGTTCAAAACTGGAGGGGTTGGATTTGGGGGAACGAGAATATAATGAACGCAGTAATCCAGACTTGTAACCTTTCTCTACCTGTTCACCTTAACTCTGTCCTATAAAAACCTAAAGATGTGGGGGTGGGGAGCTCTTCCTCACTGGTCACTGCCCTGAGCCCAGAGCCAGACAAAGTCCTTGTTTGTTCATGAAGTCTGGGTCACAGCATATACCAGGGAGAGGGAAGGGAATTTTTTCAATGATGCCTGTGTGATACCTGAGATGAAGTTAGGACCCCACTGAGCAAAAAGGTAGAATGTGGGAGCTTGCAAAGCCTGGGAGGGGACAAGAGTAAGGGAGAGTTGGGCAGATAAAGTGGGTGGCATGGATGTGCTAGAGACAAGCTCTGTGACTGAGTATCAAGGGAAGGTGGGATGAGACCTATATTCCCACATTCTGATTGGTCATTCACCCCTTGGGGTCATGCTATGGTTCTCCAGTGGACTAGGGCCTTTGCTGGTCTCTATACCCATGCTCACATATTAACTGATGATATATATCTTTAAAGAAAACACTGCTATCCTCAATACTCAAAGGCTATCCTTAAAACTTCTATCCTCCGCATAAGATGACAGGAAACTCACTAACTCTCCAGCAGCTTTCAGAATACTGACTTGCACATTAAAAAGCATCAAAGGAGTTAAAATCAGTGGGGGGTGCCTTTTGGGTTCTTCTATACCTGCTATGCCCAGAACTAAATACACCCACTTAGGGTCAGTCGGGGCCAGCCTTCTATAGTTCTTGTCACAGGCTCTAGTGATTAGTTTCTGTGATTCAGTCCAAGTGGTTCCCTTTCCACAGATGCAGACTGCAAGTTGTCTATGGGTAGGAGATGATTTTTAACTCTCCGTGGTGAAAAGATGCATCACCGTGCAGTCAGCCTGGAGATTACTTGGGTGGTTCTGAACCTAAAAGATATATGAATCATTCCTAGGCCTGATTTGAAAACAATCTTGGTGGGACCTATGAGAATACTGGCAGACAGAAATACAGAGCTGAAGTTGCATGGTCCACTGACACAGCCTTTTTTGAGAATCTACAGATAGCTCCAGTGAATGGCACAATTTGGATCTTGTCCACAATGGTAACATATCCAAAAATGATAGAAAAATACCAATAAAGAGAAAATATTCAGTACAGAGGCAATTATGTGGTAGAGTAGATAGAGGGCAGGAGTCAAGCAGGTCTGAACTCAAATCTGGTCTCAGACTAACTGTATAATCCTGGACCAGTCACTTAGCTGCTGTTTTCCTTAGTTTCCTCAGTTGTAAAATGGGAATAATAACACCTACTTCCCAGGGTTTCTATGAGGATCAAATAAGATGTTTACAAAGTTTTTTGCATATCTTACATCACTGGATTTATTTTTTAAATAAAATTTGACTGAATTCCTGTGGAAAGACAATTATTTCTGTTCTATCAGTGCACGAGATCAAAATGCCAAATAATCTTTTTTGGCTACCTGTAATTGAAATGCATGATGGCCTGAAGAGCATTTCCACCCCCTGTTGAAATGTCTCCTTCGAATCCAGGCAGGAGCGGGATCACCACATATACCCGGTACCGCTGGCCCTCTCTGCAAAAGTCAAATGCAAAAAGAGACCCAACAGTACAATAAGCATTCGTTTGAAATAACATTCAGGCAAGTCAGATGGTTTTCAGAGAGCAGGCAGAAGAGCCCAACAAACCAATTTTATCATATTTCAGGATATTAGGGTAACAGATCAGTTAGAGCTGGAAGCAAGATAGATATTAATAAGTCTCTCTGTATCTCTCTGTCTCTGTTGCTCCCCGGCTCTGTCTCTTTCTCTCTTTCTTTCTTTCATTCTCCCTTTCCCTCTCTCTCCCTCCCTTTTTCCCTCTCCTTTCCTTCTTTCTCTCCCTTCTTCTTTCCTGTCTCTGTCTCCTTCCCTCTCTTTATCCTCCCTATCTCTCTGTTCCCTCCATCCATCTTCTCTCTCTCTCTCTCTCTCTCTCTCTCTCTCTCTCTCTCTCTCTCTCTCTCTCTCTCTCCCTCTCTCTCCCTCTCTCCTTTTCCCTTTTCCTCTCCCTCCTTTCCTCCATTTTCTTACCCTTCTCTCCCTCCATCCCTCTCTTCTGTCTCTCTCTCTCTGTCTCTCCTTCCCTCCCTCTCTCCTCTCTATCTGTCCTCTCCCTCTTTCCCTCTCTCCTCTCTTTCTCTCTCTCTCTCAAATATCTATATAGATATCTCTCATATGTATAAAATATAGTACATAGACATATTTATTATGTATTACATAATCAAATATATATGTATATCTATATACACATACATATGATCACATCTGCTCGCTCAGGTAGGGAAGTACACTGAAGGCTATCTTTCATCCTCCTGAAGGGGAATCTAACTCCTGCAGACAAGTCAGAGAACTTTGAGAGAAATGTCCTTGAAAGGCAGCTACAAGCTTTTGGAAGGCTAACTGGAGCTGAAGACAAGTAGAGGAAGCTGCCTGTATCTCCTCAACACATCCTGTGACTTCCAATGCTTATAACTTTACAGACCAAGAGTGATTCTACTCTAGTGACATCTCTCCACAGTTGAGCTGATGTAATTCTTCTCTATCCCTAATCTGTATTCCAATTTCTCTTTACCACTTCCTTTGCTTAAAAAGACTTAATAGGTATTTATGTTTTTGTTTTTGTGTTTTTGTAATCAGCATTTAGTAGGAGGGAACAGGAGATAATAATTTAAGCATTTCCTTCCCCTTGAGAGCAATTGGGAAAAGTGATTTTGATCATGAGTTCCCCAAAATAATAACCCTCCCAAACCAATTACATTTACAGTGCAGCAGATGGATAGAATTCTAACCCAACACCTTCCTTCAAGATAAGTTAGCAAAGGAACAAATCCCCAGACACAGCTTTCCTCCCACATCCCTCAAGACAGAAATCACAATGGGACAGATCCTAGATATCAAACCATGCCACAAATAATTCTAGCCAAACTTATATTGACAGATAATTATATAAATATATATATACATATATATATGTGTGTGTGTGTACATATGTATATACACACATAATAGCAATTAATAAACATTTATTAAGGCAAAAAGGAAGCAAAAATATAACTGAATTTGGCAGTGAAATAGGGATCCTCACACACAAGTGCTAATGATGTGATACTTTGTAGAGGGCAAGAATCAATCCAAAGCAAACCCTACTTGAGGACCATCTGAGACTTATTAATTATGGAAAGTTCTAGAGAGTCATCATTATAAATACTGTTTCCCTGCAACATGGTCACAGAATCACAGAACTCTCAGCATTCAAAAGGACCTCAGATGCCATCTTGGTGCAGTGGTTAGGGCACAGAACTCAAAATCAAGAAGACCTGAGTATAAATGTTGCTTCAGACCATTACTAGCTCTATGATCCTGAGTAAGTTACTTACTTTTTGTGTTTCAGGTATCTTATATGGAAAATGAGGGAACTGGTCCCAGTGGTCTCTGAGACCAATTCTAGCATAAAAGAGCACAATGCTGAGATTCAGCCTGACCTATGTCTGACAACATTCCTGAAAAGTAGTTCTCCAATCTCTGCTTGAAGATTTCCAGTGAAAGGGAACTCACTACATTCCAAGTCAACCCAGTCGCGAGAGGTCTTACAATCTTAACCCTATATGTGACCTGAGAGGGAACTTCAGTCATGATGGTTGAACAAAGTTCATCATTGTCATTCTGAGACTTTCAGAAAAATCCTAAATCATCACTGTTTAAAAAAAAAGATGCTTTGAAATCATACCTTCTTTAAAACTATCATTTTCCACACTTAAGCCCACCCTTCCAGATTGAAGCAGGAAGATCAAAAGTTTAGAAGGAAGGAAATATGCATCTATTAAGTGCCTGCCATGTGCCAGGCACTGCTTTAGGGACTTTCTTTTTCTCATATGATCCTCATAACGAATCTGGGAGGTTGGTGCTGCTGCAGTGGATGGAGTACCAGTGCAGGAGTCAGGAGGACCTGAGTTCAAATCTCACCTCAGACACTTGACACTCACTAGTGTGTGACCTTGAGCAAGTCACTTAACCCCAATTGCCTCATCGTGGGTCATCTCCTGTCATCCTGATGAATATCTGGTCACTGGATTCAGATGATTCTGGAGGAGAAGTGAAGCTGGTGACCTACACAGCCCTCCCTCACTCAAAACAAAGCCATCATTTCTCTGATAGAATGGTCTTCTTCAGAAACGAAGGATGAACACATACACACATACACACACACTAACTGATCTCTATTTTATAGAGAGGGAAACTCAGACAGACAGCACTTAAAGGACTTGCTCAGGTCACATAGCTAGTAAGTGTCTGTGGTTGGATTTGAACTCAGAACTTCCTGACTCTAGCACTTTCATTACTGTGCCACCCAGTTGCCCCCCAGAGCAGACATGCACCATATGACTATTTATATGCAGAGAAATTCTCTTTTTCCTATTGCCAAGCTTTTGTCCAGACCCTTATGTATGTATATAATGCACTCCTTCCAGAGGCGGAGCAAGATGGCGGAGTAGAAAGACGCACATACACATAGCTCTGAACCCACAACCCATAGAACGGCTACAGGGAAGTAACTCATGGCGAATTCTGCACCCAGAGGCCACAGAATATTGGAGAGAGGGAGATTTCTGTTCCGGAGAGACCTGCAAACCTCTCGCGGGGGGTCCTTCGCGCTGCGGACTGGGCGCCGGGACTGGGAGCCGGGACTGGGAGCCGGGACTGGGAGCTGAGTGCAGCCGTGCCATGGCCGCAGCACCGAGAGGAAAAGATCCAAGCAGGCTTCAGGGACGAGATCTCCAGCGGCCGCACAAGTCCCTCCACCCACAGGTGATGGGGGTCGGTGAGAGAGTCTCTTTGGCGGGTCGAGAGGGGAGTGGGGTGCCCCCATAATTCAGGCCCCCCCAGGAGGTAGAAGCTGAGAGGTGGCTGCAGACCTGGGCTCCCCAAGCGGGCGGGAGCCTGGATCCATTGTGGAAGGTCTGTGCATAAACCCCCTGAGGGAACTGAGCCTGAGAGGCAGCCCTGCCCCGACCTGACCACCTGAACTTAATCTCACACGGAATATCAGCCCTGCCCCCGCCAAAAGCCCTAAGGCTGGAAGCAGCATTTGAATCTCAGACCCCAAACTCTGGCTGGGAGGATCAGGAGGCGAGGTGGGTGTGAGGAGAATATTCAGAGGTCAAGTCACTGGCTAGGAAAATGCCCAGAAAAGGGAAAAGAAATAAGACTATAGAAGGCTACTTTCTTAGAGAACAGGCATTTCCTCCCTTCCTTTCTGATGAGGAAGAACAATGCTTACCATCAGGCAAAGACACAGAAATCAAGGCTTCTGTGTCCCAGCCCACCCAGTGGGCTCAGACCATGGAAGAGCTCAAAAAGAATTTTGAAAATCAAGTTAGAGAGGTAGAGGAAAAGCTGGGAAGAGAAATGAGAGACATGAAGTCAAAGCATGAACAGCAGATCAGCTCCCTGCTAAAGGAGACCCAAAAAAATGTTGAAGAAATTAACACCTTGAAAACTAGCCTAACTCAATTGGCAAAAGAGGTGCAAAAAGCCAATGAGGAGAAGAATGCTTTCAAAAGCAGAATTAGCCAAATGGAAAAGGAGATTCAAAAGCTCACTGAAGAAAACAGTTCTTTCAAAATTAGAATGGCACAGATGGAGGCTAATGACTTTATGCAAAACCAAGAAATCACAGAACAAAGAGAGAAGAATGGAAAAATGGAAGATAATGTGAAATATCTCATTGGAAAAACAACAGACCTGGAAAATAGAGCCAGGAGAGATAATTTAAAAATTATGGGACTACCTGAAAGCCATGATCAAAAGAAGAGCCTAGACATCATCTTTCATGAAATTATCAAGGAAAACTGCCCTGAGATTCTAGAACCAGAGGGCAAAATAAATATTCAAGGAATCCACAGAACACCGCCTGAAAGAGATCCAAAAAGAGAAACTCCTAGGAACATTGTGCCAAATTCCAGAGTTCCCAGGTCAAGGAGAAAATATTGCAAGCAGCTAGAAAGAAACAATTCAAGTATTGTGGAAATACAATCAGGATAACACAAGATCTAGCAGCCTCTACATTAAGGGATCGAAGGGCATGGAATAGGATATTCCAGAAGTCAAAGGAACTAGGACTAAAACCAAGAATCACCTACCCAGCAAAACTGAGTATAATACTTCAGGGGAAAAATTGGTCTTTCAATGAAATTGAGGATTTTCAAGTATTCTTGATGAAAAGACCAGAGCTAAAAAGAAAATTTGACTTTCAAACACAAGAATGAAGAGAACCATGAAAAGGTGAACAGCAAAGAGAAGTCATAAGGGACTTACTAAAGCTGAACTGTTTACATTCCTACATGGAAAGACAATATTTGTAACTCTTGAAACATTTCAGTATCTGGGTACTGGGTGGGATTACACACACACACATGCACACACGCACACATACATAGAGACAGAGTGCACAGAGTGAATTGAAGAGGATGGGATTATATCTTAAAAAAAAAATGAAATCAAGCAGTGAGAGAGAAATATATTGGGAGGAGAAAGGGAGAAATTGAATGGGGCAAATTATCTCTCATAAAAGAGGCAAGCAAAAGACTCATTAGTGGAGGGATAATGAGGGGAGGTGAGAGAAAAACATGAAGTCTACTCTCATCATATTCCACTAAAGGAAAGAATAAAATGCACACTCATTTTGGTAGGAAAACCTATCTCACAATACAGGAAAGTGGGGGATAATGGGACAAGCAGGGTGGGGGGGATGATAGAAGGGAGGGCATGGGGAGGACAATGCAATTCGAGGTCGACACTGATGGGGAGGGATAGGATCAAAAGAGAATAGAAGTAATGGGGGACAGGATAAGATGGAGGGAAATATAGTTAGTCCTATACAACACAACTATTATGGAAGTCATTTGCAAAACTACACAGATTTGGCCTATATTGAATTGCTTGCCTTCCAAAGGGAAGGGGTGGAGAGCGAGGGAGGTAAAGAAGTTGGAACTCAAAGTGTTAGGATCAACTGTCGAGTAATGTTCTTGCCACTAGGAAATAAGAAATACAGGTAAAGGGGTATAGAAAGCTATCTGGCCCTACAGGACAAAAGAGAAGACGGAGACAAGGGCAGAGAGGGATGATAGAAGAGAGAGCAGATTGGTCATAGGGGCAATTAGAATGCTTGGTGTTTGGGGGGGGGAGGGGATAAAAGGGGAGAAAATTTGTAACCCAAAATTTTGTGAAAATGAATGTTAAAAGTTAAATAAATAAATTTAATTAAAAAAAAATAATGCACTCCTTCCTCACTTCTGCCTTCTGCAATCCTTATCTTTCTTCACGTCTCAGCTGAGGGATTGCCTTTTACTGGGACCGTTAACTGGTCTTTCTATACTGAAATGTCTGTTTCCTTATCTACCTGCCTATACAGTATGTATGGATGTATACACACACATATACATATATATACAGACAGGTAGATATATAGACAGACAGACTGACAGACAGATGACAGACAGACAGACAGATAGATAGATAGTTACTGCTGCTATTGTATCTACCAGTAGAATGCCAACTCCCTGAGGCAGGGGCTATTTTTTTTCTTTTTGTCTTTGTAATTCCTTGCATATATTAAATACTTTAATAACTATGGAATTTGGGTTGAATTTCTTTTGCATCCTTATGTTGGCAGAAGCCAATGTTTTAGGATTTGTCAATGTGGCACACTCTAATATATACATTTTTCAAAGACACAGTGTGGTCTAATGGTTAGAGAGATTGACTTGGGTTAGGAGCCCTGAGTTCAGATCTTTCTCAGACATTTCTTAACTGTGTGACTCTGGACAAATCATTTAACCTCTTTTCCTCATCTGTAAAATGAGCTAGAGAAGGAAATGGCAAACCACTGCAGTATCTGTGCCAAGAAAACCCCAAACAGGGTCATAAAAAGTCAGAAAAAGCATGAATAACAAATATAATTGATTGTTCCTTTGTCACAAGAGAGATTTCACTGCGGGTGCCGTTGCATCACAGGAATCCAGACTCTGTGACACCTTCCTCGAAAGTCAGCTCCTTGGAAGTTGGTGTTTAAGCTTGTTTGTCCAAAGCACGGTCAAGGTCATTGATGTCAGGTGGAGCCACAAGGCAGCTTGGATTTTTCTTCAAGGCAGGGCAGCTTTACATGGGAGGGCTTTAAACTGGGGTTGGTAATGCTCAGGGCTAACCACTAGATGGCAAGCACAGTTTGGGCTGAAACGCATCATTCCAAGAATTACAAAATTTTCTGCCTAGGAACTACAGAAAAAATGACTCATGTCCCTAAATGATAAACAGAAGACTGAGGAAGGAGGGTGGAGGAGAAGAGCAGAAGGATTGCTTAATATATTTTCAAATGAGTCTACCAGTCAGAAGTCCAGATAAAACTTTAACTCCATAATCACCATTTCAAGGTCAATCTCAAGAAGGGCCAGATTTTCTACATGATCAAATATTAAGAGGAATGAAGACCTCCACCAGATTCGAATGAAAGTTCCCACCACGGTGTAGTGGACAGAGAGGGCTGCTGGCCTTGAAATGAAAAAACCTGGGTTCAAGCCCAGATTCTAACATTAGTGGTGTGATCCTAGGTGACACATAACTTCAATGACTCAGACAACTCTCTGAGAGATGAATTTCCATCTATATCAATGGAGACCGTTTTCCTATTAGGGAATTCGATAATGAAATCACAGATCCTTAAAGATGCAGAATGAGATCTATTTTTGGACACATCTAATGTAGGAATTTGCTTTCCTATATGCATATTAGTTTCGAAGGTTCTCTTTTCTTCTTTTTGTTCAATGAGGAGAGATAGGAGGAGAAAAATAAATGTCAATTTGAAAAAAATAATTAATTCTTTATTTTAAATTATTTTTAAATTAATTGAATTTTTAAAAAAATCATCGGTTCAGGAAAAAAATACCACCATTGTTCCAAGAATCATGCTAAACTCTGCAGGTACAAAGACAAAAAAATGAAAAAGGCCCTGTCTTCAAAAAGTTTAATTAATTTAATTGAATTTAAATTCTCCTCTCTTCCTAAGGTCCATGTCCAAGACCAGCCTTCTCGAGAAGTTCCTTCATCCTTCCAGCAGCCAAGCTGAGTTCCACAAAACCTAAAGGCACTATATGTGAGGACCTCCAATGAGAGAACATATGCCTAGTCTCTCCAGAGAAAGCTTCTGGATTCTTCCCTTTCAGACCCATCTTTCATTCAGCTGTCAGACTGGTATTGCTCAAACCCAAGTCTAACTATGTCATTTCCCTGCTTCAAAAGCTCCCAGTGGAGCTTTTAAATTCAATTTTTTTTTCTGCTTTCAGAAGGTGGGGTTTTCTTTTTTTTTCTTTTTCCCACTTAATAGTATTTTATTTTTTTCAATTATGTGTAAAGATAGTTTTCACCATTTACTTTTATAAGATTTTGAATTCCATTTTTTTCTCCCTCCCTTCCTCCTTTCCCTTCTTCTGATATAGGCTATACATGTATAATTATATTGAACACATTTCCACATTAACTAGTAGATCAAGCAGCGGGTCCTCTGCCAGACTCAGCTGACCTAGAACACCTTTTATAATTTGGTTCCCATGGCCTTAGCATCCTTCTGTACCATTCATGGACCCTTCTTTAATTCTGCTGGTTTGTAAGCTGTTCATCATCTACTGCACTCCACCTACTATCTTGGAGCATTGGCACAGATGTCTTCTCCCTCATCACCTTCATCTTGGAGAATCTCCAGCTTTCTTTAGACACTATGCCTTCTAAGAGGCCTTTCCTGATCACCCCAATTGTTAGTACTTTCCCTCAATAATAATAACTAACATTTATATGTCTCTTTAAAGTTTACCAAGCATCACACATGGTATCTCATTCTATCCCTCCCAAAACTCCTCTGTTTCACTTACCCCAATGCCTGGGATATAGTATGTAGTTAGTGGATGCTTGCAGAATTGTACTGCCCTGAAATTGAATTTCATGTGGAAATGTGTTTAATACGGTTATACATGCATAGCCTATATCAGACGGAGGAGAGGGAGGGAGAGAGGGAGAAAAAAAATGGAACTCAAAATCTTATAAAAGTAAATGGTAAAAAATATCTTTACATGTATTTGAAAAAAATAAAATATTATTAAGTGGAAAAAAGAAAAAAAAAAGAAAATCCCACCTTCTAAAAGCAGAAAAAAAAATTCCATTTAAAACCTTTGAGAGAGTTGTCTGATACCTGTACTTCTAGAAAGCAAACAGCAAAACACAGATAAATACCACAGTGAGAAATATGCTATTTGATGATTCAATAAGCCATTTGTGAAGCAACTGCTCTATGCTGAGAGCTGTGTTGGCCCCAAGATTCAAAGCTCAAAATTAAGCAATTCCTGCCTCGAGGAGATTATGTTCTACGGAGGGGGGCAACAAGTACATGGATAAATAAATAGGTCATCAGAAGTGGGAGGGCACACTAATCAACCATGATTCTGTTTCTTAAATTCTTCTTTTGCACTAGAGCTCTCCTCCTATTTCAGTTTCCTAAGATCCAGAATTTTGGTAGCTCTTTAGATCCGATGATTGTGTCAAGGATTCGATTGGAACCTTGTCATTTATTATTCATGCCCTCTCTCCCTGGTTTTGTCCAATGATACCATTGTCCAGCAGGTGCAAGTGCAAGAAGGCTTGGTGAAAGGTGGAACTTGTGTGTGGTATTTATTTCAACAGAGGGAAAGGAAGGGAGCAAGGTTTGTTAGCTAACAGTCACCAAGAAGTTGATATTTTAACAGTCCTTTCAGCAGGGTGCAGGAAGTCTTGAGGGCCACTGTGTCAAAAACAACTTCCTAGATCCAAGCCACCACAACCACGGTTCAACTGAGCTGAGCCTGAAACGTGACTTTTAAAATTTGGAGATGGTGCAGTAGAATAATAAATAAAAGAAATAATAAAAGAAATAAAAAGAAATAATAAAATAAAAATCGAGGAAATAGGGTTATTGTTTGTTTTATTGTTTTATGTAACCTTCCATAAAAATGTTAAATGGCCAGACAGGAGCGACTATGCTTTTTACTGCAAAAAGGAACTTCTCATATAGGTAAATAGATTCATGAAAATAATTCCAGACAATCAGGTCACAGGAAAACCAGGCTCATAAATTTGGAAGGGACCTTATAGGTCATTGTGTTCCATCTCCCATCTCCATGCCTTTGCAGATGCTGGGTCCCATGCCTGGAGCACCCTCCCTCTTCACCTGGACCTCATAGAATGTCTGGCTTCCTTCAAAGCACAGCTCAGGAATGACTTCTCAGAGGAAGCCTTTCTTGTTCCTCATCCCAGTTCACTGGATCATTGATCTAGGACTAGAAGTTACTTGAGAGGTCAACTAGTACAATTTCTTCATTTTACAAATGAGAACACTAAGATTGAGCAAGGTTAAGTTTAAGTGACTTGCCAATGATTAAATGACATACTTGTAAAGCACTTAACACGGTGCCTGAATACAGTAGTTTTTTTTTAATAAATGCTTTTCCCCTTCCCTTTCTTTCCTAGCCCAAGGGCACAGAGCTCTAAGTGTCAGAGGCAGGAAGATCCTGCTTTGATGTTCCTCCTCCTTCCCCACCCCAAGTCTTTTATTGCCTTTACTGTCTATATTTGGCATATATTTATCTGACAGTGTTTTCTAGCAGTAGACTGTAAACTCCTCGAGGTTAGGTTTTATTTTGGTTTTTGTCTTTATATCCCCAGGAAGCACTCAATAAATGCTTGTTGAATTGAATCATTCTATTTTTCTGCATTTTCAATGCAAATAAACCCAAATACTACTGTGAAGATTTTTATGATTACCCTCAATTATGCTTTCATGAGAACCTATGATTACTCTGTATTCTGTTTATATGGGTTGTTTACATGTTGTCTCCCCTACTGGAAAGTGAGTTCATCAGCCAAACTGGGTTTTTGTCTTGTTTTGCATTCCCAGCCCTCAGTACAGTGTCTGGCATACAGTAAGTAGCTAATAAATGCTTGTTGACTGATGATAGGAATCTCTGGCCCATCTGCTTTCCAGATGTATAAGCAGAGATGGAGTCTACAAAAAGCTGAGGTCCAGACCTCAGTAACTAGAAATGACTACTTCTCAAGCGGGCGGTGAGTGGAATTAAAACAAACTTTCTAGTCATCCTATTATAACTACAGTTTAAAATTCTAAAACATACTTGACATGTCCTCTCCACTGGGTACCCACACACTGATGCAAATAACAGGCTACAGGAATTATAGTATGCAGACAAGAAACAAGAAGTCATCATCTATCAGGCAACCACAATACATTCACTTCATGTTGGCTCTGAAAACACAAACTTGCATCTTTCTTATAGGCTTCTGGGGGACCCCTTATTGAGAATCATCTCATGTCCTTCCCCTGAATTTGTCTGATGTCTAATGAATGTGCTTGGAGATCTGGCCTGAAGAAAAGACTGGAAGGGAGTGGGGAAGGGAGAAGGAGATAATAGCTGTCTGTAAGGAATACAAATTCTAGCATCCTTTCCTCCCTCCCTCCTTCCTTCCCTCTCCTCTTCCTTCCTATCCCCCATCTCTTTCTTACCATCCCCCCTCTCTTTCCTCCTCCTCTCCCTCCTTTTTTCCTTCCCTCTCTCGTTCCCTCCCTCCCTCCTTCCTTTCTTCCCTCCCTCCTTTCTTTCTTCCTTCCTTCCCTTTCTGTATACCTTCCCACCCCTCTCTTTCTATCCCCCTCTCATTTCTCCTCTCGTCCCTTTCTCTTCCCTCCTCTCTGCCTTCCCTCCCTGCCTTCCTTTCCCCGCCTGTCTCTATTCCTTCCCACCACGTGCTCTCCCTTCCCCCATTCCTCCTCTCTCTCTCTCCTTCCCTGTTTCTCTCCCTTCTTCCTTTCCTCCCTTAATAATAATAGCAATGACAACTAACACTTACATAGCAATTACTACATGCCACACTCTGCACTAAATACTTCACAATTATTATCTCATTTGATCCTTGAAACAACCCTGAGGGGTAGGTACTATTATTATCCCCATTTTACAGATGAGGAAACTGAAACAGACAAAGGTTAAGTGACTTGCCCAGAGTCACACAGCTAGTAAGTGTCTGAAACCAGATTTGAATTCAGGTCTTCCTAACTCCAGGACCAATGCTCTATCCATGGTACCAGTAAAAAAAAATATTCAGGGTATGTCATAAGGTCAGCATTGATTCCATTAAGAAAAATCTATTTTCTCTCCCAACCATTACATGAGAAAAAGAAAATCAAAAGCCTTGCAACAAATATTCAGAGTAAAGCCAAACAAATAAGGACTGACTTTCTAGTGATTGTTCTATTACTGTACAACAGAAGCTGGGGGTCGGGGTAGGGGTCACCTGAGGTCTTTAAGCAGAGCCTGGATGACCAGAGGGAATTTACAGAGGGTATTCTTGTCCAGACAAGGGTTAGACTAGATGGCCCCATGGTATCTTCCAACTCAGATATTTTGGGATTCCAAGGTAAAAATGGCTGCTGTAGTAACAGTCTGCCAACTGAACTAATATGGGAGATTCAGTCCTCCAGACTTCTTTCATCAGACCAGCAATGGTGAATCCGAATCCACATCCAGGGAGTTGCCTCCAAAGGAACTTTCAGCACCCTTGCCATCAGGATATTTCCAGACAGCAACAATTCTTTAAGTCATTTTTCCCTTTTGCTCTTTACTGGGAAAAGTATCAACTTCAAGTAAATACTAGAAAACTTCTAAAAGCATGGTCATTTGAACATGTGCTGACACACCTGAAAGAGGTTACTTCTTCACATGTTTTTTCAGAGTTCTCTATCCCAAGTTCAAATTGAAGCTTCAACTATTAATTTGCTGGGTTGTTGTTGTTTTTTTTTTTAAACCATTCCTTGGGTGGTAGTGGATTAGTATCTTTTCTAATTTAGTCAGGGAGGTCATGGGACTGCAGAAAAATTATCATTCACTGAGGCCTCCAAAATGTCAAGTATGTTTTAAGTGAGTTCAAGGGGAGGATGGTAAAATGGTCTGAAGTGAAAGAGGGTACTTTTGGAGGGAAGCATCCTTTCCCTTCAAGTCCGGCTGCCTCAGTAAGCAATGGAGGAGGTACCAGGGATGCTTAGGGGAAAGCCCAGCCCTAAAAAGCAGCTGGGTCTAACCATCTAAGTAGAAAGCCTAAGATGCTCAGGTATCCATTTTCAAGATCTCTCAAAAAGAGGTAGATTCCAAAGAAGAGCAAGAGACAGAGACATATGTCAGGGCAGTTGTGCAAGTCACAAAGAAAAAACAAGACAAAAAATGAGAAAGGCAGAGATAGAGAGACATGGAGACAGAGACAGAGAGAGACATAGAGAGACACAGAGAGAGAGAGACAGAGAGACAGAGATGGAGAGAGACACAAAGACAGAGAAAGAAAGAGAATGTTGAACATCAGTAAGGGTCCAGCTGCAAAGGAAAGTGTTCTGGATTTGAAGTCAGAAGACTAGAGTTCAAATCCTGTCTGCTACCTACAATTTATGAAATCTTGGGGCAGACAGTTTACCTCCTGAGCCTCATTTGCTCTACCTATAAATAAAGAGTTTTGGACTAGGTTCTCTGAACCTAGGACTGTTTGCAAGTCATTCCCTCCCCATGGGCCTCAGTTTCCTCACCTTGGAAATGAGAAGGCTAGACTAGATGATCTCTTGGGGTCCCATCCAAATCTAGATCTATGATCCATGAATGCCAAGGCATTACCCCTGTATAAACCTCAGGCTTCTCACTGGTAAAAAGAAAGTTGGACTCAGTCTCTAAGATTACTGCCACTGCCTGATCTATAATCATGTGACTGATGAATCTGTGTAATCAGTGAAATCATATTGACCCGAGTCTCATTAGCTGTGTGTTATTGGGCACATTCCTTTCCTAGCTCTGATCTTCAGATTCTTCAAATATAAAATCAGGCTAATAATAGCTCTCCCACAGAGTAGTGCCATATAGGTGCCTAATGAATATTTGCTAAATTGAAGGATCAAATGAGATAATATAAACTAAGCACTTTATAAATTGTACACCTAGTGTTATAAAGATATCATCTATTAGAGTAGCAACTATAATAAATAGCAAATGAATTTCTTTTAAAAAAACCTCATGTCTTTGCACTTTGCTTGAGTGTGCCAATACCCTGATGATAAATGCCCCAAGGAACGCTTCCTACCATTCACTGGATTATCACCTAAGAAACAGGTGCATGCATCTCTACTTTCCCCAAATAGCAGCCCTGGGGTGATGCTCAGAAGCCCTTCAAAGGCCAGCTACACAATAATTATTTACATAAAGTCATTGACTTATAAAGCCTGTTTCTTCTTGCTCAGACACACATGTACACTGTACTCACAAACCTGTGTGTATACTTACACACACATACATATCCTTGTTCCCCAAACCAGTACCTCTCACACGAGAGACTGTAATGCCTCACTGCTGCCTGATAAGGAGATCCGGAAAGGGACTGGGGTAAATTTCCTCAGTTCCCACAAATCTTTCAGCCACTATGAGAACCATAGGTTTTATTTTAAAATTTTAAATTCCTGCCTGGTATCCAAGTACCTCTTCTTGGAGAATAAATTGAAGGAACAATTCAACTCTAGTTCATTCTCCAACTTACTTAGTCTTTATTAAGACCAATGAAGAGATCAAATGTGACTGGTGGGAAGGAAGAGGATGAAAGGTGCTCATTTGCAAGTAGGGGAGCTTGGGAAGACCCAAGAGTCAGCCTTACATTATGATTAGAGAAATAAAGTGAACATCAGGGAGGGAAGATGGCCTTTTAAAATCATGGCAACCCTACTTAGTTTAATTTAAGCTAACCAAGACTTAGAATCATAGAAATTACAATAATAAAACAATAATGATAACAGCTAGAATTAACTATAAGAAAGTATGAGGAGAGTAGTTTCAGAAAAACCTAGAAGACTTACATGAACTGATGCAGAGTGAAGTGAGCAGAACCAGGAGAATGTCACAATAGCAACAATTTGCAACATTGTAACATTAATCACCTGTGAAAGTCCTAGCTGCTTTGATGAAGACAATGATCCAAGACAGTTCTTAAGGACCCATGATGAAAAATGCTATACACTTCCAGGGAAAAAAACTGAAGAACCCTGAGCAAAGACTGAGGATTAATTTTCTCAGTTTTATTTCTCTTGCTTTTTGTAACATGTCTAATATGGAAATATGCATAATTTCACATGTATAATTAATATCCGTTGATTGCTTTCTCAGCGGCTGGTGGAAGGAACAGCAGGGAAGGAGAGAATTTTGAACTTAAAAATTGGCGGGGGGAGAATGTAAAAAATAAATAATAGATTGAAATTTTACTTGAGGGAAAGAATGTTAAAAATAAATAATAATGTGAAAATATAATCATTAGCACTTTAAAAACAAAGCACTTTATATAAACATTATTTCAGTGGATTTCTATTAAAACCCTGGGAGGAAGGTGATATTATTGTCATTGCTATTTTATAGATGATGAAACTGAGGCAAACAGAGGTCAGGTGACTTGCCCAAGGTCATGCAGCTAATAAGGGTCTTGGGCAGGATTAGAACTGAAGTCTTTCTGATTCAAGGTTGAGTGCTCTATCCGAGTGCCACCCAGATGCCTCCTAGTATCATAGTTCAGAGTGCAAAGGTTATTTCATCCAACTCTGTAATTTTATGTGTGAGGAAACTTAGGCTGAAGGAGTTGAGGTGACTTGTCTACAGTCACACAAGAAGTAAATGCCTACTTTGTGCAAAGCAGCTGACTTAGGTGCTAGAGATACAAAAACCAGATGACGTAGTCCATGCCCTTATAAACTGATAACCTAATGTGTGCTTAGAGGGGACAATTCCAGGAATACAAGTTAGAAAATGATACAACACGTAGGAGATACCTGAGCAATCGAGGAGAGAAGAATCACTTCAGCTAAGATGGCCAAGAAGGCTTCCTGGAGGAGGAGGAGCCAGACCTGGACCTTACCAGCTGAGTGGAAACTCCCTGACGGGAGGGGCTGCTTTATTCTTGCCTTTGTATCCCCTTCGGTTACCATCAGGCCGAGTACCTAGTAGGCACTTAAGAAATGCTCCTTGACTGATTAAAGGAGGATTTAGATAGGCAGACCTAGGGAGGAGGAAGGCTTTGGGGAAGCTCAGTTTGATTATCCAGAGGCAAGAGAGGACAGAACAATATCTGGGAGACTCTAAAGGACCTCAATTCATCTACAGCATAGAGAGTTCAAATGGGAGTACCCTGAAAGTGAGGTTGGAAAGGTAGGCTGTAGCCAGATAGTAAAGGACCTTGAATGCCAGGCTGAGTTGGTATTTATTGGGAGTAATAGTGACAAAACTTGGCATTCAGATTGTACCTTAAAGCTTGGAAAGCACTTTACAAACATAACCTCACTGAACACCCTGCAAGGCAAGGCAGACTCTTCAGCAAGCAAAGGAAAGAAGAAAGGAATTGCCCACAAATATAGTTAACAGGCATCAGTTAGAATTAGAACTCAATGATCTTCCCATGTCACTATACTGAGAAATACTTAAGCCTTTTGAGCTGGAGAGTGTCATGATCAGACCCTCCACTACTGGGGAGAAGCTAGAGGCACAACAGGCTGTTGCCAGTGTGCAGGTAAGAATGAAGGCCCAAACTAGCATGGTGGCAGAGGGAGATTAGACAAGAGGGACTTGGCCTTTGAAGGTGATGAAAAGAGGTGAATCAAGCAGGACAAGCATTTTAAGCCTTGGTAGCTATAGGAAGGGTGCTGCCATGAACAGATACCAATTAATCCCACAGCAAGAACTTCTAGTTCTTATTATGTGCCAGGCAGTCTGTTCAGAGAGGAGAGTACAAAGGTGAAATGGAATCATCCCTGCACTCAAGGATGTTATGTTTTATTGAGAGAGATGACATGGAAGTAAACATAGACATTCAAAAGTACATATACACCCTTGGGATTGTACCCATGACTTCATTTTATTTATTCACACACATACATATGTGCATATTTATATGTGTGTATGTATATATATATATGTGTGTGTGTATGTTTATATGTGTGTGTATATATATATGCACACACACACAAAAAAAATTGTTGTTGTTGTTTCAGTCATGTCTGACTTTTCTCCTCCTTTTGAGATTTTTTTGGCACTGATATTGGAGTGATTTGCCATTTCTTTCTCCAGCTCATTTCACAGATGAGGAAACTGAGGTAAACAGGGTTAAGTGACTTGCACAGGGTCACACAGCTAGTACGTGTCTGAGGCCAGATTTGAACTGAGAAAGATGGGTTTTCCTGACTCCAGGCTTGGCACTCTATCCCCTGTGCTACCTAACTGGTAGATAGAGAAATAGATAGAAACACACACACACACACACACACATATGCACACATATATACATATAGCTATATACAAATGTGTGTGTATTGTACCTGTGACTTCACTGCAAAAGAAGAAATTCTCTCCACCAGTGCAGACAGGTGCCTCTTCCATAATTCAAGGTTTTACAACATAATCTAGGGCACTAAAAGGTTCAGTGACTGTCTGGGATTCCTCAGCCAATATGTCAGAGGTTGGATTTCTCTATGATGCTAAGGACAGCCCTCTCTCTCTCCTACTGGCTCTCATAAACAAAAAATATACAAAGTAGACACAAAAATATAAGACAATATGTGGCAGAATGGCTAGTAGCTAGGGGAAAACAGGAAGGGAAGAGTGAGTGATGGGTTTTAACAGGAATATGCCGAGATCACTTTTGGATGTGGAGAGTTGGAGGTGCGGTGGTCATCCAAGGTGAGATGCGCAGGAGGTGGGAGTGGAGATTTGCACTTGGGAGTTGTGTGTTCCAAGGTGATCCTGGAAGCCATGGAGGTAGCATAAGCCACCAAAGAAGACAGGAAAAAGAAGAGAGTTGAGAAGAGAGCCTTGGGGAAAGCTCACTCTTCTGTTCCTACAAGGAAAAGATCCAGGGGAACCTGACCTCCCCTGGTGGGCGTGACTGTGGGCTAACTCTCCATTATCCCCATGAGTTTCAATTGTTTTCTAACAGTCATAATCAGAGGCAGCACTGACCTCCTGACTTTGGCAGGAGAGCTAGACCTACCCAGAGGAATTGACAGTGTAGAGATCAGAGCCAAGAAAAGGGGAAAAGCAGGGAAAGCAAAGGAGGAATTCCCTGTGTTCCAGGAGCTAGAGATAGAGCCCACTCTTGCTTCTCTTGGAAAAGGGCACTCCCCAGCAAGCTGCCGCCTATTTAACTAAATTTTTCTCCTAATCAAAGTAGGAGAATTTTCATTGCTTCAAAGTTAAACACGAATGAATTTTTAATTTGCAGCTGATTTGAGCAGTCTGTAGATGCTGGGGATGCCCTGTGCCTACAATGAGCCACAGAACAAGGAAAATGAAAAGAAGAAAATACTTCTTCACTATGTACCATCATATTTTCTACTGAAGATCTAAATATTTTAGAGAAGGTAACATATAAAAGAAACAATCCCTCCAGCCCCAGCTAGCATCATTGACTTAGGGATGGGAGATATTTAGAATTCAATAAATACAACCTTTTCTTTATAGATGAGGTAACTAGGGCTTAGAGTGATCAAGTCAGTCACCTGGCATATGTTAAGCACCTACTATGTGTCAGGGACCATGGAATGTGCTGCATAAGCAGCCAAGGGAGAAACATGTTGTGTTTAAGAGGAACCTTTTAAGGATCCCACAGATGGGAGAAAAGGACTTCTAGTGATCAGGATCTATGAGTTATCCCATTGCTGCATATTCATTCTAAAACTGAGCCTACTCTACCTGGAGTCTGTATGTGCTTATGATAGAGTCTATCAGAGTCTTTAATGAGGGATATCTTGTATCATCTCATCTTAGTGTACCACCCTTTTCTAAAAGCTACTTAAGGATGAGTGACTTAATTGATTCTCAACTAATAATATCATGGGAAAGCACACTGATGGGGCTTAAGTCTATAACATGAGAGAATCACCCTTTGCTCCTCTATTCCCCTGAGGGGGAGATATAGGCTTGCCCCAGGACCCAAGATTGATCCAAGAGAGTCAGAATTGGGCTACGTGTCCTCAGAGCTTATCTGGGCTATAATGCTTATAAAACTGGCTAGTATGATTATTATTTTAGAAGAATTATTATACAAAGCAAACAATCTCCCCAGCCAAACATAAATCTTTCACATGTTCATTGGCACACTCTTACAGGACACAAAATCACTGACTTGTTTATGATGGGCAAGGAATCATCCCATGTGATATGAACTGTTCTCAGACCCAAAACATTTGCTGTGTCAGTCCCAATGCACATATTTTGCAATTTATGTAATTCCTGTGATTTTTGCTTCAACTCCAAGAAAAAACTCAGTGTTGCTCCTTTACCAAATGTGCTCCACAAATGTAATAAAAGCAACTTCAGCATTTCTGAAACTCAGCAGAGCTAGAAGAAAGGGATTGAACTGCCCCTCAACATTGCTGTTGCTTTTCCTGCCTTCTCCAAGAGGACCATGACATCAAATAGATGATGCCATGACTTGCAAGTGAATTGGATTATAGTGAGGCAGGGCTGTGCAAAGTCACCAGCCTCACTCTCTCCTCCAGCACCATCTGTGTTCAGTGGCAAGATAGAGATCAAGATGACTGGAGATGGTCCCCCTTAATGTAGAATACCCTATGGAGTCATGTGACTTGAAAGGTCTCCAAGCAGAATTCTACTTTAGCAATCACAGAAAGATTCCATGATGACTTTCTTTTAAACCTCCAGAGAAAGAGATACTATAACATATATATGTATATATACTTATATATATATATATATGTGCACACACACACACACATATACACACATATATTTTTCTATGATGTAAAAAGGTGGTACAGCATTTAGAGCATCAGACCTAGAATCAGGAAGACTTGAGTTCAAATCTAGCCTCAAACACTTACTAGCTTTGTGATTCTGGGCAAGTCACTTAACCTCTGCTTGTTTTAGTTTTCTCAACCGTGAAATGCGGATAACAACAGCACCTACCTCCTAGAGCTGTTACGAGGATCAAAGGAGATAATATTTGTAAAGTGCTTCACACAGTGCCTGGCACATAACAGGTACCATATAAGTGCTAGCTACTATTTGATTATTACACTGATGTATATAAAGATCACATGCAAAGGCAGAGATCAGCATTCATCCAATTTAACCAATACTTATTAAACCTCTACTATGTCCAGCACAAGAGAGAGGGTGTATATGGTGTATAGCATACTGTGCTTGGATGTAACAAGACTGGATTCTACTTAGCGTGCCCTGGGCAGGGCACTTAACTTAGTGTTTCTGACAACTTTAAGATTCCAAGTTCATTGTGGCTGATGTGGGAATAAGTTTAATTTTCTGAAAATTTTAATTTTCACATATTTAATCAATTTCGTATTGCTTGCTTTCTCAATGGTTGGAGGAAGAATGGGCAGGAGGGAGAGAATTTAGAATTCAAAATTTAAAAAAAAAGAAGAGAAAAATAAATAAAAATCTAAAATATGTTTCAGGGAAGATACTGATCTGCATTGGTGAGGATGCTTTTCACCACAGAGTTCTCTGAAGCAATGAAATCAGAGACCTAGTCCAAAAGACAAACAAGATTCCATGTATACTCCTGGGTATACAAACACAAAAACAAAATAATCCCTGACCTCCAGGAAATTACTTGCTGCTTAGTCTATATAGCCTGTGCCATATTGACGTATCTGGACCCTTTAGTAGAATGAAAGAATCTTGACGGTAGGGTAGTCTCACTGGTATTCAAATCTCTAATGTACATACTATGATTGGATGATAGGTAGCCATTTACTGAATGCTCACAGGGTTTATGTGCTGTACTGGAGATAAAAGAAGTTAACTGAGTCAAACTCGCCTATCCAGGGGCTGGCACTGTGGTATGATGGATAATGGGCAGAACCTGGATTAAGGAAGATCTGGGTCCAACTCCTGAATTTAATACTTACTAGTTGTGATCATGTGACCAATTCACTTCTCTGACTTTCAGTCAACTTTCTAAGTTTATCAGTTATTGATAAGGCACAATCTGCTTCAGTGGAATGAGTTCCCACACTGCAGCAATCACAGGTCTCTGACATTAAAAGACAAAAATTTTTATAGGATCTGAGTGATTCTATTAGTTGTTTTGTCATCTGGGGCCTCACATTCAACATGAGCTAAGAAAATACATCTTCTATTAATCATCACAAATGTATAGGAAATACTCCTAAAGTCTTAGACCAATAAATGTTTCTTAGAACCCTTCGAACGAAGATTGATGATGCCAGTTGGTTTGGTACAAAACTTTCCATGAAATCTAGAACTCCCAGGATGTTGTCACTTTGACCTTCTCTAGTCAAGAGTGACTTTCACCCAGATATGTTGTGTGTTCTTGTGCCTTTATTTAAATGACCTGATGTCATCAAATTAAAGTTTTTTGATGCCTTCACACAGAGTTGAAAGCAGCCACTTGAAGGAACACACACCCACCGCCTGCAGAAAATTAGACTTAGGATGAAGAAGCATCTTAATGGAAAACATGACAGGGACTGGGCTGGTTTTGGGGTTTTTTTGTTTTGTTTTGTTTTCTCCAGCAGCATCACCACATGCCTGGAAAATATGTCAAAGGTTGGAGATGCTGGACAAGCCGTGAAAATTACCATGGCCAGTTGGAATCTGAATCCCCTCCAAAGACGGTAAAAAAAAGCTTTAACAACATGGGTCAAAGAAGCCAAAGAGTGAATATTGAGTACAAAGCATTCCTAACTATCAGTGTTAGCTTTTGGAGCTGTATTGTCCCTACCAGCAGGCACACACCCAAGTCTTCCCAACCCCAGCGCACAAAGCAGTGCTGAAAATGTACCTGTGAGCTTTGAGTATCCGCTGTGCGATAGCGTCACCAACCTTGTTGAACACAACTCTGTCATCAGCACAACTAATAAAGAACTGGTTCTAGAGGAAACAAATGTGACAGTCATTGAAATCACTCAGTTCCTTAATAATACAAGAGAGGAGGGAAAGTGCTTAGAACATCGGACTTGGAAGTAGAAGATCTGGATCCATGTCCAAGCTCAGTCACTTAATCTGTCTTAGCCCTGGCCAGGTTGTTTCCTTTCTCTGGGTCTCAGTCTCCTCACCTGTCATATGGGAGGGTCAGACTAGGGGAACCCTAAGATCCCTTTTGGCTCCAATGTTTTATGAATTCATGAATGAAAGTCTCTTCAGATGAATAGACCCTACATCACTCTGTAAAATGTAGGGCTTGCACTTGGGGTCAGAAAGACTTGAGTTCAAATCCCACCTTGAACATTTACTAGCTGTGTAACCCCTAGGCAAGTCACTTAACCTCTGTGAGCTTCAGTTTTCTTATATAAATATGGGGATAATAGCTGGCTATCATCAGAACCAAATGAAACAAAGAATGTAAAGCTCTTTGTAAAGTTATAGTGCTATAAAATGTCTGTTATTGTAATTATTATTATTGGCTATGGCAAGGGATTATCCCTGTGGTTTTCATTAGCATCCAGAACTCTCAGATGAGGACACTCCCTTATTAATGCAGGTCAGCACTTTCTCTACAATTTATAGTCTTAGTCATTCAATAAGCATTTAGTAAGTACTTATTGTGTACCAAGAACTGTGCTAAGCAGTGGGGATAGAAAGAAAGGGAAAAATAGTCCCCTTTTTTCAAGGAGCAAGCATTCTAAAGAAGAGGACAAGATATCTCCAAAGTAAATAGGTAGATATAAGTCATCAGAACTGTCCAGAGCTCTAAGGTGACTTGCCTAATATCACACAGGACCTGAATCTGATTTTTCCTGGCCACACTGCCTTTATTATTGCCAGAAACTTCTGCAGTTCTTAGCAAAAAGAATTTGAGACAATTTAGTCAAGTGAATGATGGATATTATCCCATACTGACAATTCTCTAGAAAGTAATCTAAATTAAATTACATTTGATCAGATCCATATACTGGGTTAATGATATTTGACCAGATTAAAGAAGTAAAAATACCATGATATGGAATATTATATTATATTCTAGGTTCATAGGGTTCACTTATTTAAATGGGCACCTTTTATTGCCTCTATCTTTTTTTTCCCCTGGGATTCATTAGTTTAAAAATATTTTAAATTTTTTTCATAAACCAGTGTTCGCAACACAAACACATTTGGGCAAAATAAATTTATTGCTACATAAGACCTTACAGAGAGATAACCTGAGTGGGGGAAGGGTAGAGGGCAAACATCAGAGAATCAGGAGCCCATGAATTTACATCCAAAGTCTGACACACATTGAGTACAGGACTCTGGAAAAGCACCTTAGCTCTACTGACTCCCAGCAACTCACTATGACTTTAAGGAGCAGAATGGTTCCAGGTCTTCATTAGCAGATAGATGTCCTCACTGGAAGCCAGTGGGAAAGAGAATGTGCTGGAACCAGCTCAAATTGGGCTCTGAGAGCTGGTTGTTAAATGTTCGGTGTGAAAACCAGCAAATGGAACCTCCTGACCCATTTCAACAACCCAACTGTGCTTGGTCTTCACCTCTTCTGCTCTCCAATTTCCCCATGTTCTCAACTTAATCCTACCATCTAATAGATGCCCATCCAATGTCCCTGGCCCATGTTAGTAACAGAAAGCAAGATAAATCTTAAGCCATGTGTCTACCTCCTAGAACATTTAGTCTTTTAAAGAAGGAACCCTTGGACAAACTGGGTCTTGACCCAAAGTAATGCTATTCCAATGGCAGAACTCCAGAAGTCATGGTGGAGATCTTCCCCAACCAGCTCTCTTAGGATCATGGGGTTGGCCAACTACAGAGAAGGCTAGCCCTGAGTTCAGGGGCCACTGTCATAAGTGAGTATTCTTCCAGGGAAAGCAGATCCTCACTATTTCCCATGCCTGGACTTACTTCTATGTATATGTAATATTTGCTGTTCTCTATCACATGTATATAAGCAGCATGGATGGATTCTTCATGGTATTTTATGCCAGCTGACCAATCCGCAGCAGAACGGAGTAACTACAAGAGAAAATTAAGAAAAATTAAAACTTGGATTACCCTCTAACGGATGTGACTCTACTAATAATACTTATTATAAGAACTGTGCTAAGCACTTTACAATGACTATTTTACTGGATTCTCACAACATTCCTGGGAGGTAGGTGCTGTTATTATTCCCAATTCACAGATGAGGAAACTGAGGCCCAGAGACATGCCATGATTTGCCTGAGATCACACCGACCAGTGTTAGATCCCAGATGGACTGGCCTCAAAACCAATGCTCCTTCCACTAGACCCCATTGCTTCAGTGGTTCCTAGGAATAACGGACAATTCAATACTTAAGTATTAAAGTATTTGTTAAGGGGGAGCCACAGTGCACTGAGCTTGAGGTCCAGAGTCAGGGAGACTCACCTTCCTAAGTTCAAATCTAGCCTCAGACACTTAGTAGCCTATGTGACTCTGGGCAAGTCATGTAACCCTGCTTCCCTCAGTTTTCTTGCCTGTCAAAAGAGCTGAAGAAAAACATGGCAAACCACTCCAGTATCTCTGCCAAGAAAATCCCAAATGGGGTCATGAAGAGTTGGACACAACTGAAAAAAAGACTGAAGAACAGCAAATTTGTTAAGAATCTTTTGTATGCTCAAGATATTTTCATGTGAAGTCATGCAAAAGAATCTTTTGTATGATCAGGGCATTGTTTCATGTGAAGTCATGCAAAAGCGGGCTATCCTCCCATCAAGAATGTTTTCATTTCAAATTGAAAACACAAAGATATGGTTTCTACCAAAAGGATTTCTTTTAATGGTTATGATTTCAAAATGTGCCTTCTTCCCTCTCTAAAGAGTACTTATATTTCACATTAACAGACACACCTGGTTTAAATTCCTCTTGACCATGGGTACTTTTTTCTTCCATGTAAGTTTCTTATAGCAGAAATGTGCATCATTAACAGAAAAAAAAAAACTAGCATCCTCTGAGTTTAGCCATAGTGGAAATGGTGGGTCCGCACTCACCTGGTTTGGAACCCAGACTCTGTTACCTATTAGCTGTGCAGTCATGGGCAAATCATTTACTTCTTTGAACCTCAACTTCCTCCTCTGTAAAATGGGGATAATAATCCTTGTTTCACCAAGATTTTAACTCATTCCTTCCCCCAACAGTCCCTCACTGGAGAGGTCCAGTCAGCATGCTAAGAGCCTACGTCCAGATCATTGCATTCTTCTGTGGAGAGCTGGAAGGGGCCTGAGAGGTCATTGGGTCAGAACTGAGCCCTAAATTTTTAAAGATTTGCCCAAGTAACAAAACAGTTGGAAGGTGCAATGGATAGAGTGCTGGGTCTAGAGGCAGGAAGATTCATCTTCCTGAGTTCAAATCTGGCCTCATACACTTACTAGTTGCGTGACCCTGGCCAAGTCACTTTAGCCTGATTGCCTCAGTTTCCTCATCTGTAAAATAAACTGGAGAAGGAAATGGGGTCATTATGAATTAGAAACAACTGAACAGCAACAATATGCAGCTAATTATTAGCAGAGGGAAGATTTAAACCTAGGCCAGGATTCAGCAGAGGACACAGACTGAATCATCTTTCATCTCTTACTGTCACTACATGACCATCCCACCTCTTCTTACTTTCACACTATCCCTTATAATATACACCAAGAAAGTCATCAAAGAGATGAGTAAAGATGATAGTGTAAGAGGAAGTAGGTTCCTTTTTGGAAAGAACTGGTCATTCCTGGGGTCCAGGATGACAATCAATCATTTTAGACGAGGTGGACACAGGGATCATGAGGCTAACTTTCTTTACAATGAATGGTCCATCACAAATGGCTACTAACTTTGGGCTGCTGGTTTTTCATAGAAACTGTCTTTTTAAAAAGCATGTTCAAATGGAGATTCTATCTTACATCATCTCAGTACAAGAACAAGGCTTTTCCTACCATAGAGAGGAACTTGGGGAGCAACTAGGTGGTACAGTGGATAGAGCACTGCGCCTGAAGTCAGGAAGATCGGAGTTCCAATCTGGCCTCAGACGCTTATTAACTGTGTGACCCTGGGCAAGTCACTTAACACCAATTACCTCCAAAAAAAAAGAGTAACTTGGGGGAGCAGTCAGGTGTCCAGAAGACCAGCCTCAGAGGTAGGAAGATTTGGGTTCAAGTCCCACCTTGGACAGATTCTGACCATGTGACTCTAGACATATTATTTGACCTCTTCCTGCCCCAGGCACCTATTTAGACTATAAGGACTGGAACAGTAGCTAAGATGCATTGAGTAGAAGGAGTTTTCATGCAGGAATTTTCTACCCTGAAGAAACCATAGAACCAGATACTCAATAAGGATATAATAACTAACATTTATATAGTGCTTCCCATGTGCCAGGCATTGTGTTAAGTGCTTTACAATGATTACCTTATTTGATCCTCACAACAAGTCTAGGAGGTATGTGCCATTATTATCATCATCCCCATTTTACAGTTGAGGAAAGTGACGCAAATAGAGATTCAATGACATTCCCAGGGTCACACAGCTAGTGTCTGAGGACAGATTTGAACTCAGATCTTCCTGACTCAAGGCTTAGTGCTCTATCTACTCTGCAAACTAGCTGTCTCACTCCCCCACTAAAAAAAAAAGCAAACTAAACAACCAAATAAGCTCTTGTTATATGAACTCAAATTAGAAATAACAGCGCTGCAGTGAAAGTTATGGTCAACAGCTGTTTGAACCTGGGCAAGTCTCTGAACCCCAATTACCTACCCCTCCAAAAAATGAAAGTGATGGCCATCTCTTCTGTATGTTCTGGTCAAGAAAAGCACACACACTGTGGTAGTCTATGGTCATTAACCCATGTTAGTTGAACTTCTAGAAATCTCAAATGAAAAGACTGTAATCCAATTTATTGCATCAAAATAAAAATTAGATGGCCCAGACAAATGTGTGTATTACTTCAGTGAAATATTTTCATCACCACTGAATGCCTATTTTTTCCAGTTGTTCCACTTTTGTTTTCCTCCTCACAGATTCCATTTTTGGATTAAACCTAAGTAATGGTGCCAAGACTGAAACTGATCATAATTCATGCAGAAATGTGCATAGATCACATTGCCCCAAATATAGCTGGAGTCAAGTCTAACCTCCACTTTTCCAACCTCAGCATCACAAAATTACAGAATGTATATATATGAAAAATGCAAGGGTGGTTCTTTAAAAATATGTTTCCTCTCAAAATTACAACTGGAACCCTTCATTATTCCTTCTGCTGTAGCCCCCTCTTAAGCACAAAAAATACCTCCAGCCAAGCACAACTCCCAACCTACTTACTATATTGTTTCCAAGTAGAACTCAGAGGTTGCATAATAGGAGTCTGTTCCTGGAGGGGGACACTTCTAATTTTCCTAGAATCTCTCCCAAACTGCATTTCTTCTCTTGACCTGATGCCTTTCCAGTTTCGGTCCTTATCATAAATCCAATCCTATTTCCCTCATCACTCTACCTTCCTCAGTTACTTAATCAACAACCATCAGATTCCAATAGATAGAGTAGGTGACTTTTCTGAAGTAGGGTGGCAAGTAGATGGCCTCTCTTGAATCTGCTTTAATACTGAATTTATAACAATGCAAAATAGGCAAGGAGCATCCCAACATCCATTCAACTTGAGGGTCAGGAAGACCTAGGTTCAAATTAATCCAACATTTAGTAAGTTAGTAGTGCCTTAGGTAATCCCACAACTACCTCAGATCTCTGATTTCCTCATCTGTAGAATGGAAATAATAATGCTATATATCTCACAGGGCTTTTGTGAGGCTAGTGATATACAAATTCTAGCTATTATTCACAGTATTATCATCCTTGCTCTAAAAAAAATCTCTAATACATTCTGGGAGTGAAAGGTTAATTTGACTTAAAGTTCTTGTAAAAACTTGGAGGTGGTTACGTTGTACGTACTAGAAGAAGGATGAGCTTTGGAGCTAGAAGACCTGAATTTGAGTCTTGGCTCTCTCATCACTAAAATGAGGATAGCTATTATCATTATTATCCCAAGTATTATGTATTAAAGCTATGCTAGCCCTAACCATAAATACTAATATCACTAATATTATTATATAATTATGCAGATAATGAATATTATTATCATTATTTAATAATAAATATTGTTAGATCCAGCACTTTACATAGTATTTCAGCTTTGCCAAGTGCTTTACAAATAGTAATCTGATTTTCTCCTCATAGCCATCTTAAAAGCTAGGTGCTATTATTATCCTTATTTTACAGAAGCAGATAAAGAGGTAGCAAGTAATCAAGTGACTTGCCTTAGGTTGCACAGCTAATAAGCATTTGAAAAAGGATTTGAACTCAGGTCTTACTGACTCCAAGTCTCATATTTTGCCCACTAGATGCCATCCTAATTGTTCTATTTTAAGCCCTATTAACAGTCATCAAATTTCCTGGAAATGATTTGTACATTCCTCCTTCAACACCATGTTACCTCACTCCAATCCCTGCCACATGCCTTCACATTTTATGGCCTTTCAATGATCTAAACTGGCACTTTATCCTGTAGTTGCATTACCTGGACACTTGTCATCAATGCTAATGAACAACTCATTCACTGCGAGCCAAGGAAAATTCAATCCAGTGGTGTTCTTGAGCTCTAGTTCAGGCTTATTCATGAATTACTGCTGTCTGCATAGACATCAAGACCAAATAATGACTCAGAATTGAGTTCTGTGTAGCTTTAATTTCTCAGAAGGGCTAAAGAGAAGATTCTTCTGCCAGAGGTCATTTTAATGGACATGGCATCTCTGACCATCTCTATCACAACTCACACCTGCCCCATCTGACTATGCTGCCCTGAGACTGCTCAGCAGCGCTAGGGGAGAGTCACAGAAGTGAGTTGATTTTGCCACAAATTTATCATCCATGAGTGTGGAACCCTCCCCTCTTAAACTGCTTGGAAATGCTGCTATGCTTCTATCTCTACCTTTATCAGCGCTCAAAATAAAATGTAACAGTAATTGTGACAAAACTTTCCCTCTCTGCTCAAGCCCACTCCAGACCTCCATCCTACACACACACACACACACACACACACACACACACACACGCACAAAAACACACATGCTAGCACGCGCACACCAATGGATGACAAACGACTTCCTCTCTCATGAGAAAATTGATCTCTGTCTCCCTCATCTATTCCACAAAACTTCCCGGCATTTTTATCTTCTTCCTCTTCCTTCTCCCCCTTTCCCTTTCCTTCTTTCCCAATCACTAACAGAGAAGGAGCCAAGGCCAATCTCTCTATCTGACCACTTGATGACATTCCCTTCCACATGCTACAGGAAATTGCTCTAGCAGTCAACCCTTCTCTTTAAAGTATTTTCAATCTTCTGGCTCCTTTTCAACGGCTGACAAAATAACTCAAGTTCCCCAAGTCCTAAAAAAAAAATGATGAGTCCCTGACCCACTCACTCTATCCAATGGATGGATATTACCTTTTCTATTCCCTGTCTCTGTTAAACTTCTTGAAAAAATTACTTATAACCAATGCTTTTAACTGTTTTCTACCATCTATTTCCACAACTGCCCACTCCAGATTCAAGAGATTCCGTGAAGCTTTCTTCATAACAAGCTTGTCCCTCAAATCTGCCTTTGTTTTTCAACTCTCTGATACACTTATTATAATATATTTATTATATATATCATAATATGTAACATTATTTTGTATATCAAATAAACTTAATTATAATATATAACATGACACAATTTGTTTCTTTCCTGCCAACTAGATTGAAAGCTCCATGAGGGCAGGAGCCATGTCTAATATAAACTTTTCTATCTTCTATATGCTGAATATAGTGATCTATACCAGAGTTTCTTGAACTTTTTCCACGGTGACCCCTTTTCACCTTTCAGCAGAGGTTGGTGTTGCCTGGCCTGAAGTGCAACTGCTTTGTGTTCGGAACCAAGACTGCGGTGAAGTCGATGCAATGTGGGCAAGGGCTGCCAGAAACACCTTGGATTCATCTCACGTTTCATTTTTAATTAATTTTTGGTCATTGGTTCAGAAACTGCTGCCATATCGAGTCACAACCCACAGTTTAAGAAGTGCTGGGCTACACTACACAGTAGGTACCTGCTGATGGTGTTAAATGAACCAATAGATGAATGAATAAGCATTCTGCCACTCTTTTTCTTAACAGCCTCTCCATAGAACTATGGGATTTAGATTCTGGAAGTGTTGTGATGGTAAGTGTTTAACAGTTAGAATGCTGAAAAAGGAAATGCACGCAAGACACACTTTTAAATTGAAGCTTCATTATTAATATTTTCTCTATTAATTTCTTAATTGACAAAATAATAAATCTAACCTTGGTTTGAAATGGTTGCCAATTTCCAAGGTGTGAATGCTCCTATGGAAAATTTAACAATTGGCTCTCATCAAGTTTGAGCTGGCTCCAGCACACCCCTGGCTGTGAGGAACTTTAGAGTTCATTTCATCTAGTCAAATAACCTCACCTGACACATGGGAAAACTGAGGCTCAGAGAGGTCAAGGGACAATTACATGGGATTCCAAGAGGCAAGTAAGGGAAAATAATCATAGCACCTACCTTACAGGGTTTTTGTGAGGGTCAAAAGAGATTTGAACCTCAGGCTTTGAAGTGCAGTGAAAATGTTAACTTATTATGAGGATAACAATGATAAGAGGTCAGAGTCAGCATTCAAATTCAGATATTCAGACTTAAAATCCAGGGCTCTCCTCACCAAGCTGGGCTGACTTAAAATTTAAAAACTTAGAGGAATCTTAACTCTCATGACTTGGTACCATAGCAAAGCAGCAGTTATACTGTTTGTTGGCTGATAGTTAATTCCTCTAAAAAAACCCACACCTTGCATTTTTAGATTCTCTGCATCTCAGCAATTTCAGAGCACTCCCTCCTGTCTCTTTCTGGCTGTGTTCCCTCTGGATTCTTGTGGCATTCTTTGGTTCATTGGTTCATGTGCCCAGGGCTAAAGGAAAGCACCCAACCTTATTTGTGAAGTGTCTGCTGAAGCTGCCAGCGCAATGTGCCAAGTCTATAAAACCATTTTCGAGAAGCTGAAATCTATTGGGAGGTGGGAGGGAGCTAGCCTTTGCCTAAATCTCTCTCTGATTTTCTCTCCTCTAATATTCTCTCTCTCTCTCTCTCTCTCTCTCTCTCTCTCTCTCTCTCTCTCTCTCTCTCTCTCTCTCTCTCTCTCTCCTTCTTTCTGTTTCTCTCTCTCCTTCTTTCTGTTTCTCTGTCTCTCTGTCTCTCTCTCTGTCCCCTCTTCTCTCTATGTCCCCTCTCTCTCCTGAGTCTTTTCACTAATGATGCCAGAGCGCATTATGGTTATATCAGGCTACAGAATGTAAAAAGGAATAAATGCTAACACTTAATTATAGTGATTCTCCTTGAGAACAATTCTGTAAGGAAAAAATAAACCTGTGTGTGTGTGTGTGTGTGTGTGTGTGTGTGTGTGTGTTATTGGAGGGGGTGGGATAGAGAGGAGAACTAAAGGAGGGCATGGATGGGGCTAGGGGAGAATTTGTCTGATCTCAGCATTGGTAGCACTGAAGATTCAGGACAATAACCACTCACTGTCTCAGGAACAGACATCTGGACTGAGGGCTTGAGTACTTGAGTGTAGGCTAGAAATCCTGGGGTTAGTATATAGCCTGTTAACTTAGAATAAGGGAGATGCTGACTGTAGGGGACTCCTGAGTCTGTCACTCAGTTATCAAGCATTAATTAAGTGCTTACTGTATATCAGGCACTGTGCTAAGTGCCAAGAGTAGAAAGAAAGGCAAAAGCATCATTCAGGCCCTCAAGGATCCCACACCAAAAGGGAAAGACAACATGCAAATAATTGTGTACATGCAAGATATAGAGGTATATCTGTATATATGTATGTATGTACATATACATTTAATATATACCTATATTGTGTGATATATGTGTATTGTATTGCATATTGTAATATACAATATTGCATATTATTGTATATTATAATATACATTATATAGTATTGTATATTGCATATATTGCAATATTACAATATATTATATTATATTGCATATTGCAATATACAATATTGTACACTATTTTACATTATAATATACATTATATAGTATTGTATATTGTAATATTATAAAATCTGCATATTACATAACATTTACATTTAATATATAAAATATATTGTTATATAATACTATATTATATTATGGGTATATTTTGGTACATATATACATACATATGTATGCAAAGAGGCCACATGTGCATATATAAATACATATATGTATGTATATACTTACATATATATCTATCTACCTCTATCATCTATTGATCCATCCATCTACCTACATCTACCTACATCTATCTACCTACCTACCTACCTTTCTCAGAGGCACTACTTGGTAGGAAACTAGCCAGAGGGAAGAAGGAATAGTTCCTCCATGGCAGACAGGAGCACTCCATGGAGTACTGCAGGTTGTGAATCCATTTCCTGGCCTGCAGCCCTGGGCCTCCTCTGTGATTTCTGTCACTGCTAAGAGAATTTCTAATAA
Organism: Notamacropus eugenii; assembly: GCF_028372415.1. Classification (NCBI taxonomy): domain Eukaryota; kingdom Metazoa; phylum Chordata; class Mammalia; order Diprotodontia; family Macropodidae; genus Notamacropus; species Notamacropus eugenii. The sequence continues at coordinate 352,598,758 of NC_092877.1, read as the reverse complement.
GAAAGTGTTGTATGTGAATAATAGAAGTAATAAGTCAAAATGTTACAAGATCATTAGTCACTCAAATGATCCAGGCCTTGAAAGTCTAGACTTTGGGCAGAGCATTGGACCAAGTCTCTCATGTTCTCCTCAAGGACAAAATGGAGAGATGAACTAGATAACAGCTTAGTTTGATGAATTTCAAAGTAGTTGAATGATTTGACCCAGTAAATAGTAATTAACAGCACAATGTGAGCTTGTAGGGAAGTCTCTGGTTGATGTCCCAAGGATCTGATCTGACCCATTGTGGTGTTTAATACTATTATCAGTGACATCAAGAAGATGAGGGAGTATCTGGTGTTCTTACAAAATGGGCAGATGATTCAAAGTAAATACATTACCAAATGTATTACCAAAATAAATAATTAGCAAATACATTATCAAATGACAATATTAGGATCCAATACAATGTTGATAGGGGAGGATAATATCTAAGGTGAAATTTAACAGAGATAAGAGTGAAATCCTAGATTTTGGATTAAGAAGTCAATTGTACAAATGCAGGATAAATGGTGCATGTGAAAAAAATGTCAGGGTTTCAGTGACCTACAAGTTTCATGTGCAACAACAATATGATATGGCAGTCAAAAAAAACTATACTGGAAGCACATTAATAGAAAAATAATGAATGTACTCACTGACAGTTCTCTTTTCAGACCATATCTGGAATATTGTGCTTAGTCAGGGATTTCATATTTTTGGAAGGACATTGGTAAACTGAGGCATATCCAGAGAAACACAATCAGGATGGTGAAGCTATTGGGAATCATGCCATCTCAACCAAAGTTCTAGTTGAAAGAGTCCGAGATGTTTGGACTGGGGAAAAAAACGTGTATATGTGTGTGTGTGTGTGTGTGTGTGTGCACATGCACATGAGTGTGTATGTGCATGTGAGTGTGTGTGCAAATGAGTGTGTGTGCATGTGAGTGTCAGTGTGTGTCTGTGGGTGAGTGAGTGTGTGTACGTGTGTGTGTGTGTGTGTGTGTGTGTATGTAGGAAGGAGTTGGGAGGAAGAGGAGGATGCAAGAACTATCAGTCTTTCAGGTATCATCCTCTTTCTAATACAGCTCCTAGAACGTAGTGATAAATTTCAGGTGACTGAGTTAATCAAAGGAAAATGGAATTAAAGGCTGAATGAGAAGGTGGAGGTCCTCCATGTAGTATATGGAAAAGGGAGTATTTGAACCCAGGGTCTGTGGCTCTAAATGCCACACTCTCCCAACTGTTCCATACTGTTCCCAGTACATTTCCCCAAGAGCTACTTTTCCCTTTCACAATGATAATAACAGCTCACATTTATACAGCACTTTAAGGTTTATGAAGTACCTTATATACATTATCTCATTGGGTTTGAAAAATGAGGCTTCTTTTTTACCATATCCACATGGAAGAAACTAATTCAAACAAGCAGATCCCATTAGACTTTTGGCTGTACCTTTTATTGTGACATGATTTATAATTCACTTGTAACTGACGATTCCCGTGTTGCCTCCAGCATTTTTTCATAAAAAATTCTTGGCTTCTGTACCTGACTCAGAGATGATCAAATTTCATTATCTCTGACTATAGCCCCCTGCAATTACTCTTACAGAATTCAGGACTAAATTTATTGCAGACAATCCTATACTGATAACATTTTAGGTTCTCAATATGGGATTAGAGTGGGGTATAGAAGAAAAGGTTGCTCTTCTGGGCAATCAGGAGACAAATCTCACCTCTGACGTTTCCTAGTTGTGTCTCCCTAGATGAATCTCTTAAATTCTCACTGAACCTTAGTTTTCTCATCTGTAGAATGGGAATGATATTAATAACCTTTCTTTTATAAAGCTGTTGGGAGGATCACTTGAGATAATATATAATTGTCAGCTATTTGCTATTAATAATCAGCCGCTAAGAACAACCAGGTGGTGCTACTTTTGGGTGCTTCATTAATACCCTCCTTGTCCTAGAGGACCCACAATGAAGCCTGCAAAAGGCTAAGCTGTCGAACCTGTTCTGAGCCTTGGTTTTTTTCAGACTTCTTTCATATAGTCAAGCTATATGTAGGCAATGAACCCCAAACCTAGGTAGGGAGCCATAATTCAGACACATCTTGACTATAAAGTTAGAAAAATAAATTGTCAATAAATTGTCATAAACCAGGCAGTGTGATGTGGTAGAGTGAGCACTGGCTCTGAGATCAAGGGAATCAAATGGGTTCAAATCCCACCTCTGATACTTAACTCCCTTTGTAAACTTGGGTTTCAGTTGCCTCATCTGTAAAATGAGTTGGTTGGACTTGGTGACTTCTAGGGTCCCTTACAGCTCAAAATCTGTGATCCTTTGCTGTTTCCTTCCTCAGCTAGTTTCTTAGCTTCTGGCGGAAAGGAGAGAAACTGCTTTCATGTTCCCTACGCAGTAACCTAGTACCATGTTATGTACTAGGTTATGTACATTTGTTAAGTTTGTTTGCTTGCTTGTTGTTATGTATGTTTGTTGCTGTTCAGTCATTTAATTGTATCTGACTCTTCATGACCCCACAGATCATAGCATGCCAGGCCCTTCTATCCTCTACTACCTCCCGAAATCTTTTCACACTCATATTTATTACTTCCATGTCACTCTCTATGCGTCTCATCCTTTGATGTTCCCTTTTCCTTTTGCCTTCAATCTTTCCCAATATCAGGGTTTTTTCCAAGGAGTCTCACCTTCTCATTATGTGGCCACACAAAGTATTTAAGCTTCAGTATTTGTCCTTCCAACAAACAGTGTCCCAAAAATCTTAAGGCAATTCTAAGCTAAGGGACACCCTGTATTAGGTACTTAACACCCACAAGTTCTCTTCAGATTCAGTCTCCTTTCTGAAGCTTCTCAAAACACCCCCAGTTGCTTGGGCTCTCTCTCCTCAAATCAAGGTTATGTCACACTTATCTATGAAGATGTTCTAGCCCCCAGTAGAATATAAATTCCTTGAGGACAGGAACTATTTTTTAAATTTTTAACTTTGCCTTCACAGAGCCTACCACAATGTCTGTCTTATAGCAAGGGGCTTAAAAAAGTGACTGGTGAATTGAATTGAAATAAATTGGATGGGTGAATGAATGAATCTTTGCAAAATTATTTGGGACTCAAGATAGTGAAAAGTTGCAGGAATATAAACTAACCCAATGTACCAAATGCCTTTAGTATTGAGAATGCTTATTTGATTCCATAACTCTGGGCAATACCTAAAGGCATAGGGAGAGAGAATATAATAATGTTAAAGCCCTGTCTACCCTGCAGGCTACTTGGAGTGCCAATGGTCCAGATGGAATCAGAGCTCAAATTTCCCAGCTGCATACTCCCCATTCTTCTTCCTTCCATATGAAACACATAGGATTGTTTCATTGAGCAGGACTACACAAAGGGGTATGAACCTTAAAAGGCAATCAGCAATAGGTTTCAATCATAACTTAATTAACAGAAGAGATGCTCTCAAATACTCCAACAAGTCAAATATTAGAATGAACGCAGATTTCTTCTGGCCACAGTTCTGTTTTGGTTTCCTCTAAAACAGGTCCCAATTGTATCTCAGATGATGCACCATTTTCTTCATTAGGCAACAAGTGGGACAGTAAGACTACAACAGAAACTACCAAAATCAATTTAATAAATGAATTGATCTATGTCAAAGACTATAAGCTGAAATCAATTGGAACTTTATCACGTGGAGACAAGTACCTTCCTTGTCACAGTTAACTACTCATGTCAAATCTACAATGAACCCCGATCTGATAACTACACATGCCTTTTTGCTGACATGCAGTATAAAATACTTGACTTCAGATGCTTGATATATGCATTTTTTTTACTGTCTTTATCTTCAATACACCCATTCACATTGTTGCTGTCTAAGATGACTACCTCCTCAGATGATAAGGAATCTATTTGCCTTGCTTTATCCAGTACCCATTGCAGTAAGTAGTGATCAATATTTTTAATGATGATGAAAATGACAATAAATAAATAAAAATAACAAAAAAAACCAAATAACATTAAACAAAAAATGATGACCTAAGAAAACTCCCTTTCTTCCTTAAAAAAAAACTCTAAAAAGAGTTTATAATGACAGAAATGAACCAAATTTACTAAGGATAATATAATTATAAATTTAAAGTTGAAGGGACCATGGAGGACTCAACCCCTTAATTTTATAGAAGATGAAACAGACACAAAGAGATTAAGTAATTTGCCCAGTGGCACATAGTATTTGTCTGAGGCTGGATTGATTTAAAGTTTGTTCCTCCTTGGGGCTGCCTCCCAAATGAGATCTTATTCTATCCATCCTTCTGTGAATGACAAGGCAAAAACACTCTCTGGTGCCTTAGTTCTCACCCTCACTTATTCCTTTGAAGTCTTTATTTGTCATTTTGATTAAAGTTTAAGATTTTCTACAAGCTAGTCTTAAAGAAGCAGCATGGTGGGGTAGCAAAAAAGCAGATGAGCATCCCAGTGCCCTCTCTGCTACAAGTGAGTGGACCACAGCAGGTCACAGCAGCTCTCCAGGCCTCAGCTCCCTTTTCTCTAAAACAAGGGGTTTCAGCCAGATGATCTCTAAGGTCCCTTCCAAATTGAAGGTCTTATGATTTCACTTTCTGGATGAGTGCCGACTGCAATTCTAATCAATTCATCACATCTAATAAAATTTCTAAAAAGAGGAAATGACAGGACATTAAAATAAGAAGCCTTTATTATCACCGACTAAAGAAGTGCTAACCTATTATAACCATTAAAATGAGATGGGAAATGATTTATTTTGAGGAAATTTTAAAATAGAAGTACTAGGTATAGAAACAAACAAGAGTGACTTTACCCACTAATGTTTTACTGATGACAATGACTTTTCCACAAGCCTACTTTTGAGAGAGAGGTCATGGATGTCTATAGGTACAGAATACTGCAAACAATGGCAGACCCAGGACCTCCACTGACTAAACTAACAGTCTTTGTTTACTGTGAAGAAGGTTTCATATATATATGTGTGTGTGTGTGTGTGCACGTCCAGCATAAAGAAGATTTATTAAGTTGGAAATGTAGTACCAAAGGAAAACCTCAACAAAGCAGCAATAAGATATTTAAAGAGAAAAGAAAAAAAATTGTTACCTTCTTTACTTACCTGCACTGTGGCATGGACAGACTCAGGCACCTGATATCGCAACTCATGGGCTGTAGCTTGAGATTTGGGCAGCAGGAATGGATAAGAAAGGGATCGGTATTTTGGCTTCATAATCTGTAAAAATAAAATAAAAACTAAAGAGAAAGAACTGATAAAGAGAAGTATGCATAGACTAATTATATACATGTATATACACATACATACACTATTTGTGTCTAACTTTGGCCGTCTGTAGGGCGGGGTGGGGGGGAGAGGAGAAGAAAGGAAGAAAAAAGGAGGAAAAGGCATTTGCATGATAACTTTGTTGTACATTTAAGGGGAATAACAAATTGTACCTAGTAAATTTGCATATTCCCGTGCAATCATTTTTTATTATACTATGTTATAGAAATGCTTGTTTTATTCCATAAAAAAAAAAACCCACTAGAAGTTGACTGTGATGGAATAGAGAAAGGGGTTGTGCATTTTTTAAAATGTCTTCCTCCAGATTTATGTCTGTAATGTTTTTCATTATTTCCAAGAATTTTCTTTACTTTAAAAAATGTGTTTACCACCCAGCTTTCCAGTGCTGGAGAGAGTGCCTGATATTAGCACCATGCTATAAATCAAACTGAGAAATTCTGCAAATTAACAAGGAAAATAATTACTGTTCACTTGCAAAGAGGGCTGCTATTCCTTAAATTGCAATGGCATCTTGAAAATATGTGTTTAAACTTATGAGCATGCTACCTTTGACTCCTCTTTCCCTGGGAACTCATCTACATTTTTAATTTGTAACTTCGGGGGCTTAATTCAGATGGAGTTGTACAATTTACAAATCTATCACTTCTCTAATCTTTAAATAATAAACACCCAACTAAATATTTGTTCTCTTTATTGAAGCAAACAAGGAGAGGCTTTTTCCTCCCCTAGGCAGAGGATGGGGATGAGATTTATAAAAATTAGGTTCCGAACAATTTTTTTAAAGTATTTACCCTTTCCCCACAATGTTATCCCCATGAATGGAAGTGGATCTTGGTATCTGTAGAGCCCAGTCATTTATATTTGGTTTTGGAATAAAGTTGGGGATTACTGTAAGAATGTGCATTGTCATGAGAATACACTTAACTTGGGAAGAAAATAAAAGCCATTCAATACTCCACCGATCCCAGTTCTGCTGTTTACTCTAGATGTGGTTCAGCTTACTTATCTGTAAATTTGGGGAGGGCTGCTGGTGATACAGTGGATAACTGCCACACCTGAAGTCAGGAAGACATCTTCCTGAGTTGAAATCTGGCCTCAGACACTTGGTAACTGTATGACCCTGGGCAAGTCACTTAACCCTGTTTGCCTCAGTTTCCTCATCTGTAAAATGAGCTGGAGAAGAAAAGGGCAAACCACTCCCAGTATCTTTGCCAAGAAAACCTCAAATGGGGTCACAGAGAGTTGGACGTGACTGAAAGTGACTGAATAGCAATATCTCTGGAAAAGGTGCCTTTCCTCCACTTTTCTTGCCTCCAAAGACAGAAGCAACTGCCCCTTAGGGAGGAAAAAGACAAGTGACCCCCAGTCTTGCCATGTGGGGTAGGGGAGAACCCCAAAGGGTGCCAGACCATGTGACTCCAGCCCAGCAGAGAAAGCCAATAGCGTGTGTGAAGAATACAAAGGCTATCACTGCAAGGTAAAGATGCCTGAAGTCTATGAGTGGAATGTAAGTCCTAGTTCAGCTAGACTCATGATGAATAATGATTACATGAAAATGGACCAGTTAAATATTCTACTCTAAAAATGCATAAATAACTTTTAGGCCAGCAGAAATTCAGACAGCATCGCTCTATTTGCTACCAGGTAAAGGCTGCTTGGTGACTATCTTTCCTTACATACATATTCATATTGAAATAATGGAGGGCCATCCATATTTCCAATTAGATTTATAAGCTCTATGATGAGCTAAGAATGTGACTCACTCTGAACGAAGATTTCCTTCATCCTTGGCTGAACAGTTGGCTTCAGGGCCTGCCTGACATCATGAGGCTATGAGCACAATGTCTTTCTGCTGCAGTCACATATTTCAGTAAAACGGGAATGTTTACAGAGATGAACAGGAGTCTGGATACAGCACATGTGCAAAAAGGTCACTCTATAAATAGCTGCCACCACAAACACATGTACTCTGAGAATGCTGAGCAGAGGAAAGGACACAGGACCCACTCTCTATTTCTCTCTGTCTAATCTCTGAAGCTTGGAGGAGCACAGCCAGGAGATACCACTGCCCCCAATTCCAGGTTCAGTCAGTAATGTGCTGGGCACTGTGCTAACCACCTGGGATACAAAAAGTGGCAAAAGACAGTCCCTCATAGTAGCTTATAATCGAATAAGGGAACTTATGCTCTAATGGAGAAACTCTTAATTTAATATTTTTAGCTCACTGGTGGCAAAAGGAAAAGACTGCAGGGGTACAACAGAAAACACAAATGGATTTGGAATAAAAGTATCTCTGAGTCAACTCCCACTTCCAGTGATGACTGTGTATAACTTTTCCCCTCTGGGCCTGTGTCTTCATCTAGAAAATGATGAAGTACATGGCCTTGTAGCAGTTGGGTGGTAGAGTGAACAGGATGCTGGACTTGCAGGAAGACTCCTGTTCAAATCCCACCCCAGAGATTTACTAGCTGTGTGAACCTAAGTCATTTAAACGCCTTCAGACTCAGTTTCTTCATCTGCAAGATGGGTCCAATAATAGCACCTAAGTTAGAGAGTTGTTGTGAGGATCAAATGAGATGCTTTCATGTATACATATATATATACACACATACACATGTACATATTTATACATATATGTACATATACACATGTAAATGTGTATATACACATGTGCACATACTATATATTATGCGTGTGTGTGTGCACTCATATATACACATGCATACATATATAGTATGTATTCATATGTACATATATACACATGAACAAACACTAGTGTGTGCAAGTATATGTGTATATACACATGTGTATATGTACATATATGAACAGTCATATACAAATATATTACATTATATGTAATTACATTACATCTATACTTGTATTTATATATACACATTCATATATGAAACATCTCATTTGATACTCACCACAATTTATATATATCAATAATGCTACACCTAAGCATACTATATTTATATGTAAGTATCCACATATATAAATAAACATAGGTTTCACATAGAGTTATATATTATATATGATGCCATGTAAAGAACCATTTTAATGCTCATTCAAGTTCTTGATCCCAGATGCCTAATCTCCCATACCCCGTTCCTTTGTCCCTGCCCTTCTTCGCTTCCACTTTGGAGAAGCCTGCATCAGATCACGGAGCACTTACCTTTGTGAAGTTCCATCGTTGGATGAAATGACGGGAAACATCCCGCGCAGCCTTCCCGTGGACGACAGAGGCAATGTCATGCCAGGGCATGCGTGGCATGGCATACCTGTCAATGAAATCTACCCAGACACATCAGACAGGAAAATGAGAAAGCCATGCCAGCATCAGAAGCCCCGGACCTATGCTCTTACCTACTGCATTTCTTTCTGCACATTGTCTCCCTGTTCCCTCTCCCAGTTCTGGGGCTTTGCTCAGGTAGTCTCCTCCATTTAGAATGGCCTCCCTCCTCACCTCACCTTTGCCCAGTAGGGTCTCTATTCTCCTTCAAGGCACAGCTGAGAAACTCCCTCCTCAGCTGTAGATACTTTGACCTTTGTGAATGTGTGTTAGTTTGTCACTCTGCTATTCACTTCTCTGCATAGCTGTTCTTCTCCTCCCTGAAGTCAGAGGCTGTTTGTGTGTGTGTGTGTGTGTGTGTGTGTGTGTGTGTGTGTGTGTTTGTATTTCCAGACACCGGTGTGCTGCCTGCGTTATTGTTGTTCAATCACTGAGTTGCGTCTGACACACACATACACATGGCTCATCTAGTTGAAAAGATATTCCCACTAAATTTACTCTTGAAATGTCTTTACGTCCATGGAGGTTTTCTAGACAAATATACTGCAATACTTTGCCATTTCCTTCTCTAGTTTGTCCCTATTTTAGGGATAAGGAACTGTGGCAAATAGGGGTTAAGTGACTTGCCAGGGTCATACAGCCAGCAAGAGTCTGAGGCCATATCTGAACTGAGATTTTCCTGACTTCAGCCTCTGGTGCTCTATCCATTGCACCACTTAACTGCCTATTGTGCTGTATACAGCAGGCCCTTAATTAACATTTGTTGAACTGAACATCCTCAGATGTAACAACGCTTGTCTTCCACCAAATCAAGTAAATGCTACTCCTTTAAGTATTTTATATTTCCACTTTTCTCTCTTAGATAATAGCAGATAATCACCAGCCATGATACAAAACTGAGCACATACTAATTATCTTAGGACTCTGTGGTTGATATGTTTTTTTTTCTTTTATCATGTTGAAGTAATAGCAGGTCATTTGGAAAGTGCCATCCATTTTTCCAATTAGACAGATAAGTCTGAGATGAGCAACAAAGATGACTCATTCTAAAAAGGAAAATGAAGCTTTTAAAGTCTGAATTAAATAAGGGATGATCACTTGAAGAATTCCATCTTTGGGAAATATGACTTCTAAGATCAGAAAGGCAGAACTATAAGGGACCTTGGAAGCCATCTGTTCCAATGCCCTCATTTTACTGATTTACAGATGAGGAAATTGAAACCTAGAAAGATTGTGTCTTACCTAGGTAACATAAGTTGTAAACACCAGAGAGGGGATTTGGACCCAGGCTCTCTGGCTCCATTGCCAGGGCTCTTCCTATTGTACCAAGATATGTTCTGACATAAAGACATATCATGAGGGTATTTAGTAGAAACATCTTCTTAACTCGATAAACCATGTAAGTTTTTAATGGGCAGCTAAGTGGTACCATAGTGCCTAGAGTACTTCCCGAGTACAAATCTGGCCTCAGACACTTTACTATGTAATGCTGGGCAAGTCACCTCACTCTGCTGGCCTCACTTTCCCCATCTATAAAATGACCTGGAGAAGGAAATGGCAAACTACTCCAGTATCTTTGCCAAGAAAACCACAAATAAAGTCACAAAGAGTTGAACACAACTACAAAATAACTGGACAACACAATTTCTTACTGTCCACATAGAACTACCATGGGAAGACTTGATTCCATCATAGTAGGAACAAGAACCTGTGGAGCAGGGTGTGCTAGTAAATATTTAACAACCAGTTCTTCAGAGAAAATATACATGACACACTTACACTATTAACATTTTCTTAAGCCCAGACAATCAACAGAACAATAAACCAAGCCCTGATTTGGGGGTGTTTGTGGCTTTTTTTAAGGTATAAATGCTCACCATGAAAATCTAACAATTGCCTCTTGCGCATTTCCCTTTTGAGTTAGAATCTCACTTCATGTAATTACACTTCATGAAATAACCACGTATGGTTATGAGCAAATCACTTAGCCTCCATGATTCTCATTTTCCCTATCTGTAAAATGCGAACAATAATATTTGCACCTCCTAAATCACAGTTACCATAAAAAGACACTTTGCAAACTGTGAAACATAAGGCGGGGCTGTGATATAGAATTATTTCTGTCCCCTTTAGCATAATGCCTCACACAGGAGGTTATCAAATATGAATAACTGAATAATTTTGAACTGAATAATTTTGAGTTGCTAAACGTGACAATTTCTTCAGGATTTGTGCCTCCTCACCTTTCCTCTGCCCCTCAGTTGTCTTTGTATCCACTTTATACACATTTATATTAGCAGCTAGATGGCACAGTGGCTAGAGCACCAGGCCTGCAGTCAGGAAGATCTTAGTTCAAATCCAGCTCAAGACCCATGGACAACTCACTTCATCTCTGTCTGCCTCAGTTTCTTCAACTGTAAAAGATATAACACCTATCTCCCAGGGTTGTTGGGATCAAATGAGGTCATATATGTATATATGTGTGTGTATGTATGTGTGTGTGTGTGTGTCTGGTATATTCTACCACTGTCCTAAAGTGTCTTTTAGAGAGTCAGTGCATTAGAGTGGAAAGAACACCTGCTCTGAACTCAGAGAACCAGCGCTTAGATTTTATCTCCGATGCTTACCACCTAAATCTGTCAAAGGAAAAGACTGAACTGAATGGTTTCTAAAGTCCCTTGTAATGCTTAATTTATGATCGTATTTTCCCCCAATATACTATGCTCTCTATAGGCTATATTCTGACAGAGTACATTATATATATATATATATATATATATATATATATATATATATATATATATATATATATATATATATATATATACACATATATATATGTTCCAATGAATTTGTTATATATAACAATCTGACAGAATATGTTTTAAATATAACATATTCCAATGAATATATTTTATATAAAATATATTCTGATAGAATATACTTTCCTTGGTGCAATATACTATATATCATATATTATACATAGAATATATTACATGTAATATATTCTATATAAAATATATTTTATTCTACATATATTTTATATATAGTATATTCTAAATTGAATATATTTTACATATAATCTATTCCATATACAAGTTCTTAGACAATTAATTCTTGATGTTGTATTTTGTATTTGATTTTATTCTGTAACCATATCCTTCTCAGAGAAGACACTTAGGTGTGCTAAAATTCAGTCTCTCCCTCTCTCTAGTTAGATATTCAAAGTTAAGTTTTCCCACAATTGCTGCTAGATAAAGAAAAACTCTGTTCTCAATGCTCTCACAAAACATTATCTCAGCATGTTCTTGAGAGCCAGGACAACCTGACATTTCCCCATTTTTAGCCTTTAAGGTGGTCTTATGTAATTCCCTAATAATCTATAAGTCTGCCTTTATCAGCAACCTCGGGATACATCTAGGACCTGCGAGTTTACAAAGGCATTCCTTAGAGATAGAGAGGTGGCCCTCATAACATCTGGGAGTTATTCCCACTTCCTTTGATGCAACCAATAATAATGTTTCATCTCTGTGATGCTGACCAATTAGATAATTTCTGTTCTGTTCCTTGTTCTACATAAACACATAAAAATGTATTGCCTTCTCAATTCGGGGTCTTCAGGACAGAGAAAGGGCCATTTGAATCATCTTTAATTATCAGGTCACATGCCTTTATTAATAAATAATAGTTCGCTCAGAGAATTGCCTCAGTTTATCCACCTGGTAAATTTCAGTTATAACGGCTCCTTGAGGTCAGGCACAATTTGTTATTTCTTTGTTTCCCATGGACCCATGTCACCTAAAATCAAGCATTAGCAGAGCCTCTCCAAGATAGACTGGCTTTGGCATGGGCCTGGTGAAAGCTTGGGTGTGTATAGACTCACAACCAGTCTTGTAAGTCTAGGAAAGCTTATCCTTTATGAAGTCTATCTAAGTAATGTAAGGATAGTGTTGCCACCTGAAACAATGGAGCGAATACCCATGCTAATGAACCAGTTCTTTCAAAGTTTTCAAGTTAGGCTTGTCTACTTCCACAAACTCTAAAGGGCTGCTGGACTTTTGAACATCTAAAATCCGAATGTTAAAAGCAACATAACCACATCAAGTGTTATATTTGGAGATGTTGTCTTTACTTCACCTATAAAGAGGAATAAAGACAGTCATAGGTTCAAGCCAAAATATACACCTTAACTCCTATCCCAGCTTATACCAGACTGTAGGAACACTCACCTGCAAAAGGTTTATCTAGTTGAACCCAGTCTTTGAAGACAAAATTACAATAGTCCTTTCCATGCCAGAATCGAGTTTCCCCATGGAGCTCTCCAACACCTGTCTGCAAACTACGGATGGATCCCATGTCTGTAAGATGCAGCAGAAAGCATAATTTCAGAAGCTCACCAAGACAGGTCTCAGAAACAGGAGTCATGTATCTTACTATCAAGGTTTCTTAACTTTTTTTGCGTCATGGACTCCCCTTCCCCTTGGCAATCTGGTGAAGCCTATGGACCACTTCTCTAAACATTTTCTAAATTAATAATTAATAATTAAAATAACCTCAGTTAGAGGTCAGTGAAAATAATTTGTCCCATCCAAGAATAGGGAAGCCCTGAAATCTATCAGTAGAACTCGTAGGGTGGGGTACCTGTTGACCCCAAGAAAAGACTCACATAAATGATGCCACCAAAAGGAGAAGAGTCCTGGAATTCAGGGGTTGGTAAAACTGGAGATGGGGAAATTTAGTGCAATTAAGGTATTTAGAGTACTAAAACTCCCAGAACTAGGGCAAAAATTTCAGAGAGGGGCCCCAAGTAGAGGGAGGAGAAGATTTTAGCAGGAGGGGGTAATCCCAGTAATAATCCTTGATATTTCTATAACTAGAAGTATACAGTATGCTGTATGTAGTCAAAACAATGCTGGATCTGGTTTCACTTTCTGGTTCTGTTAATTACTAACTGTGTGACTTTGGATAGGTCACTTGTCTCTCTGGAATGAAATTGCTACACCCATAAAATAAGTAGGGTGAGCTCACAAGATGACCTTTAGGATCCTTCTGGCTTTTCTAGCTATGATCCCATCTCCTTTCAGTTTTTTAAAAAAAGGGGGGCTGATAATAAAAATGGTGGAGAATAGAAAAGGAGATTTAAAACTTTTACAAGCTCATAAAAGCAGAGGAGTAGCTGCCTCTGTAAAAAAAAAAAAATGGATTCTTCTTTCCTAACTCAGTCCTTTACTCAAACCATGGGACTTGATTGTGACATTCAGTCATTAGTGGATTACTGACTGAATTCATTCTATTGAATTGTCAATAAGACTTCTATTGCCTTATAGAAACCAATACTTTTCTAGTACCTATTCAGTTGCTAAGAATCCAGTATATATTATTTGGAAGCTTAAGACTAACTGGAGAATATTTGATAAAAAATTTTTTAAAGTGGGTTAGGATGGGAGAAAGTAGGTTAGGAGAGAGTTAAAGCTTCCTCAATAAAAACAAAGTAAGTGAAATGACCAATGGGTGGGTTTGTATTTATATACATGTCACAGTGTGAGGCTTTCAGACACCAGAACAATAGCTCTCCTACCTGTCAGTAACCTATGAAAATTTATGGCAGCAACAGACAAAAGCATATGGTGGCAGCAGCAGCACATGGCAACATGGGGCAAAGATTTTTTGCAACATTCTCTTGCAAGGGTTGCCAGGACTATACCAGATACAATGACTGAGATAAATGACCACTGGAAGTTTATAGTGCATGTACAACAGAAAAGCAATATGCCAAGGAGTTGGGCAGAATTGTATACAATAGCCAGGGTAATTTGAATGAGCCCCAATGAGGGCACAGATTAAGATCATAATTGTATCTATTCTTAGTAATCTCTTTTAGGTTGACTACTCACATCCTTTAGGAAATCTATGGACAAACATAGGTTAATGGAAACCCAAGACAAAACTGAGAAGCAGAGTAATCTTTGATAAACTTTGATCTTGGAGTTAAGAAGACTTATGTTCAAACTGGACTGTCTGACTATGGGTAAGTCACAGTTAGTGTCCCAGGCAGTGCTCTAATTAGTTAACTAGCTACAAGGTAAACTGTAAATTAAAGGCAAGACCTTAATCTGTGTTGAGGGAGGAAGTTTACGTACTGGGAATTCCCTATACTAATACAAGTCTAGATTTTTTAAAAAAAATCAAAATGGACATTTAAATAAGTTATTATAAATGATTTCAAGTATCCTCCTCTACAACTGGCACTCAACAAATGTTTGAACTGAATTGTTTCATTTCCATAAGTATGAATGTTAAAATGCTAGTGAATCATTTTTTTTTTACCAACCTGTATGAAAAACAAGAAATTTTATTTAAAAGAAGACCCCCAAAAAAGACTAATGATGGGTTAAGTTTTCAAGGAATTCTCCTAGACACACAAACTCCCAGAGGTTAAGGATTGCCTCATTTTTGCATCTGTATCCCTATCACTTAACAAATGTGTGTTGATTGATTGCATCTCACTATTTCATTTTAATACAATAGAGAAAATCCACTCTGGATCTGTGAATTTAGAAACACAAGCACATGCATGCACAAATACTAATTTCAAAACGTAAAATACAGACAACTAGTTATCTACAGGGAAGCATATACATCCAACACATTATTTCAATCAAATAAGCATATTCTACCAGACTCCAGCAGGAAGTCTACTGTACCACAGCAAAACATATCTGATTTGTCACAAAACAGACCTCAAATTCAACATTCAGAACCAAATAATCAATCACTCTACAATCTTGTGCTTGGAACCTGTTGCAACATGGTACCACATGAGAGGCTAATGGTAGGAAGAACTTCATGGGAAGGTTCCTTTTTCTTCTTATTTCCCAATTTCTGCATTATTTCATATGATTATGGGAGGCATGACTATGCCCAGGACACTCTTGCTCATCATTCTGCAGCAGCATTAATCGGATGCCTCTTACTGCCTTACCATGCTCTCTCCTGCTCCCTTGTTCAGGTGCCCAATCTCTTGGAGTTCTTCTGGGTCCTGGGGCATGATGATGTCCTTTGTGGACAGTGAAATTGCACTTTGGCTTTGATTCTGACACAATGGGAGTAAAGGTGTAGTAGAATGGATCCTCAATGGACAATCAGGAAAGCTGGACTCTGGTTCCAGTTCTGAGCATCACTGGCCTTGGGACAGCCTTGGGCAAGACATTTAACCACTCTTGTTCATTGTTTTCATGCCTACCAAGTGAAAAGCTTGAACTAGATGACCTCAAAGACCCCTTCCACATCAAAGATTTTATGTTTGTGTTTAGATGGAAAAATTTGTCTTTATGTTAAGATCTATTTGTTAAGAAAGAGTGAAGTAGTGAGAAGATGTCAAGGTCAGAAGGTCAAGATAGGTATAGGTGCAAAGATATAGCTAGAATTTTTATCTATACATCCATATAAGACAGCATAGCTAGAATAACATTTTCTTCTGAGCATAAACACTGAGAAAGAGAAATTTCTCATTTTCTGTTATTTACTACTTCTCCTTTTCTTCTTTTTGCATCTTCTACTTCTTTCCTTCTTCCTTTTTTTCTTTTTCCTTTCTTCTTCTTCTCTTCCTCTTTCTTCTTTCTCTTTCATCCAAACAACCACCCACAAATACACACACACACTTTTATTACTGAACAATTGTATCTTTCTGCAGTGACTCCATCAGGACAAGGATTTGCAAAAGAAAAAAGGAACAACTCCACTCAAAGTCTAGTAGAGCTTTATCCAATGGGGATGCAATAAGTTAGTGGTTGGTATTGCTCTAAATCATCTTCATTTCTGCAGGATCTTTCCGTGGCTGCTGTGTAGACTGAGGGAGATTAAAAAGATAAAAATTTCAAAGTGCAGATATCTTTTAAGAACAACTTTCCCAGATTAGAGTAGGATATCTCCTAGCATAACTCTATCTGTAATAGAAAAGCATAAACTCATATCCATAATCCTTGATACTTTCCATTCTTATTAATAGGAGCAATATAGCTTTAAATTCTTGTATGATCTCATCTGACCACAGCCTACAACCAAGACTGCTCTTTGCCCATTCAAAACACACATAGTGAAATATAGCCCCCAGTAGTAAAGATCTTAAAGTTCAGTACTTCCCCTTTGCTTCTGGGACGTAACTCTCCTGAATTTTTTTTAATCCTTTGCTCCTGTTGATCACAGTTGCTTGTTTTCATCAGTGGCTCCTCTTCCTTCCTCCAATGCCTGAATGGGGATAGCTCTAAAGAATCTTTTCTTCTCTTCCATATTTCTTCCTTTGGTGACTCTCAGTGATTAACTCCGTCAGTATGTCTCCATAACTATAGACCCAGTGCAACTACTCTCTCAAATTCCAAGCCTTAATTTTGAATTGGATGACCTGTACATATCTCAGACTCAACATATCCAAAGTATAGCTTATTGTTTTCCCCCTATAATCTGCACCTCTTATGAGTTTTTCTATTTCTCTCAAAGGCATCATTATCCTTCTAGTCTCCCAGGTTTACAAGCTTGGTGAATTCCTTGACTCCTTATTCTCACTCATTCCATCCTCTAATCCCTACCGCATCAATGACTAAGTCAGCCTTAGGATATAACCATCCCCATGGGACCAGGAAGCCATTTTGGAGGTGGAGCAGACCAGAGGGTGAGCCAGTAGTAGAGAGTGAGCAATAGGAATGGGTCATCTCAGACATAGCACTTCCAAGCAGTCATTGAGTTGCCTCAGATTGGAGTCATCCCCAGAGGCCAAGCAGCCAGGGTATAGATAGGTATAAGTAGACAGTAAGCAAGCAGAGACTAAACTCTAAACTCCCCTTCTGATTTACACTATTACTATTCTTAAGGGTCCTATAATTTACTGCCTCATATTATATTTTTCCTGCTTCCTACCCTCAAGGACCTTACTGTCTAATGACTATACTCTGATAATTATCCTTCTCCAACACAGAGCCCCCAGAATACCTACCTCCTGCTCAAAATATTCTGTCTGTAAATGTTCACTAAAAACAATCGCTCATGAGTCCCCATCTGTGAGTGACTTCTTCTTTAGTCAGCCAGAGGAATGAAGTCAAAAAGCATAGAAAAGTATTTTAAAAAGATTTTAATGTGGACACTACCTTGCACAGGGGGCAGTTAGCTAGTACAGTGGATAGAGCACCAGGCCCAGAGTCAGGAAAACTGAGTCTGAATCTGGTCTGGGACATGTTCTAGCTGTGTGACCCTGGGCAATTCGCTTAACTCTGCCTCAATTTTCTCATCTGTAAAATGATCTGGATAAGGAATTGGCAATCCACTCCAGTATCTTTACCAAGAAAGCCCTAAATGGGGTCATAGAGGGTCAGACACAACTGAAATGACTCAACAACAACAAAGATGTTCCAGAGACATGAGCATACTCTTGCTGAATGAATGAAAAAATTTCTCTAGCTTCCTCTAGTCATAATTTTAGGTAGGTAGCAACCTTGTTGTAAGAAATTTTTAACAGAAAAATTAAACCTTTCAGCTTAAAAAAGATTTTTGGGGTATTTTTTCCCCTTAGTCAAATCAAATGTATTTACTCTTGCTCAAACTAAAAAGTTTAGCAAATTGTTTTTGAACAAAAGAGCACTAATGAATCAATTCTTTACACAGAAAAACATTAAGGAGACTGAGATTGTCCTGAAATTACATAATTCAGAGGAAAAACAACACATGGAAAATAACAGGAGAAAGAATGATTTAAGAAACCACAATATTTTTTTTAATAGGAATCTGTCACAGTCACCAATCACCTATTAGGATTAATTACAGTCTAGTTTTCTGAATTCTGAGTTAGCAGGAGATTTCACAGTCACATTCCATCTGATTATTACTCATCATCAATGAAAACAAACCCTTAAAATACACTATGCAATTAATTTCTCAGGCTACTGTGCATCCAATTGAAACCAGTGCTACAGAGCAGTCAAGCCTGTTCCTATCCACATGAATAGAACTTGAATGTCCTGAACTGGAATGAGAAGGCTTGATTTTTAATCCTAATTCTGTGACCTTGGACAAGTCATTTTCCCTCAACGAGACTCAGTTTCCCCACCTATAAAATGAAGGTGTTGAACTAGACAGCCTTTAAGGTCCTTTCCAGGTACCAAACTATGATCTTGTGATCAACTCTAACAAGTAACCAATTTTAAATCTTAGGGAGTATTGTCCACTTCTAGACTTGGACCTCACCGGGTTGATGATTTTCAGTTTTTTATGGAGGGGTTTATTCATCAGTGCTGGAAGGGTACTGTTCCTCAATGCTAACTCTGTCGCAGAATCAGATTTAGAGCTGGAAAGGACCATAGAGTCTTTACAATACAATCCCCTCAGTTTACAGATGAGGAACTAAGGGGTTAAATGAGTTGCCCAAAGTCCCATGGGTATAGTGATAGGGTTTGAACCCAGCTCCTCTGACTCCAGCTTCATTGATTTTACCTCCTATCAGCTGAAGCTCAAAGAATGCTCTTTAAGTGAACATTACTACTGACTCCTGTCTTCTTGGACTCATGCTCAAATCTCTCAACCAGCACCTCACTCATTTTTTTCCTCTCACCCTAGCATACAGCCCCATCTTCAGTGTTGATAACCCATCAAACATTCTTCTTTAGCCTTCCTGTCTTCTTAGACAGTTATCTTTAGTTGAGTGACAACTGACAACAGTTGAGTATAAGAATCAGGCCATCACTGCATCAATCCAATCTGCCTCTGAGATAGTGATCCCTCCTGGTCCTTTTCCAAGCCCAAGTTACTCTTCCTTTTTCCGCTAACCCATGGTGTTAGGTTCTCATCCAAAGCTCTAGTACCTGACTCACATCATAGATACCCAGATCATACATTTCCTTCTGACTTCAATGATTTCCCACATTCATTTAGCTTGCCATGGTCCGCAATTTGAATGGTGTCCTCTCAAACGTCATGGAAACAACAAAAGGAGAAATACTGCTGTTTGTATCTGGATAAGTGGAAGTCCCTCAGTCTAGGAAAGATGCAACTGAAATATTCTTTTATTCAAAATGCATATTCAAATCTGCCTCTAACAAATACTGAGCCTAAACAAGTCAGTAACTTTCTCTGACTGAGCCTCAAGCAACTCAAAGACTTATCTATTGCATTACAGATCTGCATAGAGGATACTGAAGAAATCATAGATCCTTGAAATTTTTATTATATTGCAAACTCCCAGAGGGCACACATCTATGTAGGGTATTTTTTTTAACAGTTACCAGCAAAGCATTTGGTATATAGCAGCCACTCAACAATACTTGGTGAATGAATGAAGGGATGAACATTGCATGGATAGCGCACTGATCCAGAAACACAGCACATTTATGGTGACCAGCTGACAGGCAAGAACAAAATGGCAAAGCTTATGGAGAACCTTGCCTGCGTCCCCCTTCACTTACCACCTCCAGAGCCCGCGAGTCTTTGTTCCGACTCGCTGGAATGATGCAAGAATTTCAAGTGGGGCTTTAACCCTCGGATTAAATGCTGGCGACTTCTACAGTGATTAAAATAACCTGGGGAAAGTTGAGACGCTCTTTTTTACAAACACACGGATAGCATCAGATTTGCAATAGGCACTAAAGATCAATATAAAACTGTCCTGGGTCTTTTGTTGGTTGGTTAGCTTTAAGACTTGGCTAGAAATTATGCTATTGATCCATGTTTTCTGGGAAGAGAAACCTTTGGGGATATAAATGACTGAGATCCAGAATAGATAATAAATTGATGAGTTGCAGAGAATCGCAAATGGGCTTATGTAAACCTAATGTACCATTGCTACGTGATGAAAGAAGAGCCAATGTTCTTTGGCCAAGCCTGAGAAATTCTCTTCGTATACCCTCTAGCTCTTTTGTAGCTTCATGTTTTTGTTGTACTACTCTGAGAATACTCAGTGATTCTGCTAGTATTAAGGTGTGCATGTGTGTGTATGTGCGCACCTTCTTGTTTTGATCATTTGGACTGGAAAAAGCATCAACTGATTTGTTTTAAATGAAGCATCACTCCTGAGATACATAATGATACTAGAAAGGGAAGTATATTATGGGCTGTCAGCAGTTTGGAAACTTTACAGGGAGTTGGGCAAATAAAAAACATAGCTTGTTGCTATAGAAATATGAATGGTCAGAGAGACAATAGAAAGGATGACCACTGTTGAAACATACAACCTTCCTCTTGGTAATGAGATGGTGGACTGTGGGTATAGAACATTGTGTCACAGCAACTGTACTGGATGGTGCCTTTTCTATGTCATCTGTTACAAGCAAGGTACCAAGGAGACAGGGAACTATTGGAAAGTGAATACTCCAAAGGATCTGCGATTCAATGCTGCAGATGATAAGTAAATATGGAATAAGAAGAAGAATCAGCATCATAACTGGACTTTTTGATTTTGTGGGGGTTTTGTTTGTTTGTTTGTTTAAAGGAAAGTTCACAGAAGACAAGGACCAAGACTTACTTGAGGCACTATCAAGGCTGCTGATGCTATCAGCATTCTCCAGGTTGTTCCGGTACAGCTGCCGGTAAAGGCTGAATTTGGAGAATTTGCTTCCTTTACCTACACCTTTCATTTTAGAGTCAGAATCATCAGTGCTTTTTGGGAATGGGAGATTGATTTTAAATTCTTTTTTCCCTTTAAGGTTCAAGGCTTCATTGGATTCTCCCATCTCTCCCTGGAGACAAAAAAAGGGCAAAACTTTAAGACACTAGAAATGGGGTACTGTGACAAGTCACCCCCCCCCCCCAATTAAGTCAAAGCTGGCTAAGGTGTAGCATTTATAACTTACCTAAACTCCCAAACAGCTGCCCCAGTGAAGTGTGGAGAGCAGTTATTAACCACATAGCTCTGTCCAAGGACAGACTGGAATGTTTTACTTTAATATATAAAAATCTAGTAAAGTTCGTAATTGGTAGTTACTAATAATCATCCTTTCTTTTGTTTGTATGTGTACCTACAGTACTTAGCACAGTACTTGGCACATCATAAATACTTAATAAATCTGTCTTTCTGTCTTCCCTCCCTTCTTCTTTTCCTCCCTCTCTCCCCCCTTCCTTCCTTCCTTTCTTCCTTTTCCTTCCTCCCTCCTGCCATCCCTTCATGCATTCCTTCCAATATAACTTACATTCACTTGTAACGTAAAGAAAACTAGCCAAACATCACTCCGTATCTTACTGTGATGGAAAGCGTTGACTGTCCCACAAGGACTCGTTTGACACTGCCCACATCAGTCAGCCTGTGTTCATTGTCATCCCATCTTCCATAGGCCAAGTCTATCCCACCAATAAATGCAACTGACTGGTCTATGATAACAAGCTTCTCGTGGTGAGCCCACAAATACACCGTGGAAGAAACATGATCTGGGTGTCTCATGACCTGTGGGGGGAGAAGTCAACAACTAGAAAAGGATTTTCACAAAAAAAGTCAATGTTTCTCCTAACATGCTGCAGCTATAAAATAGATATACAGTTAACAGGCTAAAGCGCTGGAGTACGCTGCACAAATGTGTCAAAGAAAACAACTTTCATTATCAATGCTTAGTGGTAATAATTGATATCTATGTGGTGTTTTATAGTCTATAAATCAATTCACATGCTTTCTCATCAATGGAAGGAAATTATTGGTACTACCCTTTTCACATGCACCCTCGAACCTTCAAAAAAATGAGGGAGCCATTCCTATTGAATCCTTGCCTATGTGTATATTGTTCAGGAAAATCCAGCCTCATTTCATAGCTACCCTATTTTCCCTTTTTTTTAAAAAAAAATGAATTTATTTATTTTTAGTTTTCAACGTTCAATTCCATAAGATTTTAAGTTTCAGATTTTCTCCCCATCTCTCCCCCTCCAGAAGACTATGCATAATTTGATATAGGATCTACATATAAATTCATATTAAACCTATTTTCACATTAGTCATGTTGCAAAGAAGAATTAGAACCGATGGGAAAAATTACAAGAAAGAAAAAAACAGAAAGAGAGAGAGAGAGAGAGAGAGAGAGAGAGAGAGAGAGAGAGAGAGAGAGAGAGAGAGAGAGAGAATGAGAGTAACAATATGCTGCAATCTGCAGACTTCAGACTTCATAGCTCTTTTCTCTGGATGTGGATAGCACTTTCCATCATGACTCTTCTGGAGTTGTCTTATATCCTTGCTTGGCTAAGAAGAGATAAGTCTATCAAAATTAGTCTTTGCACAATGTGAACGTTACTACATACAATGGTCTTCTGGTTTTGCTCGCTTTAATCAACATCAATTCATACAAGTCTTTCCAGGTTTTTCTCAAGTTTGCCTCTCATTTCTTACAGCATAATAGTATTCCATTAATTCATATACTACAACTTGTTCAGCCATTCCCCAACTAATGGGCATGCCCTCAACTTCCAATTCTTTGCCACCACAAAAAGAGCTGCTATAAATATTTTTGTACATGTGGGTTCTTTTCCAATTTGTATGTTCTCTTTGGGATAGAGCCCCAGAAGTGGTATGGCCAGGTCAAAGGATATACACTTTTTATATCCCTTTGGGCTTTGTTCCAAATTGCTCTGCAGAATGGTTGTATCAGTTCACAACTTCACCAACAATGCATTAGTGTTCCAATTTTCCCACATCTTCTCCAGGATTTATCATTTTCCCATTTTGTCATGTTAACCAACCTAGTAAGTGTGATGTGGTATCTCAGAGTTGTTCTGATTTGTATTTCTCTAATCAAAAATGATTTAGGACATTTTTTATGACTATATATGGCTTTAATTTCTTCATCTGAAAGCTGCCCATTCATATCCTTTGACCATTTATCAATTAGGGAATGATTTGCATTTTTATAAATTTAACACAGGTCCCTAGTTTACCTTTTATCAAAGAAAGTCATATCTAATATATGTATACATATATTAACTAAAGTTTGAATATCTACTAAATCTAACAAGGAGAATTCTTACCAACTATATTAATTACAGAATTATTTAGTTAAAAAATTTTGAGAAGTCATTTTCTTAGTGCTTAGTGATCTTGACTTGGAGTTAAGAAGACCTGGGTTCAACTCCTAGATCCAATGAAGTAAAGAAGAATTTCTTAAGCACCAGTTATGTGCTAGATACCACGCTAAGGACCAGTGATGCAAAAAAAAAGGAAAAAACAATTCCTTCCCTCAGGGAGTGCATAGTCTGATGGGGGAAAACATGCAAATAACTCTGCATTCATGATATATACAACATAAATCAGAAATCATCTCAGCGGGAAGATAGATATGTAGCCATGGACAAGTCACTTGAGCTTGTCTGAGCTGTAGCCTCTTCATCTGTAAATTGGGATAAAATAAGCCACTCTTTCCCAGGGAGTATTCTAAGATTCCAATGAGATAATGTATGAAAAGCATTAGACAAGTATGAAGTTAGCTTTATATAATACCAATTGTTCTTACTACTGATTGACCTCGGGCAAGTGACTGAAACTTACAGTATTTTCATCTGTAAAACAAGAGAGTTGCATTTGATGGCTAAAGTTCAGGCCAGCTATTGATCTTCTGATTTTGTTGAGTCATTTTTGTCATGTCTGAATCTGTGACCCCATTCAGGGTTTTCTTGGCAAAGATACTAGAGTGCTTTGCCATTTTCTTCTCCAGTTCATTTTACAGATAAGAAAACTGAGACAAACAAGGTTAAGTGACTTGTTCAGGGTCTCACAACTAGTAAGCGTCTGATGCCAAATCTGAACTCAGGTCCTCCGGACTCCAGGGTTGGCACCTAGCTACCTGGAGACTAAAAAAACAAAATATTACTAGGCTCATTATTTTATGCAACAATAAAGGCGGTCTTACCCTAGTAAAAGAAAAGTGAATTACTGAGACTAGACAACTCACCGCCAACCTCTGCCTTTCAAATTACCTCTGTATAAAATATTCTGATGATTCTCCAAGAGGGTTATTTTTTTTAAGCTCTTAATCATGAGGTTAGTTGCATTAATCATTTGCTTTAGATGGTCTTATAGTCTGTCAAGCCAAAAAAAATCACTGAAAATACAAATGACAGTGTAATTGTCCAGTGGAATATAAGATCCCTGAGGGCAGGAGGTGTTTCATTCTTGTCTTAGAATGCCCAATACCTGGAACATAGTAGGTGCTTAAGAAATGCTTTTGTAAACTAGATTATGGCCAAATTAATATTCACAAAAATTTTAAAACAATATTTGAAAGAAATTGGGTCCTTCTATTATTTCCCCCCTCCTTAATGAAATATATTTTAATCTTGTCTATGCTGACAAGCAGGGGAGACTCCAAACAATTCCATGAGTCAATGGGTATCTCAATGACAAGGTCATAATCCCTAATAGTTTCTAATATTTTGGTACAGAGCCAATGATCACCTGTAATCTCTTATCGCACTTACATTTTGTACCAGGGAGAACACAGATGATGTGTTATTGATAGGAAGGACATGGAAGAAATGCCAAGGGATCTTTTCCCACAGAATTCCTCATTCTAAAAGGGTCCCCTCTTTGAGCTTCAGTCTGGAGAACCTTCCCTAACTTATGGGCTGTTTGCCAGTAGAATATCTGCCAGGATATACATTCTGATCACCTCAGCAGCATACGGAGATCTGGCACTGATATTTAAGGTCTATCCACTAAAAAATAAATCAAGAATGGCTGTCAGTGCTAGGAACATGTTAGCAATGCCCAGGTCACTCAAGTAGCCCCTGAAGACAAGTAATAATTGCAAAGAGACACATTTAGGTTTAATGTCAGGAGAAACTGTCTTAACATTTTTTGTTCTTTACAGGATGGAATGGGCTGCCTTGGGAGGTTGTGGGCTCCCACCATCAGCTTAGCCACTTCACCCTAAGTACCATGGGAGCCTTCCACCTAATTTGCAGCTGAAACCTCTTTGTATGTGTTATATCTCCAATTAAAATGTGAGATTCTTGGTAACAGGAATGGTTTCACTTTTCTGATTATATTCCCAGCTCTTAATACAGTATTTGTATATAGTAAGTGCTTAATAAATGTTTTTTCTTTCATTCATCCATCCAACTATCCATTCATTTATATATGCATTTATTTGTTCATCCATACATCTATCTATCCATTCATTCATTTGTTTATCCATTCCTCTCCATCCCTCAGTGCAGGGCTCCAAGTAAAGGCTGAACGATCACTTGTTGAGTATGAAATGTAGACAACCCTTGCCAGGAAGTGATTTGAACTAAGTGGCCTGTAAAGCCTCTTCCTTCCAACTCTGAGATTCTAAAGTAGGAATTAGTTCTATCAGCACAGGAGCATGGGAATCTCTCTCTCTCTTTCTCTCTCTATCCCTCCTCATCCCCCTTTCTCAGGACTGAATCTGTGGGTTAATTAGTCCAGGGAGCTTCCAAGTGGGGTATCAATGCAAGCAAGCACCTTTTCTGCAACCTACAGTCTTGGATACCTTCCTGGGACACTGAAGGATTCAATGACTTGCCCAGGACCACACAGCCAATAGATAATTAGAAGCAATACTTGAATTAGAAGCAATACATCTTGGTTTTTTGGCTGGAACTCTATCTACTATGTCATGCTGCCTTCCTTTCTCTTTCTAAAGAATAATTTTCAAGGTTAGCTTTTTTGATTTTTTTTTTAAAGATGCACATTGTTCTATTAATAGATGATTGTTACTCCTAACACAAAACGTCTGGGAAAATGATTTTGAATCCCACATAAATGCGGAAAGACTCGTAGCCCATGTTGCAGACCTTTATGTTGGGGTGCAAGCGCATTAAAGTCCTCTTGCTGTATTCACTGTTGATGCCAAGGGCCAGTTCAACCTCTTTGTAGAGCATCACAAATATCCTCACCCCTTGTTGCTGTTAAAAAAGAGAAAAGAAAAATAATTGGAGGCTAAATGTTCTCAGTGGAAAGTCTCCCTCTCCAGATCATTTAAAACCTTTGGCCATTGGGAGCCAACTCATCTTTCCCCTCCCACGCTAGGTTCCAGGCAAAGTGGGTAATGTCCTGTTTCCCATATGCGACAATTCATTTTCCACCTCTATGACTTTGTCTAGATTGTCTACCCTGCCTGGGTTACTCTCCTTCTTCACTTAAGCCTCTCAGAATCTGCGACTCTATTCAGTGTTCAGCTCAAAGGCCACACTCATCACAAAAACTTTCCTGATCCTCCCTATTACTGGCATCTTCCCCACTTGCTGCCCAGCATTTAATTTATGTATATTTTGTGTGTGTGTGTGTGTGTGTGTGTGTGTATATATATATACACACACACACGTATATATGTATATGTGTGTATATATATGTATATGTATATATACATATATGTGTGTATGTATACGTATATTTATATAAGTGTGTGTGTGTTTCCCCGATAGCACTCAAGTTACTTGAGGGCAAAAACTATGGATAAGTCTAATTTTATTAATATTATTGCATACAGTGTTAAATAGGAAAAGGGTGTGTGCAAAATTAAAGATCTATGAAATTACTTAAGTGAGTTATTAATGGTTCATATTTATATAGTGTTTTCAGGATTATTTTCAACTTCGCAAGCACCAGTACTGGAACTATTACCCCCATGTTAGAGCTGGAAAGACTGAGGCATGAAAGGTTAGGTGACTTGTCCAGAGCTCCACAGTTCATGTGTAGCAGAGGCAGGGCTGGAACCTGGGGCCTTCCTCATCCAGTGTCTGCTCTCTATCCATTATACTACACTGCTCATGCCTTTCTCTTTTTTCTTTTCTTTTGCTTATAAAGATTAAAAATAAATATGATCCAAGGGAACATCAAAAAGGAGCCAATTGAACACAACTACAAGACACTTCTCACAAGACAGATCTAAGTAAGTGGAAAAACATCAGTTGCTCATGGGTAGCCAAGTTAATATAATAAAAATGGCAATTCTACCTAAATTAATTTACTTCTTTAGTGCCATACCAATTAAACTATCAGATAATTATTTTCTAGAGCTGGAATAAATAGCATCAAAATTCATCTGGAAGAACAAAAGATCCAGAATATCAAGGGGACTAATGAAAAGAAATGCTAGGGAAGGTGGCCTAGTGCTACCAGATCTCAAATTGTGTTATAAAGGAGCAATTATCAAAACCACTTAGTACTGGCTAAGAAACAGATGGATAGACAAGTGGAATATGCTAGGTACTCAAGACACAGCAGACAATGAATATAGCAATCTACTGTTTGATAAACCCAAGGACCCCAGCTTCTGGGATAAGAACTCACTGCTTGACAAAAATTGCTGGGAGAACTGGATAAAAGTGTGGTGGAAACTAGGCATAGACCCATAGCCTGACACCATACACAAGAATAAAATCCAAATGGGTACATGATCTAGGTATAAAGATTGATACTATGGACAAATTGGTGGAGCAAGGAATAGTGTATTTATCAGATTTATGGAGAAGGGAAGAATTTTTTACTAAAGAAGAGATAGAAAGCATTATGAAGTGCAAGATGGATAATTTTGATTACATTAAACTGAAAAGTTTTTGCACAACCAAACCCAATGCAACCAAAATTCAGAGGGATGTAGAAAACTGGGAAAGAATTTTTATAGCTAATCTCGGGGATAAAGACCTCATTTCTAGAATATATAGAGAAGTGAGTCAAATGTACAAAAATACAAGTCAGTCCTCAATTGATAAATGGTCAAAGGATATGAACAGGCAATTTTCAGAGGAAGAAATTAAAGATATTTATAGTCATATGAAAAAATGCTCTAAATCACCATTGATTAGAGAGATGCAAATCAAAACAACTCTGAGGTACCACATCACACCTATCAGATTGGCAAACATGACAGAACAGGAAGATGATAAATGTTGATGAGGATGTGGGAGAGTTGGAACACTAATACATTGTTGGTGGAGCTGTGAGCTGATCCAACCACTCTGGAGAGCAATTTAGAACTATGCCCAAAGGGCTACAAAAAATGTGCATACCCTTTGACCCAGCAATCATGCTTCTAGGACTGTATCCCTAAGAGATCATAAAAATAGGAAAAGGTCCCACACATACAAAAATATTTATAGCAGCCCTCTTTGTGGTGGCCAAAAACTGGAAATCAAGGGGATACCCATCAATTGGAGAATGGCTGAATAAATTATGGTATATGAATATAATGGAATACTACTGTGCTATAAGAAACAATGAATAGGAAGACTTAGGAGAGACCTAGAAAGACTTATATGATCTGATGCTGAGCGAAAGGAGCTGAACCAGGAGCAACGACCACAGTGTGTGAGAGTTTTTCTGGTAGACTTGGAACTTCATTGCAATGTAAGGACTTAAAAAAAATTCCCAATGGTCTTCTAAGGCAAAATGCCTTCCACATCCAGAGAAAGAACAATAGAATTAAAAAAAAGGAGTGAATCTAAAATAAGTTTCATGAAAGTTATCTAGATACCAAAATATTTATTACAAAATGCTTTGCAGTAACAATGCCAACTATTTGTTATTACAAAACAGAAACAATTCCCTGAGGATGGATTTAAACTTTGGCCTTCCTGACTCCACGTCCAGGTCTCTATCCTCTAGGTAATTTAGGTTACACTCTTCATTTATAAGTCAGAAAATTCAGGGTCAGGGAAATAAATTGATTCACCTCACAGCCACATAGACAGTAATTGTCAGAGGTAGAACTTGAACCCAGGTCATTGGATTCCAGTGTTCTTTCCCCAGTCTCACATTCCCCTTATTTTGGGGTTATTTTTCCTTGAAAAGCAGTAGCAGTTTCAGTCAAAGTGATGTATTGGCAGCCCATTTCTC
The DNA here is from genome assembly GCF_028372415.1 of Notamacropus eugenii. Lineage (NCBI taxonomy): Eukaryota > Metazoa > Chordata > Mammalia > Diprotodontia > Macropodidae > Notamacropus > Notamacropus eugenii. Next base: position 352,569,301 of record NC_092877.1, on the reverse strand, counting down.
ATACGCAGCCCTCCATCTCTCATCTCTGTCACTTTGCCCAAGCCCTATCTCCTGCACTTGGAAAGCAATCCCTCTTCACATCTAGCTGCTGGGATTCTAGGTCTCTTCAAGACTCAGCTCAAGGGCTACCTCTTCCACTGGGCTTTCCTGATGCCCCAGTTAAGAGTGTTACTCCTGGACCTATAGTACTTTGAATTTACTTTGTATGTGCTTTACATTATACTTATCTATCTGTATCCCTCCCCGCCCCTATTACCTTCTATAGAATGTAAGCCCCATCTTCCATTTTGTCTTTGTTTACTGAATGAACAACCTATGGTAAAGGGAGCTCGAAATAGATTCTGGGTGAAGAAGAAGAATAGGCCTGAGATGAACAAACACAGGACACTAGAAGTCTGTACAAAGCCTCCTGAACTCATCCCATCAAAGAACAGGTCTATTCAGATATCAAAGATTGTCCTGTCTCTATCAATTTCACAGACCCTGGGGCCCATTAACACAAGAATAAATATCCTCCCATGACTGCAAAAGTTCATGGATTTAGTGTGTGACTTTCAGGTGCTAAATTATTTAAATGATGGGTGTTTATGAGCATATGAAAATGTCAATTCAGTTTTAAAAATTGATGATCCAGATGTTGCTGGGTCCAGACTAGATGAAGAAAAAGGACAAAGAGACCAATGGATCACAAGGGAAATTAATCTAATGAAATCATCATTTCCTTGGGAGATTTATGCAGTTATCAGTTATTTAATGACAAGTTTCAGAGAGTGTGGATATACATGGAAAGAATAGGATGATCATCACTGGCCACTGTCACCGTCTGAAGAGCAGCCTTGAAGAGCAAAAGAGAAGCCAGGGAACTAACATATCAGAAGATGGTTCAAGTGTCCATGAACCCAATGATGATGGAAACATACAAACCCAAGACCTAGGGGGAGCTGTTGAGAGATAAATATAGAGGACATGGAAGACTCTATGATCTGTGACTCAAACTCCAATCTTGCATTTCCAGTTGTCGATACTCAAAACTAGCTTATTAATTCTGATTTTACTCTTTTCTAATCTGTTCAAGCCTCTCCACATTCCAATCCAAGGGAAGCTCAGTAATTTAGTGGACAGAGTACCCATTTTAGAGTTAGAGGATCTGCCATTTATGACCTGTGGTGCCTCAGGCATGTCACTCCACATCTCTGGTCTCAATTTCCTCAGATGTTAAAAAGGGGGTTAGGTTAGATTCTATCTTAAGCCCCTCCTAGCTCTAAATCTATGTTCCTATGCCACATACCACCATTGGATCACTATTTCTAAAATATAGCTTTGACTACACCCCTTTCTTGCTTATCTTCCTTTAATACAGAATGTCCCCAGGGGTGACTTAAAACAACAGAAGAGAATAAAGAAAATAAAGGAGGTGGGGGAGGGAAGAGATTTGGGAATACTCAATATAGCGAAGGAAAAGGAAGAAAAAGCAGAGCACAAGTCAAGAAGGAGATGGCATATAGCAAAGTGTCATCATGGGTTGTCAGCCCTGACTTAGGAACTTTTATGGTAAGTCCTAGAAAACAAAAGTCCTTCCAAATCACAGTGGAATGGTTATATGCTTAACTTCCTGAACCAAGATAGAGATGATGCTGATAAAGTTCATGGTAATTATCTTCCTTTGTTTCCTTAGCATTTAGCACAATGATGAGCTTATAGAAATGTTTATTGATTGACCATCAGATACATTCTCATTCCATTTAGATTGGCTCAGGTATTACTATATGAGGAAGTAATATATTATTATATGAGGAAGAGTATACAGAATTGGCAGCTAGATGGTGCCATAGTGCATAGAGCATGAGCTTGGAATCAGGAAGACATCTTCATGAGTTCAAATCCGGCCTCAGATGTTTACTAGCTGTATGATCCTGTCTCATCTGTAAAATGAACTGGAGAAGGAAATGACAACCCACTCCAGTATCTTTGCCAGAAAAAGCTGAAATGGGGTCACAAAGAGTCGGACATGACTGAATAATAGCACCAACAAATGTAGTGAATAGAAAATTGGCCTTAGGATCCATGAATACCCAGGTTCAAGTCCTGCCTCTCACACATATTTATTATCAGTGTGACCTTGGGCAAGTCACTTAACTTTTCAGCATTCTAGGCAACTCTCTAAGACTGTGAGTTATAGAGAAAATGTTTGTCTACCCTGGTAGAAGAAGTCCCTCAATGTTAATTCCTCAGACCAGTGAAATCATAGGTCCAATCTTCATCCCTAGCTCTATTACTATATGTCTATAGAGGCATGGATTCAAATCCCATGTCTGACACTGATGACCTAAAGAACCCAGAGCAATTCACTTATCTTGACATGTACCAGGCAGCTCCCAAGGGTCTTAGATTCCTCATGTCTAAAATGGAAAGGTTTGAACTAGATGTTCTCTAAGGTTTGTTGCAAAGTTTTGTTTCATTTTTTTCAGTTGGACAAGGAGTTTCCTTTGTACTTTAGGACTTGGGACTGTAACAACAGCTGACAGGATAAGAGCTGTTAATGGAATGCATTATAAAAGATTCATTCCATAGAGTCAAACATTAATGAAGAAAAATGGTACTACGAGAATGAGACTGTGAACAAGCAGCATATTGCTTTTTGATAAATTATGAGAAAAATAGGGAGATGATTATATTTCTCTACTAATGTCCTATCCCAATGTTGCTTCATGGCTTGATGGTGGCCCTGGCTTCTTAGAGGCTGTGCCAGGGAAACAGGTTTTACAAAGGTGAAAAAGATTTCAGGGAAGTCTCCAGAGATGGAGGATGCAACAGATGTCTAAAGACCAGCCTAGCTAAATTCCGAGAATCCTTCCCCTAGCAGGCTGGGCACCAGGACATGATTTTTTGTATGCGCAGAGAAACTAACAAAGATGGATTCCTTAGAAAGAAGGGTCACTAGATTTTCCAGGAAGGAGTTCATATGCAGAGAACATCATAGAGCCACAAAGTACTAAAGTAAGATTATGTTAAAAATCAGCAGGAATTTTTTGGGGGGTGAGGGGAGCATGACTGTCAAGTACTTACCGCTTTCCGTTTGAGAATATAGTCTAGTCTCCAACGATTTCCTTCTACCACTGGGCGTTTCAGGAAGATTTCTGGACTCAACCTAAAATCAAGTTATAGTCCCAAAGTTATTCAAAGGATTTGTAAAGTCAACTGACCTCTGCTTGTGTCTCAACAATAAGGGAGAAATTCAAGAGCAAACTCATCCCTGTCCTTCCCTTGGTTGGTAAATAGTCTGACCCATATATGGTGGCAATATTAATAATAATAATAAGACACACCATGAATGACATCCAAATGAATTCATCTAACAATATGGCACCAAACAGGCATCAAACAAATGGCTGTCATTTGTATTTGTTTGGGAGAGATAAAGGCATTTATCAAAGGAGCTCGGGACCAGGTCTTAGCCAACAGAAATTACAAAAGGGTTATCAGGGTCCTAAGGGTTAAAAGGATGTCAGATTGACTGAGGAACACAGATTGCACAAGAAAATGGTAGAAGTTGTACAACCTAGCCTAGTAGGCTGCAAAGCATTTAGTGGCTATTAAATGCCTAGAAGAAAATTGACCAGAACTGGAATTCTATGCCCAAAGCTCTTTAGCTTTCACAAACTAACAGCCAACATATTATACAAATACAAACCCCAAAACAGCCTGGAGAATTCAACAAATAAACTTTATTAGGACTGGGGAATTCTTAAAGACCAAAGTGCTACCCACAATCATTTGGACATACCTTCCTGAGTATAGGGATTTTTCATTTATTGTACTTATATCCTCAGGTCTAGCACAGTGCCTGGCTCATGATAAATAAATAAACAAAATTGATTGAGCTAAAAAAAAATTAAGGAAAACATTTTCAATAGATGTAGCCATGCTGAATGTTCAATTTCCAAACTATCTGGAATTAAAAGCTTTTAGAACATACAGCTTTAGTGAAAAATATTAAACCTACATGAAAACAGGCCACCATATATGTCCTCCATGTCTTGTCCGGTACTTGAGATGTCCAAATTAATAAAAGAGCTTGGGTACTTACTTTCCTCTAGTATAGAATCTAGGATCACAAGTTTTTAGGATTAGAAGGGATCCTCCATGTGATCTAGTCCAAATCCCTCATTTTTTGCAGAAGATAATCATCATGGGATCAGGGAAAGAATGTAAGATTTGGAGTCGGGAAGCACTGGTTTCAGATCTTGCCTCTGGGTACTTATTAGCCCTGTATTTTCTCTATATAGAATTATCCCAATATTATCTCCTTCATTAGAATGCGAACTCACATTTCACATTTCTTTATATATCTAATGCTTAGCACAGTGCTTGAAACTCAGTAAAAGCTTAAAAAAGAAGGAAATGTAAATGAGAAATTATGACCAAACTTAGTCCTTAAGCAGGGAATGAAATTGACTTCCTTTCTCAGCAGAAAGGTGAGTGACCATGGGGGAAGCATGTGTACTGGTTGTTTCCTGTTGGGTACATGTTGGGTAGGCGGCTCTTTGGTTATAGCAACTCAATTCCCTTCTTTCTCTTCTTTTCCATTTCTTCCCCAATTGACTTCTGCCCTTGTTCATCGTTATTCCCAAACCGTCCACATTTCTTACTTTGTCCCAAGTCTGGTTCATGATGGGACCGGAGGTGGAAGATGTCTGACTTGGTTAAGGTGGTCCTGACCCAGTAACTCTCCCATCTCTGTCTTTCTCCCTGCCATACTGATCCAGACTTTGCCCTGCACTTCAGAGTTATTTCAAGAGGGCAAGAACATTAACAAATGTAAAGTAATTTGTAGGAATTATGTAGGAGATAGTGCCAACTTCCCTTGAAGGAAGTTGGAGAATCTGAGATAGAGCTAAGGAAAGAGATCATAGTGGACATTGGGACAACCACTGCTGAGGGTCTGCTCCTGAAACTACGGGCTGAATTTATTTCTCAGTGTTTCTTTGGGTAATTATCAACAACATGAAGGCAGTGTGGTTTTCATTTTGCTTAAATACACATATTATTAATATCTGATTTTTTTCCTTGGAGAAATATTAGTCTAACAATCAGTGTCCAAAGAGAATTTCCTTTACCTAATAGGAAGTGTGGGGCAAAGTAGGGAAGATTTTACTTGTGGATATGTTTGAAAGAGAGGCAACTAGGTAGCACAGTGGAAAGAGTTCCAGGCCTGGAGTCAGGAAGACTCACCTCAGACACTTACTAGCTGTGACACTGGACAAGTCCCTTAACACTGTTTGCCTCTATTTTCTCATCTGCAAAATGAACTGGAGAAGGAAATGGTAAACCAGTCTAGGATCTTGGTCAAGAAAACCCCAGATTGACTCATGGAGAGTTGGACACAACTGAACCACAATAACAATTCAGCAACATTGTTGCATCATTGTTAGACTTCATATTAGACCCCATAGTAGGTCTCAGTGTAATACAGATGGGTTTATAGTGTCTAGCATAATTGTTACTCAGGTATTTTAATGACTAAATGGGCTTTCCTAGACTACCCTGGGGAGATAACCATCATGGATAACAAACTATAGTAATAACCATGATGTTGATGATATTCATTTCTCTTATAATAAACCTAGTTTTATGTAAGTTTTGTGAAGTTGTGATTCCCTGTTAACAAATCCAAAAAGCTCTTTCTCATTAAACATATGCAAGATATGGATTGTTTCATTTTTGTCTTTGAATTCTTGGTATCTAACAGTTCCTGACACCTACTAAGTGTCTAATATTGAATTGAACTGAATTGACCCTGGCACTCTCTCTCCCGCTCAAGAGTCTCCTATGGTACATGGTTCAGGACAGGAAGAGTATTCCAGCAGTTGGATAGGTTATCAAGTCTTTTATCCCAAAGTTTAGCATCAAGTGCTCTCTGAATGAATTGTTTTGTGATAATCATTACCCCAGTGCCACTACATGGTGACAGACTGATATATAACTCCTGTTTATTCCAGTTGGTTTGTTGAAGGATATGCGTTACTTCAAGAAATGAATCACAGTTGGGAGGAACTCAGATGACTATCGAGTGTAGGGAGTGTGAAAGCTGCCAACACCTCTTAAGGTACTTCCAGCTTGAAGGACGTGGCCTCAGACCTGCTGAGTTCCTTTCCTCTGCTAACCATCTATTCTCATAACACTACCTCTGGCCACAGGAAGGTTAAAAGATGAATCTTTGACTGTTACGCAATTTGAGTCTGGATTACTCTGGCTTACATGGAGAAAAATCTCTACTTCTGATTTTGGTTGTTATCAGTTAAGCCTCTGTTCTCCATGTGTTCTTGAAGATTTACAAGCACTAACTGGCCAGGATCACACTCCTGCTCATGCCTGAGCACATGCTCAAGGTCTTGAATATGAAGCTACTCTGGGAAGTAAGTCTTTATTCCCATTTTCTCATCCCCATTTTATAGATGAGAAAATTGGGACTGAGAAAAACTAAGTGATTTCCCCCTCAAGAATGAGGGAGGTAGCTTTGATTTCAGAATATGTTTTCACCCATTATTAGTCTCAGAATCATTACTCATCTGAAGGTAGACAGGAGGACAGAAAACATTCAGCACCCTGTCTCTTCAGATACCTAAGAGGCTGGGAATTTGTGCTTTATTTTTCTGCAGGGTCAAGAAGGACATTATTCTTTTTTCAGAAACCAAGAAATGAGTTTTTAATGGCAGCAATTATGGCTAGAGTCTTATTCATGTCTGGGCCTTTACAAGAAGTATTTAAAAAAAAAGAATTGGCTCCTAAATATGGAATTTCATACAGGCCCCTGACTTTAGGGTTTTATTTTGACAATCAAACAAAAACCAGAGCTAACCTCTTGCTTACTAGGTAGGGATGTTATATGGGTGGGGCATGAAAGTAAAAACAATTAAGAAGGGTCCTTCTACTGCAAAAAGTGTTAGATTTGGAGTAAGGAGAGGCCTGGGTTCAAATTCTGGCTCTGACACTTGCCAGTTATGATCATGTACAATACATCTCTGTACGTTGGGTCTTTTCATATGTAAAATGGAATAAACCTGTAACATATCTAGGCCCCAGTTAGTGAGAATAAAGAATCCCTGGGGGAAGGGGAATGCAGTACCACTATTCAAATTTGCACTACATGCTTCCATTGGCCTAGAACCAATGACTATATTTTCAGTAATTATAACTTTGAATGGTGCAAATTGGAACATGTATGACTTCTGCAGGGGACTCGTTATATGTACGGACTGGGACCTAGCTAGAGCTGTACCTCACAGTGTTACTTTGAAGCCCAGAGGAGACAATACATGGAAAGTACTTTACAAATCTTAAAGGGCTATATAAATTCTACAGTTCAGTAAACTGGCAGAATTTGAACTTACGTCTTTCTGACTCCAGTATTGTATACATCACACAGCCTGACCTGGAAATTATTTGTTCACATACTTTGGTACGTCTCTGTGACAAAACATGAGCTTCTTGTCTGCAGAGACTGTATTTGTCACGATAATACGCATTTAATAAATGCTTGTGGATTTGATGACTGAATATTCTTAAAAACTCTAGAACCATTAAATTAGCTATCACGCTATTGTACTGTGTTGTATTATTTTGCATTGTTTTCTATGATACTGTATTGTTCTATATCCTATCATATTATACCACCTACATTCAGGTAGTACTTTTCCCTCTCTATACATGTGGTCTCCCACTGCTTTTAATATGCTTTTGGAAGAAACCATCTTAAAAAAAAAGAGATTTCCAAGAAACTGAATTCTTAGAAGGAAAATAACAACATTTGTTATGGCTGAACACTTCCAAGATGCCTTTTTGGTTTTGGATTTTGCCTGGAAAGGCAGCTAGGCAGGAGCCTAAGTCAAAATACAAAGACTCCAGGAATATACCTTCCTACTATCTGAATGGGTTTTCTATCTGAGGCTTCCACTACTAAATATTACTGGGAGCTGTCACAGACTTAAAATGGAGAGGGAGGGGAAAGGGACGTTAGAAAGCTTGAGCTTAATTCAGAGATAAGGAAGAAGAAATCCATCCTGCATAGCCAATAATCCCAATCATCCTATTTGACATTTCTAATGATGACCCACAAATGTAACTATTGCATCATCCAAGAAACAAGATTCAGAGGGATACGTGGGCTGCAGCTAGCATCAAATGGGAGGGCCAAATGAAGGCTTTGTCATTGAACAGTCACACCCACTTGGCCCTGCAGTCCTCACTCAAGTAAACAGTTGGGCGTCTCTCTTCCAAACCACAGAAAAAGAAATCTCCAAGCTGAAAATATTAAGGCCCTGCCTGGATGCCAAGTTTTCTGAAAAGGCCTTTGACTGAAGACTTGAACTGTGAGTTGGTTCAGACCACTGCCAAACCATCTGGTCGTGATGTTAGTTTCCATAATGCAAGTCTTTTGCACAGGGCCCCACATTGGGGGAAACATGGAATGGGGAGACTTTTGAACCAGATCCCCACTTGCAAATACTAACCACCAATCTGTGATGAAAATCTCTTCTTTAGCTTCTTCCATAGCATTTGCTATGTCTTCAAAATACCCTTTTGCATTAACATACCTGTAAGAAAACAAATAGGTATTTTTTAAAAATTTCACCCAAAAGAAAAACAAATCTCTTATGGCAAAGCATCAGAATTTGTTTTCATTTCAGATTTATGATTTCAGCAGTGTAAAAAAATTCCCATTATAGAGACTCCCTCTATACATGTAAATGAACAACTCATGATCTTGATAACTTTACATCAACAGATATATAGATGACTGCAAGTATGACCCTTACAGTGCAAGAACTGCCTGGAACATTAAGAGTTAAGGGACTTGCCCAGTTAGTATAAGTCAGAGGAAGAATTTGAATCCAGTTTTCCTGACTCTAAAATCCAACCTTGCACCCACCATATATGTCATGCTGGACTCTCTAGTCATGCTATAGGGTTAATAAAAGCAAGAATCAGTTTGACACAACCAGCAAACATGGATGCAAATTTTCATGCTTTTCTTTCTGTTTGAAAGAGTACAGTAAACACAGTAGTGTAATCAGTTCTCCCTAACTGGTTAAAGGACAAACCTGACAAACAACATGCAGAAATAACATTTGCATGTCACAGGTGAAGGTTGGAAAAGTCCTTTTTTCATTCCTTTCTTGTCTGATCCTCATAACAACCCTGTGGGAAAAGAGCTATGGGCTTTCTCATATTTAGGTTAAAGATGAAAGAACTTTTCAACGACTTTCTCCATTGTCATTCAACTAGTTAAGTGTCTGAGGTGGGATTTGAACCTGGGTCTTCCTCTCACTGTTTTATTTCTGAGTCTTGGGTTAGGAAATACTGCCTTGATCTTTTTGGTGATTATAGGTGATGGTTTTAGTTCATGTAAAACAAGGGTGGTTACTAATGATGTTTCTGGGGACTCAGAGGGTGACTTTCTTAGTGGAACTGATAATCTGAGAGTCCTGGAGCCAGAGGTCACTTACCACTAATGGGAGGGTCCTGGCTCTCCACACAAACACAGAAAAGCTCTCTTCTAACACTTTACAATAACCATTAGCCATTAATGAGTGGGTAAGGAAAACAAATTCAACTGAATGTGCTCTGTTATTAGAGGAAAATTAATTGGGAAGTAAATCCTTTTAATATTTGTAAGATCATAGACTTGACCCAGGAAGAGTCCATCTTGTCTAATCCTCTTGTTTTACAGCTGAGGAAATCAAGTCTCAGAGAGTTTGTGTCATTTGTCCAAGACCATGGAAATAAGTGATACAGGTTTTGAACCTAGGCCCTCTAACTCTGAACTCTATAATGGTCTTTTCTACCGATACTACTCTGAGTCTCTAATGTACCAAGAAGAAAAAGTCCAGCATTCTTTCTATATGGCTGAAGGTTAAGAGCAGAGCCTGTAAGATTGAAAACCCATCATAAACTCATCCATTAGAAACAACATTCTTAAGATACCTAAGTAGGAAAATTCATTTCTGCCCGTTCTTGATGGCAAACTCCTTTCAAAAAAAATGAAAGGGAAACACCATCCAAATTTTAAAAGATCATATTAACTCAAGTTATCTGATTATTTTATTATTCTAATTATATTTTAGAATACTAAGGAAAGAAAGCCTTAGATCAAGGGTTCTTGACCTTTTCGTGTGTCATAGACTCCTTTGGCAGTCTGGAAAAATTTAGGGACCCCTTCTAAGAATGATGTTTTTAATTGCATTAAATTAAATACATGGGGTTACAAATGAAGCCAATTATATTGAAACACAGTTCATAGACAGGAAGACTACAATCACCTGTCATTTAATGGTGGGTCTAATAACTGTAGGAATTTCAAAGTAATGACATAAAACAACTGTAAAGTGATATGAAAACATCTGTGATTTCTATTAGTAATAAAGTCAAAAGCTCCACTAATGCTAGTGTGGTTTGTTGCCTACATTCGTAATAGAAAAAAATGCTAATTACAATGAGAGATTATTCAAAATAAAGACATAATTTTTCCCCATTCAAATTCATAGACCCCCGAAACCATGAACATCAGGTTAAAAATGCTGAACCTAGAGGGAAAATTCCTTACCATTTGGCCAAGGTATTCTCCTGGACTGCAGCATAAGATCCAAACCTGTGTTCTTTGAGAAAGTTGGCACCATGTTTCTGGATAAACTCTTCAATGGCCCCACCCCACCATCGTGCATGCCTGTAGCTGTTACATTTCAAAATCAGTGTCCTACAAAGAGAATGAGAAATGGGGTTTAGAGGATGTAAATGATGCCTTGTGTTCCATTTCTACAATGGAATTGCTATTCTGAGGATGTAGACTGAGGATTAAATGTATCATGCAATATTCCCATAGTACCTACATTTTAATGAGATAGGAATTTCACACCACCAGCCATGAGGAAATTCTCTCCACTAATGCAGATCAGCAGCTGAAACTTAGGGTCTTAGAAAATTTCTTGGGGGCACTAAGAGGTTAAGTTATTTTCCTAGGTTAAGTAAATTTTCTAGGGTCACACAGCCAGGATATGTCAAAAGTGGGACATGAAAGTGGGTCTTTCTGTCTCTGAGGCTGGTTCTCTATCCATCTCCATTTCTCTCTCTCTCTCTCTCTCTCTCTCTCTCTCTCTCTCTCTCTCTCTCTCTCTCTCTCTCTCTCTCTCTCTCTCCCTCCCTCCCTCCCTCTCTCTCTCTCTCTCTCTCTGTCTCTCTCTCTCTCTCTGTCTCTCTCTCTCTCTCTCTCTCTCTCTCTCTCTCTCTCTCTCTCTCTCTCTCTCTCCATCCCTCCCTCCCTCCTTTTCTGTCTCTTTTTCTATTGACGGCTATCACTCAAAAATGGATGTACATGTCACTAAAATACTTGTAAATATCAATATTCCTTCCAGGGAAACAAATCATTCCCCATCCATCCCAGATTGTCCTGTGCAACTCTTGTCTATCTCTCCCATAACTTTAACATAATGGCTCTCCCATAGTCCTGACATCTTGGTCAAGATGCTCCATTGGTCATCCTTATCTCTTAACTAGGCTATCTACTGTTTCAATCATGCATTCTTTTAATGACATCGATCCATGTAGATGCTATTAATTCCTAAACAGGACCAAAACTTTTCAAAATGCATAAGACAAGTGAGAGATCAATATTTGAAAATATTGAAAGTAGCTAAAAATTCTCACCTCGAAAGATTATCAATTCGGAGCCCATATTTTGTGTCAGTTTCCTTCTTCCCCATCTTAATACTGAATTCTTTGTCTACTAAAAGGACAAAAGCAATGGCTCCACTGTCGGGCTTCATGTAAAGTAAGAAGGAATCTTTCACTATTAACCACCTGCAAGGACATACAGAAGTTTCATAGAATCAAAGGAAACAATACACCTTTATCATGATATAACCTGGGGCTTTACTAAAAGGCAAACAAAGGGAAGGAATAAGAATTTCTCAAGTGCCAACTATGTGCCAAGCATTGTTCTAAGTGATTTACAAATACTATCTCACTTGATAACAATTATTATTTCAATTTCACAGTTAAGGAAATTGAGGCAGACAGAGGTTAAGTGACTTGTGCCAGAGTCACCCAACTAATAAGTATCTGAAAGTGGACTTGAACTTAGGTCTTCCTGACTCTAGGCACAGTGATCTATGTGTTCGTCCATCTAGCTGCTGATACTAAAAGCATTATAACAGAGGACTGGACTTTGTTCAATTAATCTAGAAAACCCATCATCGTATGACCATTCTGCTTTGCATGTCCTTGTTGACCACAAACTACAAATTGTCTTCAAAATTCATAGCAAATCATTCTCAATGGATGTTATTCAATGGAGTAACTCAATGGAGTTAAAAATTAAGAGAGGTATTAATCAAATAGTAAAGATAGATATATTACGTTGCCATCCATCAGCAAAGGATTAGAAGCACAGCTGAGAAATACACATGACATAGATGAGAAGGTGTGGACAGACTATAATCTGTACCAAAGGGAGAAGGCCCCCAAAAAACAATATCACAATCAATATATACTTACATGCAATTTGCAGGGGTGGAGGGGAGGGGCAGGGGATCAGACTGGTGATTTCACTAATGGTGAAACTCCCTGTACCAATATATATGTGACCTAATTTTTTTTTTGAGGCAATCTTGTTTAAGTGACTTGCTTAGGCTCACACAGCTGGTAATTGTCTAAGGCTGGATTTGAACTCTGGTCCTCTTGACTCCAGGGCCAGAGATCTATCCACTACATCACCTAGCTGCCCCTCATGTGACCTATTTTTAAACTGGCATCTACTCTGAAAATTAGAGAATTGTCTTAGGGCATTACGAAGTTTTGCCCATTTGGGTTTTTTGTACATCTGGTATTTTATTGTTTTTGGTTTTAAGTGAAAGATGATGCTATGTTAGCCTGCAAATGAATTGTGCAGTGAACTCTGACGTGTTGGGGGGATTGGTGGGCAGGATAAGAAGGTGGTGATGGATTACAATCTCGGCCACTAGAGGGTGTACACATGTCAGTGAGCTCCCAGAGCAATTCCAATATGAAAATGTCTTCATTTAAAATTAATATTATGCATTTTAAGAAACAGCCCTGGCTCTGGAGGCAGAGGACTGGGTTCAAATCCAACCTACCTATATGATCTTGATCAAATTACCTAACCTCCCTGGGCCTCAGTTTTCTCCCCTGAAAAATGAAGGGGGTCAGACTAGATGTTGTCTGAGGACCGTTCCAGTTCTTCAATTTTGTCTCTATTATCAGGATCACCTAGTACAGTGACTGGTATATAGTAGGTGTTTAATAAATGCTTCATGGATCAATTGATCTTTGCTCCTTCCCTCTCTCATACTCACAGATGATCATTTGTTAAGTCATGCTGACTCTTCTCAGCAATACCTCTGACATGTTTCCCTTCCACTCATGTCACAAACATCCCTGCTCAGGTCCCCATACCTCTCACTTGGACAATTGTGCAGTTGGGTTCCCTCTTACCTTTCCAGCCTGATACACTGGCCACCCTGGTTCTGTTTCCTGCACATGACATTCCATCTTTCATCTCCAACTCCATTTTTGGGCACACTCTGATCTCCATGCCTAGGATTTTCTGTTTCCTCACCTCTGCCTCTTGGGACTCTCCCTTCCTTCAAGGCTGAGATCAATCTCACTGCCTGCGAGAAGCATTTCCTGATTCCCTCAGTGGTCAGCACAACAAATGTCCCTATTTATCCTTCACCTCAGTAAAATCTAAGTATCTTGAGGGATGACTACCATTTCACCTTTGGTTTCAATATCCCCAGCGCCTTGCACAAGGTAGGTAGTTAATAAATGCTTACTGAACTGTTGGACTGAATTATTATACTACCTGCTCTATAAGATTTTACAGTGGCAAGGCAATTTCATGTTTTTGACCTTAATGGTGTTTCATAACAACTGTGTGAGGTCTTTAGGGCAAGATTTGTGATTTCACTGCCTAGGAAGTGCCTTATGAGGAAACTCCCTCCACCCATGCTCTCTGCAACATACAAACAGTGACTTGCCTAGGACATGGAGGGGTTAAGTGACTTGATTAACATGACCAGTAGTGGTAATAATAATAGATAGCATTTCTATAACACCTCAAAGTTTGCAAAGTACTTTATAAATAATATCTCATTTTATCGTTACAACAACCCTCGGAGGGGGGATGCTATTATTATCTCCATCTGACAAATAAGGAAACTGAGATAGAGGTTGTGTGACTTGCTCAGGGTCACATAGCTAATATGCATCTCAGAATCTGAACTCAGATCATCCTGATTCCAAGTCCAGTGTTCTAGCCACTGTGCCCCTTACTTGCTTCTACATTTCTGACACCGAGAAATACCATGCCATGCTACTCCTCTCTGCAGTAAAAATATTTTGTCTCTATTTTATAGATGAATGTCACTGCTAAGTGGTCAAAATAAGTGAAAAAGCTAAGGCTCAAAGGCAAAGGAATTGCTCCAGAAGTTGGTGCTCTTTCTCTTGTACCATGATACCTCCCTCAATCTTGTTTTGCCTTCAGATCTCTGATGACGACATTATTATTAACACAAGTCCTACCAATGAAGGCATAAATCACGGTGATTGCCATACTCAAGGAACACTCTCCTGACAGGTATGGATCACTTCAATGACCTGTGTGTGACAGAGGCAGTCTTGTTAATGAGTGAATGAGTATCAGCCAGTCAGAAGATAATATTCACTGATCTACTGACACATCCCATAATACTCAATCACTGGATGAACTCACAGTTCAGTAAAGCAAATGTCTGCAATTATGTGGCAACAGCCACCCAGCCTTCTCTTCTGGGCCAAAATTCAAGCTCTAAGACACTCCTAGTTTCAGGGGAACACTATAGTTTTGAAACTCAAACATTCCAGTGGAATTGGGATGCAAAGTGGTTGTTCTAGCTTCCCTGGGAAAAGGCTGAGTGGGAGAAGGAGTCAAACAATGACTCTTGTGGAAGAAGGAAAAGGCATTGTAAAGGAGGTGCAGAACTGGGAATAATGCACAAGATTCATTTGGGGAGGGAAAATTTGGATCAGCTTGGGAAGCTGTAGGAGGAGCAGAAGAGGACTACAGCTGATGTCAAAGGAAGAGGAAGTGGAGGATGTAATAAAGACTAAGCAGAGGGGTAAACTAGGTGGCACAAACTAGGGGCAAACTAGAGAACAGGCTCTGGAGGACCAGAGCTCAAATCTGGCCTCATACACTTACACTGAGCAAATCACTTAACCCGAACTGCCTCAAAAAAAAATTTTTTTTAAAGGTTGAGTAGGACAGATGGGTAAGACAGAGTCAGAAGTTACTAAGACAAGGAAAAAGAAGATGGATATGGGGGTCAAGATGCTAACAAGTGACATATCTGAAGTTGAAAACACCCACCAGCAATTCACTGAAGCATTTCTCCAAGGGACAAAGAAAGTATGCTTTCACTAGCAGGAAATGGGGGGGCGAGGAGCTTTTGGCAGTGGCTGTCATGGAGGATGCCATATTTGTATTTCTCTCACAGCCAAGTGACTTGTCTCTGCTCAAAGCCTAACAGGGTCTCCCTCCTAGAAGATCTGGGTGCTTGAAGAAAGCCTTTCTACTCTCAAGGTTATCAGAGAGAATGTAGCATCCCTTTAAAAAAGGCAAGATGAATTTCATGTTAAAAAACAAAGATGAAAGAAAAAAGGATATGATGAGGCAGAGGGCAATACTGATGTTCCAGGAGGCTGGAAGGCAGGAAAATGTCACACATAGAAGGGGGAGTAAATGTCAGGGATAAATGAAAATGATGATGATCATGATGATGACAGAGAGAGAAAGACAGAGAGAGACAGAGGGAGAGAGACAGAGATAGAGAGAGAGAGACAGGGAGAGAGAGACAGAAAGAGAGAGAGAGAGAGAGAGAGAGAGAGAGATTGCATTCATATAGTAGTGATGTGCCAGGTACTATGCTTTACAAATATTATCTCATTAGAAACTCAAACAACAATCCTGGGAGGTAGGTACTATTATTTCTCCCTCTTTAAAGTTGAGGAAACTGTGGCAGACAGAGGGAGACTTGCCCAGGGTTGCATAGCTAAGTAAGTGTTTGAGGCTGAATTTTGACTCAGATCTTCTTGATTCCAGGGCCAGTGTAAATATATAATGTGTGTTATGTATATATACATATGTGTGTGTAAACACACATATGTTATCCACATATATAAAAGGGATAAGGCTACAAAAATGGAATGCGCTACCTCAAGGAGCAGCGCAAGTAGTACATCTCTGTCACTGGACATCTATAAACTCTAGCCAGATGACCATTTGTCAGGGATGATGCAGCTTAGACTAATGCAATGGGAAAGGCTGGATGAAACGACTAATGAGGATACCCTTTGATACTGCAGTTCTCTGATTTTAATCCATCCCCCATGTTGTAGGCAAAACTACAAGTAAGTCATTCTTGATCAATGAGCACTTGACCCACAGGTGGCCCTTGGTGATGAGAGAGGAAGGAAGGATGGAGCTAGACCATGAGAGGGAGCAGCTGCTGGTCATTCCACGGTGATGATGATAATAAACACATAGTTTCAGGTGAAGAGAGCTCATCCTGCACAGGTCAGCAGAGGTAACTATTTGTTGACCTGATACAAACAGAGAGAGACCTTCCCACGGAATGTGCCCAGGGGGTGACAAAGAATTTCCAAAGACCTGTTGAACTAGATGATTGCTTCCCACTTCCCATTTCTGATTCATGTGGAAGGTGGGGGTGAGGTGGCAAAAAGAATATGGAGTAAGAAGTCTTGGACAAGAAACTGAGGAAAACTCTTCAGGGCGGACAACTGGTTTCTATAACTGCTGTCATTCAAAGGTCAGCACTTGAGAAAAGCCAGTAGACTGTGGAAATGAACATGACATTTAAGGAGATGGGGTCCCATACCAGGACTTGGATTTGGAGGATTACAGTTTAAATGACAAATTAATAGCTTCCTAACTAGGAGTGGGGTGTACCTAACAAGGGATAATAAATAATATAACATAATATAAATGATAATAATAACTGGATTTAAAAATATTACAAATACTACCTCATTTTATTCTCATGATAACCCTGGATGAGGAGTGTTTTAATTATCTACTTTTTACAGATGAGGAAACTAAGAAACAAGTTAAATGATTTACTCAGGGCCACAAAGCTAGTAAATAACTGAGACTAAACTTGAACTCAGGTCTTTCCTACTCTCAGTTCAGTCTATCTGCTGTACCACCTAGCTACCTATTTACCTAGAATCTTATAAATCTAATCTGAAAAGGAAAGAAAACTGAGACAACTCCATTTCAACAAGCTGGACATCACAGAACATGGCTATCATGTGCAAATAGATATCCAAAAAAGCCATAGATATCCAGAAGATCTCAGGAAGCAAAAGTCAGGAAAAGAGCATAAAATAAAAGACATGGCAGAATTACGTCTATACGTAAATATTCAGTTACAAGTACCATGAGCTACACTCATTATCTCAATGAAGCAAAAAGCACCTCGTAGGTATCACTCAGAATTAGTGGAATAAGACCCATGGCTCTGGAGGGGTATACTTTATGTCAAAGGAATAGGACAGTAAAAAGTGTTCAGGGGTGGAAATAACACCATATAGTAGGAAGATTTACTGAAATGAAGAAATCTAGGAAGAAAGAGGGAGGAGCATGGTAGCATTAACTGTGGCAGGGACCAAAGTGCTATTGTCAATGGAGTGTACTACAGACCACCTGGACAGAAAGAGAAATAAACGACTTTTGATAAATGCTAAGTGAATAAACACAAATTCATTTAAATACAAGGTAGTCTGGGAGGGAGGGTGGGCACTAGAAATCGGTATCTGAGTTGCATCTTGAAGGAAGAAAGAGATTCTCTGAGGCACAAGGGGAAAGATGAGTACCTTCTTCCCCTCAAGGGGATGGCCAGAGGAAAGGCACCATCTCTGGACATGGAGGAGCAGAGAGAAGGTCAGTATGGCCGAATCACAGCATTCAGGACGGGGAGTAAAAGTGTTCAATGAGACTGGAACAATAGGGTGGGATCAGGTGGCCAGAGACTTTAAAAACTAAATAGAAGAGTCTATAGTATGTAGAGTATATAGTAAGTCTTTCAAAAGAAACACTTGCTAAATGTTGAACATATGCAAGGACTGTTTAATTCTGGGAATGTGTACTCCCTAGTGCCTAGCACAGTGCCACAGAATAAGTGCTTAATGAATCCTTGTTGACTGATGAATGCCCTGGGAATCCCCTGATAACCTGACTCATTTGACCTTTCCAGTCTTCTTTTTTACAGCTTAGTTCCCACCACATACTCTATGATCCAGTGATTTTGGCCACCTTGCTGTTCCTCAAACAAGACACTCCATCTCTCAATTTCTCTCATTTTCACCATCTCTCCCCATACCGTGTCTAGGTTTCTTTCCCTTCTCCCTTTCACCTTTTGGCTCCCATGACTTCTTTCAAATCTCAGCTAAAATTCAGCCTTCTAAAAGATGGCTTTCCTGGGCCCCCTTAATCTTAGTTGCTTCCCTCAGTGATTATGTCCCATGTATCCTGCCAATACCTGGTTTTTATGTAATTGTAGGCATGATGACTCTTCATGAACCCATGGAGCATAGCATGCCAATATTGTCTATGGGGTTTTCTTGGCAAGGACGCTGGAATGGTTGTCATTTCCTTCTCCAGCTCATTTTACAGATGAGGAAACTGAGGCAAACCAGGTTAAGTGACTTGCCCAGGGTCACACAGCTAATAAATATCTGAGGTCACATTTGAGCTCAGGTCTTCCTGGCTCCAGGCCCAACATTCTATACACTGAGCCACCTAGCTGCTTGCTTATCTCCCATTCCCACAAGACTGTGAGCTCCCTGAAGACAAGACCTGTTTTTGCCCTTTCTGTTTCCCCAACGCTTGGTTCTTAAAATGTTTGACAACACACATATTTCACATTCAGGGAAGGGGGGGACATGTATAGAAGAGGGAAATAAATCCAGATAATGGATTATGCATATAAAAGCAGGAGGGCAATGTAAAGAATAAACTGACTTTGGAGAGTAAGGCTAAGGAAAACAATTTTTAGCTTTATTGGGGAAAAAAATGGAACAAAAAGATGAATAGACAGGGAAGCTGCTTGGGAGTGATGAAACAATAACAAGGCAAAGCAGAGCTTTGCAGTTCTCTATTTCCTTCTGTTTTCTCTGTCATGGAGAAGGATCTTTGGGCTGGAGATAACAAAAATAACTAGGAAGGAACTGATATCTAACACAAATGTAGAGTTTATAAATTCCTCACTTTGCTGGCCTTGGTGCATTCCAGGCACCAGGCCCAGATGAACCACATCCCTGGGTACTGACAGCACTGGCAGATGTGATGGTTGAATCCCTATGAATAATCTCTGGAAGACTATGGAGAATGGGAGAGGTAGCCCAGTATTGGAGAAGGGCAGATGTCCTAGTTTTCTAAAAAGAGACATCTCCAAGTCAGCAGGCCAGTGGGCCTGGGAGTCTCCAAACAGTAGACCAGAGAGCCTAGGAGTCTCCAAACAGTAGACCAGAGAGCCTAGGAGTCTCCAAACAGGAGACCAGTGGGCCTGACTTTGATCCTGCCAAAATTCAAGAAGATTTTATTAAGGGCATCCCCTGGTGAATATTCTGAATATGAAGCAGCACTTAAAATAAGCCATCATGACTTCTTCTATAAGAAGTCATGCCACACCAACACGTCTCATTTTTGACAGTTACTATACTAGACCAAGGACTTTCATGTATAAGAAAGAATAAACTTGTTCTGTTGACCCTAGAGCTACAAATACAGGGTGGAAGGTGCAAAGAGGGAGTTAGACTTGATGTCATTGACAATAAAAAGACTACAAGTGGATGCTATTCACAAATGGAATGAACTGTCTAGAGAGGTGGTTGATTTCTTCCTCAATGGAAGTGTTCAAGATAAGGCTGGATGACCACTGGTCAGGTATGCTATAGTGGGGATTCTAGGTCAGTTACAGACAGGACAAGATGGCTTCTGGCGTGTTTTCATTCCCTGAGATTAAGACATGCAGAGTATATCTCGTTTAGCTTGTTTGTTTTTGAGAGAAAGGAGAGAGGAGGTGAAACTCTGAAATAGCTCAAAACAGGATGATGGGATTGTGAACGTGCTATACTTTTGACCACCATGCCCCATTCCCTTGCTTTTCCTCTTAGGTTATCTCTACCCCTATTTATGTGGAAGTTACTTGAGGTCAGGATTCTTTCTTTTTGCTTGCTATTTGTATAACCCCAAAGCTTAGCACAATGCATGGCATACAGTAAGAGCTTAATAAATGCTTGCTTCTTGCCTCTTTACATGTGAAAGCAAGGTTCATAATTGGATAAAAGATGAGGGAGGTGAGAGGAGGGTAGGTGGTTATAAGATAAAAGTTTTTGGTAACTCGTCTCCGAGTTACCATGATAGTTATAATGAATGGGCTACTTGGGGAACTAGGTGGTTCCTGGTGTGGACAAATCTTCCCACAAAGTTGTACAAGACATTCTCATTTATTCATTGAATAACCATCATTGGTACAGGAAACTCCTAGATGAGGAAATTCCGTCTATTGATGCAGGCTGACATTTTCTCTATAACATAGTCTTAAAGAACCACCCAGGGGTTAAGTCACTTGCTCAGGTTCACAAAGCCAGTAGATATCAGAGGGGTGATTTGAACCCAGAGCTTTCTGGCTCTGAGACTGATATTCTCGATCTATTATGTCATACCAACTCTCACATATACATAAAATAATTTCAGAATAATGATTTTAAGACAGTGTGCACTATTAACAAGGACTCTTGAGTAAAGTATGGCACATATCACAAAATACAAACTCTCCGAAGCTAAGCATTCAGGGATGGGATAGATGAGGTACAGTCAGTGTCAGTGCATTTATTATGCACCTACTGTGTGCCAAGCACAAAGTAGAATTGAAGTAACTCCAAAGAAATGTGAGATGTACAAATTTAAAGAATCCACCTCAAATATTCACATGGACTATTTGTGCCTGACCTATGGTAGAGCATTCCAACCTCATACTGGTAACGCTATAACTTGCCTCCAGCATAGTGATGCCATTTTGGACAAAAGACAACAACCAACCACCCAACTATGTGCCAGGCACCTTGAGAGGTACTGAAGACAAAAACTGACAGAAATGAAACTCTTCCTGCCCTTAAAGAGTTTACATTGGGTATTAAGCATTTGCCTTTTTCCATCATGCCAGACTCCATTGTACAAAGCAACAAAGGCCCAAGAATCCATCGGACATACTAAATTCTCTCTATAACATATTGATATGTGTGTGTGTATATATAATGTATGTAATAATGTGGTATATATAATGTCATATGTATATATAATGCACATGTATACATGTGTAATCTAATATGGATATATAATGTAACATACATAATATACATATAAAATTTAACATATAATAAAACCATATACACTATAAGTATACATAAAATGGTGCCACGGCTATTGGCAGGGAAAGTGAGACACCCTGGGAGCCTCTGATATCCCTTGCTACACTAAAATTCTATCATTCTGTTTGAAAATTTACTAACTGGTTTGCGTTTCTTTCTTCTTGGTTTATGGCCATTCTAAGAATAAAGACTAAGGGCCCAGGAGGGTTATTATGAGCAGCACAATAAAGGGGTGGTCACCGCCAGGTGTCAGATAATTTTCAAAGTGACTCATGCCTTTGCCAACTAAACCATCTGTTGTATGGGAAATGTTCTCCCTGAATCCGCCCGGAAGACACCATCATTCTCCCCATTTGATATTCTTGTTATTCTTAATTTATAAAGCACACTCAGGAAATGTTTAATAATACGGAACTGTGGCTCCAATCAACTTGGAAAATGTTGTTGCTGTTTATGTTAAAGTGAAGGCACATTCCTTCCCTTGGATAATTAAATCAGCAGGGGCTCTTGAGCAATGTCATTGAGGCCGGCAGTCATCTATACATAGGAATGGTGAGAACATTTTTAAAGTAATTTCATTTTCCCCATAAATTAGTTCATGTGAAGCTAGACTTAAATCTTCCAGGGTAATATTTTCCTAAAAATTCATTTTAAGTCAATTAGATAAACATTTCAATTCACTGCCATTATTATTTTTTTAAACTAAGCTTTTCCTATGTATCAGAGACATGAAGACAAAAAAGGAAAACTATTCCCTGCCCTCAAAGAGCTTATATTCAACATGTAACAAGTGCATCTCTCTAGTGTGACTTCTTGTGACTAGGATGGAAAGCATTGTAAGAACCCAACAATGTGTTTGAGAAAATAGAGGATCGTGACATGATGACTGTCCAAATGGCTCTTTTGCTTGGGATTATGCTATGAAAAGCTATGAGTAGGTTGATAGAGAAGGCTGCCAACATATCAATGGTTTCAGATATAAATTTCAAGACAGCAAAGTAGGAATATTCATGAGGAAACTTGTTTCATGGGATCATAGCTTTTATTTACATAGGAACATCTGATTGGAGGGCTCCTCCAAGACCCTCCATGGAGGGGGCTTGGGGTAGTCATTTCTCACTTCTCTCCAGGATCCCCTCCAGACTCTCTCTACCACACCCACCACCTCCCTCTCCTCCTTTAATCTCCCTTTTATGTGTTCTCTTCCCCCACTAGAATGTCAGTTCTTTGAGCACAGGTACCATTTTTCTTTCTGTGTATAATTGAGTCAGACAGGACTGGATGACTGAACAACAAAACAGTTGGATGCCCAGCACGAAGCACAGTGCCTGGCATGTAGTAAGAGCTGGATAAAGACTGGCTGGCTGTTTCCTTGACTAAGAGGCGGAAGAGACCTCAGAGGCCATCTAGTTGAAATCCCTCATTTCACAGATGTAGAAACTGAGGCCCCAATAAAAGTAAGGGGAAGAGCCAGGAACTAAAGCCAACCCTGGTTTCATCTTTCAAAAACTCAACACCTATGAAAAGGTCTTTTGAAAATACTGCTGGTATGCAATCATAATTTTCAACAATAAAAGGAACCCAAATAAGAAATGAGTATCAACTTGAATACACCTAAGTGTCTGCTTGAATTGGGGTTTTTGCCATTATTTACATTCTAAAATATCTGTTTCTAAATCAATTTTATTGTCAGACATATCTGCAAAGACTATATTAAATTAAATGCCAATATGAGAAAAATGGCAAGGCCTAAAGGAAAGCCTGAAGCGTATGGCATAGTTCTTCTATGGAGGTTTGATGGCAGGACATAGACAGGCTCTACCCCAATCAAGATGGAAGGGTCCATTTATCAAAACATAGAAGAGCTCCCAGAGCTTACCTCTTGGACCATCTATAGCAGGCTCTTCCATGGCCACAGCAGTTCAGACCTGGTATTCGGTGTCCTCCAGATCTTTTCATTATCATGCCCTCTCTGAAATAATTCCAATAATTTACATTTATAAATTTCATCATGAATTTGAAGTTGTCAAAGAGTTACACTTATACATCACCTTATTGGTGCTTCCTAACAACCTTGTGAAGGAGGTTCTACAGGTGTTACTATCCCCATTTTAAACTGAGTCTCAGAGAAAGGGAAGTGATTTACCCAAGATCACTCATCTGAGTAACGTCTGAGGTGAGAACCTAGGTCTTCCTGCATGGGATACAAGGTGGTAAAGTAGATAGAGCACTAGGCATGGGACCAGAAGTCACGGTTCAAATACTGCCTCACATGCTATCTAGCTATGTGACTCTTGGCAAGTCATCTAACCAGTGCCTGCTTCAGTTTCCTCATTTGTAAAATGGGAATAATAACACTAACTTCCCAGGGTTGATGTGAATATTAAATGACATAATATTTTTCAAGTGTTTTGCAAACCTTGAAGTGCTATATAAACGCTATTCATGTTAATATTATTACCACCACCACCACCTTGAAGTCCATCGTTCTATCCACTCTGGCAAACTTCCTTTTATCACAAAAGAAATGTTAAATGGATCAGTGTACTTTAATTTGTCACTAAGGTCAATCTGGCCTGACAATTTAGACTTGGAGAGGCTTGGTTTCTTTTCCTCGATGTCCCTCTTAGATTGTTTTGTACTTGACCTGAATGCTGGGTTATGTCTTATTAACACCAATCATATAACTTTAAATAGAGCTTTGAAGTTTGCAAAGCACTTTGCAAATGTCTCTCTCAATGCTGATAATAACTCTGGGAGATAAGGTGCTATTATTATCCCCACTTTACAGATGAGGAAATCGAAGCAATGGTTAGGTGACTAGCCACAGCTGGTGGCGTCTGAGGTTGGACTGAACCTCAGGTCTTCCTGATTCCAAACTCGGTTCTCTAGGCACTGTGGCACCACCAGGGAGAGTGATTCTTGTGATTCCTATAAAGCTACTACAAGATATAAAAGGACTGGGGAGTAGATAATCCCTAAGGGTTCTCCCTGTTCTAAACCTTCTGACTCCTGAACATAGGTCAAACAGAAAAGTTAGTAGCAAAAGATGCATAAAACTGGTCTCAAGGGAAACACATACACACACACACACACACACACACACACACACACACACACACACACACACACACACACACACACACATACACTTAGCAAAGCCAAACTCTTTATAACAAGATATTCTCCCAGTACAAGAGATTAAAAGTTGGAGAAATAGATCGTCCTTTTTCTAGTCTATACTACGTACACAAAAATGACTTTCAAATACCTAGCCCACGGAGAGGATCCTCTTGTAGGATCCCCAAAAAGAAAGGACTCTTATTTGCTGTATTTCAATCCAACCCTCACCCTTCCCCCACTCCCCCAACCCACCCACACTGTCCAGCTGCAACCAACAGCTTGCAGTGTACTCTGGGATTAAAAAAAGGAAATCTCGGCACCAAGCACACTTTGGAGGGGAGGGTGGAGGGCCTGCTACAGCTGTTCACAGCAGCGTGATGGGCGGGTTCCTGTCAGATAATTTCCCACAGTTTCTATAATCTGCGGTGAGGGAGGAGGGTTGAGGGGGAGAAGAGAAACATCTGGTCAACATCTGGCCACATGAGGACATCATACTCCAGTACAGTTCCCATGCCAGAGAAGTCCAACTGTGACGCTGACCAATGTCCCATGATTCATTTAAACTATCACCAACTTGAACTTACATGCCTTTTGGTCCCAAGTCATGGATGAAGGACAGCTGACTCACATCAAGGAACTCTGTCTGCAAAGGGACCAAGAAGCCACATTTTATGACTCAGTCAACAATGGTCGAGCTTTAACAAGCATCCCTGAAGTTGCTTACACCAGGCTCCACAATACTGGCTTAAGAAGAGAAGAGCTCTAACAATATGGCTGTAAACTAATCACAGCAAGAACTCATAGGAAAAATATGCAGTGAGCCTCAGCCCAGGTGTTTCAATGGATAATATATACATCTCTTCCTAAGTGGCCACCCTTTTTATTGATTTTTTTCTTTAGCACCCAATAGTAAATTATACCAGTTTTAATTTTAGGGACCACTTTCCAACTCTGTGGACAAATTTCTCTGTAATATACACATGACACAATATGTGTGTAAGGAAGATGTAATTTTTTGTGACACTCATTTTCCTCTCAAGGTCAGTTTTCACAACAGATTTTATCTGCAGAGTAAGTAATGAATGTGTACAGATAGTGAAAAGCCACACGGTGGATGCAGCACATGAATTAGAATGAAAAGACCTGAATTTGAATCCCAGTATCCCAACCCTTAGTAGCTGTGAGGCTTTGAGAAAGTCACGTAACTCAAACCTCAGTTTCCCCATTTTTAAAATGGGGACAATCGTACTTGAGCTACTTATCTTCCTACAAAGTTGTGAGAAAGGTCTTGAAGAACTATGTAGAGCAGTAGATTACAGTTTCATGAGCAATCATCTTTTTTATCGTACTGTCATAGAAATGCTTGTTTTATTCCATAAATTAAAAAAGAACTATGTAGAGGTGAGTTATTGTCATTACTATCACCACTCTGTTCTTTGTCTCTGTTGGGTGGGGTTAAATTGCAACGAGTTCATGACAAGGTGCTTTCCTAATATTATTTCACGTTTAACATTATCACAGAAGTAGACAAAACTATTATGGAAAAAATACCATCATCATTGTTACAAATGTGTCAGCATCCATTTTCTATTCTATTCGGAGAATGCTCTTTGATTTTAAAACATCTTCTGCAAGGGATTAGCTGTGAGGAGTCTTCACACTCATGGTCTCTAGTCACAAGTTTTCAAATAAGAAACCTGCGCTCAATGTCTCCCCAGAAACAGATGAGAAAAGCCACACCCAGCAAAATACAAAGGACACATGTGAATGTCAGCTAACTTATGCCTGGTAATGGGGTGTGTGAATGGGGAAAAAAGGAAGCAAATATTAAAAGGGAGGTCAAACCAATGAAGAAAGAAATGGCACACTACTCCAGTTTCTTTGCCAAGAAAACCCCCAAAGGGGTCACGGGAAGTCAGACATGACTAAGAAACAACTAAAGCAACAACAAAGGGTAATTCAGTTCAAACCATGTACATTCTTCCCATTTGGAGATGTCTTTTTTTGTGTGTGTCAAAAGAAGATATCCCCTGAAAAATTTCACAAAGTATTATTTTTAGGAACTAGTTTTTAGATGCTGTATTTGTAGCTTTGATTTCTTTAGGGTAGGGATGAGTCAAGGAGAAAACTCCCTCTGTCCATACAGATCAACACCTACTCTGCAATTTAGAGTCTTAGACAGTAACCTGAGAGTTAAGTGAAGCCAGGTCTTCCAGACTCTGTGGCAGTCACACCATTCATGATATCATGCTGTCTCTCATTTTGGAAAATAAACATAAAATTGCCAATGGCAACTGTCTCCTCTGACTAGCCAAATAGCCAGAAGTAGGAATTTATGTGTCAATATGCCTAACTTTGAGGAATAAAGAAATAAGTCCTCTGTATTCAGTTAACTAGCATTTATTAAGCATCTTCTCTCTGTGGCTGCACTGTGCTAAATGCTGCGGTTACAACGGAAGGCAAAAGAAAGTCCCTGTCCTCAAGGACCTTACAGTCTAATGAGGAGACAACATGCAAACAAATAAGGTATAGGCAGAATAAATTGGAAGGGGCTTCAAAGGGAAGATCGGACCAGTCTGGAAGACTGTGCTCAGTTCTGGGCACCACAGGTGAGGTAGGACTTTGGTAGGCAATTCCATGGAAGGGAGTTGGGGTGATTAGCTTGGAGAAGATGCAGCAAGGACAGAACAGGCTTCCTGGAGGATTTAAGGAGCTGTTTGAGGAAGAGGAATTGAAATTATTCTGCAGAACTAAAAGCAAGGGTCAAAGTTGCAGAAAAGCAGATTTAGGCTTGAGATCAGGAAAAACAACTTGTTAATCATATGAGTTATCCCCAAATGGAATGAACTGCCTAAGACAGAAAGAGGCGAATAACTATCGTTTGATGACTGATCTCTCTAGTTCTTTACAAGTTTAAAGCACAGCACAGTAGGAAGGCTTTAAAAGCCTTTAAAGGCTTTAAATCCTGCCTTTTTCACTTAATATCTGTGTGACCTTCGGCAAATCATGTGACCTTTTTGGGTCTCAGTTTCCTCATCTGCAAAATGAGAATAGTGCAACGTTACTAAGGAAAGTCATTTCTGGCTCTAGATCTGTGATGTTGTAAGGGCTTCATACTCATCCATTACTTCATTTGAGACTCACAACAGCCCAACAAAGCAGACATTATTGGTACTGGTATCTTCATTTTACATACGAGAAAACTGAAACATGCAGAAGTGAAGTATTTTGCTCAAGATTCTACCCCACAACCAGTGTCAGAGGTGGGACTTTCCAACCAATACAAATACTCCTTCAAATACACTTCAAATACAAACAGCACTTGAAGGTGAAGAATTCAAATGTATTTACCAAGACTCAAATTCTAGATGGCCAATGCAGAAAACAGAAGGATGCTCTGAATGGAGAGACTGCAAAGCCAAGTCCCAAGACCCCTGAGTCAGGAGGGTGCCTCTTCCTAAGTTCAAATTCAGCTTCAGGCACTTACTAGCCTTGTGACCCTGGGCAAGTTACTTTGCCCTGTTTGTCTCAGTTTCCTCATCTGTAAAATAAGCTGGAGTAGGAAATAGCAAACCATTTCAGTATCTTTGCCAAGAAAACACTAAATGGGGTCATGAAGAGTCAAAAAATGACTGAAAAATGACACAACACAACCATTTCTATTATACTCTCAGGTTTAAAAAAATGTCTTCCTTGCAACACCTATCATTATTGCCATTTTTGAGATGGGGAAACAGAGGACTTAGGCTATTTATCCACAGTCCCACAGCTCATAACCAACAAAGCTGGGATTTGAACCCACACCTTTCCAAGTCTCCTAAGTCTCTGGCTCTTTCTATCATAACTTGTTTTGCGTCTGTGCTGTGCATGAAGACCAGGCACACAAGAACAAGATATAGTCACCAGTCTTCTTTGATATTAAAAGAGAGGGATACTGAGAAAATTATTATTCTTCTCCTCTCACCAGCAACAAAATTTCAGAGAAAAGTCAAAGGGGGCTGATTCAAAAGAAATAAAAATTTGAAGACACAAGAATAATATTAGATGATTGAGTGAGGTAGGCCCATAGAAATGAGTCATCTTAACTCTGGAAGTAAAACTTTAACACAACTTTACTTCCCACCAGAAATTCCCCATTGCTCTCCTAGACTACATCATGGTCTATAGAAACTCATCATCCTGCAAAATGGCATCACACCTCCCCAGTACTCCCTGGGCCCCTCTGATTGGACAAGGTGAATCCTCAAGAGTCCCAATGGCAAGACTTCATTATGCTCTTATTCCATGGACCCTGTCCTCCTACCTGTTTAGCTTCCTTGTATATGTTGTCTCCTTCACTAGACTGGGAACTCCTTGAGGGCAAGGATTGTCTTTGCCTTCAGCACTCTGGACAGCACCTAACATTTAATAAATATGTATGGACTGACTCACTGACTCTAGCTGAAGTAGACAAAGTGCAGTGGAGAAAGTTCAAGATTTAGGCTCACAGACTTGGGTTCAAATCCCCACTTTTCTACTATTGTAGTGGACAGAGCACTGGACTGGGAATAAAAAGACCTAAGTTCAAATCCTGTCTCAGACACTTATATTAGTTGTATAACCTTGGACAAGTCATTTAATCACTCTCTGCCTCAGTTTCTTCATCTACAAACTGAGCTCTTAAGTCCCTTCTGGCTCTAAATGCATAACTGAGCTTCAAAGAGCAGCTTCATCTAAGAAAGAAACTCAGACTGATGGCAGTTCTTTTATTCTAGTTTTTGTTTTTCAGCAGGGTTCATTGATATGTTAACACCATGTTTACCCCCACACAGTTAAAATTATAAACCCTTTGAAACAGAAGAAAATTGAGCTCTGTTCATTGACCAGATGGTTCCTTTGATCTAAAAGTCCCAATATCATTGCCCTTGCTTGAGATAAGAAATTTGAGACCAAGAAGCTAAATGATTAAATGGAGAATATTTCTCACAACTCCCAGGCAAGGAAGTGCCTTACAATGGAAATGTTTTGACTCTGCTTTGAGATTTTTTTTATATCTACAGGTATAGCTATATACACACATACACACACATATATGCACATATGCATGTGTGTATATACACATATATGTACATTATACATATATGTGAAAAGTGTCCAATTTCTACTCTTTCTTCCCCCTCTAACTTATCAAGTTGGCATGTCTTTTTGGGTTCCAGTGGCAGAGGATGCTAAGGAATGCCTTTCCTTCTGTCTAGCTCTGATTCAGCTTCAAAAAAAAAATGAAAGAATGGAGAGTGAATTACTATTGTCATTTTTTGAAACTGGCTGAAAAATATCAATTCTTGATTATAGGAATCAAGACACAAATCCAGTGGATTACCAACAATCAGTGAGTGTGGAGTACGTATATGAGAGGAAGCCTAGCCTAAAAGATCAGGATCTTGCAGGGAGAACTTGATTTTTTTAAAAAAACAGAGTCCTAAGACCTGGCTTTGAATCTGACCTCAGACACTTTTATCCCAGTTTCCATTTGACCTCTCAGAGCATCATTTTCCTCATCATTCTCTCACTTATTCCTTCAATAAACATTTGTACTATGAGCTAGTCACTTTGCTAGGCACTAGGAGTGCAAAGACAAAAATGAGAGCATGTACCCTGAAGGGGCTTACATTCTATTGGGAGAAAACAACATGAACACAGATAAGTACAAAATTTATGCAAAA
Organism: Notamacropus eugenii; assembly: GCF_028372415.1. NCBI lineage: Eukaryota > Metazoa > Chordata > Mammalia > Diprotodontia > Macropodidae > Notamacropus > Notamacropus eugenii. Next base: position 352,538,972 of record NC_092877.1, on the reverse strand, counting down.
GAATTCTGGGGTGGGGGAGGATTAGTAACTGGGGAGGGGGCAGGAAAATAGGATATAGTACAGGAGGAGAATGACATCATAATACTTGAACCTCCCTGCCCTACAGTTGCTAATATTATTAATAATGATAGCTAGCATTTATATAACATTTTAGGATTTGCAAAACACTTCACAAATATTATCTTGTTTGATTCTCAAAACAACCCTAGAAGCCCAATGGTTTTATTACTGTCATTTTATAGATGAGAATAAGCTGAGGCAGACAGAGGTCAAGTAACCTGCCCAAGAGGACACTGGATTGGAACTCAGGTCTTTCTGATTCCTGATCTGTATGCACTATATCTCCCAGCTGCCTTCTATTATAGGGAACAAAGGTTACAAATTTTAAAGTGTTCTAGAAATGTGAATTATTATTACTTGGGTAACTTATTTTAACATATAATTTGTGTAAGAAATAAGAAGTCGTAGGGGAAAAACAAGAGAAGCAAACTACTGCCACAGAAGGAAAACCCAGTGTTTACAATTTAGGGAGAATTAGTGAGTAGAAGGCTGCATTTTGTGGACATTTACAAGCCAGGGCAGAGAAATGGCTCAGTTGTCAGGAGCGAATCACTTCCCATGGGTACTCAGAGTACTGAGAAAACACAGTTATAGTGTGTTCCTAATTGGTCGGTTGGTCTTCGAGCTTGGTCAATTTGTTGTATTACAGAGGCAGAACAGAGACTCTCTCATCTCCTGGGACATCAGTGACCTGAGAGAGAGGGGTCTGAGAGACAGTGGAGTGCAATAGAGGGTAAACCCCTTCAGGGAAGGGTCCGGTTCATTTTTTGTCTCCATCTCCCCAGAGCCTGGCATGTGTCCTGGGATGTAGAAAGCAATTGATAAATAAATGCTTCTTCAGTTTAATAGAATTCCATCAATTAACATTGAAAGGTATACAGTAAGCCAAGACAAGAACAATTCTTGGACGTTGGAAAGAACCCCTTGTAAGGAAACTCCAGTTACATAAAATCCTTTTGGGCTTTCAATGTGAATTGTAAAGGAATTTTACAAGTCTGACTCAGTGTCCTTAAGGATACAACACCACACTCTGCCACCAGGTGGCATCATATCGTGGGGGTCTGGAGTCAAGAAGACTTGAATTTAAATTCAACCTCTGACTCTTACTAGCCATGTGAGCCTGGACCAGTCACTTAGTTTGTCTCAGTTTCCTCAACTGTAAAATGGGAACGATAACAGCACCTTCCTCCCTATGGTTGTTGTGAAGATCAAATGTGATAATATTTAGGCACGTAGCACCCTGCCTGGTATACAAGAGGTGCTTAATAAATGCTTGTTGGTTGGTTAATTGAATAAATGTAAAGTTACACTACTGAACTGAACTTATGTTGCCATTGCTGCCAGGCAACTGAGTTTTCTAAGAAACTTTTAAAATCATTGGGGAAAAAAATCCATGTCTGAACCTCCCTGATTTTGCTGGGTAAGTGAGGGACTCAGGAATATGGTATGGTACAGACACAGGCGATATGTGGTTTGGTTTTTACCTAAATGTCCTCCCTTCCCCCAACCTTTGTTAAAAAGGAAGGCTTGTCCATAGGGCTATAAAATTGTGTATGCCCTTTGATACAGCAATACTGCTACCAGGTCTGTGTCTCAAAGAGTTTTAAAAAAAAAAGTTGGGGGGGAGGACCTATTTGTACAAAAATATTTATAGCGGCTCTTTTGGCAGTGGCAAAGAATTGCCAATTTAGGGGATACCCATCAATTGGGAAATGACTGAACAAATCATGGTATATAATTGTAATGGAATATGCTATGAGAATGTATGGAATGCTATGAGAAATGATGAGTAGGTGGATTTCAGAAAATCTGGAAAGACTTATATGAACTGATGCAAACTGAAGTGAGCAGAAGCAGGAGAACATTGTACATGGTAACAATGTGATAATCAAATATGATTGACTCTTCTCAGTAATAGAGTGATCCAAGACAATTCCAGAGGACTCATGATGAAAAATGCTATCCACCCCCAGAGATAGAATTGATGAAGTCTGAAGGCAAATCAAAGAACACCATTTTTCGCTTTGTGTGTTGTTTTCATGTTTTTTCCCCTTTGGGTCTATATCTTCTTTCACAACATGACTAAGGTGGTAATATGTGCAGCATGAGTGAAGATGTATAACCTATATCAAATTGCTCAGTATCTCAAGGAGGTAAGAGGAAAGGGAAGGAGAGAGAAAATTTGGAACTCAGAAAAATGTTTAAATGAATATTATTTTTATTTGTAACTGGAGAAAAATAAAATATTATTTTAAAAATTTAAAAACAGAAAAAAAGGAAGGCTCATTGTTGGAGAAGTTGGAGAGGGGTATATGAGGGCAGCAAGAATGTATGGAAATTACTATGATGTCAAAACAAAAGACCATGACTACTTGAAAATAAATCAATTTATCTCAGAAGTCATATAGAAATTTACAGAAAAACAAAACAAATGCTATTTATTTGCCTCAGTATCCAAAAGAAGTCAAGTAGTCATATGGGATCTGGGGAGTTTCAGGATGCATAACTACTTGAATAAATTATCAATGCTATCTATGCCTGGAAATGCAAGTGGCTAGGTCATGTTGCGTGTGTTCGTCCTTCATTGCCGAAGAAGACCATGCCATTAGAGAAATGATGACATGACTTGTACTTGACTTTGTTTTGAGAGAGGGCTGTGCAGGTCACCAACCTCACTTCTCCTCCAGAGTCATCTGAATCCAGTGACCAGATATTCATCAGGATGACTGGAGATGACCCAGGATGAGGCAAGTGAGGTTAAGTGACTTGCCCAAGGTCACACAGCTAGTGAGTATCAAGTGTCTGCGGTGAGATTTGAACTCAGGTCCTCCTGACTCCTGCACTGGTGCTCTATCCACTGCACCACCTAGCTGCCCCTGGTCATGTTGGCAGAGCATGGGATAACGGGTGGCACTAGCAACTATGTCATCTCCAAAGATGTGAGGGAGAGCCCCCAGCACATTAGGCTCATGCTGCTATGGGGAGAAATGGCCAAAAGTCACAAGGGGGTGGAAAGGCATGGAGGAATCATAGTCTGCATTGTTATAAGGAATACCAACATCCATGAGAATTTGCATCCATTGCAATAACATTCTACCTCCATCATTTAGATGTTTCTCATGTCAGATCAATTTTCAATTCCATTTTCATCCATTTTGAACTGAAGGCACAATCCAGAAGTGGATAAAAACAATGCAATATGGGAGAATGCATCTTCATGGACCTGAGACTGTCACAAATCAGATTCTCTATGTTCCAGTGAAAGATATTATTCTCAAAGTCACATCACCGCATGGTACTCACTGTGGCATGATAGTTTCTGTACATGGGCATTTTCAATAGCTTTGTCAAGTAATCTTCCAGCTGTTTCTGAAATGCAGATATTAAGGCCTCGGTTACAATATGCAAATAGACAGGAAAACGGGAAGCCATAAAAATAGTGATTCTAAACCCAGGGGCCACTTATTGCCTTGTGCATTTCATCTGGCAATAATCTTCTATAGTTCTCTTGAAGGGTTATTTGAGTTTTTAATTATTCCTTAATTCTCTCCACTATTCTATTTTCTAGGCCCCAACTAGATTATCATAGCCTTGAGGGTAAGGATTTTTTCATCTTTTTGGGGGGGGGGGGTAACCATCATCCTTCTATCCTCCTCCGTCCTTCTCAGCATCTATAGAAAGGGTTGGCACATAGTAGGCCTTCCATAAATACTTGGAGACTTTGATTTGATTCAACTAAAGATAGTCAGCTTGGAGAACAAACAGGAATAGGGATTGGACCTGTTATTTCATTCTTTAGGAATATTGTCTTCTCCCATTAGAACATAAGCTGCTTGAGGGAAGAGATAATCTCTTTTTTTGCTGCATTTGTATCCCTCCATCTTGGTTTAGTGCCTGGCACACAGTAAGTGCTTAACAAATGTTTGTTGACTTGAATTCCCCTACAGGGAACTTTCAGATGAGCAAACACAGATTGGCACCTTCTTTATAACTGATAGTCTTGGAAAGTTGACTAGAGACCAAGAATTTAAGTGACTTGTCCAGGTTCATACTGTATATGTTAGCAGCAGTGTGGCATAGTAGACAGAGAATTGGTCTCAGGGCCAGGAAAAAACTGGAGAACAACTCTAATTTCAAAATCAAATCTGCTTCCAAATCTACCGTTATTCACATATACCATTGGGGAAAATAGTGATCACAGAACCAGTGTGTCCAACCTTCCTCACAAATGACAAAATGGAACCAGACATGTTAGGGCTGAAAGAAACTTAAGAGAGTCCATTCTATTCACCAAACCTTTTTTTTATTAAGTACCTACTATGTGTCAGGCACTGTATTAGGTGCTGAGAATAAGAAGATCAAACAAACAATCCCTGTTCTCAATGAGTTTTATGTTCTACTAAGGAACAACTGGTTTCTAGAGCTTCAAACCAAAATCAAAACTGCAAAGTTGGTCAAACCAACTCTTCCCTGCTAGAACACAAAAAGTGGTCCTTATGACTTTTCCATATATTTAAATATTTTTTAATCCTCATGATAAAAGTTGGAGGTTTTCATTGGTTTTTGAGGACTGACATTAACTTGTGAATTCTCTACTATTGAAGTCCTAACTCAAGCAGTGGACCTTTGTTAAAGTATGGAAAATTAAAGCTTTCAGAGATTTCTGTTCCATTATTTTAATGTGTGATACTCTACTACCCTTTGACAATGGAGTTTACATATACTCAACTTCCTCCAATCTTATATATAATTTGGTAGGTATATCCTAGAAGATTGCCTAAATTTCAGGAAGGTTAAGGGATTTTTTACATTTTTTACAAAGGTAGCCAGTGTCAGAGGCAGTATTTGAATCCAGTTATCCCTGATTCCAAGCTCTATCCACCAAATCAGTTTACCACTACATAATTCTTTTCAAACAGACCTGTGATTTTATTGGCAGAGGGAAATTCAAGTAGGGAAAGTCCCTCTGCTAACACAGATCTATAACTACTCCACAGTTTAGTCTCAGACAGTTAACTGGGACAGTCGGCCATAAAGTGATGTACCCTAGAACTAGGACTGGTACCCAAGTCTTCATGACTCTGAGACCAACTCTCTATCCAATATGCCACATCGCCTCTCTCTGCCTAAATATTAACTAACACATGGAAGAATATATGACACATAGATTTCACAGAACTCGTTAAAGGTTTCAATATTCAACTCAGAATGAGTTTGATTTGTTTTAATTGGGAACAAAAATAGTGGAGACAAGGGAAGGTGAAGGACTTACTCTTCTACTGGAGAACTGCTCCTCTCGGACCATATTTTCTGATGTCCGAGGTAAGCTTGGCATTGCCCTTGGTTCCTCTCCTTTGACATTTTGTCTTCGAAATGTGTGCCTTAAAACACATGCAGAAAAGGAATGTCATTGGGAGAGAACAAGTAAGGAATATGAGGGAAACGTGGGAAGACATATGAGCTGGCTCTGAGGTAAGTCAATAGAACCAGGAAAACAATATTTACAATTACAACAATGAAATAAAAAAAGAGAAAGATACATATTCCCAGAAATATATCTATATCTATCTCTATCTTTTTACATCTAAGGTCTATCAGGAAATTACTATAAGGGAAAAGCAAAAAGCATCACTAAATCTCAACACAAACATACACAACATACGCAAGAACACACCATTCAGATCTGGGCTCACACTTACTAGCTGTATGACCCTGAGTAAATCACTTAACCTCTGTTTGTCTTAATCTACTGGAGAAGGAGATGACAAGCCACTCCAGTATCTTTGGCAAGAAAACCCGAAGGACCGTACTGGCGTGCTGTGGTCCATGAGAACACAAAGACACAACTGAACTACTAGGCAACAGTAAAATACTTTTATAACACGACATCTTTAGGAAGTTCTAATTAGCTCTTTTAAGGTTTTTCCCCCAGTGGATTAAGATACATTCCAAATGGAACTGCTGAATTTAAGGGGAAAAGGGGAAAAACAAAACCTTAAAAGAACTAATTAGATAGGAACCCCCTTATTTTACAAATAAGGAATTTGAGGCACAGAGAAGTAAAGGGATATGCCCAATGTCACACAGCTAGTAAAGAAGTATTTGGAAATACTAAATATAAGATAAAGGATCAAAAGTGTAAAGGGATTTCAGAAGCTATTGAACTCAGCATGTTCGTTTGACAGATGAGGACCCAGATGTGTCATTGAGGTCAAATGACTTGAGTAACATTTGGAAGGTTTCTTGAGTTAATTCTGAAATAGATGAAACATTTACCTTTTGGTGGGAATTGGTATTCGAATAAAAGCTTTGTACTTCAGTAGTTCTCTGTGAAACTCTTGAAAATGTTTGAATTTCCTTTTGACTTGCCATGTAAATTCACCATGGGTTAATTCAATGGTATAAAGATTAATACTTGGTACCTGCAATGACATATGAAAGTTACTGGCATCTGGATGCCAACTGATGACTGTAAAACATTTAAATATGACATTTAAAAAATGAGGAACTCAGTCACATCACAGACTTGAAGAATGTACAAGCTGGGAGTAGTCTTCCTTCTTAGAAAGCTGCTCAGTGATTCTTATCAAACGAGCCCAATCCTCCCACTTCACAGAAGTAGGTAGGTGATCTTTCTAATAATGGCATTTGTTATCTGCATGCTCATCACCTCAAGTATATCATTAATAGACTCTCAGGTTTTGAGCTCCTTTGACAATACATTCCTAGAAAGCGCAGTCACTTAAAACCAAAAGACTAGAGATTGAGTCAATTGTCCTTGGTCAATCAAGCACACAGACACTTGGGAGGAATGGTGAATGAGAAGAAGCAGAGATAAAACCAGGAGGTTGGAGCCAGATGCAGACAAGAAAGTGGGACTGCTCTGCTCTCTTTCTCATCCTCCAGAAATTATACAGAAAGCATGGAAATGGGGACCTTCCATGGTCTTCTCTTCTCCCACTGAGCTGCCTTGAGGAGCCTAGAGTGGTAAAGTCAGGTGGTAGAGCTTTAGAGTCCATGAGGGGTAACACATATATCCTTCTGTTCAAAACTATCTCTCCAATTCCTCCCACTCCCCTCAGCCCACAAATGAAAGATTCAAGTTAAAAAGTCTTTTCAAGAAGTAAGTTACCCTAGAAGATCGTACTATGTAGTTAATTTAAAGCAAGCTGTGCCTACTCTGAAATTTTACATAAGGGTGAAATGGCAATGAAGCCCTGTGAGCTCCTGAAAAACCACCTTGGTTCCACCTTGGACAGGATGCTAATGAATAAAGTTCTCTGGAAACATGTAGCAGAGAACCACATGGAGATTGTCATGTACATATTCAAAAACCATTCATTAAGCAACTATTATTGGCAAATAATTTAAAAAAGCATTTTGCCATGAGTCATACAAAGATAATTAAATTATGGTCTGTATAAAGAAACAGAGCTCCCAGGAATATGAAGGTGAGAGTTCCTCTTTAATCTGCCTCTGTTATACCACAAATGGAATGTTATGTTCAGTTGGAGATGCCACATTTTAAGAAAGATACTGATAAGTTATAGAGCATCCACTGAAAGGCTATCAGCATGGTAAAGGGTATTAAGATTATACTACAGGTAGATTGGTGGGAGGAATAGAGATGTTTGTCATGGAAGACAGAAAATTCATGGGGATGCAATGACTTCCTTCAAGAATTTGAAGGAAGTGTCAAAGTGAAAGAGGGATCCCTAGTCCTAATGGTCAGAACTATGATAAATAGGAGGAATTTACAAAGAGGGAAAATTAGATTTTATATAAATTCAAATTCAGGTTCTGCTGCTCCATGCTCTGGGATCTTACCACTGTGTGGTGATAGCATGGGGACAAAGCAAGGAACCAGAAATGGACCTATTGATCCTAGCTGGGGAACAAGGAGAAAAGAAAATAGAAAGGCCTTAATGCATTTGGTGGGCTTTTCTTTGAAATCTTGAGGAAACCAAGAAAAATGCAAATCCTATCCTGTGCTTTGTAATTATATAGAGTGACTCTGGGGTCTTAAGCAAAGGGCAAGCTCTGGCAGATCCTACCAAGCTGGCAAGAAATTGAATGTAGACCAGATGACAGGATATATGTTTCTTAGCCAGTAGACCAACCTGGCTAAGTCTCAAAAGGTTTCTCATCAAGGCACTGACTGCCAAGTGAATTTTGGTGGCCAACAACTTATAAAGGTTCTTTACTCAACTAGCATGGCAGAAGGGTTGCTACCTGAGCTTCTAGAGCATAGTCACCCCACTGGGAACAATCTTCTTGGATATATATAAAAACAAGTAAGTGAATTAGCTATGTACCAACAGGAGTGTAATTCCATGTGTGTACTGACCCTTGTCGTCGAGGTGAATCGCTCCACTTCCAGCACCTGGGCTTTGATGGGACACCCAGTGAGATAGGTTGTTATGTTAGGTTCCTTAAATCCTTGAGTATGGTAGATGATAGAGAATGGGATGCGCACTAAAAACAATCAATTAATTAAAATAAACATGATAATAATCAACAACCACAAGAGCATCTTATGTTTTAAAAAGTGCTTTGTATTTGTTATGGCCTCTGATTTCATAGAGCTGCCCTCTAATTTAGTTACTAGTCTTACTCCACTTTACAGATAAACACATGGAAGGCTGAGAGAGGTGAACTTACTTAGAGGTCACCAACCAGGTTGCTTACCTGAGGTCACATGACTAGAAAGCATCTCATTAGAATTCAAACTCACTTCTTTAAAAAAAAACAAAAAACTTTCTACTCCTTCTTTCCTCCTTTGACCCTGGTCTTGGTCCTATATCACCTCACACCTGAATTACGGAGACAGGTCTCCCTGCCTCAAGTCTTACTCTACTCCAGGCAATCCACTCAGTTGTTACTGATCATCCTGAATGCAAGTTTAACTAGGTCACCCTCTTCTTCAGTAAATTCCAGCAGATCAAATATGAACTTGTCTGTTTGGCTTTGAAAGTCCTTCAAAGTCTGACCCATTCTTACCTTTCCTGTCTTGCACCTTTCTTCCCTCCATGTACTCTAGCCTCCTGGCTGTTCCTTGAATGACCATCTCTGGTTATTAATCACTCCACCTCTGGACTGCAGGCATTTTCCCTGGTGGTCCTCCATGCCCACAGCCCTTTTCCTCTTCATCTCTGCTGCCAAGCTTCCCTGGCTTCCTTCAAGTCTCTGCTAAAATCCCCCTTTTGCAAGAAACCTCCTTCATTTTTGTACCTTTCCTCGAGGGTGATTTCCAACTTATCTTTCACATATCTTACTTCCATGTTGTCTCTCCTATTAGGGTGTGAGCTCCTTGAAAGCAGGGTCTGGTTTCTGCCTTTCATTGTACCTTAACAGTCAGCATAGTGTTCAGCACACAGTAGGTGCTTAATAAATGCATGTAGACTTGACTAAAGTCTAGCACTCAAGTCATTAGGTCATGTTGCCTCTACAAGAATAAACTGACTATAAAATGCTAGATTTGGTAACAGTACTTTCTTAAGATCATAGAATTTGACCTGGGAGGATTTTTGGAATTTTCGAAAGTTAGCTTTTGAAAGAAAATGAAACAGGCTGAGAATGGTGAAATAATTTGGCTATTGTCAAACAGGCAACTGTAGAGACAGCATTTTTAGTTTGCAAAGTGGTTAGAAAGCTAGCTTCAAAATCAAGAAGTCCTGGGTTCAAATCCCACTTCTGGTATATACTGTCTATGTGACCTTGGGCAAGTCACATAACTTTTCAGTATACCAGGCAACTAAGACTCTAAATTATAGCATAGGTGTTGAAACCCATTATTAGAGGAAACTTTAGTTCTCACAAGATCAAAACCAAAATGAAATAGAAAAATGGCACAGGTAAGAAGCAGCAGAAATGAGATTCTAGATTTGGAGTCAGAGGAGCTAAATTCTAATCCTGACCCTGCTGTTAACTTGGACAAGTCACTTGATTGAGTCTCAGTTTCCTGTCTTGTAAAAGGAGAGGTATGAAATAGAAAGAAAAGGAATGGAAACACATCTATTATTCGGTTGTAGTTCAGCCATTTCAGCCATGCCTAACTCTCTGTGACATCATTTGGGGTTTTCTTGGGAAAGATACTAGAGTAGTTTGCCATTTCCTTCTCCAGTCCATTTTACAGATGAAGAAACTGAAACAAATAGGGTAAGTAACTTGCCCAGAGTCACACAAGTAGGAAGGGTTCAAGGCCAGATTTGAACTTAGGAAGATGAGTCTTCCTGTCTTCCTTCCCGGTAATCTATTGAGCCACTAATTCCCAAATACCATGCTAAGTACTAGAAAAAAAAATAGAAAACCCAGATAGTCCTTGTTTTTAATGAGCTCAGTTTCTATTTGAGGAGATAACATGTGTAGGAGAGATCAACTGCTGGGGGGATAGAAGAGTCTGGCATTGTTTAGGTTACAGGGGCATGGCTGATGGAAAGGCTAAGGAGTCCTTATGGTGAGGCAGCAGGGTAGATACTGATGTGTTTGAGTGGTCATGTCCATCCTGTAACCCGGAGTCTACAGGGGCCAGAGAACAACCACTGGGAAGAGGGAATTCTAGTGGAATCCACAGAGGCTGGGATGGTAGGTGGGAGGATTCTGAGCCAGCCTTGCCATTCCTGAATGTGAGACTCCAGGTAGGTGGGGGTCCCATCTAGCTGTGATCCCATCATTCAGGCCCACATCCTCTGTCTCCCAATGCAATGCTCAAAGACATACTCCAAGGGTATGGGTGCTGGTCTTTAATCTGCTGCTTTCATAGAACTACATCATAACTCAGAAACTCACCTACTACTCTCTGCACCCACATGGGCAATGCATTTCTTTCCCTAGCTGTAAGTGCTGAAGGGACAGGGGTCTCCCTCTTACCAGGCTTGGAATCCTCCGGGGACAAATCAAAATCCACTTCCTCTCCATCAAAATGGAGGTCCCTGGTGTCCAGGTTTTCTATGATGTTACTCATGTCGGCAGCGATCTTCTGCAGTGCAGAGGTGTTTACTCGGGGCTCATTCTTCAGAGACATATTAAGTTCTGATATTGATGAGGCCCAGGAGCTGGCAAAGAGGAAATGGTTTTAATTTTAAGCATGCTTCACCATGTTGAGAGAATAAAACTTTACTCATGGCTCAAATCCAAGATAAAATGCACTACACTGAAAATTTAAAACGACAACCACAAAAAACAACCAAGCAGCTATACACAGTCCCTAGCCATTGTAAATAATTTAATCCAATGTGCACTTATTAAGTACCTACTGTTTACAAAAAAGCCAACAAAATAATCTCTATCTCTGAAGAACTGACATTCAGAATGAAATTATATATATCAACACTGTAAGCCATAATAACTCAAACATATGCTATTATGACTTCTGGGTAATTTTATTGCTGTTCAGTTGTTTTTCAGTTGTGTCCAACCCTTCATAACCCCATTTGGGGTTTTCTTGGCAAATAGACTAGAGCAGTTTACCATTTCCTTCTCTAGTTCATTTTGCAGATGAGGAACTGAGGATTGCCAGGCTCAAGGTCACCCTCATAAGTGTTTGAGGCCAGCTTTGAACTCAAGATGAGACTCCCTGACTCCAAACAGCGCTCTATCCACTGCAGCCACCCAGTTACCCTAGACTGGGTAATACAGTCTGTAAGTAGATATCGAAACAGAGGATGAAAAGCGTATTAACAACCAGGAAAATGGGGGAGGACTTCCTGGAGAAGGTAGATTTAAACAGCCTTGACTAAAGCTAGCACTCCTTGGTGCCAACTGTCATTTACACTCACTGTGAGCCTGGCATTGTGGCTAGTATTGGGAGCACAAAGACTAAGGTGTAAAATCCCTGTGCTCATGGATCTTCCAGTCTATTCTGGAAGACAATAGGTATGTAAAGAAATACAGACAAAGCAAATATTGAGTAATTTTGAAGGGGAAGGCACTAACAGCTTAGGGGAGGGGACTCAGGTTAGTGGAGTTAATTCTGAAGGAAATTTGAGATGCCTTGTAGTCATAACTTTTTATTGAAAAATAGTATTCCGTTTCTTTCATACACCTCAGTTTGTTCAGTCTTTTCCTAGTTGATCAGCATCCATTTTTTTCCTAGTACAAATACAAATATATATATGTATACACATATAACCAATATATACTGTATACAATGTGTATATATGTAGATGCAATCCACATGTCTATACAAATACGTACTATGTCTGCATATATACATGCTGCTGTTCAGTTGTTTTTCAGTCATGTCCAACTCTATGACCCCATCTAGGGCTTTCTTGGCAAGGATACTGGAGGGATTTGCCATTTCCTTCTCTAGCTCATTTTACAGATGAGAAAACAGAGGCAAAAAAGGCTGAGTTGCCCAGGATCACACAGCTAGTAGCTGAAGACAGAGTTGATAAGTCCTCCTGACTTCAGGTCTGGCATTTTATTCACCTATTCACCAACTAGCTGCTCGTATATGTGTGTGTATGTATGTGTGTGTGTGTGTGTATATATATATATATATATATATATATATACATATATATATATATATATATGTGCGTGTGTGTACACATACAGATGTATAATAAAACTTCACATGAACTTGGAAAGGAACCTAGAGCAGACTTTTTTGTCTGTCAATTCCTCATAAAATGCCTTGAATTTCATCTAAGATTTCATTCCTTGTTGTGCATGTTTATTTGATCATCTTCTTTACTGGCTATCAAATGTATTATATATACTTATATGCATAGTGATTAAGTATATTTTATATACATTTTGTGTGTGTGTATGTGTGTGTATGTGTGTGTGTGTATGTGTGTGTGTGTGTGTGTGTGTGTGTATAATTACAGGCTATGGATCTTTTCAAAGTTAACCTGAGGAGAAGGGGCTTAAATTGAAGTCAGGTGCTTAGCCTTAAAAGGAACAAAGGAGATCTAAAATAAAATGCTAATGAGTCTTTCATCTGTGCAAGTGGACTGTGGTATATTACCAGCAATGAAATCCAGGAGAAAAGTAATGGAAAATCTTTCATCCAAGAAATGTACACTCAGAAGAGGAGCTGAGCTGGCCAGGTTGCAGGACAGAGTGATGGCTGACACATATCTGGAAGGAGCCTAGCTACACATCAACTAACTTAAAGGGAACTATTATAGTGACACTGATATGTATAAATGTGGTCACTTTTGCCATGAAAAGACAGGTTTTCATAAAATTAAAATTTGCCGTTTGAATATTCTTCCTTCTGATGACGCTAAGATTTCTTTGTCTTGGGAGAATATTTTTTAGTCCCTTATTCTAAAAACCAAATGTTGATTCTTGGAAGAAGAAGAGAGAAAAAACTATATCTGGAAGCTTCTAGAAGGTCTGAAGTGGAATCTCAGCTCTGCTATTTATTATATGATCTCTGAGTTTCTTTATGTCTCTGGTCCTTGGTTTCCTCATCAATAAGATGAGGAGGAATTAACTAAGTGGTCTCTAATATCCTTTCTAGTTATAAATCTGTAACTCAAGGATATCATATCATGTGTCAAGTTTGTGAAATATTATCATGGACAATGATATCCAGTATATCAATTGAGAGATAAGAGAGTTGACCTTCAAGTCAGAAATGTCAAGTGTCATTTCCTACTCTGACATAGACAAGCTGTGTAATCACGAGCATGTCATACAACCTCCAAGTGCTCCCAGACAACCCTGGAAAACTATAAGTTATAGATGAGATGCTGATCAACATTAGTGAAAAGATGTCCATACTGGAAGTTTCTTACACTGATAAAAGCATAGCTCTGAATAACAAAAACATTAGCTTGTACCTATATCCAATTTGGGGCAGCTGGGTAGCACAGTGGCTAGAGTGCCAGGCCTGGAATCAGGAAGGTTTATGTTCCTGAGTTCAAATCCAGCCTCAGACACTACTAGCTATGAGACTCTGGGCAAGTCATGTGAGCCTGTTTACCTCAATTTCCTCATCTGTAAAATGAGCTAGAGAAGGAAATGGCAAACCACTCCAATATCTCTGCCAAGAAAACCCCAAATAAAGTCACAAAGAGCCAGACACCACTGAAAAACAACTAAACAATTTAACAACCAGGACAGCACAGTGCCCGCCACATAGGAGATGTCAAACAGTAGTTAACACTTAGATAATACTTACAATGTGCCAGGCACTGTACTAATCACTTTACAAGCATTATTTCATTGGGTCCTCATAACAACTCTGCAATGTAAATGCAATTATTACCCTGATTTTACAAATGAGGAAACTGAAGCAAACAGATTAAGTGACTTGCCCATGGTTACATGGCTAGTAAATGTGTGAGACTACATCTAAACTTGGATCTTCCTGACTATATAAGTCTGGTGCTCTATCCATTGTGCCACCTAGCTGTCCCTGTTCAATAAATGTTCATTGACTGACTGATTGATTTACAACCTCAAATTATAAATAGATAGTATTCAGCATTTAAAAGTCCATTGTTGGAACTGGGATTATGCTTTCCCTTAAACAATGTTGCAAAAGATGTAAGGTTCCTAAGCTGACTTAACCTGTCATTGAGCTAGGCTACAGAAAGATAGTACCTCATCATCCTCTTATTCCCAAATGCCTGCTGGACAGCTCCTGCTGGACATTCTCTAGACATCTGGGTCAAGCCAGAATGCCTATTTTCACCACCACTTACCTCATTTTCTTAACTTCTCCATTTCTATTGAAGTCATCCATCACCCACCCCCCAGGATTCCAACTTCCAAGTCATCCTTGACTCTTCCTTCTTCCTTTCATATCACTCATGTTCATTCATTCACTGGCTGGACAGCTGTGGCCTCTAGGAGACACTGTCTCCTACCTCTTGCAATTGCATTATATCCTTGTACATACCTTTTACATTTATTTATCTATATACACATTACATCATCTCCAGTAGAATGTAAACTCCTTGAGTATTGAATATATATTAGTTACTAGTAGTTATTTTTATTAATATTATCATCTTTTCTTTCTGCATCCCTTGAACTTAGCATAATATCCAGCACATAGTAAATGTTTAGTAAATGTTTGTCGAATGTATAAAATTGTTTTAATGGACAAATGTTCTGATTTCTATCAAGGGCACCAGGACATGGTGCTGAGGGAGAAAGAAAGGGAAAGAAATAAGCATTTTTAAAACCCCTATTATGTGCCAGGCACTGTGCTAAGAACTTTGCAAATATCTCATTTTATCCTCAGAATAACTTTGAGCAATAGGTGTTATGATGTCTTCTTTGTTACCGTTGAGGAAACTGACACAGACAAAGGTTATGTGACTTGCCCAGGTTCACATAGCTAGTAAGGGTCTGAGGTTAGAGTTAAACTCAGGTCTTCTTGACTCTAGATCCAATACTCTATCCACTGCACCACATAGCTCCCGCTTCCTCTCCAGAGGATTTATGAAAGAAAGGATGGGAGTGAAAGCAAAACAGGACAAGAAGATGCGGATGGGTTACAATCTGCTCTAGGAGAAGGGTGACATACACATCAATGACACCATGATTCCATTCAAGTGTCATGGAGAGGAGACAGACTCTTGTGAGAAATTAACTATTCTTGGAATGTAATCAACAATAGCAAATTCCATGCTCAGGTAGCAACATCCTTCTTCTTGATGGGCTCACCTAGGAAGAACAATTTCTAAAAGAAAATTATGCTATTTCACAAGTGTTTCAACATGGAGACATTAAAATAATATTCTCCAGGTATAAAACTATTCTACAGTATCCATAGCAATATAGTATGCCATATGTTATGGGGTATGGGAAACACATTTCTTATCAGAGATTTTGACTTAACATTAGTTTGACTGAAAAATACATTTTGGATGAAAATTATTCTAGTTGATATGTACTCAAGGTACAAGAATGACACTCAGGTTGCTTTAAGAAAAAGGGTGCTATTTCACTCAGACATCTAATCCCACAAGTCGCTGCACATCAGTAGCCAAGGTAGTGAGGTTTATATAGATTTCATTTTTCATTTCAAATACTGAAATTTGAGCCTATAGTACTGTCAAGAGAGTTAAATAAAAATTCTCTATGTTGAGTGTAGAGAGAGTTTCTCAGTTATATACATGAAAATGCAGTCTAAGACTTAGCAACTTTGAGGAGTGGGAGGAAAAGGTATGGATCATACCATGAATTGACTGAATGAATCATTAATCAAACATTTATAATATTCTATTTATAATTACTATATTATATTTATTTATAAATATTCTACCTATAATATTACATTATAATATATATCAAGCAAAGACTGGATGACCATTTCATGGGTGTGCTATAAAGGGGATGCTTAATTTGGTACGAACTGGAAAAGACGGTTTCTGACATCCTTTCCAGTTCTAAGTCTATCATTCTATGAGGAGGAATGCTAGTACATCTGGGAAATGTGGCTCAGGCAAAGAGGTTTGGTATATCAAGGTCCGTAGCCATTTCTCTTACCCAATAAAAGCCCAGGCTATAATTTGATAAAGAACACGAATACATATGCTTCTGCCTAAAGAACTGATCCTGTAAATGGCCCTCGAGACAACATTCTTCCAGAACAGTTTCCACATCTGAAAACTGAGTCCTTTCAGGGCCCCAATGAGCAGGTTGCTAAGCAAACTCTTCAAGGTCATTTAAGAATTCAGGAACAATAGTTCACTACAGGCATGTATTTCATCCCCCAGCCTCAAAGATTTGATGATTCTGTAACTTTCTGAATCCTTAGCTTGCTCCTGTGTTTCTTGCCTCACAGGAAGTTATCTGAGAAACATGAAATGAAACTGGGAGACAAAAATAATCCATAAGCTTGAATGACAACATAATACCTTCCTTGCTGACAGCATGGATCCCAGAGTTTCATTCTCCATAGGCACAGATAATAAAAAGCTTATTCTGATTTTTATTTTGATGGGTCTGCTATTTCATTATTTTTTTGTGCTGTTCAGTCGTGTATGATTCTCCATGACCCTATTTGGGATTGTCTTGGCAAAGATACTAGAGTAGTTTGCCATTTCCTTCTCCAACTCATTTTGCAGATGAGGAAATAGAGGCAAGCAGGGACAAGTGACTTGTCCAGGGTCACACAGCTAATAAGTGTCTGAGGCTAGATTTGAACTCAAGAAGGTAGGTCTTCCTGCCTCCAGGTCTGGCACACTACCCACTATACCACCTACCTCCACCCCATGATTTCATCAGTATAGATTATCTTTCTGCTAAAGCAGTTCACAATTTCACTCCCCTCCCACACTGATCAATTACCCATGTTTCCCTACATATCCATGCCCAGTAGAAGATCTCCCTTCATGTGGTTCTTCCAGTATCTTGGGACAAATGATTTGGGTCATTCATCTGCTGTTTCTCCCTCTTCTTATATGACGAGATCACCTCTTTTTCCAGACTTAATTGTCACTGACAATGCTATCGTCAGCTGCAAATAATCATGGAGACACAGTGTAGACAAGTGCCAAGAGCAATGGATTTGGGGTTAGAAGATTTGCTACTTATCAACTAGATCCTTGCATGATTCAATTCGGCTCAAATTAACACAATTAACTAATAAAAAAAACTTATCATGTATCTATCATGTGCTAGACTCTGGGGACACAAAGGCAAAACTGAAACAAGTCCCTGACCTCAAGAAACTTATATTGTACTGGGGTTGGCAGGAAGAATGTAGAACATAGTTAAATAAATACAAACCATATACAAAAAAACATGAAGTAATTCAGGGAAGACTAATGACTGGGAAAATCAGGAAAGGCTTGGAAGTGCCTTTTCATAATAGTTCACTTTTATATAACACTTAAGGTTTGCAAAGTGACATGTGTGTATACATGTATGTATATATGTGCATGTACACACATATATATTAATATATATTTATCTGATTCTCACATCAACTCTGTATGATAGGTGCTATTAGAATTCCCATTTTGCAGATGAGGACACTGAGTGACTCATCCACAGACATACATCTAATAAGTGTCAGAGGCTGATCTTGAATCCAATCTTGGTGGAATGCAAGTCTAGTGCCCTGTCTACTCTACTGCTCCAAAGGAACCCATCTCTGTGACTCAGATTTCTTTCTCCATAAAACAGGAAAAATACCATCTGGGATACTTCCCTCATGTGGTTGCTTGGGGGAAGGATCAAATGAGATAAAGGATGTAAATAAATTTGCTTAAAGTACTAGAAAGATACTAATTATTTTTATTAATTTGCTTCTATAAAATTCTAGTAAGTCTGGTGAGCATAATCACTGCCCTTGTTGGTTGCTTGTCCTTAGCCATTAGTGTTCTCTTCCTCTTCGAATTCTCTTATGTGAGTACCTGTCATAGCCTCAACTAAGCTCCCTGGGGGCAAGCAAGGCTTTTCTTCTTGTCTCTGGGTTCTCAGTGCCCTTCACAAAGTAAATAGTTCATAAATGCCTATTGGACTGGATCCAGGTAGTGGTTATATATCACTTTAGGTTCAAGTCAAGTCTTATCTTATAACATGGGGCCATATAAGTAGGTGGGAGCTGGTGGAGGGGAAGGGAGTTAGAGAAAAATAGTCTTTTTTTCCCTTCTTTTCTGAATGAGAGACAGGGAACCAAATATAGATTTAGCATTTAGAATCAGACAACCAAGATTCAAGTCAAAGCCCAGTTCCTTCCTGTCTATGTGACCTTGGTCAAATCCTTCACTTGTCTGAGCCTTGATTTCCTCATCAAAAAACTGTGAATAATGATATTTGAAAGGATTATTGGGAGGGAAGGAATTGCTTTGCAAACTTTAAAGCACTATTGAAATGTGTTAACTCCTCATATAAGAGTAGGGCTCAGGTGGGACTTGCAATTTCATTAGTATAGCTGAGAAAATACCCGCTTCCAGTTCAGGTTCGATAGCCTGAGAGAGTTGCCAGCCTCCTGAGAGGGTGACTAAGTGACCTGCCCAGGGTCATAGAGTCAGTACAGGGTGGAAATGGGATTGGAATTTAGGTTGTACTGCTTATCAGATAATGACTCTTGTTTCCCACCTCCTTGTGTTCCCTTGAACAGCCGTCTCCTTCCTCCCTACCACCATCTTCTCCTTTTTCCTTTCTCCTACTTTCCACCACATTTTACCCCATGGGATATCCCCTGTTTCTGTCATACTTCCTGCCTTGTTCTTATAATTTGACAATAGACCACTGGCCTGACAGCCTGGTGCCCCCCCCCCATTTCAGTAGCCCATTCTCCAGCTGGAGTCACCCCAAGAGACCAGATCTCTCCTTGTCAAATCCAGCTGATAAAGAGAGTTGGGAATTGGGGATGAGAGTGGGATGGGGTAAAACAGTACAAAAATTGTGACAGCTTCAACTTGTGTCCCAATAAGCCTAAAGAAGGCCTTCAGCATTTGTAAATATGACTGGTATGGATATTATTTTAGAAACAGGCAAAGACTACACCTCCAGATCATAACCTGAAATCATATAAGTACCACTGCCAAGGGCAAACAGGTGCCAAGGGCTCTCCTATCCATGGCCACAAAGGATGTAGCCCCTCCCTAGGGAGACTCAAGTCAGTCACCCAACAAAGTCATTTTAAGTCATCCAACAACTATTAGACTGACTCTATGAGGGCAAAGGAAGAAGGAGAAGGAGATGGAGATGGAGGAGGAGAGGAAGAGGAGCAAGAGGAAGAAGAAATCATTTATACAATGCCTCACATGTTTCACAATGGTCCTCTGAACTAAATGTAACCATAATCATTAATATCATTATTCCCATTTTCCAGATGGGGAAACTTGACATTCAGAGAAGTCCATTGATCCAATCCTGGAAAGCACCTAAGTCCATTTAGTCTCATCCCATCATTGTACAGGTGAGGAAACTGAGGTCCAAGGTGGTTACATGATTTGCTCAGGGTTACACAAGTACCAAGTCTAAACAATGGAGTTTGGGCCTCAACTGCCTGACTCTAGACACAGGGCATGCCTTCTATTGCACCATGCTGCCTCCTCATGTGACCTGCCCACTATCCCTTGCTAGCAAAGGTCAGAAGTTGATTCAAACCCAGGTCTCCCTTGATTCCAAGCCAAGTGTTTTTTCCACTGCCCTACCCTGCCTTTTAGGGACAGTATCTTATCAAGACTTTGTCATTCCCTCAGTTCTTGGCACCTGAGGAAACTTCACCCAGCACAACTAAACAGATATTTGTTAAACAGAGGAAATTTACAAGTCGAGTTTGAATTTTACAATTTTATTTGGAGTTTTTAGAGGCAGGATGGGATAGTAAATAGACAACTAGCTTTGTAGTAAAGCAGACCTTAATTCAAGTCTTGCCTGTGACACGTCTTGGCTCTGTGACCTCTGGGAAAGTTATATCTTCCCAGTGCTTCTGGCAGCTCTTCCAGATCACATATTTCCAAAAGAGCTGCTGATCTGAATGAGAGGGATTTCCACACAAGGACTCCCTATGCCAATACTGTCAGAGGTCCAGATTAAAATAATAATAGATTCACCATGTATTTTGTTGAATTTTTTATTCTTGTTTATTGAGGGGCCGCTAGGTGGTGCAGGGGATAGAGTGCCAGGCCTGAAGTCAGGAAGACTCATTTTCCTGAGTTCAAATCATGCTGCAGTCCTTTACCAGCTGTGTGACTCAGGGCAAGTCACTTAACCCTGTTTGCCTTGGTTTCTCCATTTGTAAATGAGCTGGAAAAGGAAATGGCAAACCACTGTAGTGCTTTTGTCAAGAAAACTCCAAAAGAGTCGGACACAACTAAAAAATGACTGAACTACAAATTTGCTGAGTGGAAGCTTACTCTTGCACTAAAGTCCTGCTGATATCTCTTCTGGTATGGCGATGACCCTCACTAGGCTACGCAAGTGGATCACAAGCTCTCTCTTTGTACTATCAGAGATTAGCACAATGTCTGGCATATGGTAAATGGTTAACCGACTAATTAAAGGCTGGAAAGGCTCCAAGGAAGAGCCCAGGGGTGGACTGTATGACTACTCTCCAAAGCTTACTCAAATTAAGTCTGGGGAGGCTCAAATTCAGGCTGGTCATGGGGGTGATAAGGTTTTTCTGGCAGCAGCATCTCTCAAAGACCACCTAATAATTAAGTGATGATCAGTTTCTCCTGATTCTCTCACTTTTTCATGTTGTACCATGCTGCTCCCTATGGACAGTGACATCTCAGGTCTGGAAACTGCCTTAGCTCTTAACACAGTGTTCTCCACTCAGAGCTGCTAAATAAATTAGGATTCATCACCCATATTGATAAGCAGAGCATCAACATAGATGCAATCAGGAACCCTTCAAGTTGAAGATGAATTTACCAAAATATTAATAGTGCTAAGTATTAGACCTGTGATTTTGTTGGTATTAGGAATTCACTGATGAAGAAAACCTCTCTGCCAATTCAGGCTAGCATTTTCTTTGCAATTTATATTTTTAGAGAGTTGCCTAGAACACCAAGGAGGTAAATTACATGCCCAGAATCACGCAGCCAGTATGTGTCAGAGGGAACTAGAACCCAGGTCTTAAATGCCTAAGATTTATTAATAATGTTAATTAATAGTAAATTAAATATTAAATCCCTAAGATTTAATGTACATTAATAATTTAATAATATAAGATTTAATATTTAATAAATATAAGATTTAATTAATAATAATTTAATAGTAATAAAATTTAATAATCTAATAACAACAATAGAGAATTTAGAGGAGGTCATGGACAACAATCACACAAGATGGGCAGGGCTTCATCCTGCATTGTTGGAGGAAAGATGTATATCAATAGAATTATAAAACCATCAAAATAATACCAATATTCCAACATGCCAATGAACCTATGATCTCATCAATATGGGTACACCTTCCAACAATGCACACCGAAGCTCATCCATAACTGACCATCTTATTCCACTCTTGTCAGTTCTATACCATGCAGAGTTGGCCACAGGAAGTCTAGCCAATATGCTGCCTTTCCTTAAATTCTCCTAACATTCTAAGTTTTCCAATGGAGCCCACAGGTTACTGGAAAATAAGAAAAAAAAATAATAAGATGAAAAAAAGTGACCAAAGAAAGAAATGAGAAATGTACCCTACAAAATGGAGCTAATGTTGGCATCTGGGAATAGTAATCAATGGGGCAAAATGAAAAATTATATCAGGAAATCAAGGGCTATTAACTGGACCCTATGCACGTGTAAAACCATTTTTTCCTGAGTGTATACATAAATTCTTTCCAGAAAAGTTGGGTTTAAAAAATGGGTTTTGCCACCTTTCTTCTCACAATACTTATAGCTCAAATCACTGGACATTTTGGAATGAATGAGACAAGCCAAACAAAGGAGGATATATTATTCCACCTTGGCTTGTTAATTTATAAAGACTTTGAATTCTATTGATTAAACAGAATTATGATTCAGTTGGACAATTTTATTTGTATAGCAAAAGTAGAACTCTGGGCTATCCATCAGAGATGGCACTCTGCCCGCTGGCCAGGAAGTTAATAGTTAAAAGAAGACAGAATCAATGAAAGAGATTTATTCGTCAGACATGAAAGATTAAGTGAAGATAAGCTCTTTAAAAGAGTTGGGGATAAAATGCATATCAGAAAGAATGAGCTAAATGGAAATGTATGAATGAAACAAAAAACATAAGAGAGGCAGGTAGGGAGTATAGTGAATAGAATGCTGTAAGTCAGGAAGATCTGAATTTTAATCCTGCCTCAAATACTTACTAGTTATATGACCTTAGGAAAGTCACTCAACCTTTCTCAGCCTCAGTTTCCTTACCTGTAAAATGGGGATAACAGTACCTATTGAGGGGACCAGTAAGAAAGAGAACTGGACATTTTTCTCTGACCCTCAATTTCTCAATAATCATCGAAGCAAGAATTATAAGCAAGAAGTAATGCAGGTGTAGATACCTCCACAGACTAAGATACCAAGAACCCTCAGAGGAAACTATTTGATGAACAAAGCTGAGAAGGCTAATCCCTAGTGTTCAAGGTGCTCATTAAACATCCCTTGCCCCAGTCAGCCCCTGCACTCAACTATAGATTTGTGCTCAGCAATCCCCTGACTGCTGTTGTAGTCTCTGCCCTTTCTCCACCATTCTATGGCAATAGGCAATGGAACTTAACTCTGCCCTGCTTCTCTGAGGAAGAATTGGAGATACAGGAAAGTAGAAGCATGCTTCGCCTAGGCCAAAAGCACACTGCTCAGTGAGAACTAAAGAAGAGGGATAACTAGGGCCAAGCACTAGTTTATGTATGGGGTTGTATTAAGCCTGAAGGAAAGGGAGCTGGTATTCAGCTGAGGTCCATCTCTCCCCTCAGAAGTCACTTGGGGAAGGGACTGAAAGTGATGAAAAGTGAATTCTGCAGTGTGGGAAAAGGTTGAGAAAATTTTGAGGTCCATTCCTTAGGAATTCATCATTAAAGAGGAAGAAGTCGGAAAGTGAGAACTAGAGGAATATAAGGGGGGAGGGAAATAGGAATCAATCAATAAACATTTATTAAGGACTTATATGTGCCAGGCACTATGCTAAGTGCTAGATATAAAGAAAGAAGCAAAAGACAGTCCCTGCCCTTAAAGAGTTTAAAATCTAAACAGGAAGCTTGTCAAGGATCTCAAGAGGAAGAATGTTCTGTTCAAAAAAACTTGAGTACAAGCAGATAAGTTAACAGGGAAGTTATTAATAAGCGAAGGGAAAGATGTCCTCCAAGGTATCTAAACCAAATATCTCTGAAAAAAACATAGCAAGTTAAAGGAAAATTAATCAATGCCTGTGGATTGCCTACATAATTCTGCCACATACTCCTTGGGTAACTTTAGGCAAACTTCTTAGCCTTAGTTTCTTAATCTGTAGAATGGGAGCACTAGAATAGTTCAATGAAGCAACTGATCAATATTTACTAAGCACCTACTATGTGCCAAGCACTGGAATAAGAAGACTGCTAAAGTCTTTTTACAGGTAAATCCTAGAAGCCTAGAGGAAAAAGGGAAAACCCTAAGGTATAAAAAAGCCTAAGCAAGGGTAAGGAGAAGTATAAAGAAAAGACCAAGATATGTTCCAAATTTCCTCCTATCTGCTATACGCCCAGCATGGCATTAGGTACTCTAGAGCACAGAAAACACTTCAGGCTCAGACCTGCACACAAATGAAAGTTCATGGATTGGGACTGGAAAAGACTTCAGAGGTCATATAGCCAGACTTTTATAGATGCAGAAACTGAGGTCTAAAAAAGGTGAGGGGATTCACTAAAGGTCATGCAAATATCAGTTAAGACCCTAAGCTCACAGGTTTTAGGGCTGGAAAGGGCTTTAGAAATCCACAATGTCCAACCTCCCCTCCATTTTACAGATAAGGAAACTGAGGCTCAGAGAAGGGGAGTGCCTTATCAAAGGTGACATCACAGAGCTGGGATCTGAAACCAGGCTGCACGCTGTTGGACTCCAAATCAAGATTCCTCTCCAGAATATCTCTCATAGTTAAAGATTAGTACTTGAGTCCCTGATCTCTAAGCTCCCAGCCTCCGTGCCCTCTGCAGCTCTTAGGTTTCCAAACCTTCATTTAATAACCAATGTGTTCTTTCCCCGACAATAATGCATAGTGGTGGGTGAGCAGCTGCCAAGGACAGTGGTCCTCTTATTTTTTTGGCTCAGTCAGAGAACAAGAATGCCTTTAGTGTTTACAGTTCAGATAATGTAATTGGTTTCATTACCTTCCTATGAAATTATTCTCAGAGATCATTATTACACTCTGTACCATGAGGAGAAAGTATCCACGAAGAGCTCACAGCAGCTCTGGCTGATTCAGTTTGTATTTGCACTAGAGGAAGAAACAGGTTCTTCTTTCATTGTGAACAGTGGCACTCTCTTCTCAGACAATCTTAGACAGAGAACATCTCAAAAATCCCCAGCAAGTCAATGCTTCAAGTAGAGAAAGCCAGAGCTCGCTTTAGGGGCAGCAGGGCGCAGTATACAATATACGGCTCT
Source organism: Notamacropus eugenii (assembly GCF_028372415.1). NCBI lineage: Eukaryota > Metazoa > Chordata > Mammalia > Diprotodontia > Macropodidae > Notamacropus > Notamacropus eugenii. Next base: position 352,513,926 of record NC_092877.1, on the reverse strand, counting down.
GTCGGCTACCTATCTGGTGTTGGGCAATTCAGTGGAATCCTTCTAAGTCTTGGCTTTGTCATCTGCAAAATGAGAGGGCTGGATCAGATGATCTCAGAGTCCCTGTCCAGAGTTAAATGCTATAGTTTTCTGACATTACTTGACATCAAAAGTGTATGATCATTTCACTCGAAGAGTTAAGAAAGGACCATGGCTTTTTGCCTCCCTTTGTATCTCTAGCACTTAGCACGTGGCTCAATGAACACTTCTTGACTGAGCCTGGACAGAGAGTTTCAAGAAATCCAGGACCCTCCTTGCTCAATAATGAACTGACAAACAGTGTATCAATCAATTACACATACTGTAGGGACAATAGATGACTTACTTCCTACTTCCTGTAAGGTGCCAGGCAGTCTGACATTTTGTTTCTCTTATCAACTGAAATCAAATTAACAGTGTAGCTCTCTAAGGGGCATATTATGAAGTATCCTCTCATTGAACTAGCCAACTGAAAGGTTCTAGCTGTTACTTCTTGGTATTCATACCCAGTATTGTTTCTTTCCCCCTAAACCTACCCCTCTTCCTAATTTCCTTCCTTGTACCGCCTGGAATGCTTTCCTCCCACACTTCCATCTATTGAAGCCCCAACACCTGGGGTTCAGTTCCAAGTGCCAGTTCCCACAAGAAGCCTTTCCTGACTCCCCAGTAGTTAGAATTTCCCATTGCCCTTTCAAAATAACTATAATATGTATTTTTTTTATTTCATTTCTTCTCTCTTAGTAGCTATATTCTCCTAGTACCACTTTGTTTTCTTCCTTATAAATTACCTTCTCTCTATTTTGTAAATACCTATATATGTAGTCTTGTAAGTTCCTAGAGGACAGGGATTGTTTTATGTTTGTCTTTGTATCTCCAGCACCTATGACATTGTTCCATTTATTAAGCATATAGGAGGTGTTTAATAAATGTTTATTGATTAATGTAGGTTCCTTGGTTTTGCTTTTGCTTTTTTATCCCTGGTATAAAACAGGATTTAAGAAATTCTTGTCTAATTTAATCCATCTTCAAATTCAGTTCTCACTTTCATAATTAGAATTTTCTCATCCAACTAGACTGAGGTTATATTTATTTACTTCACAACATGGTGTGTGGGGGTAGGGGGTGGGGGGTTGAAGGGCAGGAGGGGATAAGGGAATTAAAGGAATCTATATGTTTCCTAAGCAAAACAGCTTTGAGTTCATTAACTAGTGTGCCATATTCCCTGAACCAAAAATCATTGCCATTTGGTTGGACAAAGGATGTTCCTTCTGCATTCACGAGTACATTTCACAAATTGTGTTTACACGTACCAAGAGAAATAAATGCCCCAGATTTCTCAGTTGCCTCCCAAAGAATACAGCTTTCCTCTCACAACTCATTAAATCCAAACACTGCCCATCCATCTGATGGAGAGTCCTTGTTTCCTCGTATTTCATTAAAATGAGATTAGTTAGAATTTCTGCTGGATGAACATCAGCCCCCACACATATTAAATAGCAAATGAATGCTAGAAGCTATTTTGATTCTTTTCCTAAGGTAAATATACATATATACATACATACACATAGCAAAGTAATAAATCCAATTCTTTGTCATCAAGTAGGTCCTTAATGCATGCCTATTTATCAGAATTGAATTTCTACTGTACAAAGACAATTCTGTATGTTTGCGTACGATAAATGTTAGAAGCTAATGGCACTCTTCATGTCTTGCGGTATAATTAAATGTCTGTTGTTTTTTTTCAAAAAACAAACAATTTACTCTACTAAAAAATCCAATTCAGTCCACATTTGATAGAATGCCTATTCAACCAGGATTTCCTGAGAACCTGCCAAGTACTTTATTAAAAGTCCTGCTATTAGCTTATTCATTGGCACAACTAAGTCAATTTTTAAGACATGAACATCATCTTGGGAGATATGTGTTACAGGGGAACAAGTGATGAATTTGGAGTCCCAAGACCTGATTCAGATCCTGACTCTACCACTTCACTAATTTTGTACCTTGAAGTTCCTTCCTCCCTCTGGGTCTTAGTCTCATGTCTATAAAATGAGAGGCTGGGGCCCATGACCTTTGAGATCTAGTTCTAATTCAACAATCAAGTCAACATTCATTTATTAAGTAGCTCCCATGTGCCAGGCATTGTGCTAAGTGAGTTTCTTTCAAATTAGTATTTTTCTGGGCTTAGTATATCTATCCATTGGCTTGATGACTAGCCTCTCTAAGGGCTAAATGTTATGAAACAATGGAAAAATATTTTACATACAGTTGGAGGAACTGGCTTCATGTCTTGACTTTGCCTCTTCCTACCTGGACAATTAAATATGCTATGTAATGGAGGCCAATGAAAGCCCAGTCAAATGAGGAGGCGGGGCCTCCAAAGTACCTCCTTCCACCTCTAAACTATCTCTCACTTTATCTCTTGTTGAATTAACCAAAGAAAAGGTGCCATCCCAGGGCTAGCTGTTACTAAGATTTCCTGGCATCCTCATTGGGTCTTTCCAGTCCTGCTCAGAATGTTCATATTTGACTAGCATTTAAAGCTGCATTTATAGATATCCCCCAGCACAAAACAGGTACATGAGGGTGTGGTAAGATAAAGTAATCTATACACTTCCATAGCAAAAAGCTAAGATGTCTTTAACTGTTATCCTATATTTCCTGAACTAAATATCCCATTTCTATGTCCTGACCCGAAAGACACATTTGTAAAATCTTATCAAAAGGACCCTCTCTGGAAATGCATCTTTCCTCTTAAATTACCTTTTCTATGACCCACTGCTTCGTGTTTCTAAATATCTGTGCAGTAACAGCAACGCTGTGTGATGACCAGTTTTGATAGACTTAGGTCTTCTCAGCAATACGATGATCTTAGTAAGACAGATCCAAAAGACTCATGGCAGAAAATGTGTCCACACACAGAGAAAGAACCATGGACCCTCAGTGCAGATCAAAGCATACCATTTTCTCTCTCTTTTTTTTTCTTTCTTGTGGTTTTTCCTGCCTCTTCTGATTCTTCTTTCACAACATGATAAATGTGGAAATATGTTTAATATGATTGTACATTTATAGCCTATATCAGATTGCATGCTGTCTTGAGAAGAGGGCAAGAGAGAAGGGAGGGAGAAAAAATTTGGAACTCAAAATCTTTCAAAAGTGAATGTTGAAAACTATTTTATATGCAATTGGAAAAATTAAATTCTATTGAGTGGGGAAAAAAAATAAAGGAAAGGAAGAGCTTGAAATAAATAAATGTGTGTGCATATTCTGTGTGATTTTTAGAAAGAAGCAGCAGTTTGGTTCCCAGGAGGCCCAAAGCTTCCATCCCCCTGCTGATACTCTGACCTTTGGCTCCCACTACCCAATCTCACCCTCACTCACATCAGTCTTTTGCTTTCTGCCTGGAGACAGACATTTCTTTCAGGCTCAGTGTTGATGTTGGCATGTTCCCACCTTGGGGGTAGAAATCAGAGGTGATGTTGCCAAAAACTTATGTCAGATTTGCATGCACCGTAGCTCAATAGACAGAAACTATTGTTTTCTTTCATTTTTTCTTGGCTAAAAAATGAAAGCAAGTGAACAACCCCATAAAGTCTGTTTTCCACAATTCTTACAATTTTCCATAACCCTCTGCCAAATGAGCTGCTCCAAGCAAGTCTAGTGTGTTATTAAGATGCCTTTTGATAATGATGCTTCTTGGCTATTTTTAATACTAACCCAAGGAGAACAGGACAACTTCATCATGTACAGTACATACTGATGCTAATGGAGGTGGCTGTTTCCAATGGAAACAGTTTGTCAGCAACTGAGCTGCTCCCTACTGTCTCAGAGTGGTTAAGACAGCAATCTTGTCATTATAGCATAGAAACCACCTCTCTATTAGCAATAATTTTTCTTCACATGTACACATGTTATAATTCCAGAGACGCTTTATTCTGATTTCCAAATGATGCCCATTTAAATGTGTCAGGGAACAGGAAGACTCAAGAGGTGACAGTGCCAACAAGAGAATGTTATGAAGGTTTATAGATGGGCCATTTTAAGGCAGTTTTACCTAAGAAAAAGCCAGTGGTATTCTCCCATTCATCTAGATTGAAAACCCTGAACTCTCCTCCTTCTTGCCCTCTCTCTCATCCAAGAGGTCATTCAACCCAATTCTAGTTCAGGAATCTTTTCTCGAGATCCTAGAAAAAGCATTTCACCATCTTGGAACTCTCCAAATACTCTCATGACTTTTACCTCTTGAAATGGACTAGAACTTCTGGTCCATAACTTCAGTTCTCACATCAGTTCTGCCAAGTCACCACATCAAAAAACTATCCCCTTTGTCATATGATATTTATCATATTTTAGTATATTAGTTTAATTATATTTTATTTATTTGTTTTAGTATTTTATTTTTGTTATATTTTAGTATATGAGTTTTAAGGTAAATGTCTGGAGCTTAGATGACCTATCTAAATCTTGATATTTCAAAAAAGCTTACTTTTCAAAAATTCATTTCAGTTTACATCTGGAAGATTACATACTCACTACTTATATAGTAATGGAGAGAGTTGGCCAGAAAGACCTGAGTTCAAGTCCCCCACCTCCCTTGAATTGGCTAGGTGAACTTGGGCAAGTTATTTATCATCTAGTGATTCCCAGCAAAGTTATCTGTTTCTTTTTGTGCTTAAGTGAATCTGATCAATAAAGGCAAACTTGGTCTTGCACCCAAGTTCAAAGCCAAAATCTCAGAATCTCAGAGTCATCCAGTTCACTTTATGCCTGAATGAGAATGCCTTCTACAGCCTATATCACAAGTGACCTTCCAAGCTGAGCTTGAGATCTGAAGTAAGGCTCATCCCTACATCCTGATGCAGACCATCCTCTATATGAGCTTCCCTGAAGAATTAGGACTTTTCCCCTATAGCCAGGTATGTAGCTGGAAACAGCTTGACTGTTACATTTTCAGTAAAAGCATTTCCATCTCAGAAATTGGCAAACACTACAAATCAGAGGTTGATTTATTGTTTTGAAGATGGCTTTAGAAAGTAATGTAGAAAATGTTATAAATGCTGGTGAATCATAAAAGTGTGTCCTATATACAACTTTGAGAGCCAGTTGTTAAATATTTACCAGCAGACCACAGCTACCTCCTTAAACCTGCTTCTTCCAACTCCCTGCTGGAAATCTCTAGCTTTAGGTTCCATTAACATCTCAAATTTAACCCATCCAAAAACTTTCCCTGCCAACTTCACTATTTCTGTTGATCCTAACAGTCCTCCAAGATCCCAGTCTCAAATGTGGAATCATCTCTGGATTTTCCTTTCTAAGGAAAGGTTTTGAGCCTTGGTACTTGGTGGATGTTTTGCCTTCCATGGTCATAGGCAAGTTTGGCAGGGGGAGGATGGAGGCAGTCAACAATTCTGTAGATGTTGAGTCTGCAGATGTCTGCAGATCAAGGCCCAGACCAGAGGCTACTTCTCCTCAAAATTTTCTCCTGTTCCCCTCAAATGAAAGTGACTACTCCTCAAATGTCTTTGTCTCAACTTTTCTTGGGCCATTAACACATTCCACCTTGTATTAATTTAGCTTCCACCTCTTTCTCATCTCAACTCAGTTCATTTAAACAATGGCAGACCTCTACCCAATGCCCTACAATAACAGGTTTATTAAATTGAGGTGCTGAATTTCAGACCTGGAAAGAGCCTTCATAGTTATCTCCCCTACTGTCAGACTCAAAACAGAGATGATCCTAGGATTAGAAAACCACAGATTAACATTCTCTGTTGCATTGTATTTTTATTTATTTATGTATTTACATTTTGATCTGATAGTTTGCCTTCAAGTTAGCCATCTCTGAAAGGCAAACACTGTCATTTAACAGACAGAAAAATTAAGGCCCAGGGAGGAAAGGGGACTTGTTCAAACTCCCACAGCTAGTCATCCTTAGAACAGGGATCAAAACTTTAGTCTTATGACTTGTGCTTCTGTTGTGGGGGACTGAATCTGTGGTTTCTTTGGTATAGGGAAATACTGAAAAGGAAATAATCTCTGAGATTGATGCAGATGTCCCACCATCTCTGGAACACACCTTGGGCTTAGGCCAACAGTGGGAGGGGCATTTCCCAGGATACTGTCCAGCAGCCAGGGGTCAGGGGTCAGGGTTGGGTTTTAGAAGTTTGAAGGCAATTTGGCATTGATTGACAGGAGTCAACTGCAACCTGGTCCGTTGGAGAAACCTTGACTAATTTACTCAAGCCTTGACTCCATTTTCTCACCAGTAAACTAAAGATAGTAAGAACAAAAACCTCTAGGGAGGTTGTGAGAACTTTAAAGCTTTAATTACTACCTAAGGATTATAAATCCCATGAAAACAATTAGAAAGAATTGTTTAGTTTGGTAAGAAAAACCTGTCATTAAATACTAGAGAAAAAGAAGTGTGCAGTTGGTGACCTATAAGAGATGTTAGCGTGCCAGAGGGCAGAGGTGGATTAGCTTTATAAACTTTCCTTTAGAAAGCTAGGATTTGTTATTAATAGACAAGGAAAAATGCTTCCCATTTGCACTTTGAGATAAAACTAGGAGAGGGGCCATCTTTCCAGATTTGAAAAGTATGTCACTAACCTACATGGATGAAAGAGTTTGCTGCCAATGTTACTTATCAACGAACAATTCCACTCAGTATTACCAATATCACTACATTATTTGTTGGCAAATTAACGTTTGAATAGATTTAAACAAATGAGGATGTTAGACAAGATTCAAGTGTAAAAAGAAAATATATTCAACAGAAATGTATACATGAAAAAGGGGAGCAGGGGAGAGAAGGCTGAGGCGTAGTCCCAAGGGGCAACATGGGAAGGGAATGGGCTTCTCTAAGGGAGGGAGTTGAGGGGGAGGCATATTGGTCTAAAAGTCATGTATTTATCCTGTGGTTTGTAACCTGCCTGCCCTCAGGAAAGGTGGGACTGGAAGAGAGTGAGATCACAGGCTGTAGAAAAAGGAAGGGGCCACTCCCTGCCCCCCTTCATGAATTATATCCCATAAAGTATTTTAGACTCAAGTGAAAAAAAGAAATCCCTGCTTGTGCCTGAAGATAGATCAGCTAAAACAATTAGGGGTTAGTCAAGAAAGCTTTCCTTCCCCCCAGCCCCACAGGGCTAATTGGTATTGTTAAAAATTACGGTCAGGCATCTAAAAATAGTGATCTTAAACACTTATTAGTGTTAGAAGAACAATGTGGTTTTTTTTAAAGAAACAAAGAAGCTCCCTATTCAAAGTTCCTGTAAAAAGATGTCAAATTCTCCTTTTTCAGAAACCTGAGTTTTACATGTTCCCCTCACTCCCCAAGCTGTTCTCGGTACAATCGGCCAAAGCCTACCTGAGAGACTACCTGAGATGACATGAGCCTGTGATCTGAATGAGCGCTCTTTCTCAGAAAGGATTCCCCTGTATCGATCCAATAAGCTATCCATTGGAAGGGACACAATGCATTTTTCTTTCCACTGGCATTTGGTTTGGAATGTTAGGAGAGAATATTTTAAACATCAGGAAGAAAGCCATTTTTTTCTTTTGATTTTTGACAAGACACTTGGGTAGATTGGGATGTTGCAGAAAGACCTCAGAACATCAATTTCACTGCTTCCTCCTCCTGAATATATAGGATCATGGAATCATGGCTCTATGGCTGGAAGGGACTTCTGACACCAACCCTGCCAATCTCCTTAGTTTACAGGTGAGGAAACCGGCCTAACAAGGTTTATTGGCTTATCGAAAGCTACACAATGAGAGAGGAGAGATTTGGACCCTGACCCTCTGACTTCAACCCCTATGCTTTTTCCAGTATAACAATAGTAGTGGTAGTGGTGGTAATGGTAGTAGTAGTGGTGGTGGTGGTTGTGGTGGTAGTAGTAGTAGTAGTAGTAGTAGTAGTAGTAGTAGTAGTAGTAGTAGTAGTAGTAGTAGTAGTTGCCATTTCGCTAAGTGCTTAAAGGTTTGCCAAATGATTTACATATATGATCTCATAGACCTCCCAGTGACTCTCTGAGGTTAATACCATAGGTAGCACCTTTCTGCTTAATATCCATCTCAAACCCATCCAGGAAAGTTGTATGGTTAAGGAGGGGATGAGGGTGCTTCTTCCCTCCTTCCCCTCCCTAGACTACCCAGAACTCATCCCTGGTCCACTTAGACCCTCAGGCCCCCTCCCCTCTCCAGATATATTGTCTGGCTAAATGACATGGATATTCATGATTTAGATGAGAAGGGAATCACCAACTTTCCAGTAAAATGGGGAACGTCCAGGCTTTACCTGTGCCACAGTTACCACTCCAGACCCCTGCCATCTGACTTGCTAATGTACTGAAGACCATTGGGCCCCCATCTACACCCCTAGGATTTCTGGGTTTCTGACCCACCCTGAGGATGCCTCTCTTACATGTGTTGACTCCCTCAAATCCTTGAGAGCAAGAACCATCTCCCTTTCCTGTGTGTATCCCCAGTGCTCAACACAGTACTTGGCCCACAGGAAAAACCAAATAAATGTTTTTCCATTCCATTTATTCACTAATATCCACATTTTACATAGAAGAAAACCGATTCTCAGGGTAGTTAAAGTGGCAGTTCATCTTGCACCTCCATGCCTTGGCAAGAGTCAATGGCAAAAGTGTTTTGCCTCTTCACCTTTGCCTCTAAAATCCTTAAATTTCTTTAAAAAACAAACATTTCAGGTTCTCTTGGTTCTACCTCGAGTTCTTAGCACAATACCAGGCAATTGCAAACACTTAGTAAAATGCTCATTGACTGACTGACATCCTGGCCTTTCTTGATCTCCCAGCTGTTCATCATGACCATCCCCAACCACAAAATTCCTTTGCATTTACAGTGTGCGTATTTTGTATACATTTATCTGTGTATATGTTGTCTTCCAGGAAATTCTAGGTTTCTTGAGGGCAGAGACTAGCCTTATATTATCTTTGTTCCTCAGTGAGAAGAGCAAGTCTTTGTGGAACATAAAATCAGGGAGATAAAGCTGGAAGAGACCTATGAGGTCATCTGGTCCAGCACCCTCATTTTATAGGGAAAGAAATTGATGGAGCTAGGATTTGAACCCAAGTTCTCTCACCCAAATTCAGTATTCTTTCAGCTGCCTCATCTCAATGTTTTTGTTTTAGGTACTTATTGAGTGTTTGTTGAACTAAATTGTAAAACAGATCCCCAGCACTTGGTATCTTGACTTCACACAACAGGAGCTTAATACATATTCATTCAATTGAACTGAAGTAAGTTATCTGGGCTCAGAAGCAGGATCAGAATCCAGGTTTCTCCTGACATTCATCACAGGACTAACTGCTCTGTACCCACAAAAAATAATCAGATGTATTTGCTTCCAAAAGGAAGGCAATGGCCCAATCTTTATTTCACTGGGTTTCCAAAACTGTACTCTAGAAAGGATGGCAAGAGGGAGAGATGAGAAAAGACAATGAAACTAGAATACAAAGTGTTCTTGCCTGGGATTTCTATCTTCCTCCTCCTTGAGCTCACATGTCTGATGAAACACAAGCCCTGTAAGTGTTCTCAGACTGACAGAAAAGCCAGTTGGGAAACACACTTACAAACTCCTTCATCCCATTCTTGGGGGCAGGACCACATATGTTGGCCAGCACTCAAAGAAGTGTTTTCTGATAGTCATGAGAGCAGGAGACGGTGAGCCTTGGGTGACAGATTTAGAGCTGGCCAGCCCCGTTAGTAATGATTGGCTAATCCATCCCTTTTCGGTAGATACTTAAATACAGTATGTTCCTGATGCAAGCGATTGGAAAGTACGAGCTTACAAAGCTACTATCAAAGCCTGGAAAGCCAGGGTTCAAGCCCTGTCTCTGAAGCATATAGGTTGTGTAATCCTGAGCCCAACACACAACCTCTCTAGGATGATAAATTGCAGAGAAGATGCTTCCTGGCATTAGAGAAAGGAGTTTCTTCACCTGGGAGTTCTTAATACTAATGAAATCTATCCTTCTTCATCTCCCCAGCACAATACCTGGTATGTAGTCAGTGACTAATAAATGCTCTTTAATAGCTAACACTTATATAGCTCTTTAAGGTTTACTTTACAAAGGTCATCACATTTGATCCTCACAACATCCCTGGAAGGTAGGTCTTATTATCCCCATTTTACAAATGAAGCAGACAGAGTTTAAGTGATTTGTCTAGGGTCATGACAAAATTAAATGTCTGAGGCAGAATCTTAACTCATGTCATACTGAGTACACTTTTTATTGCACCACTTAGCTGCCAACAAATGCTTGTTGACTATGTGACTTGTCCAAGATCACACAGGTACTGAAATAGAAAAGCCAGGATTCAAACCCAGGTCCTCAGACTTCAAATCCAGCATTGTTTACGTTGCCATCCCTTCTGCAATCCTGCATTCCTCAGCTGAATTTTCCTTTGAGGCCCAAGTGAAATTCTTGCAATTAACAAAAATTCTTTTAAAAAATACATAACTAAAAATCTACTAACCCTTGACTCTTCATTCAACTTCAACAATTCCTTACATCAATTTTAGAAAAGAATAGCTAGATAGAAAAAAAAATACATGGTAAAGTCAATATGGTAAATTCATGGCAGAATGGGGTTCAGTCACCATGCAAAACTCAGAGACTTTCTGGCTACTAAATCAAAGGAAATTGTATTGAGGCACCCAAGGACAGGAGTGCCCATCGCAGGCAAAAAATACTGCCTGTCCATCTCCTTTGAAGGCAATAAGAAAATCTCAAGAAGGGGTGGGGGGAGGGGAGAAATCATTTACAAATTCTGCCTCCAGACCTAAGTAATTATCTAGAAGGAACCTTACAGCATTTAGTCCACCGTTAATATGTTTGCAGACAAGGAAACTGAGGCCCAGCATGGTTAAGTGACTTGCCCAGTATCACACAGGATGATTGGAACCCGGGTCCTCTGACTAAATCTGCTTTTTTTTCTATCCACCAGGCTGTAGAGCTAAGGGAATAATATATATGAGGGCCAGAATGACTGAAAGGAAAACAACATGAAAAGCTTCCACAACTTACATTTTGAATGTGAGTTGAACTGAATCCAGAGAACCAACTTTTCCTCTCTGTAGAAAGGTGGACTGCTGGTATGGATCAAGGCATACCCATACTGTAAGATACACTCTGCATTGATTGTCTTTCCCAGATGTACTCTCTAGTTACAAGGCAGGGTTCGACTGGGTGGGCTGGTATTGAGGAAGGGTATCATTATTTTTCATCAATAAAATATACTTAAATGATGTTGTTGGAAGCCACCTACCTAATATTTTCCCCAGTCTTTGGGAAGTGAATATTCAAAAGGCAAGCAATGACTTTTCTAAGGAATGTGCCCAGCAGTCCAAACTTCAGCAGCAATAACTGAAGTGGCTACTTCCCTGGCCCCGTGACTGCTAACAGGTCTAGAAGCCTGCCAGCTCTAAAAGTAATCTGGGTCAGTGCCAGAATTTCAGGCATCTAAAAGTGTCTGGTAGGAGCCAGGAACAGGGGCCTCCCTGCCTAATCTAGGGGTATCTCTAGAACAGGCCCATATAGAAGATGTATCTACCCAAGGAAGTTATCAAAAATAGGAGGAAAGTGAGAGGGCAGGAAACAACCCAGAAGCATTTCACTCATTTCCTACCCATCTGAAAGTTGTTTATCGATTTGCTCATATCTCCTATAAGAAGCAAGGGATGCAGAGGATAGGGCCAGCCTCGTAGTCTGGTCTCCCATATGGATTATAGATCCTTGATAAGTTCCATCACCTCTCAGGGCCCCTGGCCACTCTCAAAGAAGTTACAAATGAGTGTCTGGTCTGTATCTGTGGCAAAAGCTCAGCCTCACCTTGAAGGAAGCAAGATGTTCCAAGAAATGGAAGGAAAGATGAGCAAACAAGGGCTAGCCTGTATCTGGAGGCAGATGGAATATCACAAATCTGGAAACATCAAGTCAGCCATTTTGGCTAGAACTTAAAATTGTAGAAGGTGGAGTAACACATAATCAGCTTGGGAGGTAGACTGGAATCAGATATGAGAAGTGATGAGAGTGAAAAAGTGAGGAAAAGACTTTAGCTTCAGACCTGGAAGGATTGGTGAAGTCCTTGACAAAAACAGGAAAATGAAGAGGAGGGATTGGTTTAAGGATAGAGATAAGAGATTCAGTATGGTTCAGCAAAAAAGTGCTGGATTTAGAAAAGAGAGAAACTGGGTTCAAATTCCAACTTTGCTACTTGGTGACCTTGAGCAAATCACATGCCTCCTCTGAGCTCCCCTTCCACACTTGGAGTAGGTGCTAGCTCTCAAGTCTTTTTCTGCTCTAGGACTCTCTCTAGGATGAGGTTATTCCTTGGTACACTTCCAGATTTCTTCATATTCCTTATATGGCCTATCTTAGTTGCATGACAGCGTTTCATTATCAATGTACCACAATTTGTTTAACCATTCCCCCATGACTGGACAGTTAGGTTTCTTCCAGTTCTATTTTTATTTTTGCAATAGCAACAAGTACTGCCAAGGAAATCTTTGAAGGGATGGTTTTCCTGGTTGTTGATAACCCTCTCCACGTGTCTTGTTTACAGGGTCCTGCCAACCAGTTTTACCTGTACTGACCATCACTGCAAGCAGCAGAGAAGAAGGTTCAAGTCAGAGACACTCCTCCCTTAAGGAGGGCTATTTATTAAAAATGACTTGCACACCGCTTTGAAAATGGTCAGATGTCATCATCCCGGCTCCAGGATGGGGCCTCTGCCCTGGAACCCAGAATTCTAAGACTCCAAAAAGTACAAAGAAACTGAGCACTTCCAATACTGAACAGCTCCTTTCTCCAAACCCCAGAGATGAAAGCTACCATACAGGATGGATCCAGTTGGAACTAAGGAAGGCAGATAGGAGCTTGCAAAGCCTAGGAAGAGAGCCTAACTGGGTAAATTCTATTACTTAAAACAAGATGAGGCTAGGAGGTCAAGTGTTGAGGGGCTGGGTGCATTTAGTTTGTTTTTGCTCTGCTTTTCCTGAGGGAGGGGAAGAGGACAAGTTTTGCATGTCAAATGCTGCGATAACTGCTTTCCAAATATTTTCTCATTTGAGAGGTGACAGATAACTTGGGTATCTATGAAATTCTCCTTTAGATTCCTAAACACCTTTAGAAACAAGACTGTTGGAGGGGTTCCCAGAAGATACTTAATAAAGTGTCCACTGGATAAAAGGATGGTTGATTGAATGTTCTATTTTCAAAATGTCTTCTCCCACTCTTACATCCGATAGCATTTGGTCAATTAGGATCTTAAATCTTTGTTCAATCATTGCTCTCCAGCAAACACTTCTAAAAATCAGGTGCTTGAGGTTTTTACGGGCTCTTTCACAGAATCATAAACTCTCACAGCTAGATGGTACCCTAGAGGCACAGCACTAAATATGGCGGAGGAAATTCTGATTTGTATTCCGCAGGACTTTGCTCACTTGGGAGCTCCCTATCCCATTCCATTTCCCTATCAGGCCCATAAAATATTCATATAATGCTACTCTTATTCCATATGTAGCTTGTTTGTACATATTTGTTTGTACCATTAGATTCTGAGCAGGACCTTGAAGGTAGGATTGCCTTTTGCTTCTTTTTGAATCTCCAGAGCTTAGTGCAGTATTTGGCATACAGCAGGCATTTAAATAAATGTTCTGACTGACTGATTCCCAAAACACAATTATTTATGTTGTAAATTCCCAGCTGTATTATGCAGTATCATCAACTTACAACCTTCAGGGCATTCTCATAAAGTCTCCCATCACTACAGTATCAATGTGCAAAACACATCAGATTTTTTCTTTCCCAGAACCTCAGAATTGGAAGGAAACTTAGTGGCCATTCTGCCCAATCCATTTTCGACCAAGAAGCCCATCTAAAACATACCTAATAAGTGAGCAATGAGTTTTGCTTGAAAATGGGCAATCTTTGTGATACTTCAAATGGTGAAGAAGCTTTACTGTAAGATCATAAGGTCACAGATTTAGACACAAAAGGGTCCTCAGAAGTTACCATTTTACAGATCAGGATGCAGAGAAGTTATGGGACTTGCCCAAGCACACACAAGTAGCAGGGATGAGGACTAAATCTGCCTAAATCTACTTTCCTGAAACTTCTACCCAATATTCCTGTCTTTACCTGTTGAGACCAAACCCCATACATCTAAATCTCTTTTTTCAAATACTAGAATAAAGCTATGTGTAACTCCGGGGAAGTCATTTAACATTGTTGGCCTCAGTTTCCTCATCTATAAAATGAACTGGAGAAGAAAAGGGCAAAACCACTCCAGTATCTTCGCCAAGAAAACTCCAAATGGGGTTACAAAGAGTCAGACACGACTGAACAACTAAATTACTACCCAAACGTCCCCTGTGTTTGACTGCTACCAGGCCTTTGCTTATGCTGTGTAGACCTCTATTCTTTTACAGATAAAGATAATGAAGGTGAAGAAGATTAAGTGACCAGTCCAACTAGTGAGCAACTAAGTAGGGGGGAAGATTTGAACTCAAGAGTTCCCGATTCCAGGACTGACTCTCTATCCACTGCAACCCCTAGCTGCCCCTGGTAAATAATAAGTGTTGGCTATTATCATTTTTGTTATTGTTAATATTTATTTGTATTTTGTTAACAATAAAAAATAACAGATTTCTTTTATACCTGATTCTTTTTTTAAATATTTGATTTTTTTCTCATTTACATGAAATACAATTTTTAACATTCACTTCTTAAAATTTTAAGTTCCAAATTCTCTCCCTCCCTCCTTCCCTTTTCCCCTCCCTGAGATGTTAAGCAATTTGATATAGGTTATATGTTAGCTATTATTATTAACAATAATATCAATGGATCTGAATACAAAAATTGTTTAAATCCAACAATATGACAATATTCTTCCCAGATGAAAGTGATTTCTCCCTCTTCTGAAGTTTCACATAACTCTCCTAACGTAATTAAGTGGAAGATATTGTAACAGGTACATAAAATTATTATATTATAGATCTTTGTATGTATTTTTACACAATCTAGGCTATAAGCTCCTTCGGGGCAGAAGCTGATTTGGTTCTCCCATCCAATGGCTAGCAAAGAGTGCAGCCACACTTAGTGGTTAGTGTGCCAATCTAGGAGTCAGGAAGATCTGGGTTCAAGACCTTGGCTCAGTCACAAGCTAGCTGTGTGATGCTGGGTAAATGCCTCAGCCTCTCTGAGCTCCAGACAATTGTCTAAGACAATAGGGTTGCTGAACTGCCTCCCTGGTAGCTGGAGGTTCCTGCACCAACAAGAGCCTAGGAACAGATTTTAAAATTTCGTTAAATATTTGTTAAATGGGAGGATGGAAGGATGCGTGCTGAAGAACACAAAACAAGGTCCGTAAGTCCAACCTCACCATCCTCTCTCTAAAGTTGCATCTGTATTTGTTAATAGCAATATTTATCTTCCTGGTGTTATCCGGATTTCTTGTTTGGCTTTCAAAATGATCAATATCGCTTCCTTCGCACCCTTTCAATAAACTCCAGCTGCTGCCTATTAACATCTCCAGAATCCAATATAAAATCCTTTGTCTGACATTAAGAACCCCTTCGTGACCCTGGCCCCCCTCCTATCTTTCCAGACTTCTTACACTTGAGTCACCTGCATGTACATATGATGCAATCCTGAGACATTGACCTCCTCCCTGTTCCTCTCTCAAGACACGGGCCCTAGGCATCTTCCCTGGCTGTCCCCCACCCTTGGAATTCTCTCCCTCCTCATTTCCAACTCCCATTTCCTATAAGTCTCAACTAAAATCCTGCCTTCTAAAAGAAGGCTTTCCTTATTCACTTTATGCACTCTGTGGATAATGCACTGGACCTGGCAGCAAGAAGTCTAGAGTTCAAATCCAGCCTTGTGACCCTGGACAAGTCACTTACCCTGTGTCTACCTCATGTTCATCATCTGTAAAACAGGATTATAACACCTAACTTCCAGGGTTGTTGTAAGGGTAAAATGAAGTAACATTTGTAAAATATTTTGTAAACCTTAAAACATTATACAAGTGTTAGCTGTTTCTATCACTAATTTTACCATGTACATCTTGTTTATACATAGTTGTGTTTGCATATTGTCTCCCTCATCAGACTGGAAGCTCCTGGGAATGACAACTGTCTTTTGCTTCTCTTTGTACCTTAGCACTTAGCACATAGCCTGGCATACGGTAAGTATTGAATAGATGTTTATTGACTGACAAGTATTATGTTACTATGAAATTAAGTTCCATTGTCAATGACTTCTCTAATGGAGGCTGAACCAATCTCCTGTCAGAAGAAATTAATTGGAAGAATTTGAGGCAGCTGAATGGTTCTGTGGAAAGTCAGAAAATGAGTTCAGATCTACCCTCTCTGATACTTATTGACTGTGTGGCCCTGGGCAAATTGTTTAACCTCTGTTTGCCTCAGCTTCTTTAATTGTAAAATAAGGATAATCATAACACCTCCCTTTCAGGGTTGTTGTGAGTCTCAAATGAGCCAACATTTGTAACATGCTCAGCACAAAGTAGGCACCATATAAATGCTTCCTTTCCCCGTCCTCCCTAAGCTGGCTTAAGGTCTGTCTTGGGTTACATTTCTTGTGTGAAGCAACTGCAAAATTCTGGTCAAGCCCGTATTGACTGTTTTGTGAGTAGATTATGAGTAGAACGGAAAAGTGTTTATTAAGCACTTGCTGTGTGCCAACCACTGTGCTCAATGTTAGGCATATAGCCATTTCTAAATGCTTACTATTTGCCAGGTACTAGGGATACAAAGAAAGGCAAAATCATCCCCAGCTCTCAAGAAACCTACATTCTAATGTACATGGAGACAACATCAAGATAAGTAGGAACATATAAGATGTACAGAGAAGAGATGAAGATCCTCTCAAAAGGGAAGACTTTAGAAGCTGGAGGACTGGGAAAGTCTTCCTGCAAAAGGCAGGATTTCAGCTGAGGCTTAAGGAAGCCAGGAAAGCTTGGAGATCAGTGCAAAGCATGGAGATGGGACAGTAAGCTGGTCAACATAACTAGGATGGTACATGGAGACTGGAAAGACAGAAGAGGTCAGATTGTGCAAGGCTTTGTAGCCAGCGCCTTTTCTCATGGGGGTGCCATTCCCACTGGAGGAGATAACACTTAAGGGAATACTTCTCTGGGGAGCATTCATGCCTTAGGTGTGGTGGGTGAAGATAGGCAGAGAAGCACCTGCACAAACAAACTGTCCTCCTTCCCTTAGGGAAGGTAAGATCCAAGAAAGCAGAGATCTGGTCTCTGCTACTCCAGCAACCATGACCTCTAATGAGTGTGAGTCAAAAAGGGGGAGCCGTGCCAGGTAGAGCTGACTTCCATCACATTCCTCTGCTGCTTTAGATAATTAAAGATGCAGAGATTGTATCAACATTACGAAGTAATGGAAAACGAAGGCCTGGTGTGCCAAATTTCATTAGGCTGGTAAAAGGCAGTGTCAGCCACCAGCAGGTGACTCATCTTCCTGCAGCAGAGGGTGAGGTTCCAATGGGTCCAAAGAGTCAAGATGCTCCAAGAGGTCAAAGACGTGGGAAGAAAATCAGGAAATTAACCATTGGTATTCAGAATTTTCCTAACTCTAAAAATCACAGTGTCAACTCCATCCTTCTGGTCCTTTGGAAGGAAAATTGGGAAGTATCCCAGGTTCACTGTTGTTCCCATAGGAAGAGAATGACTCTCTAAGACATCTTCGTGTCAAAGCCAAATTCTACCAGCTATCTTCTTTCCTCATGTATAATAAGGATAATGATTTAGTTAAAAGTAAACTGGCTACAATTTGAATAAGACAGAAGGGCTGCTAAGATAGGGAAAATATAGATAGGGAAGTAGAAATAGCATCTTCATCCTACATAACTCTCTCTCTCAATCCAGTGACACAAAGAAAAGCATAAGTCAGTTCCTGCCCTCAAGATCAGTCTAATGGTAGAAACAACATCCAAACAAGATAGATACAGGATAAGTTAGAGATAATCTCAAATAGAAGGTGCTAGATTGATGGAGGATTGGGGAAGGCTCCTTGCAAAAGCTGAGACTTTAGCAGATACTTGAAAAAAGTTAGGGGAAGTCAGAGGTGAAGACGAAGAGGGAGAGAGTTCTAGCGATGGGTCCACGAAATGCTGGAGTCATAAGATGGAATGGTATGTGTCAGGAACAAGACAGCCAATATCGCTGGATTCCAGAGAATATGGGAGAAATTAAAATATAATAAGACTAGAAAGGGAGGACAGGGTCAGGTTACTAAGAGCTCGAGGAGCCAAAGAGATAACATCGTATTTGATCCTGGAGGCGATGCAGAGCCACCAGGTCAGTCTGAATAGGTCAGTGACATGGTCAGACTTGGTCTTTATCTTTTGGAAGATCACTATGGCAGACGAGTAAAGGATGAACTGGAGTGGGGAGAGACTAGTGGTAAGCAGAACCACCAG
Organism: Notamacropus eugenii; assembly: GCF_028372415.1. NCBI lineage: Eukaryota > Metazoa > Chordata > Mammalia > Diprotodontia > Macropodidae > Notamacropus > Notamacropus eugenii. The sequence goes on along the minus strand of NC_092877.1, from coordinate 352,495,420 downwards.
CAGGCTATGGTAATAGTCCAGGTGTGAGGTGATAAGGGTCTGCCCTAGGATAGTGGCAGTGTCAGAGGAGAAAAGAGGCCTATAATAGAGATGTTATGAAAGTAGAAACCAACAGACTTGATGCATGATTGGATATAGGAGAGAGTGAGAAGCTGAGGATGACTCCTATGTCGTGAGTCTGGGCGACTGGAAGGTAATGGCCTTGACTTTAATAGGGAAAGTTAGGATGACAGGCAGGTTTGGAGAAAGATAAGGAATTCAGTTTTGTACTTGTGGAGTTAAAGATGTCTACAGGACGTCCAGTTCTAGATGTCTAACAGGAAGTTAGAGATGTGAGAAGGACATCAGATGAGAGAAAGTAGGACTGGAGAAACAGATCTGAGAATCATTTGCATAGAAAGAATAATTAAATTCATGGGAGATGATGAGACTATCAAGTGAAATAGAATAGAGAGATGAGAAGAAATGTCAGGAAAGAGTCTTGGGAGACACCCATGGTTAGCAGGCATGAAAATGCAGCAAAGGAGACTGAGAAGGAGTTGTCAGACAGGTAGGAGGAGGACTGGGTGATAACCTAGAGAGAAGAGAGCATCAAAGAGAAAAGGGTGATCAACAATGTGGGTGACTGGGAAGAAGTCAGGAAACACCCCGCCCACCAAGTGTAACTCCACCCCGAAACTAACTGATGGACAAGTCTCTGTCTAGGACCATATTTTTAAAGGTTCCGGTCATTCTGTTGACTTCTAGCTCGCTCAGGTCTATTTTTCTTCCACATGGCTCCCTTGCCTTATAGAGGTGCCCTTCTTACTTCTCGCTTATGAACCTTTTCCCCTAGTTCCCTCTTTCCACCTCCCCTTTAGGTTTTATTGTTCTACATCATTGGGATGTAGGCTTCTTGAGAGTGGTGACCACTTTTTTTTGTATCCCTTATGCTTAGCATAGTATCTTGCACATTTAATAAATGCATTATTCATCTCATTATTTTCAATCAACAAGCATTTCCTAAGCAGTTACGTCTCAGGCAAAAACATGGCTCCTGCTCCCAAGGAGCTCTCATTTGAATGGGGGAGACACAGCATGCAAATATCTATGTACATACATGATGTGTGTGTGTGTGCGTGTGTGTATGTGGACAGAGAGACAGAGACAGAGACAGAGAGTAGATGGAAGGTGATCTCAGAACGAAGGCCTTGTCATTGAGGGATCCTGGGAAAGTCCTATTATAGAAGGTGGAATTTGAGCCAAGGAAACTATAAGGTAGAAATAAGGCATGGGAAAAGCCAGTGCAAAGGCACCAAGATGAAAGATGAAGAATCACATATGAGGAATTCCTAGTATGAATAATACTCCTACCATCTACTTCTTGGGCCATCATCTGTTGGCCCAATTAGATAAAATGGTAAGAAACCAGCTTGATAGTAGCTGGCATTATCTATCAGGAGGATGGTGCTAGTCATCCCTCCAAGCTAGGTATGGAGCAGGTGCAGGATAGATGGCATCATCCTGGATTCTTCCCTCTCCCTTATCCCCTGATACAATCAGGTGCCATTTCTTATTGTTTCTACCTTCACCACATTTCCCCTATCCAACTCTTTCTCTTCACTCCTGCAACTATCACTTTACCATCTCTAGCCCAGATGACTGAAACAGCTTCCAAATTATCTCCTTGCCTCAAATATCTCCTCACTCCACTCCACCCTCCACTCCAACTCCTGCCAAGTTAATTTCCCTTAAATTCAAATCTGGCCATGTGACTCCCCTGTTCACGTAAACTCCACAGGTTTCCTACTGTCTCTAGAACAAAATATGAACAACTCTGCTTAGCTTTTAAAAACCTAGCCAACCTGATCCCAACCTCTCTTTCCAGCCTCCTTTCCAATACTCTGGGATCCATCCAAATCTCCCACCTCTGTGTCTTTGCAAAGGCCACCCATCATGCCATGACTTCACTCCTTCATTACTTCCCCTCAACAGTCTTGTTCTTCCTTGATGAGGCAGCTCAGGGACCACCTTCTGCTTCAAGTCTTTTTTGATTTCCCCAGCCATGAGCATCCTCTCTCCCAAACTACTCTGTAACAACGTGTATATCTTCCCTTGATACTGATGCTGTATGTGACTTATTGTCTCCCTCATTGGGATATAAGCTTATTGCAAGCTGAGATTGTTTCATTCTAGCTACTTGCATGCCCACCTCTTAGAACTATGCTTGGCTCATAGTACTTGTGGATGGACTGTTTGGAATAAGCCGGCTGGTTGTACAAGTGACCCAAGGATCCAAGCACCAGCCATGATTCAGGGAAGCCTGGTTCACTTAGGACAATTGATGCTCTTGGAGGGCCTCTCCATAACAATAGCTGACATTAACCTATCACCTTAGGATTTGCAGATTGCTTTACAAACACTGTCTCATTTAAGCTCCTTCTGGGCAGGGATCATATCAGTCTTTGTACTTGTATCCCCAGCTCCTGAAACATTAATAAATGTTTGGTGATTGATTGATTGATTGATGCTCACAAAAACCCTGTGAAGTAGATCCTAGAGCTAGAGTCTGAAGGGAGCTAGAGGTCACCTGGTCCAATTCTCTCATTTTACAGAGAGGGAAACTGAGGTCCAGGGAGATGAAGTAACTTGTCTAACGTCCTACAGCTGGAAAGTGGTAGAGTTGGGGTTCTAACCAAGATTCTGTGATTCCAAACTCAATACTTTCCATTGGGCCATACGTCTTCCTGGTACCCCAGCTTTTACTTCCCCCATTTTACAGGTAAAGCAACTGACCAAGATCACACAACCAGGATGAACCCAGGAACCCAGATTTTCCAGTCTGCAGAGCTCTCTCTATCACATTCCACCTTTCAGCTGGCTCTGAGCTAGGGTATGGGAAAGGTACCTTACACAGGAGGGTCTATTCAGAAGTTTCTTTTGAGGGGTAGAATTCAAAACACCAAGTTGGTAAAGTCAAGGTGCCAGGCTCAAGGTTCAAGCCTGGGGCTGATTTCTATGAAATTAAGGTCTGAAATTAAGTAACATCTGACTTTTGCCCTCCTTTTGAGTATTAGAATTTTATCGGCACATCTGAGGAGTGTAGGGTAGGTTTATTAGATTATAAATCTAGTGGGTGGGGAATGTTTGCATTGCCATCCCAGGTTGGGGATTCATCCCAGCAGCCAGAAGATAGAATTGACCACAGTTACAAAGTGTCCTATGCCTCATCCTGCAGATAAGATAGGGAGCAAGTATGTCACACTTGGGTGGAAAGAGCATTGGCCTTAAAATGGGAAGCAACCTGGCAGAATTCTCTCTTATACTGCCTAGCAGCTGGATGACCTCAGGAAAGGCTCCTCACCTCTCTCAACCTTACTGTCCTCATCCATCAAATAGGGAGAATGATATCCATTGTACCTACTAGAAAGGGTTGTGGGAGGGACGTTTGAAGTCATCTAGTCCCAATCTCTAATTTACCAGTGAGGAAACTTAAAAGTTAAGTGAGTCGCCCAAGATCAAATAGGTTATAAGTGGAGAGATAGCATTTTCATTCAGATGTGATTCAGCATCCAGCCCTTTTCCCCTAACCACGGGTTGGTAGGAAACATGAATGAAATAATGTCAGCAAAGTTCTAAAACCCTTGAAATGCTGTATAGTATCAGCTCTGAATATTGTGGAGAATAATGATTTCCTCAATGTGGGTCTTCCCTCGGCCACACCAGTCAGTCAATTAACAAGCATTTCTTAAGTGCCTTGTAGATGCTAGGCACTGAAGAAACAAGGTCAAAAAGGACACAGTCCCTGCCCTAGAGAAGCTCCTGGCCTCACCAACTTTTTCATGACAGCCTGGCCAAGTTGAGTTTTCTGGGTATTATATGAAAGCATCAATTTGAAGCTAAGGTGGCCTTTGGTCAAACTCTGCATTGCACAAATGAGGAAACTGTGGCTAAGAAGGGAAAATAGACTAACAATACTCATAATAACCAGAATTGTATCATGCTTTGAGGTTTGCAAAATGCTTTATCTATTATCTCTTTTGAGCCTCACAACAACCATAGACAGGCGCTATTTTTATTCCAGTTTTTACCAATGAGGAAACTGCAATTAGGAGAGATTAAGTAATTTGCTCAGGGTCATATATGCTAATATATGTGTATACATATATATATATATACATATATGTGCATATGTGTGTATTACAAATATACACCCATATGTATATATGTATATGTATAGATTAGATAGATACATAGATGGATGGATGGATGGATAGATGGATGGATGGATGGATGGATAGATAGATAGATAATATATAATAGATAAATCACATGGATAGAAAGGAAGGGGGAGGAAGGAAGGAAGGAAGGAAGGAAGGAAAGAAAGAAAAGGAGATAGATAGATAGATAGATAGATAGATAGATAGATAGATAGATAGATACACATACAAAAAAGATACAAGATAATTTGGGGAAAGGCACTAGCAGCTGGAGTGAGACAATAGAGTCCTAGGTGTAACAATGCTGACCCACAGCTGTAGTGCATCTGGAGAGATGATTGACATCCACCTTGTGGTATGTAGGCTAAAGCATGGGCCAGTTCTGGTCAGCGTGACAAGTTGTTCTGTCCTTCTTCCACTCCCGAAGAAGCCATGGACAAATATGGCCAGGGGATCTCAGGAAAGGCAAATTCAACCCTTTGAATTAGTCAACATTGTGGTGACTAAAAATTCATCATCCTGTGGCTAGTCCTGGTGGGGAACCTGCAGCCTTGAGGCCACATCTGGCCCTCTAGGTCTTCCAGGGCAGCCCTTAGACTGAATTCAGTCTTCACAGTTTGGAACAGTTGTCCAGTTGTCACAGGAAGACATGGTTTAAATTCTGCCTCTGACGCAGATGAATTACAACTGTAAGAAAGTCACCAATTCTCAGGTCCTCAGGGATCTCTCTCAGGGTCTAAGTTACTGACAAGTTGTTGAATGGTACCAGTGGAGCTTCCACACTGATGACTAACAATGATGATAATGCCATAGAAGTGTTCAAGGTAATGAAACAGGCTCTGTCGCTAAGCAGGACCAATAATAGGTAGCAATGCCACGACATATTCATGGATAATAAAAGTAATGAGGCAACATGTCAAAAGTGTGCTAAGTACTTTATGAATTTAATTTCATTTAATTAAATTCTCAGAGCTGGTGCTATTATTGTCCCCATTTTACAGATGAGGAAACTGAGGCACAGAGATTTGCCCAATGTCACATAGCTGGAGAGTGTCTGAACTCAGGCCTCCCTGACTCCAAGCCCAGTGCTCCATCCACTATGAGTTCTAGCTGCCTCTCCAATTACTCCCATCTTACCCCCAGCAATATAGAGTCAGTGGGAAGTCTAGCACACTTCCTGTGGGGCCTTTACTTCCCTTGGGTTTCTTCAGTTTAACCACATAACTTTTTCCTCTTAAATACCCAACAAAAGGAGCAAATACTCTCCACGCTGGCTAGTCTACCTTGCCATCTCCCCAAGGTCCCTTAAAGACCCAGTGTAGCCCCTGGTTGTATCTTAAAGCTGTGGGAAACATGTCAGCAGAAAATATTTTGAAATTTCTTGTCATCCAAAGGGGCAAATGGCTGCCTCATAACACTGGGGTTGTCGCCAAGCCAAACAAATAGTGACGTCTCAGGATCCACATGTGGATGGAATGAATAACATTGGAATACTGCTCCCATTCAATGAGCCTGGCTGCCAAGGCCAGACAATCAGCCCAGGCACAAGCAAGATGGAGACAGAGGCAAATGAAAGACAAGTCTTGCTTTTGTTTAGTTATGTCTAGATTGTAAAGACTTTCTCATTTGCCCCACCTCCCAAAAATGAAAATAGCTTCCCCAATATCCCCTATAGGGGACAGCGGCGAGAGTAAGCATCACAGCACCTACTATGTGCCAGGCTAGTAGACTAATTCCACTTGACCCCAAAGGGTAGACCTGAGAGCCATGGATGAAAGTTTCAGAGGCAAAATTCTAAGTTTGCTATCAGGAAAAACTTCAGAAGGAGGTGGGCTTGCCCTCCTTGGAAGTTTCCAAGAAAAAACTGGAGAACTCCTTGTCAGGGATGCTTTAATGGGATATTTAGGTACAATGTCAGGTGGGCACAGAGGTCTGAACATCCAGGACATTTTGATTTCTTATACCTCTCTAAAGAGTCAGAGACATAAAAGCAGGGGATCTACAATCAATTCTAGATTTGTGCCTCATAAATCCTATTTTTAGGGCATGGTTTAAATGTGTATATTCACACACATGCATATTTTCGTGCATGTGTGTATTTGTAAACATTTGCAAAAGCAAAGTCCCAAGGTAGATTTCCTAATACCAAGGTATAAAATATCTGTATGTGCATGAAACCTCACATATCTTCCTCATCTTCCATATTCAGCTAGTTGCCAAGTGCTGTATCCTCAACCAAATATCACAGGCACCCAACCCTCCTCTCTGTTCTCACTACCCACAACCCAGCATAGGCACCCATCCCCACCCTCCTGGTCTTTTGTAATAGTCTCTTATCAAGCCTCTCCCTTCTCTGATGTAACTACCCTTCATTTGGCTATCCAATCAATCTTTATACACAGATCTGATCATGTTACCGACAGAATCACAGAGTTAGATACGGCTTCCAAGTCCAACCTATACCTGAAGAAGAATCTCCCTATAACAAACCCGACAAATCACCCAGACTCTGCCTGAAAACCCCCTGCCTTGGTCTGCTCTCCTTTTCAAAAGCCCTAATTGTTAGAGATGTTCTCCTTACTCTGAGTCTGTGAGAAGCAACCTGGCATAGGGCAGTGGTTCTCAAAGTCTTACCCCTTGATCCCTCTAGTCTGGGGTCCTTGAGACCCTTTCAAGAGGGTCTGTGAAGTTTAAACTGCTTTTAAAATAATACTAACATTTTAATTTCAAATATAGTCAATATCAATAACTATAGCCCACACAAGCAAAAGTATATTTGTGGACGTCCTCCATCATTTTTGAAAGTATAAAGGAGTCCTGAGACCACAAAGTGAAAAAACTATTGATGCAGTGAGTAGACAGCTAGTTTTAAAGACTGAAAGACCTGGGTTCAAGTGTCACTTCAGGCATATGACCCTTGGTAAATGATTTAACCTCCCAGTGCTCTAGACAACTTTCTAGTAATAGAAATTGCAGATGCATCAGCTTGCATTGACAGAGGGAATTTCCCCACCTGGGAGTTCCCTCTGCCAATGAAATTATGGGTCCAGTATCTACTGTAAATAAATGTCACTTTGAAAAGCCCACAACTGTTCTTTTTGTACTTGAACCATCTGTTGCACTATACAAACATAAGAATGAGAAATTTTCTAAATTTAGGATGCCACTTGGTAGAAGACAAGTGGATTCTTTTTTCTTTCAAACTGCTAATTTTGCTTGCTGACTTTGGTGCTTATATCACCTTTAGTTCTAAATAGAGCCCTCCCTCTTGTATGCAGAAAGCCAACCCTTGAAATAAAGAAGAAAGAAAAAAATTCTGTTCTGCAAAACTAACCCAGTCTGACAGCATAGCCGCATTCCACACCTAGGAGGAAGCAGTACAGAATCAAGAACACAGGCTCTAGAATCAGAGATTCTGAGTTCTGGGAGCTCCTTGAAAGCGGGGACAATTGTTTTGACTTCCTTTGTATCTCCAGCACTTTGCATAGTGCTGGCACGCAGTGAGTGCTTAATAAATGTTTATGGACTGACGTAGTAACCTTAAGCAATCACTTCATGCCTCTGAACTCAGTTTCCTCACCTGTAAAATGAACAAGTTGGACTAAGTGCCTTGGGAAGTGCCTCCCAGCTCTAAATCAAGGCTCCTCTGATCTCAGGATGACTTTTACAAAGAAGGGGAGGAAAGTGAAGGTTGTCTTCGCTTCTTCGGGGTCATGCTTGAGCACTGTAATGACATGACCTTAAATGAAGCTGATTCAAAAGACAGAAGTTGTTTAAAAACCATGAACTTCATAAGAGATACTGTCAAATCTTACTTCCTAGACTTTGATGGAATTTTACAGAAAATGTCTCTTGCAATCCTCCTTCCATTGGGAATGGCCAAATATATCTTGGGATCATTGATTACATGTTAGGAGGGACGCTGGGAGACACATCTAGTCCAACTCCTTTATTTCATGGATGAGGAAACTGAGGCTCAGATGAAGTAGAAGGTTTTGCTTAAGATCATACAGGAAGTGACAGAGATGGGTAAAACCACTGGCTCCAAACCCAGTGTCCTTTCCATTGTATCTTCCAGTGTATCTCTTACACAAATGAACTACATTAGTTAAAGAACATCACCACTGTAGGAGATCCACAGTGGCATGGTGGACAGGCATACTAGGTCATTCCTTGGCACAGTGTCTGTGGAGTTGACTTAGGAATCAATCAGCCTCCATAAATTTAGGATTCACAGGGCTGAGTTACTGAAATCTTTCTTACTATGCAGGAGTCAGCCCCTTATCAAAAGTCATTGAGTTTTAGTGGAACATTAACCCATTTTAGAGAACAAGGGAAACATTAAAAATCGATGGAGTATTGATTGAAGCCTGAGCTATTTCATTAAGAAAATACATTTAAAGTATAACCGTTTAACTGGAAAACAAAATGGTCTAAGTTTAGAGGTGAGGGATACGAGAAAAATATTTCCTTCCCAGAACACATGCCAGAGATAAGAATCAAAATCTAAATATTACTGAACAAAGTTCCCATTTTTTATATTCGTAGTTTCTAAAGAGTAGTGGGACCCTGTTGTTACACAATCGGGCAATGCCTCGCCAAAGAGCATGTTAATATCAGGCAGTAGAAACATCCTGTTTATCCTTAATCCTTGGTGTTGAATCAAAAAGATTTCACATCTTTGTTTCCAGTTATCCAGTCAGATCTTGGGTCTTTTGTGGATGCCATAAGCACATAAGGTGGAAATTCCTTTTCTGGGTTAGCTCAATTTCTTTCTCTTTTCTTTCAAAATCCCCCAGGTGAGTTCATCTCCCTAAGGCCCTCAAGTCCCCGACTTTTGTATATTTCATCCATACTTCCCCTTCTACTCTTTTGCCTTTTCCTAAGAACAATTGAAAGTGGAAAGAGTTTGTTTCTCAGTCTAAATCCTCCCAGGTAGGGGACCTGGCCATTCATTCAACCAAAACAGAAGCCACAGAGAAAACACTTAAATGTAAACTGTTGACTCACACCCGTCTAGAGCAGAGAAATAATCACTTGATCTGTGAGATTTACCGTAAGTTACATCCAATTGGGTTTTATAGCTCAGGAAGTGGGAGAAGTCTGGGCAAGTCTGTGGAAGAGGTTTTAAACTCATTCTCCCTGGCCCCAGAGGGAAGAGCTAGAATTAGTGCCTTACAAAGGGCAGAGAGATGAATGTAGGCTTGAAGTCAATTGCTACACCCCAGAGCTGTCCAAAGGGCAGAATTGACTGCAGGTTCTTCAAGCCTGGCCTAGATGCCCACTCAGTGGGCAGAGCACGTAGCTGTTTGAGGTAGGGCTTCCTCCAGAGCTCCAGTCCCCCAGCACCAACTTTTGAATTGGATGTCCTGTGAGCATCACAAATTCAAAATGTCCAAAACAGAACGTATTGTCCATCTTTCAGCCCCTGTTCTGCCCCAGTCTTCCACTTAGCCACCTTTGAAACTTCCCTCTTTCTTCCAAGATGCCACTGTCTTTCCAGTCACTGAGGCTGACATCCCTAGAGTCGTTCACGAATTCCTCCTTCTCCCTCACTCACCTCCACAATAAATCAGTTGCAGTCTCATCACTCCTACCTCCCCAACACCTCACACATTCATTCCTTTTTCTCCACCCACAGAGAATGTCTCCATAGTTCAGTCCCTTATCAACACCAATCTGTACTCATGGGACCCCTTTCTAAATGGTTCTCTGCCTCCAGTCCCTTCCTCCTGCAATCCATCCTCCAATCAGCTGCCAAAGGGATCTTCCCAAACCACAGGTCTCCCAGTCCCATTCTCTTGATAAACGGACTGCAGAGGCTCTCCCATCATCTCCAGGATTAAATAGAAACTCCTGCATTTAGCATTTAAGACTCTCCACAATATAGCTCCAGTCCACTTCCCCAGCCTTCTCATCTTCAAGCATGCAGTCAAATTGGCCTTCCTGCTGTTCTGCACAAATGACATTCCATCTCTTATTTCCTTGCCTTTGAACAGGCTATGTCTTGTGCCAAAACCAGACCATTCCTCAGCATCTCTTGTAATCCCAAGCTTCCTTCAAAGCTAAATTCAGAGGACATCTCCTATCTAAGGTCTTTTTTCATCCCCTCAATTGCTGAGACCTCAAAAAGAAAATGATGACAGTAATCAGTCAATTAGTCAGTTAAGAAGTTTATTAAGTACCTAATATGTGTCAAGATATTGTGATGGAGTTACAAAGAAAGCAAAAACATGGCACCTGCCTTCAAAGAGCAGGGATAGACTGATGGGGGGAAGGAATTTAGGGGTCAGGATCCATGAAATTGCCTTGTTATTATGTACATTCATATATAATATGTATGTACTCTGTATGTATATAATATGCATGTATGTATGTGTATATATACATGTGTGTATATATGCATACACACATTATCACCCCTTAGAGGTGGCAAAGATTTTTCATTTTCATCTTTGTATCCCCAGTGCCTGGAATATAAAAAGTACTCAATAAATGCTAGTTGATTGGTAGAGAGAGGGAATTCTCCTTCAGATCCAGAAATGAAGCACCTAAATTGCGAACCCTAACTCAAACCCTACCCCCACATTTTTGTGTTTATATATGTGTATATACACACATATTTATACATATATGTCTAACACTTTGAAAATCTCCAAGTGTTGTATGTTAGCTATCCCTGGTACAGGGAAAGGGACTGAATCTGTGATGGTATTATTCCAGAGAATTCTAGGGAGAGGAACAATCCTATCCCCAGGCAGGTTGGCATATTCTTTTCCCCCATTTGGTCTTAAAGACCCAGCCAGAGCTCTGAGACATTAGGGGACTTGCCCAACATCATACAGCCAGGATGAGTCATCGGTAGAACTTGAACTTAAGTCTTTCTAGTTTTGATGCCAGTTCTCTACCCACTATGACATGCTGCCCCTCTAGCTATTACTATGATATAATATAACCCTATAGATTCGAAATTCTAGGGTGGCAGGTATCAGCTCAGGAGAAGGAAAAGCTTTCTAACATTCCAAAAAGTAAGCTTCCTGCCCCAGAAAGCATTCAAGCAAGGGCTAGATGACCATCTTCCAGGAATTCTATGAAATATATCCCTTCTTTGAACAGGAAGTTGAATTACATGATCTCAGAGTACCTTCCAACTCTAAAAATTCTATTATTCTATAGCCAGCTGGGGTCCTCAAGGCCAGGGAAACTCAGTATCAAAAAAAAAAAGGCTTCCTGGGAAAATTTTATGCTTGAACTAATTTTGTTGTATCTAGTCTCTCCTGCTCTCGAATTCAACCTGTATAAGCTGCCATATTGGTATTTCTAAAGCTCAGATTTGTCCCTATCACTCCCCTCATCAAAAAACATATCATTCTCTATTGCCTATAGTACTGAATACAGACTTGGCACTCAAAATCTATTGCAATCTGGCTTCAGTTCACACATTGTTCTCTCTCTCTCTCTCTCTCTCTCTCTCTCTCTCTCTCTCTCTCTCTCTCTGTCTCTCTCTCTCTCTCTGGGTACCAGACAAACAGGACTTCTTGCTTTTTCCTTGTTCCCAACCTTTCCTCTCTTTATCCTGCCCCTGCAACCCTGCTTCTCAGTGTACCTACTCTATTCCTACTCTCCCCCTCCAGGAAAATATAACTTCATTAAGGGCAAGAGTTGTCATGCTTTTGTCTTGCATGCTCATTGTCAAAGATGTTATAGACCCCTGTGGAACAAGAGGATCAATCCATTCTATAGGAATCACCATGAAATTTTCTCTCTGCTTCCAGATAGAGAGCTGATGGACCCAGAGGGCACACTCGAGCATTTTTTTTTTGTGGGGGTGGGGAGAACCTGGCTAATATGGGAATTTGGTTTATTTCACTATAATATTTGCAACGACTTTTGCTGTTCTTTTCTCCATGAGGGATACAGGGAAGTAAGAGGGAAAGAATTCAGAAATGAAAATAAAGTAAAACTGAATTAAAAAAAAACAAATGCTTGGATAAAAGTAATTGGCCCATCCTAATCTGGTGGGGCAATCTTGTTAAGACTAGGCTACAAATGCACCACAAAATGATATTTTGCCAATTCACATTTAAGCATAAGGGGGAAGAAGAAATCAATTACTGACTTAAAACTCTACAGCTCTCCTATATGGAGAGAAAAATCTAGGAAATAGAATCCATTTATTAATTATTTACTATGTGATAGACGCTGGGCTAAACACTGGGCATCCAGGGGAAAAATGAAACAATCCCTACCCTCAGTCTCTTCCATTACACTGGAGAAATAGTACACACATATAAGTAAATACAAAATAAATGCAAGGAAAAATTATTATTTGGGGGTAATAGAAGCACTAGTAGATGGGAACAGGAAAAGTCACATGTAGGAGGGGACATTTGAGTTGAGCTTTGACAACAACCAAGGACAATCAGATAACAAGATGCTTTTGATGAAGAGCACAGCTACACTGGGGCACCCTCATAAGTTTGACCTCAAAGCAATCCTGGAAGTCCTACATCAGAGCATCCAGATGTTGCAACCAATTTTTGCATACGGGAGCACCATGATCCCCTTATGCCACAGGATCTGCCCTGGCTGGACCCCCAACTAAGTCCATCAGAGTGAATTCTGACAAAGTGTACCCGGTAAATCTCATTCACTGTCAACCCCTTAGTAACACCTAGATTCCTTTCCATCATTTTGTTTCCTTAGGCAACCACTGTTATGAAATGAAACTGTCATCCTTATTAAGAATGAAAAACTGCAATGTCTTTAGAAAAAGATGGAAAAAAAATAACCGTCGGCTGTATGTCTTTATCAGCGTTGATTTGATGGTTGTTGGATTTACTGTGAACTTTGTAATCTAACTTCACCAGGAACCCTCTATCTCCCTGAGCAAAGGTAGCCAGCAGGTAATCACCTATTACGATGTCTTCTTTGTTTCTTTTGCTATTTCATGCTAGTGCCTAGCAGGAAGTAATCTCTTTAGCTTTTTCATTCATTCAACCTGTACCTTTGTACACAGGATATTCTATGTGTCAAATGGACTACCTTTATTCCCCATACCCACTTCTGTCTGTTGAAATACCTCCCATTCTTTGAAGCTCAATTCTAGTGCTTACTTTTCCCTGAAGCCTTCCTTAAATTCGATCTGAAATACCATCTCTCCCTGCTTAAATATCTCATGGCACTTTGGAACTTTCCCTTGTACTTACCACACCCATTTATGTCGCATAGTTATTGATGCACATGATTTTCCTTCCTCTTGTTAAAATGCCAAGTTTTTAAAAGCCAGTTTACATCATTATCAGTTCTGGTAACTAGGATAAGTCTGTGCACGTATTTGGAACATATTTTAAATGCGTTGCCTCTGTAACTTCTTACTGTTGACAGAACATCTCTAAGGAACTAGAAGGAAGGCCACCTGCCTGATGAAACAGGTGACATCCCTGACTACATACAGTTGGCCCTAATCTCATGCTTCAGGAAGTTGTTGGAAAAAAAAACTTCAGGCAGTCTATATAGTAACAGCCTCATGCTAGCCAGAGGGGTCTGCGTAGCGTTCACTTTCACAGCCCATGGACAGCTGCTTCCAAGGGCACTTATGAAAAACAGATGTTACTGAAATGAGACTGCACACAGGATCAGAATGTTCCCATAACAATGATCATTCTAGGGAAGGGGTGATCCGTTCATGTTGGGAACAAGACTACATCTTCAGCATGTTTCCCAAAGGCCATTTGATCCTCAGATGAAAAGGTGCTGCTAGATTATGGCACTGCTAGATTATGACCAGGAAATTGTGATTCCATTCCATTGATAGAATCACAGATTTTAGAGCAGGAAAAGCTATCAGCAGTCATCTATTCCAACCTCCCACCCCCATTTTATAGACAAGGAAACTGAGGTAGAAAGAGATTAAGGGACTTTCCCAAGGCTACATGGATGTAAAGAGACCTATGGCTTCTGATTCAAAGTGTGATACTCTTGGCCTATACCTAAATGCTTTGTCACCACCAGTGGAATGTAAAATTCTTGAGGATAAGGACTATTGTACCTTTTTCTTTTTATAGCCACAGTGCTTAGAAAGAAAGAAAAACTGGGACATAATCAGAGGTTAGTAATACTTGTTGATTGCTTGACAATGCACAGCTTCATTATAATTCATTACTGATAAATATCTGAACTACCAAGAACTTTACCTGAAAATACAGAACTTCCCTTGAAACAAAGGAAATGAACAATTTTCAAAAAAAGAGATTAAAAATGTCAACAACCATATACAAATATTCCAAATCATGAATGACACAAAAAATTACAAATTAAAACATGACTGAAGTTTTATGTGATGTACATAAAATTCGGCAAGGTTTTTAAAAGATGGAAATAGTCCACACTGAAGGAGATGTGGGAAGACAGGCACACAGACTCAGTACTGACTCTACACTAGCCCAACCCTTCTGGAAAACAATTTGGTATCACACAATAAAAGTGATTAAGATGGCATATACTTTGACTTAGCATTACTACAACTTGGCATCTACTCTAACAAACAGGGAAAAAAGTGTGTGCATGCATGTGTGCATGTGTGTATACATACATATATACATACATATATACATACATGTATGTGTTTCTATCTCTCTATCTTTCTAGGCAACTAGGTGGCACAGTAGAGTGCCAGGCCTGGAGTTGGGAAGATCTAAGCTCAAATCCAGCCTCAGGTACATACTAACTATATAACCTTAGGCAAGTCACTTAACTCTGTTTCTCTCCTTTCCTTATTTGTAAAATGAGCTGGAGAGGAAAATGGCAAATCATTCCAGTACCTTTCCCAAGAAAACCCCAAATGGGGTCACAAAAAGTTAGACATTACCGAAAATGACCAAGCAACAATTATACATATTACACACATATTATATATGTATTTATACATGTATACACATACACATATTTATTTATACACACACATGCATATGGATATATATCTACATACATACATATATTGAAGTATTCACCATAGCACTTTTATAGAAGCAATAAATTGGAAACAAGATGGGAGTCCATCAACTGGGAAATGGCTGAACAAATTGTGGTTCACGATTTCCACTATAAATCACACCAGAAGATTTAAAGAAATTGTGGGTAAATGGAGGGATGGCTCATGGGATCTTCTTGGGGAGGAAAAGTCAAAAAGTTTCACCGGCAATAAGCCACCTGATTTAATGGGACTCGAAAGTATGATCATGATTAGCATAAGCAAACAGAACTCTACAAAGAGAATCAAAATGCAAGTGCCAAGAGATGGACACAAGAATGGACACATTCCATGATGAAACTAATGAGATTCTCCAGACATACACTTTGATGCTCAAGTGATACAAAGTTGGGAATGGAGGATAACTGTGCGAAATTGTGTTTGAGGCAGAGAGAGAGAGTATAGGCTTAAAACGTGTTCAGAAAAGTCTCCCCCTTGTTGTTATAGTCGTATCCTGGTGATATATTCTGAGTGCTTATAAGAAAAAAGTGCAGACTAGACAATGTCACTTGATTCATTTAGTTGTTACAGATTACATTGCAATTCCTTTGTTTTTACTTACTTTCATATGCACTATTTCTCCCTAGTAGAGGGTACCCGAGGGAAAGAAGAGTTTCGGTTTCGACTTTGAATTTCTAGAACCTAACATGGTACCTGGCACATAGAATGTATGGACAGGTATTGTGATTTTATTTATATAGGAACCTCCCAGATGAGTCAACCCCTTCTCCAGTGCTGGTTGGTACATTCTCCACAATTTCTACTCTTAAAGAGTTGCCTAGAGTACAAAGAAGTCAAGTAACTTGCTCAGAATCACAATGCCAATATGTATCAAAGGTAGGACTTGAATCCAGGTCTTCTTAGATTTGAAATCAGCTCTCTATCCCGCTTGGCAACACTGCCTGCCTTGGAAGAATCAATCACGGAGCATTTATTACATGGCTATTATATGCCAGGCACTCAGCAAGCCACTGGGGCTACGCCGACAAATATAAAAAAATCCCTGCCCTCAAGGTGTTTACGTTCTATAAGAGAAGATAGCATGTAAGACATGTACACATAGAATTATATGGCAGCTTGGTGACATACGAGATGGAAAGCTAAGCCTGGACTCAAGAAGACCTGAGTTTAAATCTGAACTCAGATACTTCCTAGCTGTGTGACCCCAGGCAAGTCACTTAACCTCTATCTGCCTGGGTTCCCCCATATGTAAAATGGGGATAATAACCTACCTCCCAAAGCTGTTGTGAGGATAGAATGTTATAACATTTGCATAGTGTTTTGCAAACCTTAAAGAGCTGTGTACATGCTAGTTAGCTATTATACTGTGGATAAGTTCACTTTCCTTGGGATGTATGCATTGATAATAAGGTTGATGTGTACGTTGCCAGAGCTAGCTCAGTGGTTGGGAGGCTCCAGAGGAAAGTGTAGGAGAGAAGAGGTATTAGACTGACTACCAAACTGAAGGTCTACAGAGCCATTGTGCTGACCTCGTTGTAGGCCTGTAAAATATGGGCAGTCTACCAGCACCATGCCAGGAAACTGAATCGCTTCCATTTGAATTGTCTTAGGAAGATTCTGAAGATCACCTGGCAGGATAAGGTACCCAGACACTGAGGTCCTTGCTCGAGCTGAACTGCCAAGCATTCAGACTATGCTTCAGAGAACATAACTCTGATGGACTGGCCATGTTGTTTGAATACAAAATGTACACTTGCCAAAAAGACTATTTCATGGAGAACTTGCATGGGGCAGGCAATCACATGGTGGTCAGAAGAAGTGATACAAGGACACTCTCAAGGTCTCTCTCAAGAACTTTGGATTTGATTTGCAATAAGGGAGACACTGGCATAGGACTGGTCAGCATGGTGTGCCCACGTAAGAAAGGGCACTGTGCTTTATGAGCAAAGCAGAATTGAGATAGCACAAAGGAAATGTAGGGTGCACAAATTTGGAGTATCCACCCCAAATGTTCACACAGACTATCTGCGTCTAATCTGTGGTAAAGCATTCTGAGCTTGTATTGATCTGATCAGCCAAAGTCGGGCACACTGAAACTTGACTTTATCATGGTGATGTCATTTTGGTCCTCTTTGAGAATGAAGGACAACAACCAACCAATGATGTGAATGCATAAAATATGTGCTAGATAAATATACAGTAATTTAGTGGGGAGGCACCAGAACCTAGGAGGATGAGGAAGGGTTCAATTTAAGAAGTAATGATTGAACTGAGTACTGAAGGAAATGAAAGACTCTGAGAAGGAGAGCAGAGGAGGGACAGCATTATAGGTGTAGAGGATGGACCAGGACAAAGGTTCTGAGTCTGGAGATGGATGGTTTTGGGTGAAGAACAGATTATACCATAAAATGTGTGTGGGAGAGTAATGTATAACAAAGCTAAAAGGGGAATTGAGGCCAGGCTATGAAAGGCTTTAAATGCCAAAACACAGGAACCTGTATTTGGTTGTGGAAGCAAGAGGGAGTCATTGAAGTTGTCAGCTGAGTGCAGGATAAAATGGACTGGGGGAAGATATGAGGCAGGAAGAACAATTAAGAAGCTGTAACAATAGTCCAGGAGAGAAATGATGAGGGTATGAGTTGTGGTGGTGGGATGGAAGAGATTTTGTAGAGGTTAACTCAAAAAGATTTGGCAACTGACTGAAGATGTGGGATGAGAGAGAATGAAGGGTTGGGGATGTCTGAGGGCACAACCAAGGTGACTGGAAGGATGGTGGTACCCTGGACAAAAATAAGGAGCTTGGTGTAATGCTAATGAGTTAAAGCTCTTCCCCACTCATTGATGAGCCTGCCCATTAAGGGAAGCTTGATTAGGGGAGGCCCACACTTTTTGTTAATTTTCTAATGAGGCACTGGTTCTCAAGGGTTGTGATGCCCTTTGACTCTGAAAAATGTATAAAAACTCTGAGGTGAGATTTTACTTTGAGACTTATTCGTTGCCAAGTGTTTGTTTGGCCAGATGAAACTCTGGGCAGTCGCTAAGGAGCCCCCTGGCTTTGAAAATCCAGATGTATGGTCAGACAGTTGATCTGTGATGTATGTATTGTTTACTGTCAGACAGTTGGAAGCCCTGTCTGTTGATTATTATTTCTTTGTATTTTCTGTGAAGTTCAGAGTGCTGACTTTTTCCTCTGAACTAAGTAATGATATATGTGCTTGATTAAAGTAATTGTTGACACCTATAAAGTTTCTTTCCTTTCAGAAAAGCAGATCTAAGAACCTATACAGCAGGCTTTCCTGTGTATACCAGGGTCCTTGCTTTTACACTTGGGAAGAGGGTGTTTTGCAGAAAAAGGTATTGAATTGTGACAAAGAGATTTTGCTCACCACTGGTAGAGGGATTATACAAAAGTGGAGAAAATCACCAGTCCATTCATTGATCAATTCTGCTAGGGAGACAACATTCAGATAATGCAGGTATAGCTAAAACAAATAAAAAGTAGCATTAGAGAGTAAAGCACTAGCAATGAGGAACCAGGAAGGGCCTCCTGAACAGGCTAGTGCTTGAGCTGAGTCTTGAGAAGCTGGTGATTCCAAGAGGTAGAGGTGAACAGGAAGAATACCCTAGCCCACACAAAGGTTCAGAAAGTGGAGATGTAAGTCCAAGGTGAGCAACAGCTAGAAAGCCACTTTGACTTGACCATGGAATTCAAGAAGAAAAATGCATATGTATGATAATAATGATATGATAATATAATATCATAATATAATATAATAATAATAATATGATAAATGCAATGTATGATAAAGCAGGAAAGGTAGTTTGAAGTTGGTGAGCAAAGAAGAGCTTTAAATATCAAGCAGGGGAATTTATATTTCGTCCCTAGTTAGTATGAGTGGCAAAGCCCACAGAGAGCTAAATATTGCTCTTCATCATGCCCCACTGTGTGCTGTGCCCTAGGCAAATGAACACATGACCTATGCTTAAATTTGCTTTGGGTAGGCGCTCCATAAATACTTGTGAATGCCTGAACAAGCCAACATTCCCCATAGAGCAAGAAAATATTATCAAGAAATCAGGCCAGGAGAAGGAAAATAGAAAGAACATGTATCTCCTGGGAGCAAGTTTTAAAAACAAGAAGGCAAAGAGGCCCCAGTAAAATGTTCCATGGTTATAAAAACTACCTCTTCTATGTTGTTACTACTAGTAACTATGTATAGGGCAGCCAGGTGTGTAGAGGCAAGCAGGTGGCATACTGTAAGGTAACCAGTAACAGTATGGGCTGTTGTTGATGAGGTTGCTGTCTAGTTGTTTTAACCATGTCCTGACTCTGCATGACCCCGTTCGAGGTTATCTTGGCAAAGATAAAGGAGTGTTTGCCATTTCCTTCTCCAGCTCATTTTACAGATGAGGAAACTGAGGCAAACAGGGTGAAGTGACTTGTACTGGGTCACATAGCTAAATAAGTCTTCTTGACTTGGGCTTGGCACTCTATCCACTGTACCACCTAGCTGTCCCATCAATATGGATTACTGATTTTCAAACTCATGTTTTCCCCACAGTTATAAAAGGGGGACTGGTGTGCCTGACTCATCACCAAGGCTCAAAAAGTCCTCTGAGATTTCTAAAATACCACTAAGTTTTCAGTGATCACAAATGAATAAGTTGGGTGATAATAGAATTCAGATACTAATAAGAATAACTGCCATTTAGAGATATAGATTGGCTCTATTATTTCTTTGGTGTAGAGAAATTTCAGGTGAAGGAAGTCTCTCTATCAGTTCAGATCTGATCCTTCTCTAAGAGAGAGGATTGTCACAAGCATTAAAAGGTTAAGTTACTTGCCTAGTCTAACACAGGTAGCAAGTGTTTTCCTAAAACCAAGGACAGCTCTCTACTCACTACACCACGCTTCCTTCTTTTTGTCACTTCCTGACATTTACATAGCATTTTAACATTCTGAAAGTGTCCTCCATTCTTCACCTCATTTTAACCCTATGAAGTAGGTATTACAGGTACTATTACCTCCATTTTTCCAGATGAGGCCATTGAGACTTGGAAAGATTAAGTGATTTCCCCACAAGTACATAATTAGTAAATGCCTAAGCCAGGATTTGGACCTGCATCTTTCTGACTCCAAAACTAAAATGCTTTCCACTATGACATGCAGGGCTCATTCTCAACAGGAAGTCCCATTTGAAAAGGAGGAATAAATTGAACACAAATGTTTTTCTAATTAAATTTAACAGTACAAAAGGTCAAGTTCTTAGGTGTCTGAATTAATCTCTAACAGCTTCAGTTTTTGTTACTCTAAGATGAATTCTAGTGGTTGGAGAACCATGAATACAAAGACCCCAGGATCATAGACTATTAGCTGGAAGGTATCTTAGAGATCATGCGCATTTCCTCTTCCTAGAGATGAAGTGTCTGTCCAAGGTTACACAGTAAGGTGTAAAGCTTCCATCTACCCTCTCCATCAATTGTTAGGTTCCTCCTCAGAACCTTCATTTGAGCCAATCTTGACCCTGCTCTTGATTCTCCATACATTCTACCTATGTCCCAGCAGCCATGTCACCCTGTACAATACCTCTGGCCCCTCCTTCCATTGGTGAATTCCTCCTCAAACCCTCTATTTGAAGAAATGTCTAAGCCAGACATATTCATAACTCTCTCAACTCTACCTAGGAATCTGCTGGTAAAATGTTTTAACAACCAACTCTCTCCTGGGGTGGATAGAAATGTATGCAGGATACACGTCTAATTTTAATTGCATTTTTCACATTTTCTCCATCACTTTCTTAAGTCCAGACAATCAACAAAAGATAATTCAAGCCCTACTTCATAGTGGTTTCCAATTTCCAAGGTGTAAATGTTACACTGGCAGTGAGCTAGATAATTTCTAGTTAATTAAAAAAAAAAGCTTATGTTCTACTGGGGGTAACAACAGGTACACATCTATGGAAAGACCACTCAAATTATATATTCAATTGAAGAAGCATCAATAGGACTTAGCAAGATGGTATTGTGGGAAAGGCTCTGACCTTGGGACCAAAAGTACTAGGTTTGACATTAATTAGCTGTGTGACCCTGGGAAAGTTTGGTTTAGCCCCTCTGACCCTTAGTTCTTTTATCAGAAAAATGGGGACAACCATTTTCTTCTATTTCTTCCACAAAGTTGTGAGTTGAGAAGAGCACTTTGTGTACTTTAAAACACAAAATAAATGTCAAGTATTAGCCTCATAAAAGAAGGAAAGCAAATCAGTGAAGAGTTAAATGGAACCAAAAGTCCTGGTTCTAGAGTTCTTCTCTTAGACCAGTCTATTGCTCAGTGAAAATAGTGTATGCTACTCTGACAAGGTGGTAGCTTTTCCCAGCTTTTTTTGCCACTAGCAGGGATGGAAATCTGAGCAGATAATAGAGTGCAATACATCCAAACCTCCATGTCCCAAATTCTGTTATATCATTCCTGTGTTGGATACTTAGTAAATCCAGGCAAGCTGTTTCTCCTCCTCAGTCTTTTCAATTCTACAACTGAAAAATTCAGATAATACCTGGTAGTACGCACCTCACAGGGTTATTGGGAGGATTACAGTAAAATATCTTCTCATCTTTAAAGAATTTTGAAATTTCTATTTTCTTTTTTTTTTAATTTTCATTATTTTTTTGATTTTTTCATTATTTTTCAGACAACAGTTAGAAGTAGCAAAAGAGACTAAATTCAGATGTGAGCACAGCTGGTCTGGCCTGAGAAAACCAATCAGGCCAACAAGCCAGAAAAAACATTCCCTGGTATTGACGCTGAACCTAGTTACTGATTTGTTACCTTGCTCCTCACATATACCTAGTACTGGATTTGGCAGGTACTCCATAAATACTAGTGAATGAGTCACCACTCCTGTTAGATTGAGAAAATGATCTAGAAAAGGAAAATTCATTCTCCTCATGTTTCAAGTTCTGCCAGTCTTAGTAACACAACAGATTCAAATCCAGATCTTGCTGACTCCACACTCAGCACTCTATCCACCATGGTATGATGATTTTTACTGTACTTTCATTTCATTTTTAAAGAAATTATGATTTGACAGAAAAAGTACCTAAGGAAAAACCCTAAAATTTGGTCATTTGGTATTTTCCCCATATCAATTTCCCACTACCACCATCACTAAGAGTTTAAATTGGATTTACGACCATCCACAAGAAAATTGTTAACATCCATCCAGCATTATGGAGCTATCTTCATGGCAAAGAGTTCTAAAGTCAGTAAAAACTGTGAGCTTTGCAAGGTTTTATCGGTCTCTTGAAGACATTACCAGTTCACTGATGAGGAAAACAGGAAACATCTTGGTACAACAATAAAGCGGGAAATTTTTGGAGTCAGAGAAGCTGAGCAAAATTAAATTCTTACTTGTGTAATCTTAAACAAGTCACCTGCTCTTTCTGGATCTCATTTTCCTTCTCTGTAAAATGAGGTGGCTGAACTAGCTGACCTGAAGTGTGTCCGGTCCACCTCCAAGTCAATGGGCTTCTTCCTTAATGGTATCTCGTGGCCATACCCAGGAAAGTTTTCCTCTAATTTGTTCCTCTAAAAGACTTCCTGAAAGTCTTTTCTCTAATTTATGGGTCACTGACTCTGCCATTAATAACACTGTAGGTAACAAAAGTGATGGCTCATATCTTGATGATTCCTGAAAGCCTAACAGAGTCCTTTGGAACATACCTCCAGAGATGGGAGCTGGGTTAACTGTTGCACAATTATATTTGAGGGAGGGGAAGTGTGACTCATTCTGGTCCTGAGTCCTTAATTGTCAGGCACCTGAGAAAATGGACAGTTCTGAAGCCTCAGGCATGGATGAGAACTGGTTTCCATGAAGTTTAGCAGATTCATTCCCAAGGTTTCTTTGGAAGAAGCTGATACCAAGCCAGCAAAGGCATTTAGAGGGAAGGAGAACCTAAATAAATAATGGGAGATGCTTTCCAATAACTCTGGAAGAAGCAATTAGCAAAACAAAAACTCAGTCATCAGTTTTTGCTTAAGTCTCAGTGAGTTGTAGCTACATCTAAAGTCTACCTGACATAACAACATTTAATCAATCAACAAACATTTATCAAGTCCTTACCAAATGCCAGGCACTGAGCTAAGAGCTGAGCATACAAAGTCCCTGTGCCTAAGAAGCTTCCATTCCCATGGGAGAAGCAACAAGTCATTTATTAGGCACAGTATGACATGAATAAAGTAGATGGAAGGTAAGTTCACAGTGGAAGGACCAGAGAAATTACATTTTTGTTAAAATTATGGCAGAGTTTAAATCATCTTCTAATTGACCTGCTATGTCTTTGTAATGCCTGGTCTGACTCTTGAAGTTTACAGATGAGGAAAAGTGACATGCCCAAGATTACACAGACAGTAAGCATGGGAGAAGGGGTGGGTGTAGAGTTTGAACCCAGGTCCTTTGAATCTCTTAGTGCAGTGTATTATACCATACTGGCCTAAGATCATTTTCCAAAGGAAATATCTATTTCTAGAAACATATATTAAGAAGTCCCAGAGACCAATACACTCTTTCTGCACTCTGACTGGTGTAATTTGTATTTCTTAATAGTATCTAAAACTTCTGAGAGTAGTTAGATAGCACAGTGGATAGAGACTCATCTATCTGAGTTCAAATCTGGCCTCAGACACTTACTAGCTGTGTGACCCTGGGCAAGTCACTTAATCCTGCTTACCTCAGTTTCCTCATTGTTAAAATGAGCTAGAGAAGGAAATGGCAAACCAGTTCAGTATCTTTGCCAAGAAAACCCCAAATGGGGTCACAAAGACTCAGGTGCGACTGAAATGATTGAACCTTCAGTCTGATAATTTGAGAGACAAGGAAAGAAAACTTTTTGGTCAGCAGAATCAACCTAGACTGCCACACTTGTTGCCACTCCAATATTTTTTTAAACTTTTTTCTGACAACCGGTGACAAGTAACAACCTTTCTGGGCCTCAGTTTCTCATTTGTAAAATAGACTACATGACCAGCAAGGTCCCTTCCACCTTTGCTTAAAGCAATTAAGCGAAACAAAACCAGTACAGCAACTGTATCTGATGGCATATTCGACATTCCACCCGCATAGACAGTCCCCCACCTCCTCCATCTAAAGGAGGGGTTACATTTCCTCACCTCTTTAAGGTCAAAGTTGGTCATGTTCCAAGACACCTGAACTGCCAGAGCCACCAAGCCAATGCCGGTGGTTCCCAGGACCATATACTAGGCCCAAGCAAGTCTCACACCCATACACTGACACACATCTGTCAAGCCCGCCCTGAGTCTGGGCGGGTGAGAATACAAGCAGCTGGCATGCCCAGTACTGACCATTACTTAATTCTCAAACCATACCGCCTGTGTCTGAGACACAGAAAGATCTGTAATACCTCCTGGAAAGTACAAAGAGAAGTAACCATGGCACTCGCTGTCCAGCGCCACAACTCCGGGCCACACACCCGTGGTCTCTGCTTCCAACCTGCCTGGAAAGTTTAGAGAGACGAGCCCATCTTGGGGGTAAAGAAATGGGATCAGAGTCTCCTGACAGTCGGGCCTAACTCACTACTACTAACTAACCCAATTTACGTTGGCTAGCAGAAAGAAATGGAGCAACAGTTTTCTTCCCCTATCTGCTAGCTGCTCATGCTTCGCCCTGTCCGTTAGTCCAGAAAGAAAACTTCAGCCAGAGTCCCAAACTTGGTTGTCACTAACCTGATGCCCCTGGGAAAGTAGTCGCGTCATATTGGCTTTTTAAGAAGCCTTTCCCCCAAGCCTTGACCTCCTAGGAAGCTGCCCCTGACAGCCGGCAGGAGACGGGAAAGCTCGCTCTCTCTTGCGCTGAGCCCCGCTTCCAGCACCGGGGCTGATTCCCTCGGCCTCAGGGAGCCACGGTCACGCCCACGGGGGCACTCTCGCCAATCGGCGGCAGCCTTGAACTTGAAACCCCTCCCCCCGCGTGTGAGCGGGGTGGGGGTTGGGGGAGGGGGCAGCGGAGCGGTGGGGGTTTAAAAAGCCCGATGCAGAACCAGCGAGCGCAGGATTCCTGGGGCTTTGTTTTTCTGTGGCCCACAGAGCTCTGCTGGTGCCAGGAAGAAGTCCGAAGCAAACCGTGGAACAAAGGGGGCTCTTATGGGCCCAGGGCCTGTCCTCCAGCCCTGTAGGAGAAGCACCAATTCATTTTAACAAGGGCCGCACAGTCTCCCCTCCATTGATGCCAAGAAATTCCTGAAGTTACAGAAGCCGGGCTCTGGGGCCGGGGAAGATGCCCAATTCCAGTGTGACCTAAGGGCTGCCTAGAGAGAGAGGGACGCAAACAAATATTCGAATCCTTGGCAACTTCCCCTTTTCTTTACATGGACAAGGTCCAAGTGCTTGTCTCCAAGTTGTGATTTTGCTAATCTCTAAAATGGAGGAGGAAAGCAACTTATCATCTATGTAGTTGCATGGTACACGGAGAAAGCCCTGGATCCAAACAAAGTGCCTTTGCACCCGGTAATGGCTGTACGTGTTTTAACCATCGACTGGGATGGGGGGTGTTTGCAGGACACATTTTAAAATTTAATCTGAATTAGTAACATTGTCTTCATCACTTTTAAGAAAGTGTAGAAATTACTAAAACAAAAAAATCAAGCCCTGACTCGTAGCATTTGCCCGTAAATGCTCACACTGAAAATTTAACCACCAGCTCCCGCAAGCCTGTACTAGCCGGCTCCAGCACACTCCTGCTTCGCATATATTGTTCCCAGCTTCTGGACTGAGTCAGCAGGGTGCTGTGCAAAGGGTACTGGTTACCCTTGATTTAAAACCTGGCGCCACCGCGTTTTACCTGTGTGACCTTGGGAAGATCACAAGCTTTCTCGGCTTGTCTTCCACTGTAAAATGAGGCGGTTGGACTAGGTGACACTTGACGTCGCTTCCTGCTGTAAACCCATAATCCTATATGTCTTTTCACCTCTCTGGCATTGTTTCCTCTTT
The DNA here is from genome assembly GCF_028372415.1 of Notamacropus eugenii. NCBI lineage: Eukaryota > Metazoa > Chordata > Mammalia > Diprotodontia > Macropodidae > Notamacropus > Notamacropus eugenii. The sequence continues at coordinate 352,469,229 of NC_092877.1, read as the reverse complement.
TATAAAATTAGGCGATTGGATTTTGCCTCAGGCTCTAACATCTTATGATCTAGGAAGTCAGTTCCTTCTCATCTCTGCTTCCTGGCTTTCCTCAAAGGTCTCACCTCCCACCAGAGCATTTTCTATTCTCTGCCCCTCCATCAGTGGCACTCTCTACCTCTCAAAGATCACTTGTTTATACTTTGTATTGATTTAATCACTTCCAGATTGTATCCCCTAGCAGAATGGATACCACTTGAGGACAGGGATTGTTTGAGTTTTGTCTTTGTATCTCCCGCAAATTTATTTCCACTGTGCAATTTGCTTAAAGGTTGATTTGGCTGAATTAAATTTGGACTCAAAGGCCCTGGATTAGACTGCAAGCTCTGGTCCCTAGTACCTGGGCCTTAGTTTCCTCATTTATAAAATAAGAGGGTTGGACTAGTACTAAATGAATTCTCTGGTCCCTTCTGTCTGAAATCCTATGAACTCGCCTCAGAACTTGCTAGAGATTAGATCAACTGTGGAAGAAGATTTTGACAATTTTTTACATTAGTTTCCTCATCTACTAAATGGAACTCCATGGTACATGTTCATATATCCAAAATACTTGGAAGAAAAGATGCTTTTTTAAATGAAAGTTAATTCCATTTTCTCCCAAGGATGATATCCAAAGTCAGGGCAATGCCCACCTGGGCTCTTACAACTTGATTTTAAAACTTTCTTTGGCTAAGTGAGTTTGTCAGAACAGAAAATCAAAGCCTGAGAGATGGAAGGCAACTAAAAGATTATCTAAAGATAAAGACGCTGGCCCAGGAAAGAGAATTCATTTACCCCGGGGTCACACCCTGTAATGGCAAAGAGGATTGGAACTCAAGTTGCTTGACTCCAAAATACAATATTCCTCCCACTGGGTATTTTGATCAAGAAAAATGAGAGGATAAATTGCATCTTTCTCCCTCAAAGATCCAGGCACAGTGATGAATAAATACTTTCCAGCTCCCTTCTTGAGAGAGAAAAGTGTTTGCTTTATTTCAATATGTCCCCAGTGTCCAGGAAGCACTCCCTTCCTCACCTCCACCTCAAGGAATCCATGTCTCCCCAAGAGACTCTGCTTAGGTACCATCTCCTACTTAAGGCCTTTCTTGAGATCTCCAGTTTATAGTATTTCCCATCCCACCCTCTCCAACCTGCCCTAATGACCTTGGATATAGACTTTTTACTTAACTGCCTAAAGGAGGAAGAGCAGTTTAGCTCAAAAGCTCTTCAGTTACAGAATTGGGTTCAAACCCCACCTGTGATATTTATTGCCTATGTGACCCTGGGCAAATCATTTTAACCTCTCTGGACCTCAGTTTCCTCATCTGTAAAATGTGGGAGGGGGTGGACTAGAAGGTCTCTGAGGCTCCTTCCAGGTCTTGTGCTATGAGCTCATGATCTCTTCTTTTAAAAAAAAATTTTTATTTTTAATTTATGGAACAAAACAAGAATTTTCATAATACAGCATAATATAATGTTAAATTATATGATATAATGATTGCACATGAAATGACAAACCTATTATATACAAATTATCTCTATCTGTTCATGTTATGTCCCTCTCTCACAGTGTAACCTCCCTCTACCAAGTAGAATGTGAACTTCTTAGACCAGGGATCATTCTGATATGTCTTTCTATTCCCTGTGCCAAGAACAATTCCTGACACACTGTGTCATAGAAGGTGTGTCATTTTTATAATATACTATGTTTATAATAATAATAATTTTGCATTTATATTGGTTTAAGGTTTGCAAAGCACTTTATGCTATTTCATTTCATCCTCACTACACCCCTGGGAATTAGGTGCTATGATTATCCCCATTTTACAGATGAGGAAACTGAGGCTGACACTTCCCCAAAGTCACATAGCTAGTGAATATCTGAGGTAGGAGCTTGGGTATTCCTGACATCAAGTCCAATATTTCAACCTTTGCACTACTTAGATGTCTTACTGGATTAATAGATCATATTTAAAATATATTTAAAGCTGGAAAGGACTTTAGAAGTCATCTAGTCCAACTCTGTCATTTTACAGATGAGGAAACTTAAACCCAGAGAGGTTAAGTGATTCATCCATATCACTCAAGTAGTAGAGGCTGCATTTGAACCCAAGTACTTGGAGTAAAAATCAAGAGTTCTTTCCACCCTATCAGACTGCTTCTCTAGAACTTAAGAGAAATGAAAGTTCCATGGAAGACACACTTTTCTCCTCTGTTCTCCACACAGATGATCCAAGGCAAATGAACTTCATTCATCCTCCAACCATTTATTGGCTCCTACTCTGCACAGCTCAGAGTCTCCTGGGCTCTCTTATTTTTGGTAGCCCCATTCTATGCTTACTAAAGTTCATTATCTTGAGATCATTCTCCCTGAGGCCAAAATGTCACAAGGAGAGCATGAGTAAGTTGCTGCCAAGTAGATTTTCTTGTATTTCTTGTCAAATGGAAGTTACGCAAAGCCTGACAAATCCTTTCGACCTGTGTCTCGTCAGGGAGAAGAATCTGGGAACAGAACCTGCCTTTACCTGGCCCCAGGAAGCAAAGGTGAAATGGTTATCTCCTCCAAGGAAGGAGGAAATTGTCTTTAAGGGAGGTGGGGGGAAGAAATAAATTCCAGAATTTCAGGTGCTGGCTCGAAAAGGAGCCAGCACCGCCACCTGCTGGCCAAAGCTATCAAAGACCAGGACCTTGGCAAGGAAGTACAGTCTCAGATTCAGAGCTAAAAGGAACCTCAGGCGCTAGCTAATCTACTCCCTCCTCCCATTTTACAGATGAGGAAACTGAGGCTTAGCCTAAGTGATGCTTGTCCACGGTCACTCACAGGATCATAGAATTAGAGCTGAGAGGGAAGGAACCTCAGGGGCCATGAATCCACCCCCTTCTCCCATTTTACAGATGAAGAAACTAGGTGTAAGTGATGCTTGTCCACAGTCACTCACTGAGACCTCATAAGGCAGCTAGTCCAATTCCCTCATTTTCCTGATAAGCAAATTGAGAGCGATGGAAGGCATTTATTCACCATCGTGCCTGGATCTTTTAGGGAGAGCAATATATTCTATCACTTGTCTTGATCGGAATGACATGGTGGAAGAAGCCCATGTAATTCAGCCCCACCCCCTCCCATTTTACAGATGTGAGACTTGAGGTTTGGAAAGACTGAGTGCTGTGTCTAGATGGGGGGGTGTGGGGGCTGTATGGAAAGAAACAAGAAAAATGTGTTTATTTGGGGGGAGGGGTAGAGAATAAGGTGAAAGAGAACCATCCCGTGCTGCTCAGGATGTGAGTCTGGGGCACTTTACAACATGCTGCCTGAGGGTGGAACATTCCTCCAGGATATGAAAAGGCCTTGGCAAAGAAGGTAATTACATCCATAGACACCTCTTTCATGCGGCTCTGAACCGCCTGCTTAGATAAATATGGGGGATTTGCAAACTCAAGCTGACCTACCGCCAAATTATAATGCTCTCTTCTGTTTATCCAGGAAGCTTCTTCCAGAAAAATTCCTTTGGGGTCAAGAGAGTCCTTGCAATGGAAGAGATGTGTGGAGGTGGTCTGGTCCTGCCAGCTCCAAGCAGTCCTCCTACCTAAGTCTTCAAAGAGAGATGGTTATCTCAGCTTTCCAGAGAAGCAAATTCCTCCCTTCGCTGCTCATGCCAAGACTATCTATTGCTGAAGTTTTTAATCCTTTGCGTTTATGGGCTCATAGATTTACATCTGGTACCGACTTCAGGGGCCATAGGCTAGGTCATCCCTTTCATTTGACAGATTCAAAATTGAGACTCAGGGAGGTCATGAGGAGTGACAGGGCCAGGATTTGAACTCAGGTCCTCTGACTCCAAATTGAGTATGTGTTCCATGCTAGAGATATTCGTAAAAGGAAATGATCTTGTTGCCAAAGTGAGTGGTGTCTAATGTGACTTTCCTGATTTTTAGCCAAGCACAGCACAATTACTTTTGTAATTCTTTCTACCACCCTGGACATAGGATTCTCTAAGGAGCCCTCCTAGGAATGGCATCCTCTGATCTGTAGCTCCGTCATTTCTTGGGGATTTGCCCACTAGAATACTCTGGATCAGCCTTTCTCCCACAATCCTCAGCACCCTCTCAGACAAGTGTGAGGCCCCTGCATTTCTGGTTGGCATTTGGTGCTCCACCCACATCCCCAGGAAATCACTGGCTAGCCAGATATTTCCCCTCCCTCTGCCAAGAACAGGGAAGGGAAACAAAGAACTCTAAGCTTTTAGCACTGGGGGTGTTGTTATGTCTGGGGCACTCTAACTGCACCCCACCCCCTCCAGGTTGATGGGGTAGAATTTCAGACTGATTATGCATACAGACAAGGCTGTATAAGGAGAGACTACCCCAGTCCCATAAGGCTGCCCCACCCCACCCCACCTTTTTAGGGGGGCAGAGGAGAAAGTACTAAGCATAACTACAGTATTCAAGATGGAGATCACTGACCTAGCCAGCTCCCCTGGCTGCCTTCCCGAGGCTTATAAAAATAACAGGTGGTTTTTATGCATCACTTACAGAGTTCTCATCTGACCTCCACAATCAATTGATAAGTACTTATAAAGCACTTACCAGCGCCCAGCACTATGCTAGGTCCAGGAGACCAAAGGCAGGAGAAAGGAATAGTCCTCAAGCTCAGAGAATGCTACATTCTCTGGGCAACACCCAAGTATTTCAAATGCTACTTTGCAGGTGAGGAAACAGGGGCTCAGCAAACGTAACTGAGGCAAAGAGAGGTTAGTGTGGAAAGGGGAGAGTCAGAAGAAAGGCAGGATTAGACCTGACATCTTTGGCTGCAAAGGATCAAGAACATTGGTGGGGGTTGGAGACAGGGTGGCAAAGAGACAGATTTAGGCTTGATACAAGGGAAAAACTTGCTAGCAGAGCTATTCAAAAGTTAATGGGTTCCCTAAAGAATATTAAGTTCTGTCTGACTTCAGGCATTGATTGGGGGATAGATTATCTGATATGGATGATAGGACCATAGATTTAGTGTAATTTAGTCCAACTCATTCATTTTACATAGGGGGGAACTGAGGCCCAGAGCACGTAAGTGACTTGTCACAGCAACACAGGATCATAGCTGAGAGGAGAAAGGGACCCAGAGGGTCCAGCTCTGTTGTTTTACAAATGAGGAAATAGGGGCCCAAAGAGCAAGGACATACAAATGAAAAGCAGCAGAGCTGAAATTAAAACTGAATCCAGAACCAGGGCTCTTTCTACTGGGCCACACTATGTGCTGAGGTCCTCCCCACCTGGAAGATTCGGTTATTCTGTGATTTGCCTGCATTGTTCCTAGTAAGCATCAGTGGCAGAATTTGAACTCAGGTCTTTTCTAACTCCAAGGTCAGTACTCTTTCCCCGACACTATCTAAGCAATGCACCTAAGATCTTCCCAAGTCCAGCTTCCTTGGGATCTGAATGGAAGGCAGTCAATTATGTCACTGGCTCTGACAGCCAGTCAATTGCTTTTGGCTGTAAGGTTTATATTCTCCCACCTCCCAGACCTCCCTTCATTAAACAGCACAACTGCTCAAAGCCTGGGGCTATCCTTTGTTGAACTGACAATGTGTGCATGCCTCAGTTCCAGGACCACACTGCCAACCAGAAGGAATCTGAGAGGCCCAACACTGTATATATATGAAAAGACTGAGGCCCAGAAAGGTTCTGGTCAGAAAGCTTAAAAATGATAGGGCTAGGTCTTGAAACAGGTCTCCTGATGGCTGTTCTAAGAGCTGTTCTCACCATATTTCAAAAATCAGATCTTCAGATCTGTGATGTCATTCACTGATAGTTTAATCAGCGGGTCCAGGGTCACCCAGTCAATATGCATCAGGGGCAAGGCTTAAATTTTGGTCTTCTGACTTTGAGGCTAGCTCTCTATCCACCAGGCTACATTGTCTCGATTTTCCACCGTCTGTTGCCAGAAAAATAAAGTTTTCCCCATCACCTCAAAACTCTTACAGAGCACTCAGATGATAAACAAAGGCAAATTTGTTCATCATAGACACTTCAATTAGAGTTTATCCCTCCCTCTTCCAATCTCTCCTATACATTTTATGGAATCACAGAATTTCAGCCTTTAAAGGGACTTTAAAAGTCAATCTGCAAATTGGCAAAGATAACCAAAAGCAAACAAACTAAGAATCTTGAAATAGTCAATGGTAGAGAGGCTATGGGAAGAAAAACACACTATTACATTGATGATAAAGCTGAGAATTGTTCCAACTCTACTGGGCGTGGGGGTGGAGGGAAGGATTGGAATTGTGTGAGAAAAGGGATGATGTCATCCATACTCTTTGACCCAGCCATCTCAGTCCTTGGACACATTCCAAGGAGGTCAAAGATAGAGGAAGAGGCCCCTAAAACACCAAAATATTTACAGCCCCACTTTTTGTAGTAGCAGACTACTGGAAGCAAAGATGGGGGAATGACTGAACAGACTGTGGTATACGAATGCACTCAAATATTAGTAATAAGAAAAGACAAATATGAAAAATTCAGAAAAAAACATGAGATTTATACGAACTGATACAGAGTGAAGCAAGCAGCACCAAAACATGATACACAAGGATTAAAATACTATACACGAACAGACCATGAAAAAGAAGCTGTGTCTTGAGTAATTGTTTCAGAGAAGAGATAATGGTCTTTGGAGAGGTGGGAATTTACAAGGAAAAACTATTGCAGACACAGTCAAACTAGATAAAAGTATCAGTGGTTTTTGTTTACCTTGTTTCCTTTGTTGGGAGGAAGAGTTCGGTGCCTGGTCAGGAGAGTGTATCTAACAACAATAGTGATGTAAAAATGAGAGAGAGAAACAGAGAGAGAGAGAGACAGACAGACAGATAGAGAGAGACACACAGAGACACAGAGACAGACAGAGAGAGACAGACACAGAGACAGACAGATACAGACAGAGACAGACAGACAGAGAAAGAGACAGACAGAGAGAGAGACAGACAGACAGAGAGACAGAGAGAGAGAGATGGAGAAAGATAGGTAGAGATAGAGGATAGACAGACAGATAGATAGATAGATAGATAGATAGATAGATAGATAGATAGATAGATAGATAGATAGATGATAGATAGATAATAGAACTAAAGAATCCCTCCTCCATATCCAGTCACAAATGGTCATCCAGCCTCTGCTTAAGTACCTTCATGAACATGGTTAGTGCAAGTATTGATCCTTTTCCTCTAATGTGGCTATTGGCTCTTGGGAACAAGATGTGTGTCATTTTTTTATCTCTGTAGTCTCAAGTCCTAGCAAAGCACCCAGACTAGAATGGATGCTTAGTAAATGTGTATTGAATTAAACAGTATTGAAATGAAATTTTATTTCCTCTGACAGTAAGTTCAACAGGGAAACAGAACTTTTCTCCATCTTCTCATAAAACATAAAGCTTGAATGAGTGTAAGAAAAACCTATCTAATACAAATATGCTCTCTTATCATATTTATTTTGTAATGTGGTTATATGTGTGGTCATCATAGGGTTACAGATTTGAACTAGAAAGCACCTTGAGGCCATCATGAACAATCCTCATTTTGCAGATGAGGAAACTGAGGTGAAATTGCAGTTGCAGTGCTTCTCCCTATGTCCTGTTTTAAGTCTGAGAGCTATTAACTTGAAAATAATTCTAGTTTTAATCATTGCCCATATTTTACTTGTATGCAATTATACCTTACTTTATGGAAAAGGAACATATTCATTCAACAAACTTTCATTAAGCATCTATTGTATACAGAGCACCGTGCTGACATTAGAAGAAATAAGTTTAAATAAGGTCCAGGACCTACCCTCATAGACCTTATAAACTAATAAAGGGACATGGAGTTGGGTAGTCCAGTGTATACAGAATTGTGCTTGAAATCAGAAAGACCTGAGTTCAAATCCTGCCTCTTATATGTACTGGCTGTCATATTAGGAAAATCATTTTACCTCTTCCATCCTCAGCTTCTTCATCTATAAAATGAGGGGGTTGGACTCAATTACCTTTAAGGTCCCCTTCCAGCTTTAAATCCATAATCTTATGATGCACACACACACACACACACACACACACACAATCACATGACAAACATGAAAGAAGTGAAAACCAAGGATTTTGTGAACTCAAGGAGGAAAATATTGTTAATAATAGAGAAACAGGGAAGGTTTCCTAGAAAAGGTGTCAACTAAATTTGGTTTGGAAAGAAAAATTCAACAAGCAGAAGGAAAGATATTCCAGCATAAAGAAGAGTGCAAACAAAGGCTTGAAGGTGAGAGAGTGAAGGACATGTCTACATTCATGGATGGAGAGTTTTCCACTGTGTCTGGAATACAGTGTGTGTGAGATGAGGTTGAAAAGATTGAGTGGCAGCAGGTTGGAAAGGGCCTTGAATGCCAGACAGAATGATTTGGATTTTTCTTAGGGAGATTGGGGAACCACTGAGAGCAAACTGAGCAACATGACCAGATCCGCATATATTCTGACAACAATAAAAAAAAAAATCAGTTGGAGAAGGGAGAGTACAGAGCCAGGTGTACCTATGAAGAGGCTCCTGTAACTACACAAGGGGATCCTAGGATCATAGATTTAGAGCTAGATAGGATCTTAGCGGCTATTTAGTTGAACATTCTCATTTACGAATGAGGAAAGTGAAATGCAAAGAACTTGTGTCTTGCTTAAAGTCAGATAAGCCACATAATGGCAAGGTGGGATTTGAACCCAGGTCCTGTGATTCCAAATTCATTGGTATTTCCCCATTCCATGAGGGTCTAGAGCAGGGTGGTGACTGTGGAAACAGAGACAAGGTGAAATCTGTATGTTTTTCTAAAATGACAAAAATGATAAATGAGTCAATGCTGGAGAGTCTGTGGAAAGTTGGGTGCACTTATCACTGCTGTAAATTGGTTCATCTATTTTGGAAAGCAATTTGGAATTATGTGATAAAAATGTCTACACTGTTCACACTCTGAGACTGAGAGATCTCACTTCTGGGCACATACATCAAGGAGGCCTGAAAGTCTCATATATACCCTACCATGTTCATAGCAGCACTTGTTGTGAATGTCCATCTCTAGGAGGTGAAAAGCAAAGGGATGATGGAGTTCTCTTCTACTTTTTCTTTCCCTGTGCTACTAGTAGTTAGGCAGAAAAAAAGATGCATGAAGGAAAGAAATAGAAAATTATGGAAAATTAAGATTATTTGCCTTGAGTCTTGGAAGAATATTAGGTACCTGATAGAATATAAGTTCCTTGAGGATAAAGACTGCTTTATTTTTGTCTGTATATCTATAGGCAGCTAAATGGTATGCTGGGAAGGGGAAGGTCCTACTATGTGCCAGGAACTGTGCTAAGCATTTTACAAATATCATCTCATTTGAAATACTGGATAGAATACTGGCCTTGGAGGCAGGAAGCCCTGGATTCAAAGTTTATCTCAGACACCCTGAGTGATCTTGGAGAAGTCACAAAAACTTCTTTCTGCTTCAGTCTCCTCATCTGTAAAATGAGGATAAAAATACAATTTTGGGGGGATTGTGAGGATCAAATTAAATATTGCATATAAGGTACTTTGCAAATAGAAAAACACTACTACAGTTTGGATTTATATAGCACTTCAAGGTTTTCATTACCTTGTGTATATGTCATCTCATTTGATGCTCACAAAAATCTTGTGAGGTATGTGCTATTTTTAGACCCAATTTACAGTTGAGGAAACTGAGGGACAGGTGAAGTGACTTGCCTAAAGTCATAAAATCTGCAGCTGGATTTGAACTCAGATCTTCCAGACTGCAGGTTCATTACCAACAGACAAAGATATCCACTGTGCCAGGTAGCCATTATTATTGTTGTTAATATTTATATCCCCTGTGCCTAGTACAGTGTCTGGCACATAAAAGGTACTTATCAATTGATATGTGTATATGTATACATATTATGTGACTGCTAAAGACCCGCAGCATTACAAGAGAATAACGTAACAAATTATTCAATTATGATCCCACTTAGCTTTATATTGGCAAAGCTAATTGTACATTTAGTCAAAAAATCCTCTCTCTCAGCCTCAGCTTTGATCACAACAATCAACACACAGAAATATTTGCTTCATTTTGTTCCCTAGTCTGAAATGACAGACTTGTTAAATTCAAATAGCTTAGTTTACTAAGGGCTATAATCAAGTCAAAAAACCTTTACTTACACAATTAGCTTTGACATTAGATGAATGAACAGAAACACAATTGGTTAATTTTCTAATGAGTCTTCTCTTATAGTGGCTAGTCAGTATTTAATCTGTGACTTATGTACTCCTAGGAGAACTGGTTAATTAGAGCTTTTCAGAAGTGTATACTCAATCTTTTCTCCACATCTGTTATGATGGGTTTTGCTACATGATTGGGTATTCCTCTACCTTATTTTTCTCTCCTTAAATGCACAAATTTTAAAAGATATCCTATGTGGTTTTCTTTTTTTCCTGGACAATTTCCTTAATTGTTAAAATTCATTATGAATTTTAGTCTTACCTTCCAAGTGGTTAGTGACCTTTTCAAATCATGCACTCCATAATAAAGGGAAACAAAGAGGTTCCTTAGACTTTGTTAAGTAAAGACAATAATTCATTCAGAATAGTGCAGTCTCTTTGCTGCTTTAGCAGACCTGTGAGTTCCTCACTATGGGCACACCCTCCAATACTGCAGATATATATATATAAGTCCTCCCATCCTGTACTTCTCCTTTTCATGTCTTTCTATTAATTCCCCTGGGGGAAGGGAGTCCACCCAAAATTCGAGGAACTCTCTGCCAGGAACATTGTCTGGATACCATTGGAATAATTGGTAACCCAGAAGACACTGGAAAGAAGATTGAATTTGGCATCAGAGAACCTGGTTCTCAACCCTTGAGCAAGTTGAGACTCTCAGCTTTGATTTCATCATAAATAAAATGAAGGGTTGGAGTGGATGAATTCTAAGATCCCTTGTGGTTCTTGTTCAGTCATGTTTAATTCTTCTGAGGTTTTTTTAGCAAAGACACTGGAGTGGTTTGCCATTTCCTTTTCCAGTTCATCTGATAGATGAAGAAACTGAGGCAAACAATGTAAGTGATTTGCCCAGGATCACAGAGCTAGTAACCATCTGAGATCAGATTTGAACTCAGGTCTTCCTGAGTCCAGGCTTGGTGCTCTTTCCATTGTGTCACCTAGGTCCCTTCTGAGGTTCCTTAAAGGGTCTCTAAATCAATCATTCAACAAACATTAATTCAGTACCTACTATATCTGGTCCTATTTGTACAGTGTTTAAAGTCTGGAGATAAGGACTATTGTCTTTCCTATTTTACAGATGAGGTAACTGAGGCCAAGTAAGATTAAATAATTTGGCTAAGGTCACAAAGGTAGTAAGTTAAAAAGAAGAAATTTTAATACAAGTCCTCTTTTCCTCACTCCAAGTCCAGCATCATTCTACACACTATTCTGCCCTGACTCCATTATGTAGCGATTTCTAGGCTGATCATTGCCCATCTCTAGCTCTTGCTATATATGATGGGCTTTCCTGATGCTTCTCCAGAATTCTTCATGGGCATTATGTCCCAGTCTACTTACTGCCATATATGCCTTGCCATTATTGGACCATAAATGAAGCTGTGCAGGGGAGCATCTATACTGTTTCCTTTATATAAAAGTTCTTCAGAGTTTCATGCACTTAAGACACTCATATGGACTATTATATATGACATGTTCATAGATGTGGTTTCCTCTCCTCACCCACATGATGGACCCATCATAACAATATCCACTTTACTCCCAACCACAAAATATGAAAAAGTATGTTCAGATCGGGTGGGGGCAGGGGAGGAAATGGAGGGGTACGCAAGGGTAAGAAGCAGAAGAGCCACAGATTGTGAGAAAAGTCAGCACTGGTTCCAACAGGACCAAAGAAAGAAAAACTGGTCCTTCCTGCTGGCTTTCAGCTGCTACATGGCTTACCTGTTAACTATTTGTGAACCACAGATTATCATCATTCTGCCCTATTTCTCAGGGATGGAAATCATTGTTTTCTTAAGTCTAGCATGAATATTGACATAGTATCATAGACTTTGAAGTGGAAGGGACCTAGAAGCCATCACATCTGATGCCTTCATCTTACAGATGAGGAAACTGAGGTCCAGGGAGGTTAAGCGACTTCCCAGGATTATAGCATTTAATCTAGAAGGGACCTTAGAGGTCATGAATTCTGACTCCTTCATTTTACATGAGGAAACTGAATCCCTGAGGAGCTTGGGGTCACACAGCTAATAGGTATGAGAGACAGGACCCAATACTCCAGCCACACAATCTCTTTAATCAGCCAGATACACTTCCTTCCTTGTTTTTTTGAATACACCTATGCTTTTATTGGTGGAGGAAACTCCCAGTAATGAAGCTCTCTCCACCAATGCACATCCAACAGACACTTCTCTGCAGCTTAGTCTTCAAAAGAGAGTTGTCCAGAGATGAGAAATTAAGTGATTTGTCAAGTGACACACAACCAGTATGTGTCAGATGGGACCAGAATCCTCTCTCCAAGGCCAACCTTCTAACTACTCAACCTCCCTCTCTCTCTCCATATTGACCTCTCAGAAGGAAAGAATTTTAGCTATTTTTATTTTATTCTTTTAAAAAATGTGGTTAATTTTATCTCTTTGTCTTTAATATATTCCATCTTGACAACTTAAACTTTCTGAGTTCTCCTCCTAAGTTTCATTTTTCCCTTATTTCTTACTTCACCCTATTTGAATTTTTCTGCTCCAGAGAAATCAGCTTACTCACTGTCTCCTAAGCAAACTCTTTGTTCTCTTTCCTCATCCTTTCCTACAAATCTCCACTACTTTCTTCTCATCTGGATCTTATCCATTCCTCAAAAGCCATCTCCAAAGCCACCTTTCTTAGCTGAAGACTTCCCAAACCCTTAACTAAGTCTCTGAGTTTCAGTTTCCTCATCTGTAAAAGGAGGAGGTTGGATTCGATAACCTTGAAGGTCATTTCTGGCTCTAAATTTATGATTCCATGACAAGGCTTCTTTCTCCCATTAGCTCCCCAAGGAATGCTGGTCTGTGTTATTCCAGGAACTGCAGAAGATCTTCCCTAGAGAATCTCTGGGAAAACATGGATATGAATCACACAAGATGAAAGGTGGGGCGGAACTGTGGTCTGCAAGGTCAGGACTGAGTATGCACACAATCCACCAAAGTATAATCCACTGAACAAATAGCTATGTTATTCAAATCTACTATTGTTACCCACTTGAATCCTTCTCTACTCTTATGCTCCCTAGCAGACTGAAACTGGTCCTGGGTTCACTAGGGAAATTAGAACAGAAAGCTACCATCCCAGATAGGTGTATCAGGTATCATTATTCTCAATTTACAGTCAAGGAAACTGAGGCATAGACAAGGTAAAGGACTTTCCTGTGGTCATAGAGCCAGTAAGTGTCAAAAAGATCAAAGATTATAGGGATTTTGGAGTCCATCCCATTCAACAGATGAGGAAATTGAGGTCTAGAAAAATATGACTTGTCCAAGGTCACACAGTTAGCAAGTATCTGAGGTGAGTTTCAAACCCAGATCTCTCTTGCCTCCAAGTCTAGTACTTTCCATTACATTATACTATCTCTCTATACCAGATCATCTCTTCAAACCATTTATCTGTTACACTATGTTTATTGACAGACTAGATTGGGAGTTGAAGGGAACATAACAGGCCCAGCTTCATAGACCTAAATAAAAAGGGGAAAAAAATAATAGATTTAGAGCTGGAAAGAAGTTACCAAGTTCAACCCTCTTGTGTTACAGATGAAGAAAACTGAGGCACAGTAGGTTAAGTGACTTGCCTGAGGTCACAAAGCTAGTAAATATCTGAGGCAGGAATTGAACTCAGGGCCTTGTGACTCCAAGCCAAGTGTGCTATTTACTAGATCATGATCTCATAAGCTTTCTCATCCCCTTTGCACCTGAGAAAGATGACCAGATTACCCTCTACAACATACTGCTCAAGTGGTCATCCAGCCTTTCCTTGAAGATAGCAAGCTGAGAGAAAACCCACCATTTCCTCAGGCAATGCAGGTTCCAATGTACCATTTCCTCCTAGGCTCTTTGAAAGATTTCTTTAAGGAAATTATTCCCATTCCATGGAAAACTGAAAGTCAAGACTTATAAAGACTGCATGATTTTCCACAGGTCAGTGAGGACATTAACATTAGCCAGCTTTAAAATAAAGTTTTCTAAAGTGCTGAACTTGGAGTCACAGGGTCTGAGTTCAAATTCCAGCTCTGTTATTGACTAACTGAGCCACTTTAGGCAAGTCATAACCTCTCTGGGTCTCAGAGAGCCTCATGTAAAACTGAGGAGGTTGAATGAAAAGACCTATAAGCTCACATTCACTTTACATCTATAATCTTGGTCCTATGATCTAAACTTCCAGCGCAAGGCTTGAGTCTGGAATGCACTCGCTCCTCTGCCTTATAGGTGACCCTCTTCTGCATGAAGCCTTTCCTGATTCCTCCCAATTGGGAGTGCTCCCTTTCTCTAATTAGTCTGAATTCAATGACTTTGTACATATTTGCATTTATCTCTTTGTATCTGTGCCGCATTTATTTACACATCTACTTATCTCCCTCATTAAAACATAAAGTCATCATGAGTAGGGATTGTTTGTACTTGCATCCCCAGAGTCTTACACACTGTAGGCACTAAAAAAAAACACTTGTGGACTGGTTGATTGATTGGCTGAAAGACTCTGCTACAATTAGTAGATTTAAAAATTAAACTCAAAAATAAGTTAGTAACTGTGTCTCCAGCGGCCTCGTTTCTTATCTGTGTTCACTCTTCATGACCCTATGGACCATAGCATGCCAAGACCTTCCATCCTCCAGTATTTTTTGAAGTCTGTTTCAAAGTTTTGTTCATTGTTTCCATGACAATATTGATCCATCTCATCCTCTACTGTCCCCTTTTTCTTTTGCCTTCAATCTTTCCCAACATTGGGGTCTTTTCCAATGAATCCCATCCCCATTGTGTTGTCAAAGTATTTAAGCTTCAGTTTCAATAGTTGACCTTCTAGTGGATAGCCTGAATTAATTTCTTTAATTATTAAGTATTCTCATCTCTACAAATTCTTTATGATCATAACCTTCATACAGCTCAAGGATACATGTGGTATCCTTGATGAAAAGATGAGAAGGAAAGGACCAGATATGCCAATGATGTTCTGCAGGAGGTCACACCTTCCCAGTCACACAGTTGATTAAAGGGTTCAGGAAACATAAGTTCCTCCTGTACTTTCCGATTATTTTTTTAAAAGTCTATTTGATTTGGAAATGCTGCCAGAAATCTGAGTTAAAGAAGGGGTTGAGGCTGGTAGATCACTTGTACACAGGAATTCTGAGACATCATGCACTGAGTTGATTAGATATCTGCACTGTCTGGCATCGATGTGTCCCAGGAACAGGATTCTCCATATGAGAAGATATGGTGGGACTGTCAGTGCCCTGGAGAAGACACTGCAGATCTCACTGTAGTCTAGAACCACATTCACTTTCTTGGGCTCCATATTATCTTGTTCATTGAGTTTATAACCCTTCAAAATCTTGAGGTCTTTCACCTGAACTATTGATTATCAATTCAACTGAACAATTGCTTAGCCTAGCCAAAACTCTCCTACGACATTTTACAGTAGCTAAGAACTTACATGCTTTAATGAGCAGAGTTTCTAGAACAGCAGGGTGGGTAGAGCACTGGACCTAGAATCAGAAAGAACTGAGTTCAAATCCAGCCTCAGACACTTACAAGCCACTTAACCTTTGTTGGCCTCAGTTTCCCCATCTATAAAATGGGAAAATAATAGTACCTATCTCTCACCGTTGTTTTGAGGATTAAAAGACAGTATTTGTAAAGCACTTTGCAAACCTTAAAGTACTTTATGAGTACTAGTTCTTTGAACTGTCTCAAAGTGGGATGAGATGCCTCAGAAAGCGAGTTCCCCTTTACTGATGATATATCTTGGGTGTGGTATAATGGGAATTCCTTTTTAAGAATGGACTGGACTAGATGGTTGCTAATGTACCTTCAACTCTAAGATTCTATGATTCTATTTAAAGAATTTAAAACAATATATTCTTTACATAGCGTCAGTGAAAGGATGTGTTCTAGGGATGTGAGGGAATCCAACCCTCTCATTTTAGATATGAGGACACTGAGGCTAACAGAAGTAAAATTAATTGTCCAAAGGAATACAGGTAGTGTCACAGAGGATGGAAGAGGGATATATTTGGAAATAAAAATCAAGCAAAAAATACATAATATCAATTAATATTTTTAGAAGTAGAAGAATTGAAGTTCCTCCTTGATAGGGATTATTTTTTTAAATGTGTATCCCTAGAGGCTAGCACAGTCTGTGGCATATAGTAGGTAGTTAATAAATGCTTGTTGATTGTTTTGTGTTAATACTCTTAACTGGAGCAGTATTATTTTTTTAAAGGTGGGAAAAAAGACTACTGAGCTCATAAATGTTTGATGAGTCAACCAAGGACTGAATAAATGAATAAAATCTCATCCTGCCCACCAGATAGCAGAATCACAGGCTGGCTACACCAATCCTATGTGCAATCTTCGATCATGTCTACCATTGAGATACATGTCCACAGGGGCATTCTATAGCTAAAATGTTCCAAATAAAAATTGCAGTTTTGCTGTTCCAAAGGCAAATGAAATAGAGGCAGTAGAAAGCTTTGTAGATCTCAAAGCCATCTAGCAACATAAGCTTGCTAATGAAAAGCCTGGTCATCTGCCATCAACACCATAGGATAAATTTTCTACTTCAGAGGAGAGGAGAGTGGCTTGTTTGTTTGAATGTTTGTCTTTAATTCTAAAAGAGGATTATTTCCTCCTTGGCAGTCTATAGAATAGTTACTAAATAAATACCTGGATGCCCCCAAGTGGCTGTTTCTTTCTTCACAAGCCAAGAATAAATTCTCAAAAGGAAATATGGTGAGGACCTACGAACCCAAGTCCTTGGGAATAAGCAGATCTCACTTATATTTTGACCTTGCAGAAAACTCTGAATTTTTGAGGAAATAGAAGAAATATCTGATATGATAATACAATTGTGGCTATTACAGACACACTTACAAGTAGAAATGGATTTGATGAACTGATTAAGGCTTTTATTTGGCTTTATTTTCCAGTCATGGAGGACAGACAGGAAGTAGGAGATGTTAAAGGAGGGGGAAAAGGAGAATCCTCCTCTGAATGCCTGCTGTTACAGTCACTGGTCATCCCTCTGAAATGGATATACAAATAGGAATACAAAAATTAGGGAACATCTGCAGTTTGTTATGCTAAATTAGCTTTAATTAAATCTTGAATCTCTAAATTAAAATCATAGGACTGTCCATCTAGAGGTAGAAAGGAACCCCAGAGGCCAGTAAAAACTCCTCATTTTACAGCTGAGGAAACTGAGGTCCAAGGAGATTGAGTAAATTCCCCCAAGAATACACCGATACTAAAGAGCAAAGAGAGGATGTGGATTTTTCTGTCTAATTCCAGAGCGAGAGTTCTTTCTATTATACTTCACTCCCTTATTGCTACAGTACAATAAAATGGGCCATTCCTCTGGAAGTTGGAGATTACCTGAGTGAATCCATGCCTAGGTATTTTAAAAAATGCTTGTTAGATTAAATTGATAATTTGTAAAATTGGGCCAAAATTAAAATCTACCCAGTTTGAAAAAAAAAGGTATATTTTTGGTAATAATCTAATAAAATTGAGCTGAAATTAGAATTGACCTGCTTTGGGGGGAAGGGGTTATTTTTCATTGTAATTAGCAAAAATGGGATAAAGTTAGAATTGACCTAGTTTAAAACAAAACAGAACACCCAGTATTGTAATGCTCAGTTTTGAGAATAAAGCAAACCTTTGTGTAGCTGCTAAGGGAAAATGAGAGACCTGAGTGCCCAGGAACCTACTAATGTGGCTGAATGAAGAGAAACACAGTTATCAGGTTGTTGTCAGTTTACAAAATTTCCAAGATCCAGGCTAGGTTAGCAAGAAGACTTTTCTCATGCCTTCCACCCTCCATCCCACATACAAACCTCACCATATAGTAGAGAGAATGTTTCCTTAACACTTCCAAATCTTTATTCACCCAGACCACTGCATCTAATTTGTTGCCAGCTGATTAAAAGCCCTGTTTCCACCCTACCCTAGTTATCCTAGTATATTCCACTGCGACCTCCAGCTGATGAAGAAATAAGAAAGCACTTAGCTTTGATGACAAGTCTGGAAATCTTTGCACAAATATACAAAAATAGGCAAATATGTCCCCTTAAAGGCAATGTGGTGAAAATGTTGTAAGTGAGACAATGGGATGACTTTCACATCTAGGTCAGGTTGAGCCCCAGGAATAGCAGCATCCCCCAGACCACTAACCCTGTTTCTAGTCTTCCCCACCCCACCCCAAGCAATTGTCAACAGAAGTAACCTGGCAACTCTTTCCTTTGGTGCTGCAAGCCTCATATGCATATATGCCCTCACTAGTCACAGCTGATCATGATTATATCTCTGCACTTAACTGATGATATTCAAGATGGACTACAACCAAAAAATGGATGAGATTTTCCGGGAGTCAAGGACCTGAGACACCACAGAGTCCAGCACATACCTGAACAAGAGTTCCTCATTACAGCATATGTGACAAGTGATCAACCAGTCTTTGCTTGAAGACCTAGAGGGAAGGGAAATCTACCACCTGCCAAGGCAGCCAAGGTTACTTCCAGGCAACTCTCACTGATAGGAAAGTTTTCTTTACATCAAGCTTAAATTTGCCATATTTCAAATTCCACTGGTTCTGAGTCTTTTGAGCCCAAGCAGGGAAAGACTAATCCCTCATTTTCATGTCTGTGTTTCAAAAGTATCATGTCCAGGGGGGCAGAGCCAAGATGGTAGAGCAGAAAGACGCACATACTCTAGCTCCTCCTCCACAACCCATAAAATACCTGTAAAGAGTGACTCTCAACAAGTTCTAGAGCAGCAAAAGCCACAGAACAATGGAGTGGAGGAGATTTCCAGCCCAGAGTAACCTGGAAGACCAATGGGAAAGGTCTGTTGCATTGGACGCAGAGTGGAGCGGAACACAGCCCAGCCTTGGCCACGCAGCACCTGGAGGCACAGGACCAGAGCAGGCATCAGGTGAGGAATCCCCAGCAGCAGCAGAGGTTCTCAGATCCCTCAACCCACAAACACAAAAGGCAGCTTCAAAGTTCAGTAAGAAAGCTTTTTCACCTTGGTGACAAGGGAGCAGGGTCCTCTTCTAGACCCAGCCCCAGGTGGGGCGGTGGCCATGGCAGGCAGCAGCCAATGTCCATTGTTGGAGCCCTCAGCTTAAAGCCCCTGGGGGAACTGAGCAGCTGATTGAACAACTGATCTGAATCTCAGCCCTGAGCACAGTCCTGGGGCATAGTGGAGCTGGAGGCCCTTGAGGAGCAAACTCCTCTCCCTTGACTGTGCCACCTTGGAGGAACTGAGAACTTACAGGTCCCCAGAGTATACCCTACATTTTACAAAAGATTCAAAAGTCAACTAACTGGTTGGGAAAATGCCCAAAAAATGGAGAAAAAAATGGGCTATAAAAGATTACTTTCTTGGTGAACAGTTATTTTCTCCCATCCTTTCAGATGAGGAAGAACAATGCTCACCATCAGGGGAAGACATAAAACTCAAGGCTTCTGCATCCCAAACATCCAAAATAAGCATGCAATGGTCTCAGGTCATGGAAGAGCTCAAAAATGATTTTGAAAATCAAGTAAGGGAGGTGGAGGAAAAATTAGGAAGAGAAATGAGAGTGATGCCAGAAAATCATGAAAAGCAGGTCAATAGCTTGCTAAAGGAGACCCAAAAAATACTGAAGAAAATAACACCTTCAAAAATAGGCTAACTCAATTGACAAAAGAGGTCCAAAAAGCCAATGAGGAGAAGAAGGCTTTAAAAAGCAGAATAGGCAAATGGAAAAGGAGGTTCAAAAGCTCACTGAAGAAAATACTTCTTTAAAAGTTAGAATGGAACAGATGGAAGATAATAACTTTATGAGAAACCAAAAATTTATAAAACAAAGCTTCAAAAGAATGAAAAAATGGAAAATAATGTGAAATATCTCACTGGAAAAACAACTGAACTGGAAAATAGATCCAGGAGAGACAATTTAAAAATTATGGGACTATATGAAAGCCATGATCAAAAAAAAGGGCCTAGACATCATCTTTCATGAAATTATCAAGGAAAACTGCCCTGATATTCTAGAACCAGAGAGCAAAATAAATATTGAAAGAATTCACTGATCACCTACTGAAAGAGATCCAAAAAGAGAAACTCCTAGCAATATTGTAGCCAAATTTCAGATTTCTTAGGTCAAGGAGAAAATATTGCAAGCAACTAGAAAGAAACAATTTGAGTACTGTGGAAATACAATCAGGATAACACAAGATCTAGCAGAAGTCAAAGGAACTAGGATTAAAACCAAGAATTACCTACCCAGAAAAATTGAGTATAATACGTCAGAGGAAAAATGATCATTCAGTGAGATAGAGGACTTTCAAGTATTCTTGATGAAAAGACCAGAGATGAAAAGAAAATCTGACTTTCAAACACAAGAATCAAGAGAAGCATAAAAAGGTAAACAGGAAGAGAAATCACAAGGGACTTACTAAAGTTGAACTGTTTACATTCCTACGTGGAAAGATAATAGTTGTAACTCTTGAAACTTTTCTCAGCATCTGGGTAGTTGGAGGGATTACACACACACACACACACACACACACACACAGATTATACACACAGAAAGAGAGACAGAGAGCACAGGGTGAGTGAAGTAGGAAGGGATCATATCTAAAAAAATAAAATTAAGGGGTGAGAGAAGAATATATTGGGAGGAGAAAGGGAGAAATGGAATGGGGCAAATTATCTCTCATAGAAGAGGCAAGAAAAAGCTTTTTCAATGGAGAGAAAAAGGAGGGAGGTGAGAGGGAAAAACTAAAGCTTACTCTCATCATATTTGGCTCAAGGAAGGAATAACATGCACACTTAATTTGGTATGAAAACCTATCTTACCCTACAGGAAAGTAGGGAAAAAGGGAATAAGCAGGGTGGGGGGGATAATGGGAAGGAGGGCAAATAGGAGGAGGGAGTAATTAGAAGTAAACATCCTTGGGAACAGACAAGGTCAAAAGAGAGAATAGAAGAAATGGAGGACAGGATACGATGGAGGGAAATATTGTTAGTCTTACACAACATGACTATTATGGAAGTCCTTTGCAAAATTACACATATATAGCCTATATTGAATTATTTGTCCTCTCAGTGGGGATGGGGAGGGAGGGAAGAAGGAAAAGAAATTGGAACTCAAAGTTTTAGGAACAAATGTTGAGAATTGTTTTTGTGTACAACTGGGAAATAAGAAATACAGATAACGGGGTATAGAAATTTATCTTGCCCTATAGGACAAAAGAGAAGATGGGGATAAGGGAAGGGAGGGGTGTTAAAAGGGAGGGCAGATTGGTGGAAGGGGTAATCACAATGCAAGGCATTTTGGGGTGGGGGGAAGAAAGAGATGGGGAGAAAATTTGGAACTCAAAATTTTGTGGAAATGAATGTTGAAAACTTAAAATTAAAAAATAAAATTTTAAAAAAAGTATCATGTCCAGTTGAAGTCTTCTTACTTCATTACCTCTTACTTCAGGGATGAGGTTGCCTAAATCCCCAGGTACATGTTTTTTGATCCTGGGTGGGAGAACCCACCCAACTAGAGAACCTTACCAAGAATTTAGTCTAAGGAGAATCCTGGTCAATTGTGTTCAACTCAGGCTTGGGCAGAGAAGGGGTGAGCTGGGGTGGATATAGATCCTTTCTCTAGATTTACCTGAGGCTGGCTTGAGATAGTCTCTCTTTGTCCATGAGTGACACAATCAAAGTTATGTCTCCCAGCCCCTCATTAGAATAGGTCCACCTCTCATTGTAACATTCATTCTTCTCATTAATTGCTAGCCAATCAGGGTTGATTGCTGCCAATTAGGAACAGCCACTCTTCTAAGGGCATATAAATGATAAGAAACCAGCATGATCTGTCTTTGGTGTAAGAGCTGGCCAAATGACCATCCTTTTATTAATTACTTGTTAGAATAATTAATAAAATTATTGCCCAGAAACTATGTCTCTTGAACTTTTTATACATCACAATACTATTAAGGAATTTGATGATAGGAAGAGAAGAGCTGTTCCCAAGTCAAGGGAAAGGAAGGAAAGGTAGACTCAACTGGTAACCTCTTGGTGTAGGGAGAAAGTGAGGATGGCCTCCAGTATGTTGGGCAAAACCTCTGTAGCAACCTTATGGGAAGGCATAGACCATATGGGGCTGCGATCCATGTGATTGAAGGGACTTCCGAAGCAATGAGATCACCGATTCCTTTGAATATCGAAGTTCATCCCTCAGTAGGATGTAAGTTCCTTGAGGGCATGGTTGTTTTATCATTTTCATTTTGGCATCCTTATCATGCAGCATCATGCCTTGCATATAACAAACACAGCATTGGTTGCATTGCATCGTATTTGTGCTCTGAGCCACACTATTACAAAGCCAAGAGCCAATATGTAAGTCAGATGACAGCTGTCAAGAGGAAAAATTGTCAGGCAGGATGAGTAATGGCACCAGGCCAAGGGGAAAATGGAATGATTAGCACGAAACAGACAGCAAGAGGCCTCAAACAAGAAGCATTGACACTTGTCTACACCTTCAGTTTCAGATAAATGTGTTTTCTTCTCATTTTGCTAAGGAAAGCCAAGAGGGGAGGGCTCACAGTAACAGCCCTGCACACAAGTCTCCCACGTCCCAGGCTCAGCATCGCTTAGGGTGCTGATGGTTTTGCCACATGCTTAATCCTTTTTGAAATTAACAATCTTAACTCAGAACAGGGGAACTTGGAGACTAGCAAATTAAAAAAAAACAACAAGAAGTGAATCCTACTCTAAACCCATTCAACTATCATTTTTACCAGTTATGGAAACTAACACCTCTATAAAAAAATTTTTGTTTTGTTTTGTTTTGACTCTTCTAGCTCAGGCAATAAATGGTTTATTTAGTTTAGTCGCTGAATTGAATTTCAATTCTCTCAGGGCAATTTCCTGTAGTATAGATGGTTTTTTGCACTAAAAAAAATGCTGTCAACAATTTTTAGGGGGGAAATCTTATGGAACCCTTCATCTATATTGATACAGAGATGAGAGATGCTTCCCCTTTGCACTAATAATATGAGACTGGAGTTTCTATGACTATTTTGCAGACTTTTAGGAGAAAGAAAGACAAGCCAGGTGGAGACCTGGAGAGCTTGGAGACGGCTGTTCATCTTTCATCTTGGGACTGTGGGGCATTTCACAACCCCCGGTTCTTCCCGCAAAGGACTGTAACATTCTGCTCCTGAGGTTGATGAGGATCAATACTCCTGCGTTGATGAGGAAAATGGTGAGCCAATTCAAGCACCTCCTCAGACATTATCCTCCCATTCCTCCGATTCAGAGGAAAAAATCACCTCCTAAATGGTTAAGTACTCTGAGGACTACCTCTTCCTCCCTCCCTCCTTCCCTGCCTCAGAAGGAGTTTAAGTATAAAAAACCACTTCATGTTCCTATGGTCAGAAGTGGCTGGCACTAGATTTGGAGTTAGGAAGACCTGAATTCCAATTCAGCCTTAGATGCTTACTAACTGTGTGATCTTGGGTAAGGCATTCTCAGTTTTTCTTATCTATAAAATGGGAATAATTAATGCATCTACTTTACAAAGTTACTGTAAGTATCACATAAGATGATACACACAAAGCTCTTTGCAAACCTTAAAGTAGCCCATATTCCATGCATGCAGCTGAACCATTTCTTCCTCGTTATCGTGTGCCTCTTATTATATAGTCTATTCCTCTTTTTAATAAAGATAAAGAGTAGGAGCTAAACCGTATCTTGTGCTTAATATTAGCTGTACCTGTTGAGATTTGGGGGAATGGGCAGTCTGGGAAATAGGAAAGACACATTATGCTTCTAGGGCAAGGCACCAGAAAACAGCAGATTGACATTGAAGACCAAATATAAACAGAGTACTCAACTATTATTTCAGCTGGTGATCTCATTGGCTCCCATAGATTTAATGACCATCTCTATGCTAATGATTCTCAGATCTACCTATCCTGGCCCAATCTCTCTGCTGACCTCCAATTTCATGTCTCCAACTGCTTTTCAAACATTTCAAGTTGAATAGACATCTTAAAATTACCATGGCCAAAATGGAGCTCACCATCTTTCCACCTGAAGTCTTCTCCACCCTAACTTCCCTATTACTATAGAGGGGAACATCATCTTCCCAGTCCCCCAAACTCACAGCCTAGGTGTTCTCTTTGACTCTTAACTATGTCCCTCCTCCCACATAGTCAATCTGTCACCAAGACCTGCTGATTTCACCTTTTCAGTATCTCTCAAATGTGTCCCCTTCTCTCTTCTGACACTGCTACCACTTCAGGGAATGTCCTCAATAGCTACTGGTGGGTCTGCCTGCCTTGACTTTCTCCCCTCTCTAATTCATCCTTCATTCAGACACTAAAGTGATTTTTCCTAACGTGCAGGTCCAACTATGTCACTTTCCTATTCAATTAACTCCGGTATCTCTGTCCTCTGTTTGGCAATCAAAACCTTTCATAACCTGGCCTATCCTACCTTCCAGTTCTCCTAAACCTTACTCCCCAACACTGGATCTTTGATCCAGTGACACTGGCCTCCTGGTGGTTCCATCTGTCCACTCTAGACATTCTCTGGCTGTCCTGTGTGCTTGGAATTATTTCCTTTCTCACCTTTGATTTCTCGTTTCCTTTACGTCTCCACTAAGTATTTACATCTCAGCAAGGAAGCCTTGCCCAACCCTTCTTATTCTAGTGCCCTCCTTTTAATTATTTATTTTTATCCTCCATAGAGCTTATTTGTTCATCATTGTTTGCTTGTTATCTCCCCCATTAAATTGGCAACTCTTTGAAGGCAAAGACTGACTTTTTGCCTCCTTTGTTTCTCCAGTACTTAGCACAGTACCTGGCACACAGTAGGTGCCTCATAAGTATTTATTGATTGATTGGGAAGTTAACAACCTGACATCAATAGAAATTCCCTAGAATGGTTGAAAATAAAACCCTGTGGACCAGAGTAAGCCAACATTCCATGCACTCTGAATGAATGAATCTTTTTGGGGAAACTTAACCATTGTAAACATTCAGGCCTCCTATATGTACTTTCTGCCCCTTTCCCTAACAATTTCCCCATTGGTGAGGATGATAGGATGAGTGGCTCCCCTCTGCTCTCTCACCTGCCCTCTCTTCACCAGTATCTATATACCAATGTTCACATTTCTTTACCCATATACAAACTTGCAGGAACCCAGAATAGAATCAAAGTTCAGCTTTCTGCAAGGCTGGAGATGACTTTGTTCTGTGTACTTCTAGCCACCCAACCAAATGTAATCTTAACCCTCTACCAGGCTTCCCAACAGGTGTTCTCCTTCTAATTGTAATTGGCTTCTACTTGGTCCTGGTCCTGGTCCAGCTAAGTTCTCTAGAAGTGTGATGGAGTGTAAAGATCTTAGGACCAGAGCCAGAAGAACCAGGTTCAAATTCTGTCCTTGGCCCAAGTGAGATGTCAGGCAAGTGATTTAACACCTATGAGCCTCCACTTTCATATAAGCAAAATCAAGGAGTTGTACAACACATTGTTGTATGTGATTACTAAACCACTGTCAGTAGGTAATATTTGAAAAAAATAATACACAAAAAGTGTCACAAGATCAGAAAAGACCAAATGTTCCAACTTTCAAAAAAGAAAAGAGGTTAAAAGAAGTACAGAAACTATATACCAATGATCTTGCTTTCAGTTTCTGGCGAAGTTCTAGAACACATTATTATTGGTTTTAATTTTTATTTATTTATTTGTTTTTAGTTTTCAATATTCACTTCAATAAGATTCTGAGTTTTAAGTTTTCTCCCCCTCCCTCCATTCCTTCTTCCCCAAACAGTGCGCAATCTGATATAGGCTATATATGTACAATCACAGTAAACATATTTTCACATTAGTCATGCTGTAAAGAAAAAATAGAGCCTAAAGGAAAAAACCATAAGAAAGAAGAAACCAAAAAGAAAGAGAGAAATAGAGAGAGAGGAGAGAGAAAATAGTAAATTCTGGTCTGCATTCAGACTCCATAGTTCTTTCTCTGGATGTGACAGCATTTTCTATCATCAGTCTTTTGAAAGTCTTACATCCTTGTATTGCTGAAAAGAGTTACTTAAGTCTATACAGTTGGCCATCACACAATGTTGCTGAAGGACATATTACTAAAAGGAGGGTTGATGAGGTTTTAGAAAGGGAAGCAGTGAAGACTAAGAGCTAGAATGGCTTCATCCATTTTTTTAATCTGAAAATGAGGAATAAAATTGTTATGAAAGTAGGCAAATTCAAATATCTATTTAGATATAGATCAACAGAAAAAAGAAATGGAAGGGAAATTGTCAATAAAGAGACCATCTGAAGAGAAGTAAGCTATAAACAAGGAGCTCAGGGGGAAAAAAATCACAAAACTGACATGGACCAGAGAAACAGTAGAGATGTGGGAACCCCAATGATCTACGTATCTGTTGAAGCTCTTTCTCTTCCACTGCAGAGCTTTGGACAAACTCTTTTTTTTAGACAATTCATTCATTTTTGGTTTTCAACATTTACTTTCATAAGATTTTAATTTTTAAATTATCCCCCCCTCCCCAAGATGCTGGCAATCTGATATAGGCTCTACTTATACATTCATAATAAATATATTTTCACATTAGTCATGATGTAAAGAAGAATTAGACCTAATGGGAGGAACCACAAGAAAGAAGAAACAAAACAGCAAAAGAGCAAATCGTATGCTTCCATCTGCATTCAGACTCCAAATTTCTTTCTTTTGATGAGGATAGTATTTTCTATCATAAATCTTTTGGAATTGTCTTGGATCCCTGCATTGCTGAGAGGAGCTAAGTGTATCAAAGTCAGTCATCGAACAATGTGGTTGTTACTGTGTACAATGTTCTCCTGGTTCTGCTCATTTCACTTAGCATCAGTTCATGCAAGTCTTGCCAGATTTTTCTGAAGTCCTCCTGCTCATCATTTCTTATAGCACAGTAGTATTCCATTACATTCTTATACCACAACTTGTTCGACCATTTCCCAACTGATAGGCATCTCCTTAATTTCCAGTTCTTTGCCATCACACAAAAAAAACTGATATAAATATTTTCGTACATGTGGGTCCTTTTCCCATTTTTATGATCTTTTTGGGAAACAGACCTAGAAGTGATATTGCTGGGTCAAAGGGTATGCACATTTTTATAGCCCTTTGGACATACTTCTAAATTGCTCTCCAGAATGGTTGGATCAGTTCACAATTCCATCAACAATGCATTAGTGTTCCAGTTTTCCCGCATCTTCAAGTGGATAAATTCTTGACTCACTTTAATAATAATTTCATTTTTTAAAGAGTAGGAAGTAACAAAAGGAACTATTTATTCTGAACCTGACATTAAATGACAAAGAGAAATTGGTTGCTAAAACAGAAGCGATAAGAACCTTGAAGGGGAAGTGACCACTACCCTCTGAGAGTTTGTGAGCAGGAAGGAAAGAAAAGCTGGGTATAAAATCAAGTCAAGTCAAGAAGGATTTATTGTGTCAGGCACAATGCTAAGCATTAAATAAAAAACCTCATAAAAGAGTAAGAAGCAACAAAGAAGAAAAAAACCAAGTTTATTGAACATTTGGCAAATGACCCAAATAAACATAATCATCCTTAGGGCACTTAAAGATGGAACCTGAAGGACAAATGATAGATGGAAAATAGAGACGGTCTGTAAAGATTCTAAGGCAAATTCTCTTCTCTATAAATGAAAGTGGATTCACCACATTTGTACTCTAAGCAAAGCCTCCAAGGTACTGCTACAATGAAGATGGAGAAATGGCCATCAGAATTAGAAAGAGCAGTTGTTTAGACCAAATTGCTGCAGAGTTGCCTGCGCTGGAGGCAACACAATTCTGAGCCCATTTAGGGACTAGTTCTGAAGAGGGCAGGATCCTAAATCTTTGAGAAAATGAAAGATTTTATTACTATCCCCCCCCCCCCTTTCTCTCTCTCGCACTCACTCACTAACTCACACACACACACACACACACACACACACACACACACAATGGCACCCATGAAAATAGCAGTAACTATTGACTCATGGTTCTTTTTCCCTCTTTAGGAGAATAATCTAAGCAAAGATTATGGTTATACTTGAAAAGGTATAGAAAGGGAAGAGGCAGATTTAGACAAACAATATTCTATAGCCAATTACATTTTGAGTTGCATACAGTTGAAGTATGCTCTCAATAATCTTTTAATTCAGTGTTTAATTTTCTCTTTTAGTTGAATGGTATCCTCTAGTAGCTGAGAAAAGAAATCACAAGTATAAATTACTTCTACTTTTTGAGACTAAATTATTATATTATAAGCGTCAGTCTTTATTAAGCACCTACTAAGTGTCAGGCACTGTGCTAAGTTCTGAGAATTCAAAGAAAGGCAAAAAACAGAGTCCCTCCCCCAAGAGCTCATAGTGTCATAATGGAGACAACATGCAAAGAACTCTGTACAGTAAGATAGAGGATAAGTTGGGGGTAGTGTCAGAGGGAAGGCAAAAAGATTAAGGACTGAGAAAGGTTTCTTATGGGGTAGGGGGACTCTAGAGCTAAAAGGAAGCCCAAAGAAACTAAAAGGTAAAAATAAAGAGGGAGCATACTCCAGCCAAGGAAGACAGCTTGTGGAAACACTCAAAGAGTCAGGAGATTGTGCGTCACATTCCAGGATCAGCAAGGAGGCCAGTGCCATTGACCTGCAAAGTATATGGACGAGAGTAAAAACATAAGAAAACTGGAAAGATAGGGAGGGACCTAGTTCATAGAGTGTCAGGCCTGGAGGCAGGAAGACTCATCTTCCCAAGTTCAAATCTGGCCTCACACACTTACTATCTGGGTGACCCTAGGCAAGTTATCTAACCCTGTTTGCCTCAGTTTCCTCATCTGCAAAATCAGCTGGAGAAGGAAATGCCAAACTATTCCCAGCATATTTGCCAAGAAAATTCCAAATCGGATCATGAAGAGTCACAGTCCAAAGACAGTGTTAGCCACAGTTCTAACAGTTTGTATCAATTATCCAATGTGTGTATGTGGGGGTGGCTCTGTGAGTGCAATCAATTTGTCAGAGTACTAAGAGGTAGAGAGACAAGTACAAGGAATGAAACAACCTACTCAAAAGGAGCTTGCTGGATTTCTAGGTAGAGGACCTGGGTTTGAATCGTAGCTCTGCCAATTACTACTGAGAGCAAGTCACTTAACATCTCTGTGCCTCAGTTTACATATCTGTAAAATGAAGGGGTTGGATCATATGAATTCTGAGATCCCTTCCAGCTCCCTCAGTTCATTATGCTATGACTGATGTGGAATAGAAATACATGTGTGTATAAATGTAAATATATTAATCAATAACAGGTCGGTCACTGAACAAATTAGGTCATTTTCAAATGTTGATTCCAGCAAAGATCACTCCAGAGGAGGTTAGCTCTCCAGAACTGGGCAAGACAAGGAGCATTGCATGATTTCTTGGCACCGCCTGGTCCTATAGGGAATGGATGAGACCCTTGAGCTCCTGGGAACCCAGATTCCTGATGTCAAGCTCAACATGCTCTGCAATGTGGTGCAATATGCAAACTCCAAGGGCTGTTTAAAAACAAAACTGATCTATTCACCATCTGCACCTGCAAGTTATTCTCTTGTAAAATATATATTTTTTAAAGATGTCTGGTATAAAGCACAACAACTCCAAATATCTTTGAAGTGTGAAGGAGCTAGCATTCACTGACATATCTGATAATATTTTTTTTAATTTCTCATTTATTTTGGATCTCTTGTTTTAAAAAAAAATAAAAACAGAAAACTTCAACTGAAGTCTGAGAAATTCTTGGTTCATTTTTTTATGAGTACAGAAAATATTTTTTCTTCCAATAGCCCAATCTTGTCTTTTCTACATTTCTAATTCATTTCGTATCTGTTATATGGTAAGTCATCATGGCTTAGTGGATAAAGCAATGACTGTAGAGTTGGAAAATCCGGGTTCAAAGCCCACCTCAGACACATAATGGCTACGTGACCCTGGGGGTGTCACTGAACCCTTTCAGTGCCTCAGCAAACTCTCAGCCAATGTCACAGCAAGCAAGTGCTTGCTCTGTGTTCATAGAGGTGCTTCCTCATGAGGAGGAGAATCATGAGGAGAAGGGTCCCCAACCCTGAAAAAAGGAAAACCTGGCACATAGAAGGCATTTAATAAATTTTTGTTGATTGAATAACCTGTGATTGCAAGAACATTCCACTCACTCACCCTAAGGTAAAATAACATGACTGTTACCAATCTGTACCGTGTAGAGAGATTTTCCAAGAGAGAACTATGGAACTACAGACAAATTGAAACCCTTTTTAATTTCTTTGTAAAACACTAGATGTCAGCTGTTTTGCGAAGTAATATGATGTTATGGAGGAGGGGAAAGCCCCAGATACAAACCATTGCATTTGGAGGTAGTAGACCTGGGTTTGATTTGCCATAATATACTAATTGCATATCCCTGGGAATGAACCTGAACCTCTGAATCTCAATATCCTAGCCTGTACAATAAGGGAAAAAAATATTTGTGCTACCTGAGAAGGTGGGAAAAAAGATAAAATGGATGTATGCAAAAGACTTTGTGACTCTAAAGTTACTATAGCTATAAATAACTATGAATTAATATTATTAAATTAATGCTTTTGCAAAGAAGACATAGAAAATAAGTTATGATAAGTGATTCAATTACAAACTCCATAAGAGAAGGGATAAAATCTTGAACTTGTTGATACCGTGCCAAGCTGAGCACAATCTCTTGCACAAAGTAGACCGGACATATATACTTGAATTGTCTTGTGGACAAATTTAAAGGCATGATAAAAGTAAAAATGGTACTGTACTGAGAATCAGGAGTCCTGGTTTCCAATCTGGGTTCTTACTGCCTCTCAGATGTATAACTTTGGGCAAATAATTTAACCTTTTTGGGCTCTAGCCCAAGGTATACATACAGCACAGGACTTGGGATCAGGAAGACAAGTTCAAATCTAGCCTCAGACACTTAAAAGTTGTGTGATTCTAGGCGAGCCATTTAACCTCATTTTCCTTGTCAATAAAATGGGGGTGATAATAGCACTTATCTCACAGTGTCTTTGTGAGAATAAAATGAGATGTTATTTACAAAGCACTTTCAAACCTTAAAATGTTATATTAATGCTAGCTACTATAGCTTTTTTTTAATTATTGATTTCCTCATATGTCAAATGAAGGGATTGGTTTTGATGATCTCAAAAGCTATCTCCAGTCCTAAATCAGCAGTTTTCAACCTTTTCAGGAATGGAGACTTTTTTTTAACATTAAAGAATTTTAGAGAATCACAGAATCTAAAAGTTGGAAGGGACCTCAGGCTCCATTTTGTCCAATCTTACCTGAAAGGCATCCCCCCTCCAATATCCTCTGCGAGATGTCATTCTGCCCAAAGGCTTCCAGTGGGGGATGGAGGGAAGGATATGGGACACTACCACCATCCACAGCCACCCATTCTCTTTTAAGACAACTCTCATTATTAAGAAACTTTTCCTAACATTCAGTTTGGATTTGCCTTTTCCCAACCTCCATCCATTGCTCCTGGTTCTATCCTGTGGGGTCAAACAGAAAAAGTCTAATCTGTCTTCCATAAGTCAGCCTTGCAAGTACTTCAAGCCAGTGATCACATCTTCCTGAAGCCTTCTCTCCTACAGGCCAGCTATCACCAGCTTCTTCATTCAGTCTTAGTAAGGTATGAGATTGAGGCTGCTCACAGTTATGGCAGCCCTCTTTGGCATTTACTACAGCCTGTCAATATCTTTCTTAAACTATGGTGCCCAGAACTAAACTCAATATCCATGCTATGGTCTAACAAGGATAGAGTGCAGCGGGACTAGAACCTCATTACCCTGGAAGTTATGCCTCTTTGAAGGTAGCCTGAGACCATGTTAAACCTTTTGAGTTGCTATATAACACTGAGGTATCACAGAACTACAGAATTTTAAGAAGTGAATGAGGCCTCACAGGCCCCTGAGAGCAACATGTATCTGAAAGGAATCTTCACTATTAGATAACCTACAGATCATCTGGCCTTTTCTTGAAGAACTATCTCCAAGGATGGGTAGACAGATAGAGAGACATACAGATAGAAAGATGATAGATAGATAGACATAAATAGATAGATGGATGAATGGATGGATGGATGGATGGATGGATGGATGAATAGATGATAGATAATAAACAGATAGACAGATAGATAGATAGACTGATAGATGATGGATCGATAAATAATATATGGAAAGAGATGATAGAGAGAGAGAGAAGCAGGTAAGTAGATAGATAAAGACAGAGAGGTGGATAGATAGAGACAGAGACAGGCAGATAGATAGATAGATAGATAGATAGATAGATAGATAGATAGATAGATAGATAGATAGACAGACAGACAGACAGACAGACAGACAGACAGACAGACAGACAGATAGATAGATAGATAGATAGATAGATAGATAGATAGATAGATAGATAGATAGATAGACAGATAGATAATGGGTTGACAGATAAATGATGGATGGACAAATAGATTTTAAATAATGGAAGGATAGATAGAAAGATAGATGGATAGATGGACTGATGGATGGATGGATGGATGAAGGATGGACACCTAGATTACAGATAGATAATTTATCTTGGCACTGTGTCAAGCACCAGGAATACAAAAAGAAAAAGAAACAAGACAGTGTGAAGTGTCCAGTAGCTTACATTCTAATAGGGGAAGCTAAAACAAAGAGGAGAAGAGGTTGGGCATCCTCATGATCTGGAGGTACCAGACAAGAGTTCACTAATCACTGAGTCAGCCTCTGGCCAGAGTCACCTCCAGGCAGCTAGTATGCAGGTAGAAGGAGAAGCCACTACCTATCCAAGTGTGGTATAATTAAAAATTTCTTTTTCTACATGATACTATAAATTTTGTTGCTATTATAAATGCTTCAAACTCCAAGAACAATCTTCACTAACTTAAGTGTTCAGGGGTCTCTGGGACTCCACAGGTCTCAGTTCATCACTCATGGAACACAGAAATCTTGGCATGCACAATTTCTTCCAGATACAAAGACAAAAGAGAAAGTTGTTAACCTAAAAGAGCTAACATTCCTCTGGGGATGGAGGAGGCAGTGATATAGCATGTACACAAGATCAGTATATGCTAAATTGTCCAAAGCAGGATAGAGCATTAGCTATTGGAATGGATTACAAAGGTAATGAGAGACACAGATGAGCAGGGCTGAGATCCAGGCATGGTGGACAGCTTCTACAACATCACTGAAGCAAGAGTCCCAGGAATTCCAAGTTCAGGGTAAAGTTGGCCTCACAATTTGTCTGGAAAATAGAGGGTGTGAAAGGGGGTAAAATGAAATAAGTATAGAAAGGTCCATCAGGAACCAGGGTGTGAAGGACTTTAATCTTAGAAACAATAGTGAGCCACTGAAGTTTCTGAAGTGGAGAAATGCCATGGTCAGACTTGGTAGCTGTGTGGTGAATGGACTAGAGAGAGGAGAAGTTGCAATCAAGTAGAGAAATTCTATATACAGATTAGAGAGAGGTGAGGGCTTGAACTAGAGTGAATGGGGTGGAGATTCATGCTACTGGGGAATCAGAGGCTTAGCAACTGAGTGCATGTGAATGCAGGAAAGGGAAGAGTCAAGATTGGCTCTGAGGTGATACATCTGAATAACCAGAAAGATAGCAAGTGCCCTCAACAAAAGGAGGGAATTTGGAAGAGAAGCAGGCTTAGTGAGAAAGATGGTGAGTTCTGTGTTGGACGTGTAGTGTGGGGCATGTTGAAGCAACTCCCAGGAGACAATGGCTCCCCCTGCAGCTTTGTCACTCAATTTCTGCCACCTCAAACTCTTGTTCACCAAAGGAACAGGGATCAACTGAAAGCGGTGTTTAGGGACCCATTGAGTGGGGTCAGGGGACACAGGAGAAAATGGATTAAATCAAAGCATATATATGGCAGAGCAAGGGGGAACCTCAATGAGGGGCATGAGTAGGGAAATTTTGAGGGCAAGGTATCCCAAGCTGTCTGGCATAAGATCTGAGCTATGTGTGTGTATATGTGTGGGTGTGGGTGGGGGATGGATGATGATTAAATGGCATATGCTATCAGGAAGTAACTATTTATAGATATTAGAGAACTTCCCAGAAGAGGGGGGAAATACCTCAAAATTTTGGTTTGCTTTCTTAAAAATAATACTAACTTTCATCATTTCTATGAACAATTTGCATTTGGACCTAGTTACCATGAAGAGCCAAAACAAATATACTGTTTTAAGTGTCATGAGTATGATTACAACTCCCAAAGTCTATTGCCTATATGTACAGCCTTCTCCATTTGTTTTTCACACAACATGGCTCCCTGCTATTCATAAGCAATAGATAGACGGATAGATAAAATAGAGATAGATGAGAGAGATTCTTCATATATGCAAAATGTATATGTGTATGTATATATGGAGAAAGAGACAGATGGCATTTCCTTACCTGGGAGTCTCAAATCTATACACACACATGTGTGTGTGCATTTATATATATATGGATGTGTGTATACATGTGTGTGTGTGTGCATATACACATGCAAATTATTGGGAGGAGAGAGGGAGAATGGCGGAGAGAGAGTAGGGGAGGGGAGATGAGAGAGAAAAACAGAGAGAAAGATGGCATTTTCTTACTTGGGAATTTCAAATACATACATATACACAACACACATTTACATATATGTATGTATACATATGTACACATAAGCATATATACCCTTGCTTATACATATATATGTATGCACATACACATGTATCTGGAAGCAAGGAGAGAGAGAGAGAGGGTGCACATGCAAAGTTTCCCATGCAATGTTTCGTTATGGCATAGTGACCGGAGAGCTAGTTCAAAGCTTGAAAGACCTGAATTTAAGTCTCATCTTTGATAACATACACTTTGCTGTCTGACCTTGGGAAAGCCACTTAACTTCTCAGTGCCGTAGGCCAATAGTGTCAAACTCATTTAGAAATAAAGGTCACTAATCCGTACATAAATATCTCTGCCCATATGCAGACAGTTTTAAAATGTAATATCACCTTTATTTTATTTATCTATTTGGTTAACTATTTTCCAATTATATTTCAGTCTGGCTCAGGCACTCCAGCGTGCTGTGGACCACCATGGGGGCTGCATGCACTTCTCTCAACTCTCTAACACTAGATGTTGCAGAGAAGGCGCAGACCCGCAATGGTGGAAGATGTATCCTCACTGGAAGTTTCCTATAGCAATGGAATGGCAGGTCCAAGCCTCATCTTTAAGTCTATTTAGTACAGAAGAAAAACAAAAGCTCCAGTGCCGCTCGTCTTGAGGGCCAAATGCTAAGGAACACTAAGAAATGGGATATTTCTCTGAATCTACTTCTCTTTCTTAACTTAGGTCAAGAAATATGTCAGAATAACTGTGTGATATTATCTTAGGAACAGGAAGAAATGAAGTGAGCGATCACAGGAAACTTAGTTTTGTGGATTTCCCTCTTTTAAAACCAGTCATACACAGGCTGAACTGAAGCAGGCTTAGACCAAGCCCTTCCACCCTTCCACCTTCTCCTGTACCTGGTGCCATGATTCTGCCAAGGATG
Organism: Notamacropus eugenii; assembly: GCF_028372415.1. Taxonomy (NCBI): domain Eukaryota; kingdom Metazoa; phylum Chordata; class Mammalia; order Diprotodontia; family Macropodidae; genus Notamacropus; species Notamacropus eugenii. The sequence goes on along the minus strand of NC_092877.1, from coordinate 352,433,265 downwards.
ATTGACTCGGGAGGGGAGGGCAGAGGGAGGAGGACTGTCTAAGGAAGAGAAGCCCCAAGATAATTCCTAATCACAGGACATCTTGTCATAAAAATTAGTCCAGGGAGAAACCAGAGACAGCGTCTAGTGCAACTCCCCATTTTTGAGAGAAGAAAACCAAGCACAGGAGAGAGAGCATGAATCAAGAGAGTTTACTTGAGGAGGCTAAATTCAGATCCAGGTCCTCTGACTTCATGTGCTACACTCCTGTTTGTTATTAAACTTTATAAGGTATTAAGACAACAACAATGAGGAGGAGGGCAACGTACCTCGAGCTTTAAGATTTGCCAGGTGCCTTATAAATATTAATTCACTTTTATCCTCACAACAGCCCTGGGAGGTGAATGATATTTTGATCCTAGTTTTTAAAATCAGGAAACTAAGGCAGATTAAATGAACTTTCCAGGGTCCTATGGCTAGTGCCTGAGGTCAAATTTTAGAAGCATAGATGTTTTCATTATTTTTTGTTTTACAGTAATATCCATTTGATATTCATGCATCATGATTGGCTTCACCATTCCATATTTGATGGTCATTGAGAGTAGTCTGACCTTTCTGGGTTTCAGTTTCTTCATCTATGATATGGGTGTAACAACCCTCATGATTCCCAGCTCATAGGGCTCTTGGCAGGTTCAAATGAAATAATGTGCATGAAGTACTACAAAAATCAGTTATCATGAGAATGATGTGTTTTCTTCTGTCTGCAGTTGACGTAAGTAGATGGTGCAAACCCTGTGGGCAAGTGCCTGGTCTTCCGTGTCTGGAATGAACTCCCTCCCTTCTTGCCTCTTCACATCTCCCACTTTTCAAGCATGGATCATATGCCTCCTTCTTTCTGAGACATTTCTTGATTCATGTTAATGCTGGTTATTAGCATTCTGCCTCTCTACCCCCTTCTCCCTGCAATCACTCTGTACACAGTTATTGTAAGAATGGAAGTTCTTTGAGGACAGAATTATTTTGTTTTATGTATTTGTATGAGCAGGTTCTAGCCAAACTCTGTGAACATAATAAAAGTTTGTTGAATTCAATTGGATTTTGCATTTTCCCGCAGGCCCAGGGTAGACACTGAGTTACCACTTTTGTCTATTAGATTAATCATTGAAGATTCAGTCATGGGAACAAACTATGGCCATCTCTAAGTCTGGGCTTACATTCTTAACCTTATCACCCTCTTTAGGACATGTTCTGGAAAAATGATTTCACCCTTAATCAAGCATACCCCACTGTTCTCTGGTGAAACCAGATGGGAAGGACACACCTTCAGCTGGATTCTCTCCAATATCGGTTTCAAGGATTACAAAGGCTTACCAAGATAACAAAAAGAGGAGTTGCTACATCTCGGTTCTTAAAGAAAGTACAAAAAAAGAAAGGGAAAAAGTAGAAATTTCCCACACTGTCCCCGTCATTTATAATGCTCACCATCTGTTGTTTTCGGACCTTTTTAGATCAAAGAACCGTCAATAATATTTGTTCATCACCAACAGACTATTTCTTAGTGGAGTTATGAATTGGTCCAACCATTCTGGAAAATAATTCAGAATTATGCTCCCCCACCAAGTGACTGAAAATGCTCATATGCTTTGACCCAGAGATCCTACCCTTAAGTATATACTCCAAGGAGAAAGAAAGTTCTCCTATAAGAGTGGATAGAATACCGGACTTGGAGTAAGGAAAACATGAGTTCATTCTGTCTCAGAAACCTACTAGCTGTGTGATCCTGGCTAAATCACTTAATATTTTTCCCACCTGTAAAATGGGGATAATAATAGCCACTATCTTCCAGAGTTGTTGTAAACCAAATGAGATAATATATGTACAATTCTTTGCAAACTCTAAAGTGCTATGTAAGTGTTAAATCTTGTTATTACAGAAATACTTTTTGTGGAAGCATAGAACTGGATCAAAGTAGATTCCAACCAAATGTGGAATAGCTAAACAAACTGGGGTGCATGAATTATGGGGTACATAAAGGAGAATTACTGTGAAATAAGGAATAATGAATATGAACAGTGCAGAGAAGTCTGGGAAGAGTTGGTACAAAATGAAGTAAGGAGAACGAGCTGTGTGACCCTGGGCAAGTCACTTCTCTCTGTTTGCCTCTGTTTCCTCATCCATAAAATGAGCTGGAGAAGGAAATGGCGAACCACTCCACTATCTCTGTTAAGAAAAAATCCCAAATGGGGTCACAGAGAGTGGGACAACGATTAAAGTGAACCAAGAAAAGCTCATTCACAATACTGAAACAATGTAAATAGAGAGAACAGAATAAAATAAACCAAATGGTGGATAATTATAATAGCCAAGTTTGCAGAAATGAAGAACTCCAGGTGTGGAATGTTGAATATACTTTTAGGTTTTGGAATTTTTGCAGAACTGCCTTTCTTTCTTCTGTAATCTTTGTTACAAAGAATTCTGTACAAGATAGGAACTTTGTGTGACATATTTGAACATGATAGAAAGAAAAACTATGAATAAAAACATTTTATATGTTTGTGCATATGTATAAATCTAGGGGTATTACCTCCTCTCTGAATTAAATCCTTAAATGATCCCTGAAAACTGTTATTGATTACATTCGCATCATGATAGGTCTTAAAGTAGCTTAGCTCCCCCACATGTACTCCAGCAATGATCAAAAAAAGGTACCATTTCAAATCATGTAAATTATAATTATAGGAAATAATAATAAGAGAAAATAATAATAGAAAATCCAAAAAGAAATATCAATAAATTTCTCCATTCCACCTACAAAGATGAAAAAACCAAGATGGCAGCCAAGAATACCAGAAGAGATATCTTCCTGGGGAAGCCAGAACAAGCTCAGAACAGGCACCAAACTTTGACCAACACACTACCTGGGGAGGCTTCTGGTGGAGAGATACCTTCAGAACTTTCCTGGCTAGGAAACAGCCTATCACAGAACTCTGACTGTATATAGAACTTTCCAGTATTCTATGCGTAGACACATCAGGGGAAGGCAAAATCAGTGGCAGAGATAAGGAAACTGAGGTAAAGAACACACAGGGCTTAACCATCCATTCCATTCAAGAGTGTGGGCATAGGTAGAGTCTAGTCCTGGCACAAAAACCCAAATCAGGAATTGAGGTTGGATATCTGAGTAACCAAAAACCAAAAACCCCAGAAAGTATAATGAAATACTATATTTCAATGCCCAAGAAGATAAACCATGAAAAAGAAAGTAATTCCACAACAACCATGAAGAGTTTCAAAGGGGAAAGAAATGATTTGGCCTAATGACTACATACAATAAGATTACTTAGACGAAATCAATCAGGAGATAAAAATAACATTATAAGTAAAACAAGAACTCTGAGGGAAAGAATTAGAAGAAGAAAAAAATAGCTTAGAGAAGAAAGTAGAAAACACTACCCAACAGACTTTCTGAAAATTAGAATAAGCCAAACAGAACTCAATGATGTCATGTCAACAAGATATATTAATACAAAATTAAAAGATTTTTTAAAAATTAAGAAAATATAAAGTGTTTGCTATCAAAAAACAAACCAACCTAGAAAAACAACTGAGAAATCATTTAAGAATCATCTGACTCCTTGAAAACCATGTTCAAAAAGAAATAACCTATCCACTAAATTATAAGGAATCATAAATCAAAACTGCTAGACTGGCTAGAACCATAACACAAAGTGAAAATAGAGAGAATTCATGAGTCACCTCCTGAAAGAAATCTCCAAAAACTCACGGGCATGTCATAGCCAAAACTCAGAGCTTGCAAGTCAAAGAAAAAATACACAAGCAGCCAAAAAGAAAGTATCAGAGAAACCTTCAGACTAATAAAATACCTTTCAGCAACTAATAGTTGCTGAAATAAAGAAATAAATAGAAAGTCTTGGAATATGATATTCCAAAATGAAAAAGATAAATGCTTCTGACCAAGAGTTACTTACCTTGCAAGGCTGAGTGTGTTGGGTGGAAATGGACTTTTAACGGAATAGCAGACTTTTAAGCCTTCCTGATGAAAAGACCATAGCGTAGTAGAAACTTCTAACTGCAAACACAGGAGTCATGGGAAACCTAGAAAGGCAAATACATTTCAGAAATTAGAAGAGGCTAAATCATGATGTAGCAATTACCTTCTACAATGATGTGGCACTTACATTACAGAAGAAAATGGCTTCAAGGTCACAGAGACAAGTACATGAGGCAATCAGAAGGATTGAGGATGGCTTTGTTCTGTTTTGATGGTCTTAAGAGAGGAAAGAGAAAAGAGAAAAAAGGAGCATGTTTGGGAAGAAAGGGGAAGAAATGACTATGTCTCATAATTCAGTTGTGTAAGAAAAAAAGGATACAAACATAGGGGAAGTAAACGTCATGTGAACCTCACTCTTATCTAAAGTGGACAAAAGAGGACTGAACATGCCTCCACTCACGCACAAGAGTTTGGTGTACTAACATTAAATTCAATAGTGCTATGGAATGAAGCAGACTATTTTCTTGTGTTATGTTTTAGTTTGTTTTTCTCATGGTTTCTCCCATTCATTTTAATTCTTCTATGCAACATGACTAATGTGAAAATGTGGTTAATAAGAATGCATGTGCAGAACCCATATAAGATTGCATGCCATCTCAGGGAGGAAGGGATAGGGAGGGGGAGAAAATCTAAGACTTATGGAAGTGATTGTAGAAAACTGAAAACAAATAAATTAACTTTAAAAAACTCAATAGTGAAACGGAGGGATTTGGAGAAAGGGAGACTGGTTTAAGAGGAAAAGTAGTCAGAGAAGGAATAGTATGAGACAAACAAAATTTAACTTTGGGGTAGAAGTGGTTTATATAAAGGAGAGAATGAAAGGGAAAAAAGTATAAGAACCAATGATTAGATTCTGAGTAAGTGAAAAAGAGAAGAGCAAGTAAAATAGAGGCAGACAACTTCAATTATAGATCACTAGTATTAATTACATTCCTTCTTATTCACCATCTTCATTGTAAAGACAATGGCAGGGTACAAAGAAAGTAAAAAGTACAAGAGAACAGGCTAAAGGAAAATATCCAATCAGAATCAGAATCATGAATGTTAATAAGAAAAACTTACCCATTAAATGGAAGAGTACAACTGGATGGATTAGGAAGTAGAATCTAGTTTCTCTCTCTCTCTCTCTGTCTCTTTGTCTCTCTGTCTGTCTGTCTGTCTGTCTGTCTGTCTCTCTCTCTCTCTCTTTCACACACACACACACATACACACACACACACACATACACACTTTTAAAGAAAACCATAAAGATTCACATACAGTTTAAATAAGTGCCTGCAACAAAATCTAATATGTTTCAAGTAAACTCAGAAATATCCAGGATAGCAATTTTGACCCCAGACAAGAATAAAAATAGTCAAAGTTAAAAAAGATAAATGGGCAATTTATATTATGCTTCAAGGTACCACAGACAATGGAATAATATCAATACTCTGTGTGTGTATGTATGTATAATGTGTATGTATATATGTGTGTATATATACGTACACCCACAAAGACACTGAATGCCATAGCAAATGAGTGCTTAAAGAGAAATCAATCAACTATAAGAACAAATACAGAGCAAAACTATAATAGTTCAGGAGCTCAGTGTCCCTATCCAAGACCTAGACAAATATAGCAAAAATGCAATCAAGAAAGAAGTTTATGACCTGAACGGAACTTGGAAAATTAGATGTAATAGTTCTGTGGAGATTACATAGTGGGAAGTGGCAGGATATATTTTCTCAGATATACATGGCAACTTTATTTAAGTTGGTCATGCTTTAGGGTAGAACAGGGGTGGGGAACCTGTGGTCACATGGGGCCTTCTAGGTCCTTAAGTGCCCTGGGGTAGAATAACCTGATAAAAATGCAGAAAAGCATTCATTTTAAACACATTCTTTACTGACTATAATACAACAAAATTATTATTAGTAAAAGGTCTTTGGTCAAAGGACTGATATTTGAGTAGAGTCTAAATAATTTTATTCTAAAAAATTGGTAGGATAAAAGAATAAATCAGAAAAAAATAATTTCACCAAAGAAAATGACAAGAATAAAATAACATACCAACACTTTTGGGACGTAGCCAAAGTGGTTCTTAGGAAAACATTTAAATAACTATACATTTTTATTGACAAAAGAAACAACAGATCAATGAATTGGGTATGCAATTAAAAACAACAACTAGAAAAATAACAAATGAAAACTCTCAATGAAAACACCTAAATAGATATCCTGGAAACAAAAAACGATTAAAAACTCAAAGCAAACCAACATTTAACTAATAAAATTATAAACTATTTTTAAACTAATAAAGTAGATAAACCATTAACTAATCTAATTAAAAGAAAATAGAAAATCAAGTTACCAATATAAAAAATAAAAAGAATTCGTAAAGAGTAAAAAGAAAAAAGAAATTATTAGAAACTACGGTGCCCAATTATATGGCAACAAAACTGGTCATTGAAATTAAATGGATGAATATTTATTTACATATTAAGTATCCAGATTACCAGAATAAGAAACAAATAATCTAAATATCTAATCTCTATAAAAAAAGAATTTGAGCAAGTTATAAATGAACTTCTAAATGGGAAAAAAACTGCAAGATCAGCTGGATTTACAACTGAATTGTACCAAACATTCAAATAATAATTAATTCTGATATTACATAAAACTTTTATGAAAATAGTTAAAGAATAGAGCTTAACCAATTCCTTCTATGATACAAATGCAATCTGGATACCTACAACAGACAAAGCTGAGAAGGAAAAGTATGGTCCAATATTTCTAATATTCTAATGAATATTCATGCTGATATAGAATAAGATATTAGCAATGAGGCTATTAAACTATATTAAAAAGATTATGTACATGATCATGTTGGATTTATACTGGGAATGCAAAGATGGTCCAATATTAATAAAACTATAAACACCATAGATTATATTAACAACACAAACAATAAAAATCATTAACACATCAGTGGATGAAGAAAAAACCACCATGTATTTCTGCAAAAAAAAACCAAAACAACCATTAAAAAGCATAGGAATAAATAGAACTTTTCTTCTAAGTTATGCTGTTATCTCTCTAAAACTGAAGAGCTGGCATTATCCTTAATGGAGAAATGCTAGAGGCTTTCTAATAAAATCAGAATAAAGCAAAGAATTCCACTACCATCACCATCATTTTATATAATTCTAGAAATGCTAAAATATAATAATTACACAAGACAAAGAAAGCTGAGATAATAAACTGAAGCCAAAGAGAAAATAAACAATCTCTTTTGTAGCTGATTTGATGGTCTACTTAGAGAACCCTAGAGAATTAACTAAAAATTAACTAAAACAATAACTTCAGCAAAAAAGCAGAATAAAAAAAAATTAACTCACAAATCATTAGCCTTTCCATTTCTAACAAAATCCAGCAGGAAGAGATAGAAAAATAACTACAGAGTGTGTAAAATATTTGAGAGTCTACCTATAAGATACACAGGAATTACATGAATAGAATTACAAGGGATATGATTTATTTATGACTGGGTCATGCCAATATAATAAAAAATAATAATATCTAAATTATTTTACTTACTCAATACCATACCAAACTACCAAAAGGTTGCTTTGCAGAACTAGGAAAAACAATAACAAAATTCATCTGAAGGTATAAAAGATCCAGCTCTTAAGGGAGATAATGGGAAGTGGGAAGACTAGTACTAGATCTCAAACCATATGACAAAACAATAATCAGCAATACTATTTGATGAGGTTAAAAAATTAGAAAAATTGCTCAGAACACAAGATCAAAAACCAAAAGTGCATAGCATTCAATACCACAAAGACTTCAACTATCAGGACAAGGGATCACAATTCTACATAAAGTGGAGAAAAAATAGAAAGCAGTCTATCTGAAATTATGTTTAGATAAATATGTCACACCCTATGTTGTGAAAAGCTCCAAATGCACATGTGACCTAAATATTAAAGGTCATATAACAAAATATATAACTTAGACTAAGAGGAAAGGGGATTCCTTTCACAACTATGGATAGTAGAAGAGATACTGACCAAAAAGGGATAAAGAGAACCAAAAGAGATAAAGTGAACAATTTGATCATGTAAATTTCCACAACCAAAATCAATGCAGCTAAAATTAGAAAGGAAATGGTTAACTTGGAAAATATCTTTGCAGCAAATTTCTGTGAATATCCATTGCAATATATTTTTTGTAAATGAAGAACTAAAGTTAAAGACTCACCATCAGTTGAGAAATGGATGAACGAATTACGACAGATATAAAAGACTATTACTGCTTTGTAAATAATGATGTGAAGCAAATAGTAGCTCAGTGGACAGAGCACTGGCCATGGAGTCAGGAAAACCTGAGTTCAAATCCAGCCTCAGACACTTCTTTGCTGTGTTGAACCCTGGGCAAATCATTTAACCTCTGATTGCCTGACGAAAAAGAATCTCTGGAGAAGAAAATTCCAAATTACTGATATTTTTGCCAAGAAAATCCCACGGACAGCACTGACAGGCTATGGTTCACTGAATCACGGAGCTGGACATGACTGAACAAATAATGATGAAAGGGAAGGATTCTCAGAACTTTAGGAAGACTTACACAAACTGATACAGAATGAGAAAGGCAAAACCTGAGGAAAAATTTGCATAAATGCTACAATATTTTAAAGAAAAACAACTTTAAAGAAGATTTAAGAATTCTGCTCAATGCAATGATCACCCCTCCTAAGGACCATCGATGAAGCACACTACCATCTCCTGATAGAGAGATGATGGGCTCTAGAAGCAGAACAAGACTCACATTTCTTAACACAATGACATATGGGCTTGTTTTTCTTGACTCTACTAATTTGTGAAAAGGGAGGGGTTTTTTTTGGGGGGGGTGATTTGTGATCATGGTTCCCTCCAAAAAGGAAGAAATTACAGAGCATCAGTGAAACATTTAAGGGGATAGAAGACATGGGAAGATGCTTCAGAGGGCAACACAGATAAGCCAGACAGCATTAGAACTAATGTGCTGAATCAAAGATATATAAATATTTTAAATTTATGAAGTACTTTGTTTATATATTATTTATAGATCACTCCTGCTTCATAAGAGGTCTCTTACAACAAGGTATCACATTTAAGAAAAAGTAATAATACAGAAAAGATGACAAAAAAGGAAAATGACCAATGTTGGAGGGGCTGCAGGAAAACAGGAACACCGATGTGCGTTGATGGACTGCTGAATGATACACAGACACAAAAATATGTATACATATACATATATATGAAAGGTATATGTCTCAAGTGGAATCTAGGTAATACATTGAATAGAGTGTCTGGCCTGGAGTCAGGAGAACCAATTCAAATACAGCCTCAGACTCTTACTAGCAGTGTAACCTTGGACAAGTCACTTAACCCTGTTTGCCTCAATTTCCTCATCTGTAAAATGAGCTGGAGAAGAAAATGGCAAATCACTCCAGTATTTTTTGCCAAGAAAACCCCAAATAATGTCATACAGTCCCAGATGATCAATCAACTAAACAACAAATGCCACAAAGAGATCAAAGAAAGTTCCCATTTGTAGAAAATTATTTATAGCAGCTCTTTTTGTGGTGACAAGGAATTGGAAATTAAGGGGATGTCCATCATTTGAGGAATGACTGAACAAGTTGTAGTGTATGATTGTGATGGAATACTGTTGTGCTATTAGAAGTGACAGTTTCAGAAAAACCTGATGAGACCTACATGAACTAATGCAATGTAAGGAGAGCAGAACCAGAAGAACACTGTACACAGTAAAAAGAGGATTGTAAGGATGATCAAGTATGACGACTCAGCTACTCTGATCAAGACCATGATCCACGACAGTGCCAAACTCACAATGAAAAATGCTATCACCTCCAGAAAAAGAACTGAAGAGCTTGTGTGTGTGTGTGTGTTCTTTTGCAACACGGCTAATATGGACATATGTTCTGCATTACTTCACATGTATAATCAGCATCATATTGCTTACCTTCTCAATGGATGGAAGAGAGAGCTTGGAACCCCAAATTTTAAAAAATGAATACTAAAATATTTTTACATGTAACTAGGAAATTTAATGAAATGAATAAAAATATGTATATAATGCCATATGTAATGGAATTTGTAGCTGCTATGCAAACTTTTTCTTTTTTTGTATATGGAAAAGTTCAGTTTGCTGGTGCTTGTAAAATTCAGAATAACAAAAAGTGAAAAGGAAAGAAAGATCAAGTTCATAGGGAGAACATGCTCTCAGTCTTTCTGTTTTATCTGTAGAGATAATAAGCATGTGACAAGCTCTAGTGGTGATAATGTCAAAGGCTTGGTTCATTAATGGGTCACTTTCATATATACACTATATTATCTGACACCCAGGAACAGAGAAATGTAGGAGGATCTAGTAATGAAGCAAAGTATTTGTAACAGCAAGGACCCTGATATACACAAGACAGCCTGCTGTACAGGTTCTTAGGTCTACATTTCCAAAAGAAAAGCAACTTTTGAGGGGTCAACAATCACTTTAATCGAGCACATATATCATTTACTTAGTTCAGGGGAAAAGTCAGTACCCTGAACTTCAGAGAAAATACAGAGATCAACCAACAGCCAGGGTTTCCAACTGCCTGACCATAAGCAATACATACATCACAGATCAACAGACAGATCTGACTGTCTGATCATTACATACATACATAGTTACCAGAGACAGAAGCATCAACATCTGGGTTTTCAATACCTGGGGGCTCATTAGCTGTTGCCCAGAGTCTCATCTGAACAAACACTTCCAATGAGTAAGCCCCAAAGTAAAATCTCACCTCAGAGTACTTATACACTTTTCAGAACTGGAGGGCAGGACCCTCTGACCTAGTGCCTCAATAGAAATTAACAAAAGGTACTTGAGGTCTATTAATGGACCAGGAAGATCTAATTAACATTACAGTATTTTAGATAATAAACCTCATACATGATATACTTATGGCATTTTAAGATTTGCAGAGTGCTTTTCAGACAGCATCTCATTTGATCTTTTCACCAACTCTATGAAATAGGTTTATAGGTACTTAATATCCTCATTTTATAGAAGAGAAAACTGGACCTGAAAGCACTTACATGATTTGGAAACGGTCATTGAGCTCTGAAGCGTCACATTTCTGAATTAAACCTAGGTCTTCTTGAATCCAAAATTGGCCCCTCCTATCCCATCTTATCCTATCCTATCCTATCCAACCCTATCCTATCCTATCCTATCCTATCCTATCCTATCCTATCCTATCCTATCCTATCCTATCCTATCCTATCCTGTCCTGTCTTATTGGGTCCAGTCCTGCCCTGTCCAGTTCTGTCTGATCCTATCCTGTCTGGTTCTGTCCAGTTCTATCCTATTCAATTATTCTTTTCTATTTTATCTTGCTACCCACTTCCTTTCCAACGTGCCACTTTTTCAATTATTTCAATTATATTAGTAAATAACTTCAACAGACATTGTAGATAGAATAAAGTTAGATATATTAGATTTTCATTCATTGGACAAATATTTCCTCAGTGTCTACTATATACACTAGAGGAGATATAGATCTTAAATAAAACATCATCCCTATCTTCATGAAGGTTATAATTTAGTAGGAGGCTAATGCAACCATGGCAAATGCATAGAGATGCTTCTCCCTCAAAAAATGCTATGTGAGGTGGAAGAAAGGTGATTGAGGGTGATCTGAGAAGACTTCATAGGGGAAGGAGCACTTGAGTTGGGTTTTAAATGATGATTAGGAATTCAAGAGGTAAAACAAGAAGGTGAGACAGCTGGGGCATAGAAACAGTGCAAGGGAAGACCCAGAGGCAGAAGAGCACAGGGTGTGTTTAGGGGGAGAGATTAATTCAGCGCAGCTGGAACCAAGAAATAGTATGCAGCATGTCCCAAAAATCTTAATGCAGTTTTAAGCTTTAAACCATGCTAAGACTTTTGGGACTCACTGTATAAGATTAGAACTGGAACAACAGAAAGCACCAATTAAGCACCTGCTGTGTGCAGAGGATGGTGCTAGGGCTAGAGGAAATGCTCAATTTAGGTGAGATATAATCCTTGTTTTCATGTAACTTTCAATTAAATAGAAAGATAGCTACCATGAGAGGAAGTATGGAAAAAGAAGAGGGCTAAGCGAAGATCCTTGCAGAATACCAATATCAAGGAATCAGGAAGAGGATGTGGAGCCCACTAAGGAAATGAGGAAGTCATTAAGGGTAGCAGGACCATGGAACAGCAGGGGGACTGCGAACTAAGGGGGAGAGGGGTTTCCAGTGGGAGGTGAGAAATGACAGTTTCAAAAGCTAATAATAACTAGCACTTATATTATGTTTTTAAGTTTACAAAGCACTTCGCAACTAGTGTTACATTTGATCCTTACCACTGGAAGACAGGTCCTATTATTATTATTATAAAATATATATTATATATTATTACATATGTAAAATATAACATATATTTTTGTAATAATTATTATAATACCCATTTTAGCGATGAGGAAACTGATATACAGAGAAGTCATGACTTGACTAGGGTCACACAGCTTTGAATTCAAGATTTCTTCACTTCAAGTACAATGCTCTATCCACTAGGTTATCTAGTTGCCTCCTCTACTTCCCCACCCCCTCAAAAAAAACCTAGAAAAAAGTCAAAGGGAATGAGAACTGACAAAAGGACATTAGGTTTGATGATGAGATCAGTGGTGACTTTTGAGAAACTGGATTCAGTATTGGTGGGGACTGATGCAAAATTGGAAAGGGTCAAGGAGAAAATGCTTAATGAAGAAATAGAGGCATCATGGCAACTTTTTCAAAATATTTATTAACAAAGGGAAGAGAAGACATAGCACATGTCTAAGACACGAGACACAAGGTGACTATTGGGTCTTGAACCAAGGCCCTCTGGCACCACATCTGGTGGGCTTTCTTCCTGCCCCTTTATTCACTGCCTCCTTGTGAATTGTTAGTGGGTGATATTTATTCAGTTTGGCCCCTTACTTACTAAGGGCAAAAAAATTCCAATGTCTCTAACATCCACTAATTAGCATTTTAACAAGCACGTTGTGCCCTATGCTCCAAGCAACAGCAGCACACAGCTGATCATGGAGTGGTACCAGTAAAAAGGAAGGCTATGTAAACATACAGTAAATATCCAAAACTAATAGGAATGAATATTGAATTTTAAGGTAACTAATAGGTAAAATGAATCTGATAAGATAAATTCTAATACCCAGAATCAAAACTGATGAGTAAAGCACAATACCCCCTGGATAAATGACAGAAGAAATGAACAGAAAATGTGCAAAAGGAAACACAAATTATAAAAGAATATTTTTTTAAAAAATCACTTTGTTTTCCAATCAGATATGGAAACTAAAAGAACTTTGAGGTATCACATGTTACAATCAATGAAATGAAATAAATTGTTTAAAAGTGATAGAAGTTCTATGTTGGCAAGGCTGTGGGAAAACAGTCACTAATGTCATTGGTGGAACTGTAAAATGGTGCATTTTCTTTGGAGAACAATCTGACAATACAGAAGAGTTACAAAACCTCTGACTCTGAGTTACAACGACCTCTGACTCAATGATCCTACTTATAGTCAACTTAGGTGGCACAGTGAATTGAATGCTGAACCTAGAGTCAGGAAGACCTGAGTTCAAATCTAGCCTCAGCTTCTTACTGGTTGCATGTGTGACCCTGGGCAAGTCACTTTACTTTTCTGCCTCAGTTTCCTCATCTATAAAATGGGTTTAATAATAGCATCTACCTTGCAGAGTTATCGTGAGAATAAATGAAATATTTGTAAAACTTATTATTAAAGAAGTATGTTCAAAAGATTAAAAAAGCCTGCTTACACAAAAATACTGATTGCTATAACTATAAACTCCTAGAAACAACTCATAGACCCACCAGGTAAGGAACAGTTAAACACACTAGGGTATGCCAATGCAATGGAATGCTATCGATCCAGAAAATGAAAAATATGAGTCATATAAAGAAAAGGCCAACTTCTCTGATCCACCCTCAGGTCCCTCCCAGCCTCTTCTCTTCTGTCATCAGAGGTGCCTATCTCTTTGTTCAGGGAGGCTATGTTTGCTATGAGGGGAAGCAGGAGGGCTAGAAGCCAGGGTCTGGGGGAGCAGCAAGATGTTGTCAAAAGAAAACTAAATACAAATTGGGAAGTTCTGGGTTCAAATCCCAGCTCTGCCAGTTGCTGCCTGTATGATCTTGGGTAAGAGAGTTTCCACATTTGGAGAAATGAAAAGGCTAAACCAGGTGCTTTTCAAAGATCTACTCCACTTCTAAATCTACAGGTCTTAGTTGGCCATCTTTCAGAAATATGGCTTAATCAGGACAAGGCAAATTCCTTGAATGTAACTATTTTCTCTCTTTGTGTATCATCAGTTGTTGTTCAGTCTCTTTTCAGTTGTGTCTGACTCTTTGTGACCCCATATGGGGTTTTCTTGACAGAGATACTGGAGTGGTTTGCCATTGTCTTCTCCAGCTCATTTTACACATGAGGAAACTGAGTTGAATGACTTGACCAGGGTCATATAGCTAGAAAGTGTCTGAGGTCAGATTTGAACTCACAGAGATGAGTCTTCCTACCTTCAGGACCAGTACTCTATCCACTGCCCCACCTAAATGCCCTAGACTCAAAGCCCACCTTAGATATTTACTAGCTTAGTGACCCTGGGAACTCTCATGAGTAATCCAATATGGATTATAATTGTACTTACCTTGTAGGCTTATGATGAGGTTCAACAAATTACTTTATATTTACCTGTTATATATTCTGTAAATACTTCTATGTCTACGCGTAAACTCTCGAGAGAATGCAACCTCCTTGAAGCCATGAGCAGTTTCATTTTGTCTTTGTATCATCAGTGCCTAGCACAATGCCTGGTACGTGGTAGGCAGTCAATCAGTCAATAATGAATTATTAATTACCTTCTGTGCAGCGGGTACTGTGCTAAGCACTGAGAATACAAATACAAAAGAAACATTCAGTCCCTGCTCTCAAGTTGCTTACAATCTAATGGGGGCAGGAGGGAGGACAAAGCGCAAAAAGAAACTGGAGAGGGGGGAGGGCAGGAGGGCTCCTCAGAAGGAGGGCATAATGGGAAAGTCCTGACAGGAAATTAAGAGGTGGATGAGGGGAGGGGGTTGTTCCTTAAATGGAAGTTGGACGAACCTTCTACTCTAATGGAAGTTGCAGGAGCCCTCTAATCAGAGGGAAAGACCCAAGGGCACTTAATATATGCTTATTTCTTGATTGAGTAAATGAGAAAATATACATGAAGTACTCTGCAAACTGTATTAACAAGCACTGTACTAATGACCTCTTAAAAGTATTTTTCTAGACACACATTGTAAGGGTTGGGTCTTACAAGAAGACTGAGTCAACAAGACAGGATAGACCAATGGGGGTCAGTGGAGCTCAGAGTTCTAGATGGATAGGGAGGGAAGGTCAGAAAGGGATTAATGCTATAGGGAGGGCATGTAAGTAGTAGACAGGCCAGAGGGGTGTAAGTAGGTATCTGTTTATAGGTAAATAGACTTCATGAAAGCTCTATATTCGGGAAAAAAATTCTGAAGGGAAAAGGGCTCCAACGGGAAAGGCCAAATTCAAAGTCCAAGAGTTTGGAGAAGGTGGAGGCCATCTGAGGGGGACTGTCTGACCTGGGGGCCATCAGACTTGGGGGCTATCTGGGGTGGCCATCTGACCTGGGGGCCATCAGACTTGGGGGCTGTCTCACACAAAAGGGATCGCAGACAAAGGGAAGACAGATGACAAGACTGGCAATGCTGAGGTTCCCTGCCCAGGGCATGGGAGAGCCTGTACACACAGGTGGGGCTCAGCAAGCACACCTACAAGGAATACAGAAATGTGGGGCAGAGGAGCTTTGATTGCTGCCAAAGTACACCACCATGGGGAGAAAGCTAGCCTAACAAAAATATTATTGCAGCATACTTATCCAAGAACAACCACAGTCTTTTATTCAGTTAAAAAACTGAAATGATAAAAATTTAATTCAATAAGCACTTATTAATTCAGGACATACTAGTTGATAGAGCACCAGGCCTGCAGTTAAGAAGACTCATCGTCCTGAGTTCAAATCTGGTTTCAGACACTTACTAGTTGTGTGCTAGGTCTTCACTGAGTACTGGGGATACAAAGACAAATTTAAAATAGTCCCTGCCCTCAAGGAGCATATATCCTTTAGGGTGAAGAGATACATACACATTTGAGTATTTATTGAAGGATGCATTAGCAACTAAGAGGACTGGGAAAGGTCTCATGAAGAGTGCAGCGCTTACACTTCTTGAAGGACATCAGGGATTCCAAGAAGAAGAGGTGAGGAGAGAGTATATTTCAGTCATGGGGGACAGAGCCAAGGCATGGAGGGAGAAGAAAGAGTGTTATATGTGTAACAGCAAGCAAACCAATAAGGATGGATCATAGAGTAAAAGGAGGGAAGTTTAAGAAGACTTGAAAAGCAGGAAAGGGCCAGTTGTGAAGAGACTTAAATGTTAAAGAGGAATTTGTATTTAACCCATGGGTCATCTCCAGTCATCCTGATGAATATCTGGTCACTAGACTGAGGTGGCTCTGGAGGAGAAGGGAGGTTGGTGACCTGCACAGCCCTCCCTCACTCAAAACAAAGTCAAGTGCAAATCATGTCATCAATTCTCTGATGGCATGGTCTTCTTCAGCAATGAAGGACAAACACACAAGATGTGTCACCCTGGGCAAGTCACTTAACTCTGTTTGTCTCCGTTGTACATCTGTACAATGAGCTGGAGAAGGAAATGGCACACCACTCTAGTATCTCTAACAAGAAAACCCCAAATGAGCTCATGATGAATCGGACACAACTGAAAAGACTGAACAACAACAACAGAAGATCCTGTAAAATGACATCCTCCCTGCTACCTCATAGTCATATTCAAAGTAAGAGACTGCACACATGAAACAATAATTCATATTTATAGAGAGGTTTCAGGTTTACAAAATACTTTCCCCAAAAAACCTTGTGATGAAGGGATCACAACTGTAATTCATGGCCCTCAATCCCACGGATGAAGGGCTTGCTAAATACTTGTTACGGAGCAACATGGGTGGGTTTTCATCCTGGGGGCTGACAAAAAGAGGGTCATTTTTTTTATTGGTTCATTGCCCCTGTTGAAGTCAGGGAACCATAATGTTGAAGTTTGGGGTGCTTGGGACCCCAAAATACCAATACCTTGAGTCCTGCCCAAATGAATTCAACCCAAGCCTTCTTTCAGCCAAAGTAAAACAAAGTTTACTAGAGTTTCACTACATTGAGTTGATTCTTAAGAAGCCTCACCATTTGTGACATTTGTGACATGTACAAGTTGCCAGATAGAATCTGAGTACCTTCACGGAGGCAAGAGGGAGCTTATACACAGAAAGCCTGTGGGAGGGATCTGGGTGTGGTCGAGTAGTCTGGGCTGATGGGAGGAGGGGTTTAGAAGGGTCTTGAGGAGGAGCCCAAGGACACTCTTAATGGAACTGGGGTGATAGATCTAGAGTGGGAAACAGCTGGAGGCAATTGAGAGGTATCAGACAATGGAGGGCTTGAGTGGGAGTGGGGGGGGATGTAATCCAGAAGTAACAGATAATGGAGGGACAGGTTAGGTTAAGGGTAACAGATCTGAGTGTGAAAAGCCAGCTTAAGTGGGAAGATTCAAGGAGAGTTCGAGGTTTCCAGAGTCTGTACCCTGTTACCCCTACCTGAAATTGTCCCATGAAAATCTCTGTGAATGTAGACAAGTAGGGTCTCAGTTCCCAGATGTTCAAGGTTCAAATTCCAGTTAGGCAAGGAACAGCCTTCATTTTACCCCTCATTAACTAGGGAATTCCTGAACCAAGTGTGCTACATACAAGCAACAGAATATTATTGTGATTGAAAAATGGTGAAGATGATGAATTCAGAGAAACATGGGAACACTAGTTGAAGTTCAGTCAAGGAAGGCAAATCTGGGGAGCCATATGCACATTAACTACAATAATGTCAATGAAACCCTGACCAACCCACTAAAACTGAGTTGAACTCAAGTTAAAGACAATCACCAACATTGGCCCCAGAGAACTGGTGATGCAACAAACTTCCCTCCTTAAGGAAAGGAATTTGGTGGCTGACATTGTGGAAGGTGGAATCAGCCGTCACATCAGTTCCTATGATGGCGACTTTTGCTGAACTGTTTGTTACAGAAAATGGCTTTATGATGAGGTCTTTGGGGAAATAATTTTGGTATAAACAACCGGCTTCAATAACAAGTTTAAAATAAACAAATGAAGGAATGAATGAACTTTCTGTTAAGGACTGACAAGTGTGAATATAAACTAAGTCATGCTGCCTCTGAGTTTTCTCTTGGCTTTCATCCTTCTGGTCCCCATTCTTTGACACAAATCCTGTCCTGCTCCCTGTGTTACCTTGAGTAAGACATTATGTCTCCCTTAGCCTTGGTTTCTTTATTTGGAAAATAAAGGAACTGGACTACCTGAATTCCAAGGGCTTTACAAACTCTTCAATCTATGATCTTATGAGTCCCTAGAATCACACAATTTGAGTTAGATCCCAGTGGCTAATTTATCCATTCCATGTCTAACCAAGAATTCTCCCCTACTAGAAGTCATCTAGTGACTCCAGAACCAGTTCCTGCCCCTCTGGGACAGCTCCTTATCCTTCACAAGGCTTTCCTAACATAGAACTCAAATCTGCCTCTCCACAACTTCCAAAATTACCCCTGCTCCTCGTACCTACAGCACAGCAGAAGGAGTCCCATCCCTCTGCCACATATCACAGCTCCTCAGATATTGGAAGAGGACTTCTGACCCTCTGCCCTTTTTTCTTCAAGACTCTTAGAGCAAGGCATGATCTGGAAATGTCTTACTATCTTGGTAAAGATAATCAAAATAAAGGTATTAGTTAATTCCCTTACTATCATGGCCCTACCTTATTTGTGCTTTCAGAACAAGACAAGAACAATTAATCATTCTTGCAAGTACAGGTTTCTGTCAGTTATCATTATTATCATTATCATGTCATATACACACACACATGCACACACACATGCAGGCATGCATGCACTGCCACTGCCACCACCATCGCTACTACCACTCTTGCCTCACTCAAAAATCTTCAATGGTTTCCTTTTATTTACTGAATAAAATCCAAATCATTTTCATTCCAGTAAGGAAACATGGTTCTGGCTTCTTCTGATATCTCTAACATGAAGAGAAAGCATTGAAAAATGGGACCTCAAAGCCAGGAGAATCTAGGTATGGACCAAAGTGGGGGAGGTGGCCAACAAGACAGAAGGAGAGTGATTTCTAGAAAAAGCACTAGAGGAAGCACACCAGGGTTCGAATCCCAGCTCTGCCATTTAGGATCTTTGTGACCCTAGACAATTTACTTTACTTTTCTGGGTCTCAGTTTCTTCATCTGTAGAATGAGGTAGTTAGACTAGGGATGCCCATCAGTTGGGGGATGGCTAAACACAAGTTGTGGTATATGATTGTGATGGAACACTCCTGTGCTAAAAGAAATAATGAGCTTGATGATTTAGAAAATCATGGAATGACTTGCACAAAATAATGTATAGTAAAATGAAAAGTCAAGAGACATTAGCTTTTTCTGCTTCCCTTCCAACGCTGAACCTATGATCCCTGCTTTTCATCCACTCCATACGGATCTTACATGTACCTAGTTATTTGTACATGTTGCCCCCTTCTCCCCATTAGTCTCTGAGTGCCTTAAAGGCAGGGAATGTCTTTTGCCCTTCTTCATATCTCTGGCACCAGCACAGTCTGGTACATAGTAAGTATTTAATAAATGCTTATTGACTGACTAACTAATCTTATGATCCCTATGTTGACTTATTTATATATTCTATTTTTTCATAATAATCTGTGAAGTACATATTCTTTTCCTGGGAAGATCCCAAGTGGGTACCATGGCAGAGTTTCAACAATCAGTATAGTCTACCCTGGCCAGCAATTTCACAGCAACAAACCTTTAACCAAATCTTGTCCTTGGAAAAGTGTGGACACTGGGCGGTCTGGCGTTGAACGGGCTGCCCTTTTAGTCCAAGATTCCAGTTGAATGAATGGTCCCCTCCCCACCTTCCAGTACACCTCCATCTAAAATCAGACTTTGCCAAAATTGGCACCATACCCTGGTTGCCCAATTGATCAAGAGCTCCCACATGAATTGTTCTCAGACCCCATTTTTCACTGTTCCTTTCATCCTAGGCTCACCCCTTTCAAGCCCTCACATTAGGATCTGCCTTCTAGCATCATGCTATGACAAATTCCCTCCCTCCTTTCCAGGGTCTCCCTAAATCACAGGCTTCTTATGCAAAAGCAGCTCTCCAACCCAGTAGGTGAAATAAGGGCTGAAGTTGAACCAACACTTAGCCCAGGAGGCCCCACCAAGTCTAGAGTCTTGTGGGAAGTTTTAAAGAGGAAAGAAAAACAGAGAAATAGAAGCAAATTAACCTTTAACATTTTTATTTTAAAAAGTATTTAAATAATTAAATACAATACATGAGTTTATTCCTGTGTCTACCATCTGCAAAGCACTATGCTTGATGCTAGGGAAATAAAGGCAAAACAAACCAAAACAGCCCCTGACAATACCCTTAAGCCTGCAAGAACATTATCTTCTACACAGAATTATGTCATGTAAACAGTGAGTGCACTGGTTAATGTTTAACAACTGGCTCTCTGAAGGGGGAATGTTTACATGACACACCCTTAACTTTAATCTGCCTTATGAATATTTTCTGTGAACATTTGAACATATGAAAATTTCTTAATAAATTAGGACCCAATTTGTAGCCTTTGCCAATTTCCAAAGTATAAATGCCTCAGATACTTACTAGCGGTGTGTGTGACCCTGGACGCATCATTTGACCTTGTTTGCCTCAGTTTGCTCATCTGAAAATGAATTGGAGAAGGAAATAGCAAACCACTCCAGTATCTTTAGCAAGAAAACACCAAATGGGGTCACAGAGCGTCACAACTGAAATGACTGAACAGCAACCTACCAAGAGTAACCACAATGCTACTGGCTTGAATGATTTCTTGGTCTCACTTGTACAGGCAGAAACTTATATATCAGTAGTATCTTCAGCTGTAAGATGGTTCACAGCATTCAAAGTAAGACACTGGCTGAAGAAAAGGGATCACTCAGAACAACTCCTCAGTGATGCCCTCTTGCCTCTAGGATAAAATTATAAATTTCTCACCTTAATATTTAGTTTTTTACAATCAGCCTATAGCCTATATTTTTAGGCTTATTTCATATTAAACTGAGGTAAACGAGGTTAAATTACTTGTGCAGAGTCACACACATACAGCTCATAAGTGCCTGAGGCCAGATTTGAACTCATGAAGATCAGCCTCCCTGACTCCAGACCCAGTGCTCTATCATACTGTACCACCCAGTTGCCCCATTACTAGTAATACTTATTAAATATTGATACCAGCAGTGTGACCCCCCAATTTGGGACTCTTTTCTCTTTTTTTCCTTTCTTAAAATTTTATTTATTTATTTATTTTGCTTTGCATGGCCCCTGTGGACAGGAAACTGGCTTCAGAGTCATGAAAAAAAAAACAAAACCTGGATTCCACTCCTCCTAACTGAACATACCATCCATGATACCTGAAGGGAGTCACTTAAGGTATCCATGTTCTAGTCAGTTCTTTGACTCTAATGTAGAAGGTGCTCACCTGTGTTGGAAGAAGGAATTTCCTCATTGACAGATCTAGTACCTATCTCTTTTCCCTATTCATCAACTTCGTAATTTCTTCAAAAAGAGAGACATTTCAGGCAACAAAGTCTTTTTCTGTAGTGGTTACTTTCAATCCTACTTGCATTATAGACTTTCTTTTTCAATAATATCTATTGGAGGAAAGGACACACACAATGGCATCAATTGTATATATTTATCCCTATAAATGAACTATCTCAATAGTGGTGGGTAGCTGCTAAACTAAAGCAAAAAGGTGTCATTAGATGTGAATGAAGAATTTCCAGAAGAAACCTCCTAAATTATCTTGGGTACCAGGCAAGTCATACTGACCACAGAGGACTCTTCTTAAAAGGAAGTTACATGCGTATGTCTTACATGTTTTCATATAATCCTTTTTCGTTTGTGTCTTGAGTTTGGAGTTTTCTTTGAGCATATGTATACCCATGAACATGCTCGTCCAAAGTCCTATAGCTTTTCATTCTTTCCTAACTTCAG
This sequence comes from Notamacropus eugenii, assembly GCF_028372415.1. NCBI lineage: Eukaryota > Metazoa > Chordata > Mammalia > Diprotodontia > Macropodidae > Notamacropus > Notamacropus eugenii. Next base: position 352,410,888 of record NC_092877.1, on the reverse strand, counting down.
TAAAAGGCTTTCTCCCCCTTCCCTCTCCACTTCTCCTGCCCCAGCACTCTAAGAGAACAGTAGCATTTGTCAAGGTTATTCTAAGAATCTGTATTAGTGTCCATGCTGAGCAGACTGATCACCTCAGAAAAACTGCCACCTCCCAATGTCACCAATTGTCTACTCACTTTAGGTTAGTTATGGGAACAAGCCTATCCCATTTCTGTTCCCAGACAACAGTCCCGGCATCTGAGGATGCTGAAAGTCTTGAACATGTAGCAAGGTCAAGTTGCCTCAGAAAATGTGCATGTGCTCAGTCATGAGCGTGAGTGTGGCCCTGGCCAATTAGGGCTTCTGAATCTTCAAAAACACTTGGAGAGCAGAGGTTTAAGTGATAACAACCAGTGTCAGAAATCGGGCTTTTTCTCCATGTAAGCCAGAGTAATCCAGACTCAAATTGCACAGTTGCCAAAGATTCATCTTTTGACCTTCGTGTGGCCAGAGATACTGCTATGAGCACAGAGACAGTTAGCAGAGGAAAGGAACTCAGCAGGCCTGAGGCCATATCCTTCAAGCTGGAAGCACCCTTAAGAGGTCTTGGCAGCTTTCACACTCCCTACACTCGATAGTCATCTTAGATCCTGCCAACTGTGATTCATTCCTTAAAGTAACGCGTATCCTTCAACAAACCCAACTGGAATAAACATGAGTTCCACATTAGTCTTTCACCATTTAGTGGCACTGGGGTAATGATTATCACAAAACAATTCATTCAGAGAGCACTTAATGATATTGGGAGAGAATATTAGGGAAATCACCTATCCAACCTTTGGAATACTCTTCCTGTCCTGAGCCTTGCATTATGAGACTCTTGAGTAGAAGAGAGAGCCATTGTCAATTCAATTCAATATCAGACATATGCTAGGTGTCAGGAACTGCTAGATACCAAGAATTCAAAGACAGAAATGAAACAATCCATACCTTGCATATGTTTAATGAATAAGAGTTGGTTGGATTTGTCAACAGGGAATCACAACTTTATGAAACTTACAGGAAAACTGGGTTTACTACAACAGAAATGCATATGCATGGGTAATGCAAAGAGTTCCCAGTGGGGTTCCTTAACATTGCTTAACAGATTGTGTTGAATTGAAAACTGACTTCAAATGGAAGCCCATACTGTGTTGTATGTTTATTAATAGCACCTGAAACATTGCAAATAAGGTTTAAATGAGTAAATATGAAAGTAAGACAAATGACAAGCTCTGAAGTCATACTCTGATACATCATTGTGACTGGAGACAATTCTCAGTTCTCAAAAGTTATAGCAAGTACAAGGTCTGTGTGGCTCTACTATGACGGACAAAGAGAACTTATAAAAGACTGAATGTCTTGGTGCCTAAAGACCACCCTAGCTAATATCAGAAGATGCTCACCAAAGGGGTGGCTATATGATGACTATGGTACAGTAGGAAAAGTCAGGAAGACTCACGTTTAAATACTGCCTTTGATATCAACATTCTTGAACAAACCACTTCAGTTCTTAGACTCAGTTTCCTTGTCTGTCAAATGGAGATATCTGTAGAAATAATTTCATGGGGTTATTCGGAAATTCATATGAGATAATAACTATAGAGTATTTTAACAAATTTCAAAGCACAACACAAATGTCAGTTATTAAATATCATTGTTATTTTTATTTTCAATCATGGGAACTGGCAAAAAGCATCTACTAAGTTCTAGAGGTATTGGTCTGCCTTGGAGGACAGAACACCCCAGGACAGAGCAACAAATCAGAGTTCCTTAAGTTATCAAAACTCTAGATTCAAGTCACTGCTCCGACACTGAGTGTGTCCCATGTGCCCTCAGGCAAGTCATCTGACATCAGTGGCCTCAGCTTCCCAATCTGTAAAAAGGAAAGGGATGAACTAAATGACATCTAAGGTCTCTTCCAGCTCTAAATCTATGAAACTCTGACACTCTTGAGAGATAGCTAGGTGGCTCAGTGGATAGAGTGCAAGGCTCCTTTCATGAGTTCAAATCTGACCTGAGACTTGTCTGTATGATCCTGGGCAAGTCAATTAACCCTGTTTGCCTCAGGTTCCTCATCTGTAAAATGAGCTGGAGAAGGAAATGGCAAACCACTGCAGTATCTTTGCCAAGAAAACCTCAGATGGGGTTTTGAAATAAATAGCGAACTGGGAGCTTCTTTAGCTGAATAACCTGATGGCCATTGTATAATTGGGGAACACGAGGTCTATCTTCCCTTCAGGTAGCTCTCCTGGTTTTCCATCATCATCTGTGGCTCACAGCCCTATCTCCCCCAACCAGCTGTGTGCAAGCACAAGTACTTTGTCAAGTAGTTTGTGTCTTTCCTTCAGCTAGGGGGCAAAAACAAATTGTTGTTTTGCCCTGTCTGTGCCTTGGCACATACTGTAATGGGAGTTAAAAATCTTCCCTGCCCATTGATAGGCCTTGGGTGGGGCTGTTGAGGGAGACTTGATTAGGGGAGGCTTGTTTTGTAGGAAGGTCCATACCTTTTGCTGATTGCTAATGAGGCACAGGTCAAAGAGTATATATACTCTGAGGTGAGGTTTTGCTTTGGGGCTTAGTTAGCTCTGTCCCCCTCTCTCTGTGCTCCCTCTCTGTGTCTGCCTCTGTGTGTGTGTGTCTCTCTCCGTCTCTGCATCTGTCTCTCTGTCTCTCTGTCTCTCCACCTCTATGTCTTTCTATCTCTCTCTCTCTCTCTCTCTCTCTCTCTGAACTTAACAAGCATCAACAAATATGAACATTTCCACATCCAAATTACATGCAAAAAAAGATTGCGTAATGCAAGCCCAGATCTCTCTTACATACACATTGTCTCTTTAAAGTATATATAGGTTTACTATGCTGGTGCCCCCAATGCTCTGTTTGATTCCTTCCCTCCTGAGTTTCCTTCTCCTACCTCTGTATACATTTTCAATGTCTCATTGACACATCTGGCTTTTACTCCCATGGTGTGGGGTACATTGCTTCCCACATTTCCAATTGCCTCTACTGCAGGAAGTTCTTCCCAAGACGTTAATGTCCTTGAGTTAGGATAATTCTAATGCTCACCTACCAGGATTGTTGTGAGCCACACTAACTAAAACACTAACTAAAACTTAAGTGATAACATACTATAAAACATTATTTATCATGATAGGGAGCCAGATTCAGCCATTAAATTGTCAAACTACCTGGCTAAGGGCTTGTGTGCAGGGCAATGAGCCATGGACAGTGATCTGGATCTCTCTCTCCAGAGAGAAACCTCTTAAGGCACATAGATAACCAACCACTCTAAGTGCTGTGAATAATGTTCAGCAGTTAATTTGCGTTTCAGCTGGCAATGATGAATGGACACTCGGAAACTCATAATCTAAAAAGACAGATGTGATAAGAACAAGTTACCAGCACTGCAAAACCCACTGGGCAGCTTCCCTGGCTCCTCTCTGGAGCGTGTCCATCTTTCCTGATCACTGCACTTCCGTCTGCCCCTCCCTCTGCCTCATCTGTCTTTCCCTTGCTGTTCCTCTCTTCTCTTTTATCCCTTCTTCTCCATTATTTGTTTAGCCACATGGTCGAATCAAAGTATAATTAAATTGCTTGCTGTTACATGTTCAAATTTCACATTCAGAATGAAAATGGAATGCTGGGTAATTATTCTAAGTAGAGCCAGAAAAATGAACTTCCTTCTTTGCAGAGATGGGAGACTGGACTGTTGTTCAGTTGTGTCCAACTCTTTGTGACCTTATTGGGGGTTTTCCTTGGCAGAGATACTGGAGTGGTTGGCCATTTCCTTCTTCAGCTATGGAGGCAGAACACAGCATACACCGTTAGCCTTGATGGACTGATAGGTTATTTAGGTTTTCTCTTTATCATTCTTTGTTAGAAGGGATGGGGGCAGGGACATGTTGGAAAAGAGAGGTGATAAACAATCTATGTCAGTCATTGTAATTGAATAAATAAATGTGCATGCACCCTATTTATGATCTGGCCAAATGAACCTCTTGGATATCTCTCTCTCTCTGAAGTCCTTTACTATTGTTGCCCCTCCACAATCAAACAAAATAAAATCAGTCTAAATTAACTTACTTTTTACCTCTGGCCCTTGATTGCTTTTTTTTCCCTGTGAACACAAGTTTCCCCATCCCTGCTCTAAATTGCTCCGGAATTACACAGAGATGTATGTAACATTCTTGTGGTCCAGCAGGGAGTGGGTGGACATGGGGGCTACAGACAGCAGCAGAAAAAGAAGCGATATCGGAGTCAGAAGAGCCTCTTGTCTGGGCTTTGTCATGAGCTCATGGTGTGAAAAGTTACTTCTCTGGGACTCAGTTTGGGCTCTGAGAAAATGAGAAGGATGGGGAAGGATGGATGTTCCCTGACACCCTTGCTAGTCCTAACATGGTACAATTCTGTGAAACTATTACAGGTTGCAGTAATCAGCCAATATCATTGCAATGGGGGCAGCTAGGTGGTGCAGTGGATAGAGCGCCATATCTGGAGTCAGGAAGACTCATCTTCCTGAGTTCAAATCTAGCCTTTGACACTAGTTGTGTGACTCTGGGCATGTCACTTATCCTTGCTTGCCTGTTTCCTCACCTGTAAAATAAGCTGGAGAAAGAAATGGTCAACCACTCTGACTTCATTGCAAAGAAAATTCCAAATAGGGAAGAGCTGGACACAACTGAAAAATGGCTCCACAGTAATAGGAATGACTACAACAACTTGCCACGCTGATTTTTCATTAAGAATAATCATCTCTGAGAATGCTAGCATCCCCAAATGCATTCAGTCTACAATTGCTTATTAAGTGTTCGCTGTATGTGGGGGATACAGAGACAAAAAATGAAACCCACCCTGCCCTCAGAGCATTTACACTTTGGGGAGAGTTATAACGTACACAAACTACCATTGAGAAAATAAATACAAAGTAGTAGCAGGGGAAGAGGGAGGCAGTCATTGGGGGACTGAGAAGAGTGGAGAACAGGAGGTGGTAGGTGAACTGGACTCTGAAGGCTATTAAAGATTAGAGGTGGAGGCAAGGAGGCTTGCAATCCAGGCTTGGGACAGAGCTTCTGCAAAGGCAATATTAGCTGAAGTGTTCGTAACCTTAAAGAGTTACTTCTACAGTGAGCCTTGAAGAAATCCTGTGAGGTAAACACTATGGGTGTTATTGAATATATAAGGAAACTGAGACTCCGAGAGGTTAGATCATTTTGACATGGTCAAAAAGGAAGCAAGCATCATGAGGGCTTCCCAACCCAAAATACTCATTGCTTCTCTCCTTTGAATGCCATTAAAGAGGAAGCTCTGCAGTTTGTGGCTACACCAGGGATGAGGAATTCCAGTGCCCAAGGAGAAAGAGGTCCATTTCACAGGCTTACAGGGAATTTCATCCATAAGTTTGCCATTTGACCTGTGACCATATTGGAGCACACCCATCCCAGATACATGATGTTTGAAGCTATATATTTGTTTTTAGATACTGAGCAGTGATTTCTTTGATCTGCCAGTAGAATCATTCCTTATAGTTCTGCAAGATGTTGTTATTGTTCCACGGCATCAAGATAATGACATGACTTGCAGTTGACTTTGATATAAGTGAGGGAGGTTAAAAGACTTAGTAACCCCAGTAGGGTCCATATATTCTAAATGTGCTTTTTTAAAAAAAGAGCTTTCTGTGCAAATATCTTCATAGTTACATTGCAAGTAACTGGAAAAAAATCAGTAACCAAGACATCCAACAATGGGGGCGTAGTGAAATCAATTGTGGTATATTCATATGAGAAGCAGAGAAATCTGGAAAAACTTTGATGAAATCATGTAAAGGTCCCCCCCCCAAAAAAAACAACGTAGAACCAAAAGAACAAAATACACACTAACAACCATATAAGAGAAAAAGAATGGACAAGAATTATATCTGATAGTGATTATATAGGCCTTTAAAGTATGCAAAGAGTTTTCCAAAGGTTATCTCATTTGATCTTCTCTACCACCCTGTAAGGGAGATGTTCTTATCATCCCCATTTTACAGATGAGGTTAAGGTCAGGAAAGCAGCCAGGGTAGTTTGGTCACAAGATGGAGTGGTTGAAGGGAAAATATGTGAAATCATTCTGTACATGTGGGCTGGAACCAGATTGGGGAGGATTTTAAATGTTGTCACATAGAAATGGGTTTACTCCTAGAGTCAAGAGCACGGAACCACTCCTATCAGGGGGATAACGTGATCAGCCCTGTGCTTTAGGAGGATTATTTTAGCAGCTATCTGATATCAAAGAAGTTAAGATACTCTCCCAGGGACACACAGCTAGTACAGTATCTGTGGAAGTAATTATTAAGTATCTGAGGCAAAATTTGAACCTAATTTCAAGTCTTTTGTTTGACCTACCCTGCCATTCACCTAAGAACACTGATAAGGACTTAATTAAACTTACTAACTTGACTTAGGCTTCAAAATTAATGATTTGGCTTGTAAATAGTTACTAAGTGGGTTGCTTTTCATGATTTCTAGTAAAACATTTTAAGAAAGCTGAAAGACAAAGGGTCTGTTCACCAGTCTGTTAACCTTCCAGCACCACAAAGAAAATGCTATCACAAAAATACAATAGTTACAGTTCACTTAATTTCCAGCTCCCATCGCTCCACATCTGTCTGGAACAGCCGGCTCAATGTGCCATCTTAGCACAGAGGGCCAGAGGGGAAGCGAGTCAGCCAACACACCCAGAAGAGTCATCAGAATGATGATTGGATAGGTTTTTAGAAAAGTTGATAAAATAGGTGGGGCAAAATTTGCTTTCATGGTACAAAGACTTAAATGAGGCAGGTGTCTGAGTTCCAGGAAAGAAGGGAGAGAATGAAGATAAGCATTTTGTTTCACACTTTTGCAGCAAAAAAACCTGTCGTTCTGTTGGACAACCCAGGGGAAGGGCAATCTCCCTCCCTTAGCTGTATGTTTCTGTGTCTCTTCTCTTCTTCCTTGTTTCTTTCCTTTCTTTTTATTTCATTTTAATCCTTTACCATCTCTTCACTGACCATGTTTCTCCCGTGGGTAGCTATAATACCCAAGTCTACATTTGGTGTTGTTCAGTTGTGTCTGATTCTTCATGACCTTGTATAGTGTTTTCTTGGCAAAGATACTGGAGTGGTTTGCCATTTTCTTCTCTAGTGGATTAAGACAAGCAGAGGTTAAGTGACTTGCCCAACGTCACATAGCTAGTAAGTGTCTGAAGCTAGATTTGAACTCAGGTTTTCCTGACTCCAGGTTCAGCACTCTGTCCACTGAACCACCTAGCTGCCTCTCACATCTACATATCCAAGTATATATGCACACTGCTTTTAAAAGAAGAGAAAATATCTACCCAAGTATGTGTGCACACTTCATTTAACAGATGAGGAAACTGAGGCAGGGAACGGTTAAGCATCTTGCCCAGGGCCACATAACTATTAGGAATCAGAGGGAGGAGACAGAAGTTAGAACATGAGTACAATCAAACTGCTAAGTAACCATTTGTGTGCACATGAACGAATTTCAGTGCATGCTCTCATACCAATTTTTCAGGCACCCTCTCTAAGTTCTCTGCTAGGATAAGATAGGCAACAAGTGAGACTAAAGAGGGCACTGCGATTTGATTCAGAAAGATCTAAATTCAATTTGTTCTTCAAGCATTCTCAAGCTGTGTGTCCCTGAGCAAGTCACTAACCTCTCAACCTCAGTTTCCCCATCTGTAAAATGCAGAGAAGAAGAGCATGCAGGATGTAATGGACCTTTCTGACAAAGGCTCCAGTCCGCATGTCCAGAATGACTTCACACATCTTCTCTTTAACCACTCTACCTTGTGACCCAAGTGCCCTGGCTGCTTTCCTAACCTTAGCATTCCATCTCCTTATCTCATGTCTTTACCTAGGTTGGCTCCCATTCCAGGAATGCATACCCTTCTCTCAACACTCAATACAGGGGGCATCTCCTAGAAGAAACCTTCCCTCCCTCCTCAAATTAGGTTATAATTATTTATCCTCGTAAATGTTGCAAGCCTCTCTACCACAATGGAATCTAAGTTTCTTGTGGACAGGGACAATTTTCATTTCTCTTGCAATCTCAGGTGCTTTAAATACTTGAGTTCATATCTTGCCTCTGTTGAATAAGACTCTTAATTTCTCTGGGTTTCAGCTTCCTTATCTGGACTATGTGACTTCTAAAATTCCTCCAAGCTCAAAATCCAACATTCTTTTGAATGACATACAGAATTGAGCGTAAACATTAATGTATACATAGAATTGTTACCAAATTCCCAAAGTCTTTTCCTTTCTATCCCCATTGCCTATGACAGTCTGCAGTGCATAGTAGGTGCTTCATAAATGCTTCTTGGGTTGAAATGAAGGCCAGACTTGCAGGGTTCCTGTTATTTAAAAATAAATTGCCCAGGCATAATGGCTCATACCCATAGCCCCTGCTCTTTGGGAGGGTGAGGCTGGGCAATTACCTGAACTCAGGAGTTACAATCTGCAGTACGACTAAAGCCAAACGGTTGTCCGTCTTCATCATGCCCTGGTGATCAGGTACCTTCTCTGCTCTCCTTTTTCAGCTTCCTTTTGTGTTTTGCCTCCCCCCTCCCTTAGACTGTAAGCTCCCTCAGGGCGCAGAGTTTCTCTTTTGTATTTATATGCCCAGCCCTTAGCACAGTGCCTGGCACTTGGTAGATAATAAATGCTTATTCATTCACTGACTGACACTAATATAAAGAGCCTCTGGAAGCAGAGGGCTGCCAGGGTGTCTAAAGACGGGTGAAATAGCCTAGGTCAGAAAAGGAACAGGTCAAAGCTTCCATGTGGATTAGCAGGGAAACCTAAGTCTCTAAGAATAAAAATAATCATAGAACAGTGCAGGAATTCTTCAACTTTTTGTGTCAAAGTCCCTCTTGTCAATCCAGTAAAGCGTACAGACTCTTGCTTAGAAAAATGCTTTAAATGCAGAAAATAAAATACATAGCATTACCAAGGAAACAAATTCTATTGAAATACAAGTATCCAAATATATTTTAAAAAAACAAACAAGTTCACAGCCCCCCTCGCCCTCCCCGCAAAGGCTAAGAACTTCTGGACTATAAAGGGTGGAACAAGGAATGTGCAATGAGGAAAATGTGAACAAGACAATTCCTTTAGGTATTTACCTGCTTGGGATCCAGGCAAGTCACTTAAGGTCTGGGTGCCCCAGTTTCCTCAACTCTGAAGCTGGGATAACAGTAGCACTGACCTGCCAAGTCTTTTGTGAGGATCCAATGAGACGATCAATGTAAAGCATCACCTAACGGTCAAAGGCTCCTCCTCAGTCAGCAAAGATCCTGACTTTCCAAAACTGCTTCAAAGTCAATCCTAGCAGAAGCTTATCAAGGGAGGAGTGATTCAGGTGATGCTGGAGATTAGAGCAGCATTTATCTAGAGCTTTAAGGCCAAGGCAAAGGAGTATTTTCCTATAAGATATAATTACTCTCACAGCTTTTGGGTGTAACCTGACATTGGTTGGAATCGACATTATGTCTGCTTTGGACAGGAATCCCCAATATCTACCTACCCGAAGTCCTGTAGAAACAATTCCCTCTCATTCCAGAGGAGAAGGAAGAAAGGAGGAAAAGTCCCCAGAAAGATATTGGTGAGAGAAAGAATGGGAAACGGGCCATAAGGAAGCAGAGGCCAGGCCACCACTGCCAAAGCAGCATCAAGTGACCTGGAAAGGAGAGAATGCCAAGAGCCCAAGGCAAAACTACAGCTGACCAGGCAAAAGTCACTGGGACAGATACACAGAGGTTGGAACCCTGGGTGCTGCTCAGAATGGAGCCCAGGGCTCCTCACTTTCCTGTCCTTTTTCCTTCAGGCTCACTCTGGAGCTGTTTCAGGAGAGTCCTGAACCCGTATCTGCAACTCCTGCTTCTTTGTTTTTTGTTTCATCATTTGTTTTAAAATAAATGTTTTTCTCTAAGATAACATGCTCCTCCATTCCATTATTGGTTCATGTGTGATCTTAGGTAAATACGTTCACAAGACAGACCAGAGATAGTAAAGTACACTGGGGAGAGGTGTAGATTTTAAACTGCAGTGTGTGTGTGTGTGTGTGTGTGTGTGTGTGTGTGTGTGTGTGTGTGTGTGAGAGAGAGAGAGAGAGAGACAGAGAGAGAAAGAGAGAGAGAGAGAGAGAGAGACAGAGAGACAGAGAGACAGAGAGAGACAGAGAGACAGAGAAACAGAAAGAGAGATAGACAGAAATAGATAGACACAGACACAGAGAGACACGTAAGAGAAACAGAAAGAGAGGGAGGGAGAGACAGAGACAGAGAAAGGGAGGGAGGGAGGGAGACAGAGAGAGAGAGAGACAGAGACAGAGACAGAGAGAGAGAATGAGAAGTAGGGTTAGATTGTTTAACTGATGCTTCTCAGTTAGGGGCTTGAACTGTATAAAAGATTTTATTGTTTTGTATTTTCATAGTTTACCCAAAACAGAAAAGGAGTACACTTGGACTTGACACCATACCTAAATGAGTGAGGTAGCCCCTGGAGTGAAGGAGAACAGGAATTAGATTTTCTAGGGAAGTGGCCTCAGGCATCTCCTAATCTTACTGTCCTTCCCCCTGTGGCCTTGCCTAGAGAGAGGAGATTCTGAGGAAACAAGCATCTTCTGCCCTTCCCACCTGCCAGTTATGTATTCTGTGAGATGGTAAGAAAACTGTACTCAGGTATTTAGTATCCATATAATCAAGAGCAAGTCACCTTCTCTTTCACTTTTAAAACTGGGGGGTGGCAATGTGGTGGATAGTGATATTTATTGTCCCCTAGCTCTCTCAGCCAAAGATGTGTGATTTCCTAATGTGTCCTCTGGCTCCACTGAGCTGAGTTGGCTTAAAAATCCACTAAACCTTCCCTGATGATCTTCAAGAGTTGTGGGGGAAGCTAAGTGGTGCAGTGGATAGAGCACCAACCCTGAAGTCAGGAGGACCTGAGTTCAAATCTGGTCTCTCCCAGACACTTACTAGCTGTGTAACCCTGGGCAAATCTGTTAACCCTGATTGCCACAAAAAAAAAAAAAAAAAAGGTTTATCATGGCTTCTCCCAATTTAGCCAGCTTGGACCTCATGTGACAGATATACAGTGTATCACTTGGCTAATCCTGGGAGCCCTTACAGTTTGCCAACAGTAAGTTGTAGAAGAATCACAGTCATTTCCAGCAAAGGAGGGAAGACCTAGACCAGGGAAATCAAGGCACATATATTATTGAAAATGTGCCTTCATGTAGTGCCTGTCCCAGGGGAGACAGTATAATTTAATGAAAAGAGTTCTGGATTTGAAGTCAAAGATCTATTTTAAAATTCTGACTTCCTTATTTATTACTAGCATGACCTTGAGTAAGTTACTTACTTAGCCTTTTTTCATCTGTAAAATGAAGGGAGTTAGGCTAGATAATCTATGTTAAGATATTAAGAGACGCTGTTTCCCAGCAAACAGGCTGTGCCCTGAGCTCTCATCCTCTAGATGATCTCAGCCACAGAAAAATCCCAGAACTGTTTCATATAATTATTGCATTGTAATATCTCTGAGCTCAGATAAACACCTGCTGTATCCATATTCTGGTTAGGAAGTTCTGCTATGAACCAGACTCATCACATTGTGACTATAGCCCTCATTCTCAGGGCTACAGCTCACTATGTAGTATAGGTCTAAGTATTGAGATCTCCTGCACATGCGTCCTTCCCTGCAAGCCCCTGCAAGCCATTTCCCTCACTTTGAAATTAAATTTCTGTTTGATTCCTGAGTCTCCTGTCTCTAGTCTGCTCTGTCTGGCTCCAGTTACCCATAGATTGGAGGCTATTTCCATCTGGTTGACATCTGCAAGATACTTTCCAGCTCTAAACCTATGATCTTATCATTCTGTGAATTAACCAGTTAATGCCATTAGTTGTGCTGGACTCTCTGTGACCCTATTTAGAGTTTCCTTGGCAAAGGTACTAGAGTGGTTGGTCATTTCCTTCTCCAGCTCATTTTACAATAGAGAAACTGAGTCAAATAATGTTAAATGACTTGCCCCAGGTTACATAGATCGCAAGTGGCTGAGGCCAGATTTGAACTTGGGAAGATGAGTCTTCGTGACACCAGGCCTGGCATTCCATTCACTGGGCTGCCCCCTTGAATGTGACTCCCTTCAAGTTTTTGTCCTCGATCCTTTCCTGCACAGTGAAACTTCCAGAGAGAGTCATGGATCCCTTCTGCTTCAATTTCTGCAGGAGTACTTTATCCAGCAGTGGACTGACATGTTTAACAACTGGCTCTCCAAAAGAAAAATTGTACCCAAAAGACACTTTTCAGTTTAATTTCCATTATTGATATTTCTTCCATTCATTTCTTAAGTCTAAGAAAGTAAAAGAACAAATCAAGCCCTGATTGACAGTTTGTGGATTTTCAGATGTAAATTTAACAATCAGCTCTCCTAAAGCTATATGAGTTGACTCCAGAAATCCCCTGCCACACCCCCTCAAGCCTGGGCTATCTGGCCTCTGCCCCTCCCAAATTACTCAAGGTCACTCTCTCTTCCAAAGTCACTAAAGAGCTCCTTCCTACAGAGCCCAATGAACTGTTTCCCTTCCTAATCTTCTTTGACCTCTTTGTTTGTTGACTTATGGACTGAACCAGTTTCTCCCTTGTATCATGGTTGGCTGTGTACTTGCTTTCCCATTAGACCCTTTCCTTCAAAGCTCAGCTCAAGCACTAAGTCTTTGATGAACTCTTTTCCTGATCCCTGAGTTTGCTTCGATCCCCTCTTCCCGATTCTCCTGGTATTTACTCAATATACGTGCACATGTTGCTGCCTCCAAAAATGTACACGCTCTCATTTCCTTTGTCTTTTTATCCCTAACACAATACCAGACACAAAGCAGGTCCTGGACAAATCCTCTTTTACTGACTGACTGATTTGGATTTCAAGGTTTTGTGTCCTAGGTTGGTGTCAGGGAAAGAACAAAGGATTTGGAATGTAGAACCTGGGTTTAAGCCCCACTTCCAATGCTTACTACCTCTGTGACCTTAGGAAGGTCACTCAAGTTCCCTGAGAGTTATAGTCTACTGAAACATAAAATGAGAGGGTAGAATCAAATAGCTTCTGAGGTCCCTCTCAACTCTAATCTAAGCTCCTAGGTATATAGTGCAAGGATCCTGGGCTAATTAATAAGTCTTTCATTTTGGCAGGACATCCAAAATCAAGTCACATCTCATTTAGCAGAATGTATATAAAACTCTTTGGAAACCCTAAAATAGTATACAAATTTTAGCTAAGGGGTTTCTGGGGGGGGGGGAAGGGGGTCTGGACCTGAGATTTCATTGGTATGTGCTGATCTAATAATAACAATATTGAATAATAGCATTTATATAGCTCTTTTCCTATCATGGCACTTGAGTATCACAACATTGTGAAGTAGGTGCTATCATTATTCCCATTTCACAGATGAAAAAACTGAGACTGAGAGTTTGTTGGCTACTTATAAGTTTATTAGAGAGTTCTCTAGAGCCCTGAGAAACTGAATGACTTGCTCAGGGTTGAGCAGCTGGCCAGAGGTGAGACTGAGAATAGCTACACTATGGCTTCTCATTATCTATAATAATAATAATAATCCCTCCTCTGACAATGTAATTCTTTCTCCTGGGCCAGCACAGGGTCTCCTACTCCAGAATCAGCCCTCCAGCCTCTGTCTCTTCTGTTCTGCTGCTAACACGCACACACACACTCACACACACACCATACACACTTGCACATACACTCACACTCACACTCACACCACACACAGTCACACACACACACACACACACACACACACACACACACACACACACACACACACACACACACACACACACACACACACACACACACACACACACACACACACACACACACACACACACACACACCCCATCTGCAGATTCTGCCGGCACTTCCTGGTTTATCTGGGATGCTCGGCCTTCCATCCCTCACTAAACTCAGTCAGGCAGTCTGCCGGCTTCCGAGGAAACTCCGAAGGGGAGGCCCCGAGCTCTGGCATCTGGTCTCTTATCTTGACCGAGTCCATGGAGGAAGGAAAGAGGGAAAGGAGTGAGGGAAGGAAAGAAGCAGGAAAGGAGGGGGAAAGGAAGGGAGGGAGGGAGGGAGGGAGGGAGGGAGGGAGGGAGGGAGGGAGGCAGGAAGGAGAGAAAGGAGGGTGGGAATGTGCTCTGCCTCTCCTGGCAGCCCCTGACTCGCCCCGCCTAGGTCAACCCGCCCAGCCCAGTGTTCAGACTTGCCCCAAGTTGGCCCTAGCTGCGCTGCGCCGGGGGAGATGCCAACTTCAGAGCAAAGTTGGAGGAATCGTGTAGCGAGTGGGGGGCAGCCTAGGGGGCAGTCCTCTCTTAGTTGTCCCAGCCAAGGGGGGGCGGGGAGAGGCCAGCTGTCCGGGGTAGGGGGAGTTTAGGAGGGAAAAGGGGAGGAGGAAAGCTAAGGCGACTCCCCGCCCCCCGCTGCCCGGCAGCGGGTCCGTCCAGTCCGTCAGTCCTGCGCAGCCTCCAGCCCCGATGGGTCCCCGCAGTCCTTACCTGTCAGTGCGCGGCAGGCACATCAGCCAGTACCTGGGGCTGCCAGCTTCTGGGAACAGTCGGGCACCAAGTGCCCCCGGAGCCCAGGGCAGGAGGGGATGGAGAAGGAGGAGGAGGAGCCGGGGTGCACAGGGGCTGGGAAGACCGGAACTGGCGGGCGAGCTGGCGAGGAGCTCGGCGGGCAGGGGTGGGGCGAGGCGAGGCGGTGCCTGTGCTCTTTTGGCTTCCCGTGCTGGGCTGATCCGGGCCAGGCTGCCCGAGCCCTGGGGAGCGCAGCAGGGCGCTCGGGGGCGCAGGCTGTCCGGGCACGGCGGCCCTCCTGCCGAATACGGTCCTCTGCCACCAGAGGCTCCTCTGCTGCCCTCGAAGCTTCCCCTCCTGCCCCCGCCCTGGAAAGTGGGCGAGCTACCTGGAGTTAGCGTGGCATAAGCAAGGGTCTAGATCGGGACACGTAACTTTTGTGTCACGGCCACCTTTGGCTGTGAAATGAAGCCTATGGACACCTCAGACCGATATTTGCAATAAAATATATATGAAACAAAACACGGAATTACGAAGGAAACCCATTACATCGAAATGCAGTTACCAAAATATTTTGAAGTTCACTTATTTCAAAGTTTGTAAGGTTAAAAACTCCTGCTATAAACTAAATTTTGGAGGGATTGTCTCCATTTAAAATGTGAGGAAAGGAGACTCAACCGTGATGACACATGCCCAGGTATCTAGTAAGTGCCACAGAGGTAAGTTCTGGACCCACATCATCCTGACCCTGAGGTTAGCGCATTATCTCCAGCATTTGATCTGCTATCACAGTTAGAGCTCACAGTTAGAGCTGAAATAAACCCGCCCTCTTATTTTTAAAGGTAGGAAAACTGAGCTCCAGGAAGGAGACCCAAAGTTTCATAGGAAGTGGCAGACATGAGTCTCACTCCATTTCCTCTGCCTCCAAATACATCACTATTTCCACTGCTTGGCATTTATCAATTCGATAAATATGTGTTGAATTAAATTGAAGGAGGGACACTTAAAGGCCAGACACCACAACAACCTTGGTTATCTTCATCGATTCCCTTAGGAAAAGGGTTTGGGAAAAGGTGTCCCGAGAGCCCTGAGTAACTGGACCAGGCCCTGCTGGGAACTAGCTCTCTGGGATTTTGTTTTGAATACAGTCCAAAACCATCCTAATTACAATAGCACATCCCGTTAAGAGTAAAGACAGTAACCCTGGCCACATGCACATGAAGAAATGACGACCACTTGAAAGCAAACCCCGGCTGGTAGCCTTGGCCAAGACTTACCCAACAACAGCCTAGCACAAGCAGGGAGTTCTGCACACAAAGACTCTGGGGCTTGGAAGGGATAGAAATCATGCCCAAAGGGAGGGGAAGTGGGAACTTCCAACCCTTCAGAGCAGACTCCTACATTTACTCAGTCTACTCCCTCCCCCCCACCCCTTATCTTCACTTTGCCCCTGGAGTCCCTCTTTTCCTTACAATGGAAGACTCATCCTCCCATCTCTACCCTCAGTGGAAATCAGTGAGCTCTCTGGAATCCTGCAATGCTGACAGATTTTTACAATTAGACATGTGGGGTGCTCTATGGGGACTAAGCATTGCCTAAGAAAAGTTTGGCAAGTTGGAGAAAACATTGCTGAACAACCAACTGCCCATTCTTTCTTCCCCTCTTTCTCAAGTTTTTATTAGTCACAGATGACTTGATAAGTGTTGTGTGTACTAATAACTGGAATCTTACAGCTGTCTGGGGAGATTACAGGGCTTTAGTAAAGGCAGCAGGATATAAAGTTACTCAACGTGACCAAAGTGCTGTCGGTTAAACAGTTGGCTCCGATACCTGCAACCATCCATCTTCATTACTAGCAGTAATTAGCAATACCAATCAGAGAGTTGTTCCCAGAGGTAACTTAGCTTCTGCTTCCCTGGGCAGAATGGACCAGAGGGGCCCCTGCCTTGTGTTAGCTGGCTGAGAGGCCAACCTGGTAATCCATGGAATGGAAAGCATCAGCATTCCAAAGCTGATTTAACTTTGCCAGGGAGGGTTAGCTAGGCTATCCTTCCACATTTCTCAAAATGTGGAGAAAAGGCGGAGAGAGAGCCTGAAGAGGCAAGAATGGCAGGGTTAGGGAAGCAAGGGCTTTACTAGGTCCTTCCTATTTATGTCTCAAGGCAAGGCCTGTTCCCTTCAGTTTCCTCATCCAGGTTGCAGTTTCCTCATCCATAAAAGGAAAGGCTTGGATGATCTCTAAAACCTATGAACTTAGCCATTATCTTGTAGTGCTAGATAATGGAAGAAACATCTCATATTTTATAACCCCCTTTGATTTTGGCCCCTGGGTAACCCATGGCTATGGGGCATCAAGGTGGTGCAATGGATAGAGCCCTGGGCCTGGAGTCACAAAGACTTCTCTTCCTAAATTCAATTTGGCTTCAGACACTTACTAACTGTGTGACCCTGGGCAAGTCATGGTTAACTGCTTCAGTTTCCTGAACTGGAGAAGGAAATGGCAAACCATTCCAGTATCTTTGCCATGAACACCCTAAATGGGGTCACAAAAATCCAGATGCAAGTGAACAGCAGCAAAACCCACAGTCTAAAGGGATTAGATTTAGTTCAGGATTCTGTTTTCTTATGACTTTTTGACTGGAGATGTGATTCCATTTATATAGGGAATTTCCATTGAGGACCTTCCCTTTCTGACGCAGACTGGCAGGGATTGGGACACATTAGGATCATATATTTAGAGTTGGAAGGGATCTCAGAGGCCACCAAATCCAATCCCATCATTGTAATAGAAGAGGAAACTGAAACAAAGAGATTTGCCCAGGCCACATATTAATTGTCCGAGGCAGAATTCAAATCTAGTGTTTTCTGACTCCAAGTCTAGTGCCATATCCATTATGCCATGTTGCTTTTCAGTAAGAGCTTAATAAATGGCTTTTTAAAAATTTCATTCATCTATTTATTCACTCATTCTTTACAATTTATACTTAGAGATGTGGCATGCTGAGGTTAAGTACACAAAATCAGTCTATGTCAGAGACAGACGACCTAGGTGTTTCTGTGTTATGGTCTTTAACCACTGTGCAGCATAACCATACCTGCCCCATCTCTAACCCATTCTCCAGAGCAGCAATTACTCTATATGCATGTTCTATCATGGCAGCTAGGTGGTGCAGTGGATAGAGCTCTGAGACTGAAGTCAAAAACACGAGTTCAAATTCAGCCTCAGACACTTACTAGCTGTCCACCCCTGGGAAAGTCACTTAGGCTCTGTTTGTCTCAGTTTCCTCATCTGTAAAATGAGCTGGAGAAAGAAATGGCAAACCATTCCAGTATCTCAGCCGAGAAAATCCCAAATGGTGCCACAAAGAGTCAGACACGACTCAATTATACACAACAACAAAACAGTGATAATAACAGCACCTGCCTCCCAGGGTTGTTGGGAGGATCAGATGAGATAAGATTTGTAAAAGTGTTTGGAACATAGTGGGAAATTAACAATTCATATTCCTTCCTTTGTCCTATCCAAGCACACACTACCCCAACACACAGTGTGTACAGCAAAATAACGATAATAACGTTAAGGGTGATGATGATGATGATGATGATGATGGACGATGCTGGCATTTGTTTATTTATTTAATTAATTTTATTTTTATGTAATGTATATTATAAATAAACTATGTATTTATTTAATGTTTTCTAGGTACTTTACCTGCATAATTTCATTTGAATGTCACAGCATCCCATTGAAGTAGATATAGTATCAAGGACATTTTTATGCTTGTTTTCCACATAAAGAAATGAAGTCTCTGTGAGTTAAATGACTTGCCCATGGTTATCACGCTAGTAAGTGTCACAGATAGGATTCACACTGGTCTTCCTGACTCCAAACATTGCACTCAATTTAAAAACCTTGTCTTTTGTCGGATTTCAGGGGAGTGGCATTGTGAGTAGAGGCAGGAAGGGTTACATTTTATTATTATTCAATAATATTAATAATTATTCAAGTATGTCAATATAATGTATTCATTATTAATATTCATCAAGTAATATTAATTACTTGATTATAAATATTAGTCAAATTAATGTTAATTCAATGATATTTAACAGCATTCCATTACTTCTTCATATTAATAAAGAAACTAAATTAATTGTAGCAATTACTATGATTAAAGAATATTAACATCAATTAATATTTGATACTATGATAGTAATAATATAATTAATTATTAATGGCATTATGTATCACTTATTTTATTGTTTTAAATAATGAAATAATATTTAAAATAATTAATTATTACATAGCACTTTGAGGTATAAAAAACACTATGCATGTATTATTTTTCTTTATCCTCACCTGGGTCAGATACATCCCAGAAATGCTCTCCAATAATGCATCATGATTTAGTAGAAGAAACACTGGATTTGGAGACAGAAATCATGGTTTCAAATCTCAACTCTGCTCCTTGTTTTTTGTCACCTTGGGCAAGTCATTTTACTTCTCTGGGCCATGGTTTTCTCATCTATAAAAAGAGCACCTTGGACTCAGTGGCCCCTGGAGTCACTTCTGCGCTTCTATGATCTGTGTCTGGTCTGATTCACATGGTCTAGTGCTCATTTTCTTCTAGCTACAATTCTGCTCTATTCCCCCATTTCTTCAATTAAGATCTTACTCTGTCTTTCCACTAAGGTTCTTCCCTTAATACAATAGGTTCAAATAAGTTCAAGCCCTCCCCCACTTCTCTAGAGATTTTTTTCCCCAAATACTTATTAATGTTTGAATATGTTTTTGTTTTCTCTGTGTGTTTATAAAATTTAGATTCATTTACACAGTAGAAATAAGAAGTAGTAAGAAGAATATGAAGCTGAGTGAATGACTGCTTCAATCAATGAATCCATATACATTTGTTAAATGTCTACCTTGTATTAAATTAATATTATTATTAAGCGTATGTCTTATAGTATACTAGGTGCTAGAGATGTAGAGACCAAAATGAACAGGATCTTATATTATATTGGGAAAAGCAATATGCACACATGTAAGCATATGCAAAATATTAACTGTATAACCTTAGGAAACTAACTTAACTTTTCTGGATCTCAGTTTCTTCACCTATTAAATAGAGATGTTCATAGATTCTACCCCACTGGGGCTTTTGAGATTCAAATGAGATTGTGTGTGTAAAAAAGTTTGCAGACCTAAAAAGTCCCTATAAATGATAGATTTTAGAGCCACATGTTAGGGATAAAGTCCATAGAGCAGAAGAAACAGTGTGGGGTAGTGGATAGAGGAGTGAGGAAGACCTGAGTTCTAGCTCTGTTTTCACACATCATAGCTGTATGACCTTGGTAAAGTCATTTTACATCTCAGTGCCTCAGGCAATTCTCTAAAATTCTAAGTGACAAACAGTTACCAATCTATATCAGCGAGAATTTCTATTTCTGAAATTTCCTCCATTGATGATAGCACACATTCAGAGCCTCAAAAAAAAAAAAAATCCAAGGCTATTAGACAAATAATTATGTTTAAAAAGCATCCTGAAGGGGTTGGTAGTATTAATGTTAGCACACATAAAATCATTTCCATTTTAATTGCTATTCATTACATTATAGCCTAATTAAAATAGGTGTGACTATGTCATCATTGTATAGCAAATAGTAATAATAACTTAGAGGTTTTTAATGTGATATACTTGTGATCTCATGAATCTTCCCAATGATCCTGTGAGATGGGTGCTATTATTATCATCCCCATTTTACAGAAGAAGAAACTGTGCCTGAGTAGTTAAGAGACTTGCCCAGGGCCTCACTAGTATTTGAGGTAGCATTTGGACTCAGGTCTTCCTGACTCCAGATCCAGAGTTCTATCCACTACACCTCCTAGATGCCTATACAAAATATTGCTCATAAATTAAATATAAAGCATTGAAGATCTCCAGGATTTGATTGCTGGCTCTACATCCAGCCATTTTTAAAAATTTTTGTAACCAGAAGCATAAAACTTTCTCAAACTCGTTTATGCATAATGAACCTTTAGTTTTTAATGAAGATGTTATAAATGTAGCAATGCTAAATGTAACAAATACCCAAGATGAGCCAAATAGTTATGCCAAGAGATTTAGTCATTCCCTGATCAGATGCATCAATGAGTCAAAAACATTATCCATTGGGTCCTCCAATGGTACATTCTAAAGTGTTGACTACAAAGAGGGGAAAAAGGGATATAATTCCTCTTGAAACCTAAGTCTGATCAATTAGAACATGACTAAAAGTAGTAATGGCTCCTCTCTCTCTCTCTCTCTCTCTCTCTCTCTCTCTCTCTCTCTCTCTCTCTCTCTCTCTCTCTCTCTCCCCCCCCCTCCTTCTCTTTCTCTCTCTTTTTCTCTCTCTTTCCTCTGTTTCTCTCTCTCTTTCTCTTTCTCTCTCTCTTCTCCATATACATATATATACATACATATATATTATGTAGATATAGATATATAGATGCTTCATTTGATCACTTTATTTGAGATCATAGAATTTTAGAGGAAGAAGGGAACCTCGGAGACCATGTGAGCCAATTTCTATTTTAACTGAATGATTGATGTGCATGCCCAAAACCTAGTGGGCACAGGAAGCCTGACCCACAACGATGCCTGGAGAAGGTAGTACAAGATGACACAGTTAAAAAGACAAATCACTTAATCCTGATAGGCTCAAAAAAACATTGAAAATCTGGGAATTATAAGATCATCAATTTAGAAGGGAAGATTAGATCAACTTCCTGGTCCTCTCTGATGTATGTTTTGCTAATCTCATGGAGATTTCTAGCCCAGTCCTGGAATTCCATTACTCTGTAACTGTTCTTTTGCCACAACCCAGTCTTGGTGTGGGGTGGAGGGGTTGCTTGTTTCTTTAGTTTATTCTGCTCAATGTGGACCCAGGCTTGGTCACTTACTATCTACATCATTCTGGGCAAGTCACCTAATCTCTTTGGTCATCTCTTTCAGAAGTTTCCTCTTCTATAAAATGGAGGGATTGGATAGTATGATTTCTAAGTTCCCTTACATCAGTAAATTCTGTGATACCACATGTCTCACACCCAGATGGAAGTCATTCGATCTGGACCTTGAAAATCCCTGGCACATCAGACTTGCCTTGGGTAGGATACAGCAATTGAACCACAGAGAGGCACCTTGCCCAAGGTCATACATACATCTACTTAGTGACAAGCCTGGACTAGTACCAGGTTTCCTAAGTTCTAGTCCACTTACTGTAGGTCTCTAGAAGTTCTGGGTCAGATTTGTGTTATGCAGTTCTTCTAGTTATATCTTAGTCTTTACCTAGTTTTTCATACATACACACGCACACACACACACACACACACACACACATACATGGACACCATCATTACCATTATATCATTTCACTCCCAATCTGCATGCTGGGTATTAGCTTCATTAGCTTCTTAACTTCAACATTATACAGTTTCAGACATTCTCCATGGCACATGCTCTTTGATATTTACTCAGGCAATTTTTGCCCCCAACCACAAGGTGTTTATACAAGCCTTCATTTAGTATTACATGCTTTTGGCTAAAGTTTAGATTTCATAAGACCATGTTTGTTTTGTCAGAAAATGCGTTAGAATAGTTGCACTTGTTCTAAATGTTTACTTTAAAACAGGAGAGCCCAATTTTTTTGAATAATTTTCTTGGAATAACTGCCCCTCACATCTCTGCCCCTTTGCACTTTCCTGTTATAACTCATAGATTTTCTGTGGTCTAAGCATTTATGAAAATATTTGCTTGGCGGATTTTTGCTATTGATTTTTGAAACATTTTTATCGCCCTGCATTATTTTGTAGCTTCACCTACACTAAACTATTGCAAAATTATCTCAGAATTCAACGCCATACAATTATATTAGATTGCAAGCTTCTATGCCTAAAGGACCATAAAACTGTGTATGCCCTTTAACCCAGCAATAGCACTATTAGGTCTGTATCCCAAAGAGATCATAAAAAAAGGGAAAGAACCTACATGAGCAACAATACTTGCCACAGCTCTTTTTATGGTGACAAAGAATTGAAATTGAGGTCCAAGTTGTGGTATATGAATGTAATGGAATACTATTGTGATATACGAAAAGATGAGCAGGTAGACTTCAGAAAAACCTGGAAAGACCTAATGAGCTGAGGCTGAGTGAAGTGAGCAGAATCAGGAGAACGTTGTACACAGTAACAGCAACATTGTAACAATGATCAACTGTAATTGACTTAGCTCTTCTCAGCAATGCAATGACCCAGATGGAGGATATAGATTTCTTGTTACCAATTCTAAAATAAGCCCAGAAGGTTAGGCATTCATACACCAAGGATCAGTATGCTACTGCCCACCTCTTCCATAATCTTGAGTGTTACGTTTGGTCCTTCCCTTGAGTGATTATCCACCAAGGAATACAGTTTACTTTGTGATAAGGGACTGCATCAACTAAATGAACATTTCTCTGTCATCTTCTTTCTCAAACTATGGGATCACGCTTACTTTTCCTCTCTTTAATGTTTTTGAAATTGGTTTGCAAGTTTAATAAATTCCTTGGTTGTAATTGCCCACTGAATGAGGCAGTCACACCAGAAGGCTGAGTCTTGAAGGAACCTGTGCATTCATTCGATGAATGTGTAGTAAACACACTCTGTTGGGCCCTGGAAAGTACATCTGTGCATCTTTAATACTGCTCTCCCGAGTTCCCCTACCCTCTTGACATTTTCCTCTTTTGGCCAAAGGGATGGGGTCAGAAAAAACCCTTACCCTTCCGGCCAATAAAAGAGAGACATTTATAAGCCAAGATGCCACAAGAGGCCAGTCAGTCCAGGATGAGATGTTGCCCAGGAGGTTAATTCCTTAAGGGGACCTATCAGGGAAGTATATCGCAGGTATCATTGATGTTAGCCATTATTTGCTTGCATGCAGAAAAGGGGGAGTGGGTCAAGAAAATAGAGGGAGAAAATTCCAAACACACACTTAAATCAGGGCTTTGGTGGTTGGGCACATAACAAAAGGGAAGAGGACAGAATACTCAGCCCTCATCCAGAATCTTGGGACATATCTCTCCTCTGGATGTCAGTTGCTTCCGGGTCCCTACTACAGGTGCCTGGAGGGTTCTGCCAACTCAGGAGCAGGGCCTTTCTTCAGATGATCCAGGAGTCCACACTCACCAGTTTGACAGCTGTGGGAGTAGTCATAAGGACCTGGTGGGTGCGCTTAGAGAAAACTTCTTGCATTGATCTTTGAATCTGAGTTTCTGGTCAGCATAACATAGGTCCTTAGTTAAAGAGTCTAAACAACACAGGCTCAACACAGTCTCAGAAACACAAACTAGGTTGAAACAATGCAATAAAGTTTTTTCTCTTAGTTCCCATAATTGTATAATTACATTTCAGGTACAGATCATGCTACTTAGAGGTCTCACGATGGACTAGTTCTGAAAAGGGAAATTTACATGTCACCAAGGTAACCAAAACAACTTCAACATAAACATCTTGAAACAAAAGACAAATGCAATACGGTAATTATCACCGATACTAACTAACATCAGGTTTCCTTGAATCCTAGTAACCCATTCTCAATGTCCATTTAACCAGCACATTTCGAGTCCCAGATGTCTCATGTAATCATCTGGTTTCTAGACATCTTTTATTGGACAAGAGACTTTTTTTCAGGACAGTTCTAAAAGAGGCTCTGCTTTTCTGGTTCCAAATCTAGAGGTTCCTAGATAATTCTGTGAGTAATATCATTTCGTACAATGATTTAAATTTGGCTTTCCAATTTTGAAACTTCAAAGAATTCAATTTATAAACCATTTACTATATCTGTCCTTACCTAAATCCTGTGCCTGATAGAAGAATCTTTTAAAAATTGATGAGAGTCCAACTGCAAAATAAATTCTCTGCCCTTTAAGATAATCAGACAGATGCCTTAAAAATAGGAAAATAGTTTCATTTTCTTTACCATTATCAGTACAGTTTATGTATAAAATTCAATTTTAAGAACCTATTGCCAAAACATGCTCAAAGGCTAATTTTCCATGACAGATAAACTTTGGAAGTCAATCATACACATCTATATGTAGTTCTGAGAGAAAAGTGTCTAATCCTGTTGATTTCTCAAAATTTGCTAACCTATTTATCTTGAAAACTTTCATGATACATCTTTGTCTGTTACTTTGATCATTTTCCCTTTAAGAGAATATCATCATTATATTACAATTTAATTGCAAATACAGATTAAAATTGTAAGATGTTCATACTTGAATCCTATTATAGTATTTCAGAGACATTCCAGTATCAATCTATTATTTAACAGATTTAGTATTGTACTTACAAAACCTCTTGATGATAGAAATGTGGTATGAAAGGAAAAAGAGGGACATAATCATAGCGATATCATGAATCATAACAGATGGGAAAACTCCTTTATCTGTTTGATTCCAGGCATGAGTTATATCTGACAGCCAAACATGTAGTCACAGGGTGTAAAAAGCAGGACTCAGGATTAACCAGGTGGGAATTTTCCTTTTCAGAAAAGAAATAGCACAGTGAGGAAATAGAGTCACGTGGATCCTACCTAAGTCATTCTAAGATTGCCCCCAAAACTTTTCCCAGGTACAGACATTTATCGTTAACAGTTCCCAGACTGCAGCACATTCCATTCTCTACTATTGGCATCATAACAATTCAGATGCAATACAACAGGGAAAAAGCTTTTATTTTCCTTATGTCATCTGTCATGAATATTTTGCAGCCTTCTAACAATTCGCATGAAAACCAAGGCTGATGGATAGCAAAGTTACCTCATGTTTAAAATTAAACTCTTTGACCAACAAGGCAAATTTCCTCTAAGTATAAAATAGTCAGAAGTTAGTTATAGCTCATACTAGTAAAAGACTATAAGACTAATGAGTTTACATGTAATATTTCACCATGATTTTTGAGCAAGATCCTACTGATACATGATTCTGTGAATGTAGCAATTTTGGGGACATTCTATTTTAAAATCATTGGATAAAGGCTGGGAGTGAGGCCACAGAATCCTACCTACTCAGTTGACCAATGAAGCACAGACTTGAATTTAATCAGGGTCTTGCAGCTACTAAATTTCTGAGACAGGATTTGAATTCATGTCTTCCTGATGCACGTTCGCTGCACCATCTTAATCCTATGGTCAGGTGATATTTCATATCAGTTAGAAATAGCAATTCTGCCTTCAGGAAGAAACAGCCCCAAATCATGCTATTCTCTCAAATTGACTTTTTAAAACCAATCTGGCATGAACAGAGACATTGGGGAAGTCTTGGGGCACAGAAAGGTAGAGACTCTGGGGTAATATACCGTGAGGGGAAGAGTGAACTCCTGTGGGTACGATGACACCACTCCTGGGGAAGACACTAGGAGGGAGGAAGCAGGACAGGTCTAGGGGTAGTAGCATCCAGAAAAAGGAAACAGGCCATCCAGATGATAACCTATTTTATCTGATTATTCTAATATGAAGCATAATTCTTTCTAGCTCTTGAAGAATTACAAGTACAGTCAATAGCCTTGAGATTTCAGTACCTTAGAGCAAAGCTCTAGTCATCCATGTCTCGTTATGTCTGATTTGAAATCTTTCAAAGAAAATGCCATGTTCTTTCTTGATTGTGCAGACGTGTGTACAATCATTACATCTCCAAAGTCTGGCCTTTTCCCTTTTTCTCAGAGACCACTAAAAATGGCAACCAAGACAGTGTCAGAGCTGATAGAGAGAGAGCCTCATGACCCAGGAGATCACAGAAGCAAAGGGCCAGCTACCTTTTGTCATATTCTCTACTGGTTTTGCAGCTTCCTTCTCCAAGAAAGGATTTCCACAAAGCAGTTGCATTTCCTAACAGAGTTGGTACAGACCTTCACGGAAGTCATTCTCTGCCTCATCTTAGCGTAGATGCAACCCTAAGAACTTGACAACTTTGTCAGCTGTGCACAAGCTATGGTAGGCAGCAACTTACTGAGATACCTTCAGATATGGGCCTGATGATGCACTGTGTGTGAGTGTGTGTGTGTGTGTGTGTGTGTGTGTGTGTGTGTGTGTGTGTGTGTGTGTGTAGTATCAGATGATCGCCTGAGCTAAGTTTGGATGTTTGCCACCAAATAATCCATATTTTCTGGCCACAGCAACTCAAGAGGACCATCCTGGCTCTGCCACTTACTACCTTTGTGATGTTGGACAGATCACTTTTCCTTCTTGGCCCTCAGTTTCTCATTTGTAAAATGATGGGTCTGAACAAGATGACTTCTGAGGTTCCTTCCAGCTCTCAGCCTATGATCTTATGTAGCCTTTTGACCCTGGGCAAGGTCACTTCTCTGATCCTCAGTTTCCACATATGTAAAATGAGGGTGTTGGATGAATTGGCTTTTGAAGCCTTTTCCAACAATCAGTTTATGATCTTATGATCTAGTGAGACATGAAAGGTACAACTATACTGAGAAATTTTTGCACACATCTGACCCAAAGTGAGTGACAAAAAAGCATACATTCTCAAGCATGGTCACTAACCATGGTGAGTGGGAACTCACAGCACTGTGAAGTCACTGGGAGGGCCAGGCTACTGAAGTGCTCACTTGGTCACCAATGGAAGAGATGCTAGAGGGCAGCTATGGAAAACCTACAATAACATCCTCTTTTTAATCTCATGCCTCTTTCTTACTAGCTAGTAAATTCTGTTGTTTCAACTGCTAAAGGATGAAAAGCATTTACAAGACCCTGAACCAAAGCCCCTGTCACTCCACCCTTGTTATAGTTCTGATGGCTATGATTTGCAAAAAAGAGAAGAAATAACCACACCTACAAAATCAGGACCATATTTTTAGAAAAGATCAATGTTAAACATATGACTAAAATCCAGGCAATTCTACATTTTTCCTTGTAGAAAGAACATTTTAAAATTTCATTTGTATTGTAGTGCTAAATGAGCATTTGGATTTGATCTCCAAGAAGACGTCTATTTCTGGAAGCAATTCCACCCTGCATAGCCTAAGATATGGGTTCACACATGAGAAATGTGACCTTCAGAAAGCTTTCAATGGCAGCTATAAAGCATACTTGCTCCTCAGAGGTAGAAAATATCTCATTCTTTCTAAAATTCTTCCACAATAGCTAGCCCAGTGGCATGTCCTTAGCAGTCACTCAATTCCTTTGGACCACTTCATGAAAATCCACTTAGTGAAATTAGGCAGAAGGCATCTTGCCCAGTTTATGACATGTTGTTGGATGGGCAATCCAGTGAGTTAGCCCATCGATGCATCTACCTCAGACGTTTACTGCAGATGGACAATTAGCAGGACCCTGAAGTGAATAGGAAGGAGACACTGTACTGGGTCACATTTCAGAAACTGTGTTATTGTTTCAGGGAGCCAAGACCTCTCCTTGACACCAACGCCCATCTTTTAAACATGAAGGTTCGCTCACTGATGCCATATGGCTCCGAATCATAGGATGACACCACAACCTCCAGAGATCATGGTGTCATCAATAAGATTATAGATTTAGAGCTGGATGAAACATCAGAAGTCCAAAGTGAATATGAGGAAACTGAGACACAGAGTAATGAAATGATTTAGAATTATGCTGAAAGCTGGAAGAGACCTCTGAGGTCATCTTCTCCAACCTTCTCCTTTATAGATGAATAAACTGAGGTCTAGAAATGGTTTTGCTGAGAATCAAATACTAAATAACAGACACAGGATTTGAACCTCCAAAGCCAGCGGGCTTTTCATGACAACACACTTCATGAGTGACTCAAAAAACAGTGGAGAAATACACAGTGGGTATCACTGAGCTACCACAGGTTGACAAAGATGACTTGTGTGGCAGAAGTAGGCAAACACCATAACCAAGGACATCTATGACAAAAAATAAGAAATGGGTGAGTTAGCCAATCAACCACCATTTATTAAAGATCTACTGTGTGCCAGGTACTACAGTAGGTGCTCAGGACACAGAGGCAAGCATCAGTTGCTGCACTTTCCAAATAGACAACCAGTGACCATGCTTCCTAAGCCATTTGATTCTGTACTCCCTGGGACTTCGCTCCTTCTGTTTCATGCTGACCACTTCCCCTCTTCTTATAACCTCTTTCTCTGAAAACTGTAATCACCTAAATCAATACTGCCATTGTCCTTGATGAGGTCATGTCAATTGACTGCCCTATGGCGCCAACCTTGTGACTTCCCAGACTTGATCCCCACTCTTCTTTATGTGCCATCTTCCCCAGGTGACCCTAAGGACAGGGACTGTCTCAATACTACATTTGTATTCCCAATGATTAGCATATAGGAAATGCTTAATAAATGCTGTTTATTCATTCATTCATCCCTTGTCTTCTGGACCTTACCTTCTGTCAGTGGAGACAATGTATAGGGAGGCAACTACATACACTGTGAATTGATATCTGTCTGTGCAAAACCCCCAGCCCTCTCTCAATAGCTACAGCTAACTGAAGACCCAAAACAACATTCTCATCAACAGTCTTTGGTGCCGTTGAATGGTTCAACATTAGAAACATTAGGGGAAAAAATGGTTTGACATTAGAAAGAGTGAGGAGGGGAAGAATGATGATTTTATGCATGGAAATGATGCCAAAGAAGACACATTACCATTTGCTTTGCTGATGGCCCTTAAGGACCATAGGACCTTTCCACCTGACTTGAAGATGAACTCTTCTATTTGCATTTTCACCCATTAGATTGTCAACTCCCTGAGAGCAGGAACAATCCACAAATTCTTCTGTTGGTATTCCAGTCACATAGCACAGTGTTTCTTGTATAGTAAACATATACTAAATGTTTTTTCATTCATTTGTGTACTCAAGAAGATACAAAATAAATATCAGGTGTTTTAGGGGGAGTATGGCATCATGCACTTGGATATAGGAAAGCTACCCTGTAAAGGGTGGAGCTTGAGCTGAATTTGGAAGGAAACAAGGGGCAGAGCTAAAAGGCAAATATACTCCATGCATACACTTGAGTAGTGAGAATGAGGGGTAATAGATGCCTAGCTCCAGTATCTCACTGATATCCACAACTTATAAATCAACAGAAAATGACATCACATGTATTGAATGAACTCTCTCTAGGGGATTTATAGGAGGACATGGTCTAGATTCATGCATAATGACAGCAATAAGGAATTACAATCTGTATTCTTGGAGGAAGCACTCACAGCAATGAGATCACATAACGACTGAAGGACCAACGTCCGTGAAATTCTAAATAGAAAATTGCTGTAGCAATTCTCTGATTGCTCCCATGAGGGAGGCAGTGCTATATTTTTACCAGATGAGTTTCTGGTGATCACAAAGACCAGGTTCAGGGAAAAAAAAAGAGTTCAGTTACTAGAATTGTCCAGACCCTGATGAATAATTCATTTAATCTATGGCATGTTTAGTAAATGCTTACTATTTGCAAGACACTATGCTGGACCCTGAGATACAAACAGAAAAACAAATCCTTTGATGAATGGATGGATGGTTGAGTTAATTAGTGAAAAAGTCTTTATTAAGGACTTACTACATGCCAGACATTATGCTGAATGCTGAGAATACACACACAAAAATGAGGCAGCTCCTGCCCTCAAAAAGGTTCCATTCTACTGAAGGAGTTATAACAAATTCAGAGATTAGTATATGCTAGGATAGTATGTGGTGAGGACAGTGAAGAAATCAAGCAAAGAATTCTAAGAAAGGTTGGAGAGGGAAAGAGACACAATAGTTAAATGGAGGCAGGCAGACCTCCCGGAGAAAGTGGGGCTTCAGCTGATCCCTGAAGGAAGAAAAAAGATTCTGAAAGACTGAGGTTAGTGGGAAAGGCAATCCGGGCAAGTGGGGATGGAGTGTGTGCTCATATAGAATTTGGAGAAAGAGTGTGGAGTTTCAAGAGTAGTAACTCGGCTAGTTCAGCTTGGACAGAGAGTCTGTGAAGGGGAGTTCCGTGAAAATGAGGTTGGAATGGAAGATTGGAGCCATGTCATGAAAGGCTTTTAATGCCAAAGAGAGGGGTTTATATTTTATCTTAAAAGCAGGAAATAGAGTCACAGAAAAAGGCTGAGTGAGGATGAAGGGAAAAAGTGGGGCAGGGCATGGTCAGACCTATGACTTAAGATCATCATTTTGGTAGCTATGAGGATAGATGTATTGGAAAGAGAAGACAGTAAAGGCAGAGAGACCAATCAGGAAGTTATTGCAATAGTCAAGGCAAAAGGTAAAGAAGGCCAAAAAGATGGAGGACTAGATATTTTCTCCAGTCTTTATGAACTCTCAAAACCCCTTAACTGAAAAACTACATGCAAGAGGAAAAATAATTGCACTTGTCTGAGAAGGTCAAGACATCAAGACGTCTAATGAGTTAATAATGTGATGAATGAACAGCATAGAAGCCACTCCCTAATCCCTAATGCCTGGGACTTGGTTGATATGTTGATTCCCTTTACCAAACTCTGGTTTTCTTTTATCCTTTTCTATAAGTTATGACTCTCTGATTAGGTGATGTAAAAACAAAAGATAGCAATCATTTGTTTAATGAACTGAAGTATGAAAAATAATGTTACACCTTCACATTCTTCCAGGCTTTTGGGAGTTTAGTTTTACCCAACTGGAATTGCAGAAAGGTGTTCTGCTCTCTCTATTTTTCCAAGGAAGCTTTTGCTAGACAAAAATGTGTGTCTACGTGTGTGTGTGTGTGTGTGTCTGTGTGTCTGTGTGTAATTTGAATGGGGTTATTTGACTACTGTAGCCTATTTCCTGGCAAGAAAACACAAAAGGCAAACATACTGTTAGTCCTCAGTATTTCCTGATTTTACCTGATCAATAAATGGCAATATAATTGCATACAGGGTGGGTTTGTAACTTGGATAAGAACTTCTGACCCATGGACACAATCTGGTCCATTGTTTAGTTTCATTTGGTCTGTAGCAAATATTTCCCTAACTGTGGATTTATGTTTAACAATTTTTACTTTTTTCCCCTAGCACTGAGAGAGCATCTCATCCTTATTATTTGTTCAAACACATCGATGTTGGTGTCTGCAGGCTGGAGTTGGAGTCAAGAAAACCTGAGTTGAAATCTCACCTCTGACATGTATTGCTTTGCAGCCATAGGCAGTCCACCTAGCATTCCTGACTCTCATTTTGTCATCTATAAAATGGGGATAATAATACTTAATACCCACCACACAGGGTAATTCTGAGACTCAAAGTGAATAATGTATGTAAAATGCTTTACAGTGCCTGGTATCTATTGGGCATTTAGTCAACACTTGCCTAATGAATAAATGAAATGTCAGTTATGGTGGTGGTGGTGATGATGATGATGATGAAGATGGTGATGGTGATGATGATGATGATGATGATGATGATGATGATGATGATGAAGATGGTGATGGTGATGATGATGATGATGATGATGATGATGATGATGATGATGATGATGATGATGATAGAACTCCTCCTTGGTCTACATTTCCAACTTTGAGGAACCACTTCTGGACATATGGGGGCTGGCATAAAGGACCAGTATTCTATATTCAGGCATGAGTTTAATCCTGAAGAGCCTATCCTCTAACAAGAAAGGGTTAAGCTCTCTTTTCTCACATTCTTTGGGGGAACTCCCCAAGTCCCCAGGTATAGTATCCTTGGGACAGTGTTACTTATAATTTAGATCATGGCTCTCATCTTGGAGTTGTCCAGAAAGAAGAAGACTTTAAAAATGTACTCCACATACAAATATGAATCAGGTGTAGAACAGATCATTTATTCCTATACACAAACAGAATGCTAAATTCAGAACAAGTAGACATTAACAGAACAACTGAAAAACAGGATACTCTAACTTAACTTATAACTACTATTATAATCTTCTGGGAGAAATGATACTTAATCACATCGGGATATAAAGAAACTTTCAGAGCTGCTCATTTTGGCATTTCACATTTCACCTCAGTTTAGCGCTGTCCAAACAACTCTTGGTACATCTGATGGTAGAAACAGCCAGGATGGGGGAATCCTATTGTTGCAGACCATTTTTCCCCCTGCTGCCAACTAACCCTTGCCAGTCTCAATAAATCGCTCCTTTTGTGAGACCCAGGACCTTGCGCCTTTTCTCTTCTGCCTCTATATTATTTCACTTGCTGATCACCATGCTCACATGGATTCAGTTAATAACAGCTAACATTTATGTAGCACTCACTATGCACTAGGCACTTTGCAATCTTTATCTCATTTGATCCTCACAACAACTCTGGCAGGTAGGTGCTATTCTTATCTCCATTTTACAGATGAGGAAACTGAGCCAAACAGAGGTTGAGTGGCTTCCCCAAATTGTCTGAGGCTGGATTTGAATGTGGATCTTCTTGACCTTGGGCCCAGTGCTGTATTCACACCCAACTATTTAGTTATTCTAATTATCATCTCCATAAAGATAGTTCTCCTATCTCTTTATCCAACTCTGACCTCCCTTATGACTTCCATTTTAGCATCTTCAGCTTCCTGTTGGACATCTTAAACTAGATGTCCTATAGATGTCTTAAATTCAACATGTCAGTTCTTTTTGACTTCAGGTCCAGCCTTCAGTCCATAGCAGCACCTTGCCTACTCTAGGTTAAGAGACTTGTCCTGGGTAATACAACCAGTATATGTCAGAAGCAGACTTGTACCCAGGCCTCCCTGACTTTGAGGCTAATTTATGTTGTCTTTCCATTTTACAGATTAAGATTCTGATAGGTTAACCTCCTATGATTTGCCCAAACTTACTTAGTGAGTGAATATTGGAGCTGACTAACTGAACGTTTTAAGAAATTGAAATCCGTCACACCTAGCACTGATACTTAAGTACATAGTATATTTCCACGCATTCCAGCAAATAGACTATGAAGTGTACTTGGCCCATGACCTTGCACCTTCTAATGAGGTGATATGCAAAATGCATCTAAATTTAGAGAATAAAATAACTGAAGTGCTCTCAGGATAATAAGAATAACTAGCTATAAAGTACTTTAAAGTTTCCAAGCATTTTATATCTGTTGTCTTACTCGTATTTATTTGAAGCAACCTTTCAACCTGACCTCTCGAAAATAGAGTTCAACCAAAGAGTTGCCTTGCTCCCCAAACACCAGCTGCTGGAAATGCTGCTTGTTTCTCCCCATCTATCCCTCCCCTTCAAAATATCATTTAGAATTTGGAAAATGCAAGGAAGCTAAGCAATGACATATCACTCAACGGGGTTAAAGCATTGCTGTCTCCTGTTGCCATGGGGAAAGGGAGTTCTGGGAGCCTTGTCCTTGCTCCTGCTGGCCATATGTGGGAGGACGAAACCTCAAATAGCGTGGGCCTAAACTTTCCTTCCTATTTTGTTTTTCTATAAACAATTTTTATCTCTGACCTTGTAGCAGAGACTCGGTTCCCGGAAACAGCCCGTAGACAGTGTCATTCCCCTTGTATTACAAATTATCGAAAAGCAGAGTTCAAGTAAATATTTGAATAAGGACAATCGGGCCACTTTCCCTGGAGAGCCCCTTTCTCGTGAAGTGTTCTCTATGGTTTTCCTGAAGACTTGGATGCAAAAGAAATGCATCAGCCGAGGAAACGCAGGGGACTTAGAGGTTAATGTGCCATCCACATTCTAGCAGTCCGATGTCATGCAATTGTAAGAGGAAGAATTTGAGGAACGACGCCCAGATCAGGGGGAGCACTCGCTGCCTGTCAGAGGAAAGAGACGCGGAAAGAGCGCCTAGCAACGGCTGCATAGCAACACCTAGCGCCAGATCCTGAGATAGCAGAGGAAGACGATGCCCCAGCTGGTCCACGGGACTTGATCTGAGACCTCTTCCAAGTTCGTGCTGTAAGGTGAAGGGGCCAAGGGTGGGGGTCTCTTTGGACTCTTATGTTCTGAGTCTGTGACTTTGTTTGCTATGAGGATTTACTCTCTGGCTCCTTGGGTAGAATGGACTTAGGACTGGACTTGAAATCAAGAGGACCGGGATTTGAATCCCGCCTCTGAGGTTTCCTAGCTGTGTGACCCGGAGCGAGAGGTTTAAACTCTCTGAGCTTCCCATTTCTCATCATCGACAACAAGGAGATAATAATAGAAAGGCCCGGTTTCCTGGAACAAGGAGGTGATGATCTTTCTGTCCTCTGCCCTGGTCAGAAAACATCTGGAGCATTGTGTACAGTTCTGAGCACCAGAGTTTAGGAAGGATATTGATAAGCTGGGGACTGTCCAAGGGAAGGCTAGAAGGGTAGGAAAGAGCCTTGTGTTCATGTCATATGTGAATCAATTGAACAAATTAGGAAAGTTTAGCATTTTTAATGTTCTCTCTCTCTCCCTCTGTCTCTCTCCTTTCTATGTCTTTCTCTTTCTTTTTGTCTGTCTTTGTCTGTCTGTCTCTCTCTCCTCCCTCTCACTCTGTCTCTCCTCCTCTTCCTCCTTCTTCATTTCCTTCATCTCCTTCTCCTTCTCTCTCTCTCTCTCTCTCTCTCTCTCTCTCTCTCTCTCTCTCTCTCTCTCTCTCTCTCTCTCTCTCTCTCTCTCATCTTCAGTCTATCCTCAGCCACTGGCCCCTTCCCTGTTAACTACAAACACAGAGAGACCTAACCCTCCTTTGAACCTACCATCCCTGATAGCCATAGTCCTATATCCCTCCTTTCCTTCTTAAGTAAACTACCTGGAGTGTGGGAGGAGAGGTACAGAGAACATAAACACTGTGCCTCCACATCTTTTCTTCTTACTCTCTTTTCACCTCTTCCCCACTCTGTCTTCCCTTCTCATCATTCAACTGAAATCGCTCTCTCCAAAATGACCAAATGATCTCTTCAATATTAGATCTAATAGACTCTTCTCAATCTTTATCCCTCCTGACCTCTCTATAGGAGTCTTTTGGCTACCTTCTCCTCTGGAGTGCTCTCTGTTCTCTGGATTTTCATAACACTGCTCTCTCTCTCTCTCTCTCTCTCTCTCTCTCTCTCTCTCTCTCTCTCTCTCTCTCTCTCTCTCAGCTCTCCCACATCCTTCTCAGTGTGCTTGGCTGCACCCTCATCTGTGTCATACTCCGCAAATGTGAATGAACCCCAAGATTCTGCTGTGGGCCAGTTAGGTGATGCAGTGGATAGAGCAGCCCTGGAATCAAGAGGACCTGAGTTCAAATCTACCCTCAGACACTTGACATTCACTAGCTATGTGACTTGGGCAAGTCACTTAACCCTGATTGCCTAGCCCTTCCCTCCTCCCCCACAAAAAACCAAACTGTTCTGGTACCTCTTTTCATTTCTCTCTGTACTCTTGATAAGGGAGTTCATCACTTTCCATGGGTTCAATTACAGTTATGATTTTTATGCAGATGACTCCCAGATTACATACATATGTGTGTGTATATATATATATATATATATACACATAATATCTATAATATTATATATAATAAATATATGCATATAATACTATGCAAATCTATGCATGTATTGCATAAATATACATACATATACATATGTATCTAATGTGTCTATATGTGTATACACACTTATGGATATATATGTATATATATATATATATAATATATATACACAGATAGATCTCAGTTCCTTTTCTCTCTCCTAAGCTCCATCATGAACTGCTTATCGTGTTTTAAAAATTGAGTGTCCCATAAGCATCTCAAACTCAACATGTACACAGTGTCTGGCAAACAATAAGTGCCTAATAAATGCTCTATCAATTTATCTATGTCTAAACCAGAATTCATAATCTTCCTCCATTCTTCTGATTTCCCTTTCTTCCAGTTACTGAACCTTCTAACCTGAACGTCATCTCTCATTCTCACTCTCACCTACTTCTGTGGATCCAAATGCTGTCATTTTGATCTCTGCAACATTTTTCATGTATGTTGGTTTCTCCCCATTTACATAGTCACCCTGCTAGTTCAGACCCTCACCGCCTTTCACTAAACTTATAACAGTTCCCAAATTTGTCTTCCTGCCCAAGTGTCTTTCCACTCCAATCCATTCTTCTGCCAGCTGCCAAAGGGATCTTCTTGGATCACAGGTCTGACTGCATCACTCCCTACTAGGATTCCACAAGACTGGCTTCTTTGCTGTTCCTCACACGTGACTCCATTTCCCGGCTCGGGGACTTTGGTTGGCTGACCCCCATAACTCCATTGCCCTCTCCCCTCCCCTGCACCTCTGAGAAGCCTGAGCTTCCTTTCAGACTACAAAGGACCTATGAAGGAAGATGCTATCTGCATCTCATTCAGAGAAAGAACTGATAAATAGAAGTATATGTAGAATGATTTTACATAAGATACGTATTTGTGTCTAATGGTAGCCATCTCTAGAGAAAGGATGGGGAA
This sequence comes from Notamacropus eugenii, assembly GCF_028372415.1. Taxonomy (NCBI): domain Eukaryota; kingdom Metazoa; phylum Chordata; class Mammalia; order Diprotodontia; family Macropodidae; genus Notamacropus; species Notamacropus eugenii. The sequence continues at coordinate 352,373,860 of NC_092877.1, read as the reverse complement.
GGGAAGAAAAAAGGAAAAAATTACACGGTGACTTTATTATATATTTTAGAGGAATAGCAAGTTGTACATAATAGGATTCCACAAGATTGGATTACTTACACAAGATTTAGAATTTTGTGTGCAATCATCTTTTTTTCTATTTTAATATATTATGGAAATGCTTGTTTAATTTCTTATATTCAAAATAAAATACATTTTTAAAAAGAATTATCTTTCTGGAATAATACAGCAATACAGAAGTCATAATTACTATCATCACTAATAATTTTACATTTCATTCAAACCATAGAATTAGAGAGTCCAAAGGACACCAGAAATCATTTAGTTCATACCATACACTAAAGGAATCATGAGAGTTTCCAGGCTGAGTTTGTATGATTTATTTACACAAAAATGTTTTTCTCTGGCATATTTTAATTATTCTTATTGTTCAGTAGGTTTTCAGTTGTGTCCATCTCTTTGTGATCCCATTTGGGGTTTTCTTGGCAAAGATACTAGAGTGATTTTCCATTTCCTTATCTAGCTCATTTTACAGAACAGGAAACTGAGGCAAACAGGGTTAAGGGGACTTGCCCTGGGTCACAGAGCTAGTAAATGTCTGAGGCCATATTAGAACTCAGAAAGATGAGTCTTCTTGACTCCAGGCCTGACACGCTATCCACTGTGCCACCTAGCAGCCCCTCCAGTAAACTAGAGACTCATAATCGGGGGTCCAAACATGAATTTCTTATATGTGTGCATAGATATTGATCCTGATAGGCTATCTGTATTGGTATAGATGATGTCAATTAGTAAGAGGCAGCTAGGAGACACAATAAACAGAGCACAGGATCTGGAGTCAGAAAGACCTGGGTTGGAATCCTATACCAGACAAGCCCTATTGATCCTGTGTAAGTCCCTTAAGTCAGGCAATAAACAATAAACATGTATTAAGGCTACTCATTGTCCTAAGTCCTAAGCATACAAAAACAGACAAAAGACAGTCACTGACCTCAAGAAGTTCATAATCTAATGGGAGACAAACAGATATGTACAATCAAGGTACATATAGGATCAATAGAAAATAATTAAAAGAGGGAAGGTACTAGAATTAAAAAAGGTTAAGAAAGACTTCTTATAGAATGTAGGATTTTAGCTGAGACTTGAAGGAAACCAGGGAAACCTGCAGGCAGAGATTAGGAGGGATGATGAGGTGCCTTTCTGTGCCTCAGTTTCTTCATTTGTGAAATGGAGATAATGGTAATAATAATACCTTCTGCCTAATAGTGTGGTTGTGAGAATCAAGCAAGTTATCATACTAAAGCACTTCACAGCTAGATGGTGCCATAATGCACAGTGATGGGCATGGAGTCAGAAAGACTCACCTTCCTGAGTTCAAATCTGGCCTCAGACACTTACTAGCTGTGTGACACTGGGCAAGTCACTGCACCCTGTTTGCCTCAGTTTCCTCATCTGTCAAATGAGCTGGAGAAGGAAATGGCAAATAATCCAGTATCTCTGCCCCCCCAAAAAAAATCCAAATAGGTTCATGGAGAGTCTGAAACAACTGAAATGTGACAGTTATTATTAGCATTCCCCACCATCTACCCTGCTTTGGGCCTTCTTTAGGTCTCTTAATCATTCCCTTCTTCCCCAGGAAATCCATCATTTTGCTCCAAGACTGAATCTGCCTGGTACTCAAGTTTCCTCAGTACCCTCTGCCCCTTGGACCGATGGGGCTCTCAGCACAGTGTCCTTCCCATTTCCCAAAGCAGTCCAGTTTTGGACTTCTTTGCATTTCTCCACCTTGCCCCCTAGCTTGGTAATTCTCCCACCCACTCTGGCTTTTCAGCTTCCTTTTCTGTGTTTTCTTCCTCCATTAGACTTAAAGACAGGAACTGTCTTTTTTTTTTTGTTTCCTTATATTTTTATCTCCAGTGGTTGGCACATAGTGGGAACTTGATAGCCATTTATTGACTGCTTCATGACTTGCAATATAGATGTTTGAGAGACAATATGATAAAATCCATGGAGTTCTATAGTTGATGTAAGAAAGAGCTCAGTTGAAATTCCATCTCTGATACTTATTAGTTGTGTGACCATGCCTCAGTTTCTTCTTTTGAGTCTTACACAGCTCTTTGAGATTCTAAATTATAAGCAAGTTATAATCTGCTCATGACAAGGAAGTTTCCATTCTGACATAATCCCAGGTCTTTGATGCTCTGGCTTTATCTATATATTCCCATTTATAAATATAAAATGTTCATTTTTGTACAAATACAAAAATGTTTTTGCTATTACTGTCTCTCTCATAGTTGCCTCTTCGTTTGTCATTCACAGTTTGCTAAATCCAGGTTGAAATGTGGCTGATTTGGTCTCCAGAGTCCATTCATCTTGGCTGGAGAAGACAGACCATTAAAATTAGTCTGCTTTCCAACAGCCTTTGCGTCCAACTGAGTTGATAACTAGGCTGGTAGGGCTGGATAGACCTCTCCCCAGCTGAATCCTCTCAGGCCCATACCTGCTCATCACTCATCATTTCCACCTTTGTCTCAGGTGTATTCATTGGCAGGTTTGGGGCAACAGAGAAGAGTTACAGAAAAGGTTATCCTAAGATTCTTAATTGGCCATGACATTTTCTATGGCTATTACTTAACAATGGACTCCAATTACCTTTCCCTTCCAACTATGTCATCAAATCCATTACTATGCTAGCAATATCTTTGATTCTCTTCCAGCTTCTCAACCTTCTTCCAATAACAGGAGATGGGGGTTGGGGGAAGCAGAGAAGAGGAGTGATTTACTTGTCATGGCTGTTCAGTCACTGGCCTCTGCTATGACTGTTGACAGCCCTAAATTACTTCACATCTACCAGAAAGTCTCTTCTTTTTTAAAATGAACTCGTTGTTTTGTTTTTACATCAGTCATTTCCAAATATACCACCGCCTGATAAGCACTGTCCTCCTCCCTCCCCTATCCTTATCTCTGCTTAGCATGTCTTTCCTTGTAACAAGAGGAACACAGAAAGCATATCTGAGAATGTAGGTAGCATTCTGGTGGTTGCTGTCCTTTGTTCTCAGAGAGGACCAAAGTGACATCACCATGATGAAGTGAAGTTTCAGTGTGTCTGGCTGTGGCTGATCAGACCAATATGAGCTCAGAATGCTCTACCATAATTTGGGCACAGATAGTCTGTGTGAACATTTGGGGTGGTTACTTCAGATTTGCACAGCTTATGTTACTTTGTGCTGTCTCAATTTTGCTTGCTCATAGAGCACAGCACCATTTCTGATTTGGGCATGCCATGTTGAGCTCTCCCATGTCCCACAATCAAATCCAAAGTTCTTGAGAGAGACCCTGAGAGTGTCCTTGTATCACTTCTTCTGACCACCATGTAATCGCCTGCCCCATGGGAATTCTCCATAAAGTAGTCTTTTTGGCAGACATAGCATTTTGCATTCAAACAACAGGACCAGCCCATCCGACTTGCGCTCTCTGAAGCATAGTTTGAGTAAGGACTTCATCCTGCCAGGTGATCTTCAGAATCTTCCTAAGACAATTCAAATGGAAATGATTCAGTTTCCTGACATGGTGCTGGTAGACTGTCCATGTTTCATAGGCATACAACAATGAGGTCAGCACAACAGCTCTGTAGACCTTCAGTTTGATAGTCAGTCTAATACCTCTTCTCTCCCAAACATTTTTCTATTATGTAACATGCTACATCTATAGTCTCTCCTCTCTCTAAGGAAAGCAGGGAATTGTATTTTCTCTTGTCTTCAATAGGTGAGGCATTAGAATTATACATTTTTTAACTTCAGTTTAGTTTTCTTTTTTACCTTTTTAATGTAGTCAGGTTATTATGAGGGTTGGCTATAAAAGGTGAAGAGTTTGAAAGCTAGCTACTTTCCCCGTAGGTGACCCCTACCCTTTGAATGTGGGCTTTACTAGTCATCTTTCTTCTTCCACCAGACAGAACCTACTCTGTATTCACTGTCTTTTGGCTCCATCTCCAAAGAGATTTCACCGAGCATGATTGGGAGGAGGAAAGCAATGTTGAATGCAGTGTGACTGAAAAGTGCAAAGTCCCCCTCCAGACAGCAATGACTGCTGAATCAACTTAAGGCAGAGGGGAGGGGAGATTCAACTTATACCCTACTTTGGCATGTTTGTTTAATAATATTTTTAAATGTATCAATGAAATTCTCTTTCTTCTATCTCCTGAGCCCCTAGTTGGGAGTGAGGGGAGGAAATACAACAAAACAAAACAAAATAAAAAAAAACTACTTAAACAGAGAGTCTGAATGTCTTTCTCTTTCACTCTTTATCACAATCCTGTTACTTTCTTCCCCTTTTTTCAACTCTCCATTTACAAATAATGAAACATACAGATCATCAGAAGTTATGATTGGTCATTTTATAGAGCTGGTAAATTCAAAACTAATTTAAAAAATTAAATGGAATTTGAAAATACAAGAAGGTTTTGAAATGAATTGATATTAATTTCCTGGTGTGAGAAAGTGGAAGAAGCGAAGTATTCCCTAAATACCCTAGTTCAAATCAGTCTTCTAGCAAGCCAACTTTCTTACAAAGAAAAGTTCAGTAGCAATCATTCCTGCCCCTCACCTCATCCCTATGCACAGGAGCTCCGGGACTCCATTAGCATGCAACCCAAGCTGTTGTCTTTTACAGTTTTTCCCATCCATGTCAATCCACCCACCATTATTTTATCTGCTGGAGCTCTTCTGATTCTCAAATGAATTCTGCACTAAACATCAACCTTCTGCCAGTGTCCCTAGACATTTATCCTTCCTGAAACACAGCATTTCTATCTCTTTCATATTGGGAAATAACTTCACTGTCCCTTTCAGACAGAATTTTTCAATGCGCAAAAAAATTCAATTCACTAGTAGAACTTTAATGGACTGTTCTCTGAGTAGTAGTGCCTGACAGATACTCAGGGTTACCTTTCATTATTGTCTACATTGTGTGTATTGTTTTCTTGTCTTTGTTTTCCCTGGGATGTACGTCCAAGATTTTTAATTGACCGTGACATTTTCTGTGTCTATGGACTCCAATTGCCTTTCCCTTCCAACTATGCCATCAAATCCATTACTATGCTAATAATATCCTTGGTTCCCTTCCAACTTCTCATTCCAACAATAAGCCAGTTGAGACTCTTGAGCAAGAGAATGATATGTTCAGAGCTACCCAGGTCAAAAGATATGAGCAGATCATCAACATTTTTCTCATGATTCCAAATAAATTTTCAGAGTTTTTGGACAAATTCTCAGCTTCCTCAGCAGCATTCCTTTCTTCTGTAATTGTTCAAAATCACCTATTTCTCAGAGATAGCTCTGATTCAGGTGGTGGCTACAACTTAAACCTAGGATCATTCATTTCATGGGGGAAGGGACCTTGCAGGCTACCAAGCTCCAACTCGTCATTTTAAATATTTTTTTCAGCTATCAAACTGAGCTTCTCTTCTTACCTCTTCCCACTGGGAAAAAAGAAAATGTTTGTAACAAATATGCACATTCAAATAAAACAAATTTTTACTCCATCATTTCAAAAACTGTATGAATTATTCATTCCTTATCCATCACGTCTCTGTCAAGAAGTAGGAATCATGCTTCCTCATAAGTTTTCGGGGGAACATGGCTGATGGTTGTACTGATTAGAGTTTGTAAGTCTTTCAAAGTGGTTTGTCTTTACAGTGTCCTTGTTATCACATAAATTGTTCTCCCTCCTCATTTTGTAGATGAGGAAACTGAGGCTTGAGAGTTAAAGTTACTTGACCATGGATCATACAGTTAGCTACTATCAATATGTCCAGGGGTTGCTAGGTGGCGCCACAATGCTTAGAATGTTGGGCCTGGAGTCATGCTGACTCATCTTCAGGGGTTCAAATCTGACTTCTGACACTAGTTGTGTGATACTAGGCAAGTCACTTAACCCTATTTGCCTCATTAGAACCTTACTGAACAATAAACAATACATTAAACCTAGGATCAAAATATGTTCTCACAGGAAGAAATGGGTCAAACTTTATCAAGAGTCATTAGGTTAGGCAACAGTTAATCAGTCAGCATCATTCATCAAGGGGTGATCATATGCTTTAATGATAGAAGCAGTAAATCCTTTTCTAAAAAACTTTTAAACCTTGGACCTTTAATTTCATTGGTTTAGGGGAAAACTCCATGAATAAAGTCCCTGTACCAATCCATTGTTTCATGGACAATCTTTTTTCTGTCTACCATAGACATGGAAACGCCATTTTTATTTGGTGTTTGATAAGATTAGAATTTTAAAAATGTATTTGAGAGTCTGCTACCTAGAGGCAGTTAGGTGGTTCAGTGGATAGAATGCTGGGCCTGAAGGCAGGAAGTCCTGAGTTCAAATTAGCTGTATGACCCTGTATAAGTTACGTTAAGCGTCTGTCTCAGTTTCTTCAATTGTAAAATGGGGTTAGGAACAGTACCTTCCTTAAAGCTTATTGTGAGGATAAAATGAGATAGTATTTGTAAAGTGCCCATGGTAGATATTTAATAAATGCTTTATCTCCTTCCCTTCCTTCTAATATAACAGTACATGGTGAGCAGGAGTGGGCTTCACCATAGTACCAATGAGAAACTGCATGGGGAAAGTAGCATTCAGGATGCCAGCAGAGAAATGTGTGATCCAAAAGGGATCGGTCATATCATGGGAGTGAGGAATAACTTATAGACAACCCTTAGGCTATGCTGGCATCCAACCAATGTTCAACATCTCTTGAGGAAAGTGTCTAGCATTTTGAGGGGATCCTGTTTATGGAAGGATATGAGCAACACTCACAAAGGATAAGCAAAGATTATAAAAATGGGGAAAGCACCCATATGTACAAAAATATTTATAGCAGCTCTTTCTGTGGGGGCAAAGACTTGGAAACTGAGGGGATGCCCATCAACTGGGGAATGGCTGAACAAGTTGGGGTATATGAATATAATGGAATACTCTTATTCCATAAGAAATGGTGAGCAAGCAGATTTCAGAAAAACCTGGAAAGACCTACATGAGCTGATGCTGAGTGAAGTGAGCAGAACCAGAACACTGTACACAGTAACAGCAACATTGTAACAATGATCAACTATGAACAACTCAGCTCTTCTCAGCAAGACGATGATCTAAGACAATTCCAAAAGACTCATGATGGAAAATGCTATCAACATCCAGAGAAAGAGCTATGGAGTCTGAATGCAGACCAAAGCAGACTATTTTGTCTCTCTTTTTTTTCTTTCTCATGGTTTTTGCCTTTTGTTCTGATTCTTCTTTCACAACACAACTGATGTGAGAATATGTTTAATATGATTGTATATGTACAGCCTATAACAGATTGCATGCTATACTGGAGAAGGGGGAGGGGTGAATTTAGAACTCCAAATCTTGTAAAAGTAACTGTTTAAAACTAAAAATTAATTAATAAAAAATTTTTTAAAAAAGCATAAGAAAGTACAGGCAGGTTACACTCTGTACTGATGGAAGAGGGAAATGGGAATTTATCCCCATTTTACAGATGAGAAAATTAAGACAAACAGAGATTAAGTGACTTGTCTAGGGTCACACAGGTAGTTGTGTCAGAGTAGGATTAGAATTTGTCTTTTTATGTCCAAGCCCACTGCTCTAACCACTGCAGTACATAGCTACCTCTGGGAATAGCCACACTGCTGAGTTACTGAGGCCATTAAAATATCAAAATAACTATTTTAATTATGTAAGTCATCTTTTTAAAAAGATTTTTAAAGTAAAGACCAAAAAAGGAAATAAGCCCCTCTGTAATTCAGATCAGCCCTTGCCCTGTTTCTCATAGCCTTAGAGAATTTTCTGGGTCCTTAAAAGGGAAAGAGACTTGCACAGGACTACATAGCCAGTATATGTTAAAGGTTGAACTCTTGTTGGGCCAAGGCCAGGTCGTTAATCCCTATACCATATAGCTTCTCAATGAGAAGATACATAAGAAATGATAGGGAACCAACCTTTAAGGAGTTAATCTAATGTACATTAGAAATTTCTCAGGAACTGGAAATTTGGCAGCTCTATCAATTGCCCCCTTCCTCTCCTTGAGTTTTTTTTTATCTTGTTTCTTACTTCATGCTTTTGCTTTGGTCCATTTATCTTAAGATATGTGGCATGTTGAATATGCTAGATTTCTTCTCTCTCTCTATTAACAAGCTAACCTTATTTTACTGTTTCCTATTTTCAGAAGGGCAATGCAGACTTCTCCCAACCTAGCAACCTTAATGGATTCTGAGAAACTTGATATCAACTATAATATTTTATGAGGAGGTTAGAACCAGAAGATCATGAATCTTATGAGAGGGCTTCAGAGGCCAGTGAATCCAATTGCATGTCATTTTCAGATGAAAAAATGGAGCCAAGTGAAGTGACTCAACCAGGGTCTCACAGATAAACCCTAGAGGTGGAATTTGAACCCAAGACCTCTGATCCCATAGTCACTGTTCTTTCCATGGTTCCATGATATTTCCTTTTTAAAAAAAAACATTATAAACAAATGGTTTTGTGTCTCTTCTTCTTGCTTGCATGGTCCTAGAGTCTTCTATCCATAAGTCCTTTTCTCAAGTAAAAAGTGGAGTGAACTTGGAGATCAGTCTCTCTTCAAAGGCAGGTAGCATGAAATGCATATAAAATGTATATAACATAATTTCTAGGTGAGGGAAGAAGACATGGGGGAGTCAGCACTCAGAATAAGCTTCTTGTAGAAGATGGTGCTTAATCTCAGCTTTGAATGACATCAGGTATCCTAAGAGATATCAGTAAAAAGGGAGTATATTTTAGGTCTATGGGACAATCTTCACAAGGACTGGAGACGTAAGATGGGAAGCAGTGAACAGCAAGTAGACCCATTTGGCTAGTGCAAATGCCCATGGTGGGAAATGGGATACAATAAAGTGGAGAAGTAGGCTAGAACCAGGTGTAAAGAGCTTTAAAAACCAAACAGTGGGGTTTGGTGTTCAGGAGGACTAACATCTCTGATGTGAGGGGCTGCTGAGCCCTTTACAGGACTGCTTATCCACCTTGGTGTCTACCTGATTCACTCATTTCTTACCTGTGTCCCCAAGAATCTGTAGATGCACAGTGGCCACGCCCAAGTAAACCATCTTGGCTGATGGGCTAAAATAAGTTGAGGGTAGCTGTTGGTGAGTTAGGGGGATGTCAACCGCAAGCATGTGAAAACTTTCCCGGTGGAATGGCAGATGAAAACAGTTTGTTCTGGTTGCCATGAAGGTTGCTGAAGCAGGCACTGTGGAGCACTTAGAGCTTAATCAGACATTGAAGATCATCCACTGCATCCTGAGTCAACAACAGGTGTCTTGACTTTCGTCCTGACAAAAATAGAAAAGTGAAGGAGAAGGGATGATTTTTGTGGAAACATAATGAGTCCTATCCGAGGCATGTTGAGGGTAAGATATCAATATGACCTTAAGTTGTAAATACCCAGTATGTAGTTGGAGATCTGTGAATGGAACCCAGGAGAGAAACTTGGACTAGATCTGTAAATCTTGAAGTCATCTACATATAAATGATGGTTGAATCTTTGGGAGGTTATGAGATCATAAGCCATGATGCAGAATGAGAAGAGGCCCAAGGTAGAGTTATGGAGCACACTCACATTGGGGAGGATAAGATGATGATTCAGCAAGAGACTGAGAATGAATGGTCAGCTAAGTAAGAGGCAGATTAGAAGAAGAGTGTCACAAAAACCCAAGGTGGAAAGAGAACCGATAATGAGAGGAAGGTCAATAGTGTCACATGTTACCATAAGGTCTAGAGAATGAGGACTGAGAAAAGACTGTTGGATTTGTCCATTTGGATGGATAGATCCATGACCTAATTGATATAGGCATTCCATCCACCAGCACCTATCATAACTTATCTCTGTTTTCACATTTTTAGCAATTCTTGCCCATATCCTTCTACGTGTACTTCAAAGAGCTAGTTCAATGTTTGGGTGACTTCAAAGGAAAGTATGGTAGACAAGAGGTATTAGACTGACTACCAAACTGAAGGTCTACAGAGCCATTGTACTGACCTCATTGTTGGATGCCTGTGAAGCACGGACTGTCTACCAGGAAACTGTCTGTCAGGAAACCGAATTGCTTCCATTTGAACTGTCTTAGGAAGATTCTGGAGATCACCTGGCAGGATAAGGTACCAGACAATGAGGTCCTTGCTCAGACTAAACTGCCAAGCATTCAAACTATGCTTCAGAGAGCACAAGTCTGATGGACTGGCCACGTTGTTTAAATGTAAAATGTACATTTGCCAAAAAGATTATTTTATGGAGAACTCACATGGGACAGGTGATCACATGGTGGTCAGAAGGATCGATACAAAGACACTCTCAAGGTCTCTCTCAAGAACTTTGGAACTGATTGTGGGACATGGGAGACACTGCCACAGGACTGCTCAACATGACATGCCCACATCAGAAAGGGTGCTGTGCTCTATGAGCAAAGCAGAATTGAGACAAACAAAGTAAACACAGGATGTGCAAATTTAGAGTATCTGCTCCAAATGTTCACACAGACTATCTGTGCCCAATCTGTGGTAGAGCATTCTGAGCTCATATTGGTCTGATCAGCCACAGCCAGACACATTGAAATTTGACTTTATCATAGTGATGTCATTTTGGTCCAATTCAAGAACAAAGGACAACAACCAGCCAGCCAGTCACTCTTGTGTCCCAGAAGCTTCCCAGTGAAACATTTAGGTAATCCATCTGCTATGTAGCTTAGTTGGCAACAATCAAAGATCATATGTATTGTTTACATACATGTGTATATATGTTTACATACATGTGTATATATATTTACATGATGTATAGATATACATGTATATATACACATACACAAATGTACATAATACATTTTAGATAGATAGCTCAGTCAAAAAGGCATGACACTTTCTTGTTGTTGGCTGAGCTAAAAGAGTTTGTTATTGTTTCATTGGCTCAAAAGCAGTTTTTCCCTTCACTCTTCTGCTGAAAACCAGAAATGAAACGTATTTCGGAAACATGGTTTCATATAAAGACAGTTCCTGAAAGTAGCAAGGACACAAAAGTCAACCTGCAGAGTTCTGAGTTTCCCAAGGCACACAAATCTCCCGCATTAGGAATTTTTCTTAAGCGTACATCCATTCTCCTCCTAGAACTCTGTGGTTTGGTGGGAGAGTGTGAGCCAGGTTTATTGATGGACCATGACTGATTATTCCTGCTTTTACCTTCTATTGAGTAAAATTTATGATTGCTCCTGCTTTTGTCTTCTGATGGGAGAAATATTGTGAAAGGGGAAATGGCAATCAGTTGAGGAAGAGGGAGGGTGAGAGAAGTTCAGGATAATTCTAAGGTTATGAACCTGGGAGTTTGGAAGGATAGTGGTGTCTTTGATCACTAATTCTAGGCTCCTGAAGGGCAACCTTTCTGTTGTTTCTGGTGTCAGGGATCTGGAATGAATTGCCATCAATTTAAAAAGCAGATAAATTGAGCATAAAGATATCAAAGAAAAGGCTGTGACCAGTCTTAATGTATACTTTCAGAAGTATAGAATGAACCATAACAAATTCTGAAAGTACCTTAACAAAAACATATCCTATATTAGCAAAACATAGGGTCCATTATCCTCGGACTGCTATAGAAAAAATGAATGTTTGCACTCCAGAAAGGAAGAATTGGATTGATAAACATTCTAAGGGCATTTTTGAGCAGCTAAAAAACCTATCGAAATACTTCTGAGACAAGTAGACATCACTTCACTAAAGAGTAATTAAGGCTGACAAAAGGTACTCATCTTTGGATGTGTCTAATGTAACTTCAAGTGTCTACCTCTACATGGAACCTAGGACCCAAGAATGGCATTGAAAGACCATCCCTGAGAGACAACTGCATGAACTCAGCCAATAATTTGCCAACAACAACAAAAAAATCAATCCAAGGACTGATTTATTCAAAATTTTGTGGAAACAGGGTTTTTTGATGGTAATTCAGAACTAGGTTCCTGTCACTAGAAACTACACAAGGGTTATCCTTAAGGAACCTGGACTTAGTGCAGATTACACAGGGAAGCGATGGAGACAGCACTAAACTTCACTACAGGTATTAAATATTTAGCATCCGCTGAATACTCAGCAGAACATGGTCTGGTGATCAGATTTAAACTTCAAGAACTAGCTGTCTTTCACCAACTGACGGATGACAAATCTCTATACTGAAAATTCAGACCTCATAATATCAAGGACTCATCTGCTTGAGTTTTCTGGAAGCACACACCCTTGCCACAGCCTGAACCATAGCCCATAATCTCCTGGACATTAAATCGAGGCATAAAAACTGAGGAACAACCTTTGCAGTTGATGATGTCATCTCCAGTGCTCATTATCTCCAAACTACATGGAAATAAAAGCTTTCCAAATGCAGAGACCTGGATGAGATCAAAGCCATGAGGGAACAGAAAGTAATTCAAGTCATCCTCATCCCCCTCCCTGCTTCAGGAGTTACACTGAGCATCTTTCAGTGAGCCTAGCTAGCTTCATGGCCAGCTACAAAATGCACTTATATTCTGCACCTCTGCCCATAGAACACTGAATATTAAGGAGTCACTACAGAACCCATTCCTAACTGAACCCCACCCAAAAAAGAAGAGACGGAGATGACAATAACAACATTATTAATTGCAATAGATTATAGTAATAGTAAGCTACTGTGTATTAGGATAGATGTTCTGTTAAAAAGCCCTTATAGCTCTTAATCCAAGAATCTAAGATATACATGTACAATTTTCAAGGGTTTGTTCCTGGAAACAACTTGATGCACTAGGAAAACCTAGTCACAAGAGACAACTTTGAATTCCACTTACTGCTTCTGTAACCTTGGGCAAGATATTTAATTTCCATCATCCCCAATCTCCTCTTCTGTAAAAAAAGGGGGGAGAAGGGAGACTTGGGGATGAACTAGATGGCTTCTCAGGGTCATTCCACCTCTAGATATGATTCTACCACCCGTGAGAACTTAGCCAAGTTATTGAACCTCCCTGGGACTCAGTTTCCTCTTCTGTAAAATGAAGGAGTCCTACTTCCTCACTCCCAGTCCTCTTTCCAGCCCAATATCTATGTCATGTCAGGATTCTGATAGCTTTTCTTCCCTTCTCCTTTTTGTTTTGATTTCGCTTTTTCTTTGTTTCCCTCTAGCTTCTTTTCCCAAGCTCTGCATCCTCTGTGAGAAGCACATGACTGTCCTGTGGCTTCTCTCACCCTCTGTTTCTGAATCTACTCTGCCCAGAGCATTGCTCAAGCTCTGTGACTTGCCCAAGAAACCCTTTCTGGTTTCATCACTGTTTCCCTCTCTATTCTGATTGGTCTCTTGTTTTCCTCTCTCCCTCACCATCCTCTGACCTCTTTACTCCCCTCACCCACATGCCCCATATCCCTTTTTGCTCTCTGAAGTTTCTTCTCCCTCATCTCCAGCCAAGGCATCAGTTAATCACCACTCCTGACACACCCCCACACACAGTTCTCATTGGGGTTCCTCCATCTCTGTGATCAAACAAGACTGGAATGACCAGAGAAGCAAGGCAAGATGCTCTGAACAGTAGCCCACAGGGGAGGGGTCTTTGGCTCAGTCTCTCCTGGCAGGGAGAACATCAGCTTGCAGCTGCAAGGTCTGGGATTCAGTGCCGCGGAAGTTTGCTGATGACACCCTTAAGTTGTTTTCCTTCTCGAAAACTTAGGAGAGCAGTGATATATTCCAGATGACTGCTAGACGCATCTCAGGGTGGGAGATGCAAAAACAGATAAACTCTGAATTGAGGAAGGACTAGGTCATTCACGATGTCCTCTCAATGGACCAAATACTTCACCTATCAAGGAACTGGAAATCTGAGCCCTTCCGGGTAGACTGTGAACAATTTAATTTAGCTCTCGAAAGCCCCCTATCATAAAGAACTAGGATTATTTCAAAGCAGTCTAAGAAAAAAAGATATTGTCTCTGGAATCAGAGGACCTGAGTTCAAATCCAAGGTTTGACTCACTATCTATGTGGCCTTGGGCAGGTCACTTAACTTCCCTGAGTCCCAGATTACTCATCTGAAAGATGAGGGGGTTGTATAAGTGGACTCTTAGGTCCCTTCCGTCTCTAGATCTGTGATTTGTAAGATTATATTGGATCACATCCTCCCATGGTATGGTGAGAAGGTCATAATTTTCATTGTTTGTGGGAGAAGAAAAAATAGGAAGATGGAAATGGGTTAAAAGCCCCAATCCCTCTTTTACTCTTCTCCTGGATCCATTGTTGATTCTCAGGACTTTTCTTCTATGTCCCAGGAGCCTCCTTGCCCTGGAAGATGCCTCTGCTGCCTTTGGTCTTTTCTTTCGACTGGCCAGATGTTCCACCTAACAATATACGTACACATAGATAACTCGAATGTTCCACGTTCCCCATTGAATACTAGGGAGCATATTATAGTAAAACTACAAATATGTATTAAGCATTTGCTATGTGCAAGGAGTGAATGTTACTCATGTTAGTTTGCTTATATATACCTAAAAACAAATGTTCATATGTAACTAAAAGCAAAAAAAAAAATTATGATCACCAGAGTCAATGCCTTTATTTTTATTGATGTAGCAGCAAGATGTATCAACATCATTGATAATACCTTTGTTTGATAATTACCCAAGTTTACAATAAGTTGCCCACCTTGACCCTTTACATTGAAAGAAAGCAAAAACGGAAACAAGCATGTATTAAGCTCCTATCATGCACGAGACACTTTATAAATATTATCTCATTTGATCCTCAAAATAACCCTGGAAGCAGGTTCTGTAATTGTCCCCATTTTACAGTTGAGGAAAGTGAGGCAGACAGCGGTTAAGTGATATGTCTAGAGACACACAACTGGTAGATGTCCAAGGCTGGATTCGAACTCGGATCTTCCTGACTCCAGACCCAGTGTTCTATCCACTGTGCCACCTAGCTGTTTCAGAGGAAACAAAGTGAAGATCTTGGACAGACAACTGCATGGTAAAATTATACAGAAATCCATACTGTACCTCAGGGAAACATTGAGCCTCCCAGAAGAAGAGAAACCAGAATGACATGATGCACAGACACACGTGAAAGGAGAAAAGGAGGTGTTAGCAGACAGAAACACAAGAGAAAACTAGACTTGACCCAACAAGGAACCATGACTCGGAAGGGCAGCCTAGACCTATTCCTTTACTGATACTGTGAGTCATGAGGACCAAAAGGTCATTTGAGATCTTTCCCCTGGTCAGGGGGCCAACCCTGGATAGTAGTCAGAAGGAATATATGTGTCATTGAGGAAGATGGTATTGGTCAAAGGGGAGGGATGTTTGATTCAGTAACTACCTAAATTCTCTCCCTCCCCCCCATCAGAGGGCCCCACTCAGGGTGGATGTTATAAGTTTGGAAGCCCACATAGTTCACTGAGGAAGTCAGAAGCTCCACTGAGACAGAAGAGGAAACGTCTTGCTCACTTATGGGTTCAGGTATGAGTCACTCATGATTTTTGTCAGGTTAAAAAAATGTATCCAATATATGTTTCATCAGCTTGAATCCTTGTGTGGGAGTGAAGGAGGTCCTTGGAGAAACATGAACCAAATGCTACTATGGCCAGAAGATACCTAAGGTGGGGGCATGAGCCACAGTTTATCATTGTTAAGAAATTTCCAATATTACACGTGGTCTTGGTCAGCCTAGAGTTTCAGTAATAGACTGACTGCATATTTTTCAATCACTTGCTTATTTAAATAAGTCAGGTTAGAGCAATTGTACTTAGCATCTTTCTACCTTTTTCCTATTTTAAGTGGCTGAATCCCATTTGAGAGTGTCCAGTATTTTCACTGTCTCCAAACTACTCCCTGTGGCAAAAGCCCACAGCTTCTTAAATACCAAAATGCTACTGGTAATGTTATTTGATTAGAGATCATGGAACACTACAGCCATAATTGTGATAATAACAACTCACAACTATATAGTACTTGGAGATTTGCTAAGAACTTTATTTTCATTACCTCATCCAACATCCTTATAGCAGGATCAGAATTGCAAGTAACCCAAGGCACAAATTTTAAAAAGCAGGTGGTAGGTCTGAGCAGGCTGCAGCTTGGCTAATGAGCATTTGCTTACTTTTAAGAAGTGGTATAAAAGACATCACTAAGGACATTGTGGACTAGGAAAGGAGGTGGATAGGTCTTGTGGAGAGCACATGGTACAAATGAGCTGCCCCAGAACTGCGCTAATATCCATAGAATAACCACAGACCTACAGATTGGCTCCCAGTTCATTGAGTACATTCTTTATGGAAGATTTATGGAAGAACTACACAGAATGAGAAGGCATGGAGGGATTGCAATCTACACATTGGGATGGATTGCCTATATCAATGAGATCAAAGGTCACAATGGAAAAGACAGGGCAAAGAACAAGATCCCATCTCAGACACTTGGCAGTCGTGACCATGAACAAGACATTTTATCTCCTTGAGCCTCTGTTTCCTTAAATATAAAATGAGAATAATAACTCTGATAGTATCTACCTTCAAAGGTTGTCAGAAGGATCAAATGACATGTGTATAAAGCAGTTGTGTAAAGATGAGTGCCTTTGCATCCAAACTGATCTCCCCTGAAATCTGAAGTTGATTTTTAGCCATACTGATGTGCCATGGTTTGGTCAGCACACAGCACATGTTAGTAACAGTTTTATCAGGAGAAACAGTGGAGTTCTGTTAAGACAAGACAGAGAGGCATATTTTAATCTCTCTCCTGCCTCCCATAGGACTGTGCCTATGTTCCAGAGAGCTAACATTGAGAGCCACTTAGAAAGACTGTATTCATCAACTTGAAACATAATCAGCACATATCCAACTTTTTCCAAAGCATCAATACACTCAATGTTCCATGGAGAGATTAAACTGGATGACTCCACCAGAGTAGACTTTGAATTAAAAGATGAAGAATCAATCTAGAAGCAAATCTTTCTTTATTATAAAATGAACATGATGAGAAAAAAAGATTGAGCAAGCTTATATTAGTTACCATATTTATCCAGTCCACACAATTTCTATGCCCAGGAGAATTCTACATATCCTATATTAGGGAATATCTCACTTTACCAAACAAAGGGCTCTGCACTTAGGGAGCGTTAATAAATATCTATATTAAATTAGGGCAGCTAGGTGGCTCAGTGGTTATAGTGCTGAGCCTGGAAGTGGGAGGAGCTGAGACCAAATCCTGACACTGACTAGCTGTCACTTAAATTGTCTACTTTTCCTCATTGGTAAAATGGGGGTGACAATAGAACTTAACCCTCCCCTCTGCCCACCCCTGGTTGTTGTAAGGATCAAATGAGATATTTGTAAAATGTTTAGCACAGTGCCTGGCACCTAGTAGGTGCTATATTTACTATTATATCCAAAAGACAGAAAGAAATAGAAGTTCTGTTACTGGTCCTGTTTATCAGGGCTGGGGAAGATCAGGTAGCCAAAATGCAAGGAGTTGACCATTTGTCTGATTCAGTCAAATTCTCCCAAATTTCTCTCTTTTTATTGTGACTGCTTGTATTTCCTACCCCTGTCCAGGACTGAATTTTAGGTGTGGTCATGGGTGGGTTCCACTATGCCTACTCTGGATTTAACCACTTTCACTAGTCTGTTGACTCATACCTTTAATTCTCCAGGCCCTGGGCAAATCCCTAGCTTTTCCCCAAAGCTGTCATCTGTGAAAATAGTCATGCTGCAAATCTTGGGACCACAGTTCTCTTGAGCACCATCAGGGTGAGAAAGCAAAAAAAAAAAAAAACAATTGAGAAGGATGGTATAAGGAGAAGAAGAAAGTACCCAATTCAATTTCACAAAAATTTTTTATTCAATAAATTATGCCCATTATATGTCAGGCATCTTGACTGATGACAAAATGAAGTAGTTCCTGACTACAGTGAGCTTCCATTCTATTAGTGGGAAGGAAAGACTTGTAGTTATCCTGCCTAGTTTCTCAGCATAGCTTTGTCGCACACTAGCTGGGCAATCTTGGGCAAGTCATGTCTCCAGGTCTTGGTTTTCTGGTCTGTAAAATGAGGGAGCTTTTAGATTTGACCTAAAGTCATTCTGTTGTCTTATAGATAATGCAAGGCCTAAGATCTTGTCATTCTGCTATACATTGTCATGGTACCCATTGCTATAAAAATAAAATTGAATCAATATTATTTGAAAGGAAAATTATACTGAAAAAGACACAATAATATTGCCCCTCCAATAATCAGTTTTTATAGTTATACCTATTGGTGGGAAACTTATAGAAACCCAAAGGCTAATACAATATATGCCCCATTAATAAAATCGTGGTGTGCATAAGGGAAGTGATTGTCTCTATGTCCTCTGCCCTGGTCAGACAATATCTGTGGTATCACGTTCAGCTTAGGGAGCCACATTTTAGGAAGGACATTGACAAATTCAAGAATATCCAAAGGAAGGCAGGCAGGCTGGTCAAAGACCTTAAGATCATTCTAGATGAGGATCACTTGAAGGAGCTGGAGGTGTGTGGCCAGGAGAAAAAATGAGTCAGGGGGACATAAAAGCTGAGTTTAGGAAGTATGTGTCATGTGATAAAAGAATTAGGCTTATTCTTCTTGGCTTAATCCAAAGAGTAATAGTTGGACCTTGCAAACAGGCAGACTTAGGATCAATGTAAAGAAAAACTTCCTAACATAGAAAGTCATCCAAAAGTCAAATGGGCTAGCTGGAGAGATAGCAGCCTAGAGACAGGGGGATGCTGGAGCCACCTTGGGCTCCAGTTGTTAAATGTTTAATGTGAGCATTTACACCTTGGAAATTGGCAATCGCTGTAAATCAGGGCTTGATCAGTTGTTTTGCTGATTATCTAGACTTAGAAAAGCGATGGAGAATATGTGAATAATGTAGATTAGACTCAAAAATATATCTTGCAAACTTTTTTCTTGAGAGCCAGTTGTTAATCATTTATCGGCACATCACTGACTATAGGGCTTCAAGCAAAGACTGAAATGGCCACTTGTAAGGAGTGTTTGTTGTGGCAGAAACTCCTGCTTTGGTGAAGGCTAGACTACATGGCTTCTGAAGGCTCTCCCAACACTAACTAATTGTAGACATGTGTCCCCCAGGAAATAGAATCACCTTCCTCACCTAAACATTATGCAAAGCAGACCTGCAAAGGATCTGTAATTTCCTCAAAGTGTGGAAATTCCAGCATGGGAACTCCTTCCACCTATGCAGGTGTCCAAGACCCAGGTCCCAAAGCTAGCAAGCGTCAGAGGCAGGATTTGAACTTAAGTCTTTCTGACTTGAAGCTGAGAATTCTGTCTAGTAAGTCTTGCTACTTCTACAGTCCAGCTTCTATAAAATAGGACGTTTTTTAGCCACCATGTCATATGTCAAGCTATAGTCTACCCCCAAAGCTCCAAATATTTTTTAGACAAATTGCTGTTTGATCCCAGCTACTCCATCTTGTATTTGCAAAGTTAATTTTAAAAAAACACAAGTATAAGATTGCATTTGACTCTATTAAATTTCATATTAGACTCAGTCCAATGTTCTAGTTTTTTCAGATTGTGAGGAGACTTGCTTGTCAGATAGTACTTCCTCCTAGAGAGATGTAGTCTATAAATTTAACTTTATTATCTATGCTCTTATACTAATCATTGACAAAAAATAACAGGGACAAGGACAGATCCATAGGGCACTTCACTAGAGACCCCAACTAAACTGACTTGATGAGTAGACTATTAATGTCTACTTTTTGCATTTGGCCATTGAACCAATCCCAGATACACTGTGGTAATTGTACCGTTGTCCCTACATCTCCCTTACAAACACAAAAACAGCATGAGAGAATTTGTTAAATGTTTTGTTTATATCTATATGTTATATCAAGAGCATTTCTCTGATGCTCCACTGTCAAAGAAGGACATTTTACAATATTTCCTTTTTTTAAAAAAAAATTAAATTAACAAACATCAAAAACACAAGTTTCCATAAACAAAAAATATGAAAGGGGATTTTAAATGAAATTATAAATCTCTCTTATGTATAAACTCATTATTTGTTCTAAAATAAATTTAAAATGAGAATATCAATACCTCCATTAGTCTATATTAGCCTTCTGAATTTTTGTCTACTATCTTTTAAAAAAAAAAAAGTGGTGCATTGATGCTTATTTCATTCTTTTCTCTTGGTTTGAGAGAATATTGCTATCACTACCCAATCACTTCTCCTCCTTACACGCCCCACCCGCTCCAAAAACAAAGGTCTTCCCTCTTAACAAATAGGAATGTTCAGGCAAAGTCAATTCCCACATTGGGTATGGTCTGAACATGTGTCTGAATCTCTAGAATTGCATCTCTAGTTGCTCACCTCTCTCCTAAGGAATGAGAAGCAATTCACCATCTGTCTTTTGAAGTAATTGATTGGTTATTGATTGATCATAGTTCTGACATCTTTCAAAGTTGGTTTTCTTTGCGTTATTGTAGTCATTGCATAAATTCTTTTGGTTCTGCTTATTTTTAAAAGTGCATACACGTCTTCCCAAGCTTCTCTGGATCCATTCCCTTTGTCGTTTTTATCATGCAGAAATATCTTACACCACACTATAACCTCATATTTTTTTTTTGCCATTGTCCAGTTGATAGGCACCCAGTTAGTTTCCAGTTCTTGATACAACAAAAAGTGCTGCTACAAATAGTTTCTTCCGTATGGTTCCTTTCCCTCTTTGACTTTTTTGGAGTATGTGCCTCTTAGTGGGATTACTGGGTCAAAAACTATGTTAAGTGACTCTCAAGGGCATAGCTCCTAATTGGTTTCCAGAGTAATTGACCAGTTCACAGCTCTAACGCTGCATTATTATGCTTGTCTTCCAACAATTCTTTTTCTTTTTTCCATATTTGCCAATCTACAAGTATGAAGTAGAGACTCAAGGTTATTAGAGTTTGCATTTCTTTTATTAGTGATTTGGAATTTTTCGTGCGGTTTTTGATAGCTGATATATGTTTTTTTCTAACTGTTTATCATTTAACTGTTAGTTGGGAATTGCTTTCTTTTCTTATGTATTTGTATAAATTTTCTATATTTCTTGAATATAAGATCTTCACTAGAAAAATTTGCTACTAAGATTTTTTCTAGTTAACTGTTTTCTTTCTAGTTTTAACTCCATTGATTTTGTTTGTGCAAAAATTTTTCAATTTTACTAGTTAAAACCGCCCATTTTATCTTCTATGAATATCTTTCTCCATTGGTTGGTCAAGTATTACCCCAAACTCCATAGTTATGAAAGGTATTCTATTCGTAACACACATATATATGTGGGGGTGGGGATGTGGGGGTGGGGGTGGGTGTGCATATGTGTAGGTGTGTAATAACCTTTTGTATCTATCATCCCTACTTCTAGTAGTAGATGTCCTTGGGTTTATGAAACACTATACTTCCATGTTCAATTGTTTCTGGATCCCGCGACCCTAATCTGTGCAACCAATTCACTTTTCCATTTCATAATCCAATACAAAAGGTTTCAAGCATTGTTGCTTTGTAGCATATTTTAAGATCTCGTACTGCTGGATCCCCTTCTTTCCCTCTACCCATCTTTTTTTCATTATTTTCCCTTGAGGTTCTTGATACTTTGTTCTTCTGATTAAATTTTGTTTTTATTTCTTCTAGTTCTATAAAGTAACTTGTTGGTGGTTTGACTAGTATAAGAATGAATCTTTAAATTAATTTAGATTAGATTGTAAGTATTTTTATACAGGTTGTCTCAAAAGTCTCAGGGTAGTTTTAAACTCTGATAGTTTAGTATTGGCATGGTCCTACAAGAACAATTAATATCTCTCCAGTCATTTAATTTTTCCTTTATTTTGGTAAGAAGTAGTTCTATTCTAATGATAGTTGTATGTGTTCCCCTATTCCTACCTTCCCTTTTACTGCAGAGGGCAACCCAGTCTCTCAAGCTCACAAGCTAGGAGTCACCCTGGATCCCTCACCAGCTCTTACCCTCATATCCAAGCTTTTGCCAAGCCCTGAAAATTTCCCCTTTGCTTCCCTTCTCTGACGCTGGTGCCACCTTGGTGTCTGCCCTCATTGCCTCACAACTGGACTATTGCAACAGCTGCTGGTGGGGCTGCCTGCCTCCAGTTTCTCCCTACTCCAGTCCATCCTCCAGCCACTGAAGTGCAGGGCCGACCATGTCATTCCCCTGCTCAATAAATTCTAGGGGTTCCCTCTTGCCTCCAGGAGCAAATAGAAGGTATTCAGCTTGGCATTCAAAGCTCTTCGTAATCTAGCCCCCTCTTCAGTGTTCTTACACCTCACTCTCCAGCACCTACTATTTCATCCAGTGACACTGTCCTCCTGGCTGTCCCAAGAACAACATACATCAGCTCTCAGCTGTAGGTATTTTCTCTGGTTCCCACCCCACCCTCCCCAGGCCTGGAATGTTCTCCCTCCTCCACTCAAACTACTGATCTCTCTGGCTTCCTTGAAGTCTCAACTAAAATCGCACCTTCTATGGAAAGTGTTCCCTAACCCTTCTCGATTCCAGTGCCTTCCCTCTGTCGGTTGTCTCCTGTTGATCCTGCATGTAGCTTGTTTTGTGTATATTTATTTGCTTGTTGCCTACCCCATTCGATTATAAGCCCCTTGAGAGCAGGCGACTGCCTTTTGCCTGTTTCGGTATCCCCAACACTTAGCACAGTTTCTGGCACTTGATTGATTGATGGTCTGAGTAAGTAGATTACAAGATATTTCATACAATCTTAGTTATTTTGAATGGAATGTGTCTATTCTTTCTTCTTATTTGGGGAGATTTTTTTTACAAATATGCAGAAAAGATGATGGTTTTTGTGAGTTTATTGTATATTCTGCTATTTTACTGAAGCTGCTCATTTTAAATTCAATCTCTAAGGTTATTTAAGCAAACACATCATCTGCCAAAAGAACCAATTTTGTTTCTTCATTGCCTATGTCTATTCCCTCCTTTCTTCTTCTCTTATTTCTATAAGTATCGTTTCTGAAATGCATGAAATAATAGTGGCAAGAAATGATATCTTTGCTTTCTCCTCTCATTTTATTGGAAAGGTCCCCTAGCATTTTTCATTACAGATAATCCTAACTCCTGGTTTTCCATAGCTGTTATTCACCCTTGTAAGGAAAAGTCCATTGATTTCTAATTTTTTTTATTTTTTAAAATATAAATTCATGGTGTATTTTGTCAAAAGGTTTTTCTGGATCTATGGATATAATCATGTGATATTATTGGCTTTGTTATTATTTGTGGTCTATTGTATTTAAACTTTCTTACTATCAAAACAACCCTTATATAAACCATTCTTTGTATAGTCCAATCTGGTCTTATCACTGAAACTTTTCGGTATGCTGTTGTAACCTCTTTGATAATATACTATTCATTATTTTGGCATTAAATCTCAGAAATACCAGTCCACAGTTTGCTTTTTATATTTTATCTCTCCCTGGTTCAGGGAGTTCAGTTTCCCTATTTGTCTCATAGAAGAAATTTGTATGTCTCCCCCATCTCCCTAATTTTCCTATTTTTTCAAACAGTTTATGTAATATTGAAACTAATTGTTCCTTTTCATAGGTGAAAATATCACTTTGATCCTTGGTTTAAAAAAATCCCTTTAGAATTATCTTTTTGGCTTCTTAAATTATTTTTCCAAGATCAGATTAAAGTTCTTCTCCTCATGTCGAATAACTAAATACATTGATAAGTCCGTAAGCTTTTTAGCTAAG
Source organism: Notamacropus eugenii (assembly GCF_028372415.1). Classification (NCBI taxonomy): domain Eukaryota; kingdom Metazoa; phylum Chordata; class Mammalia; order Diprotodontia; family Macropodidae; genus Notamacropus; species Notamacropus eugenii. Next base: position 352,350,047 of record NC_092877.1, on the reverse strand, counting down.
GAGAATCAACACATCAAATGAGATACATATTTGTAAATAACTTAGTACAGTACCTGGCACTTAATAGATGGCACTTAATAAATGCTTGTTGCCTTGTCTTTCCCCTAAAGAGTGCCAAAGATGGAACGTTTATCATGCAAGTTATTTGTGAAAAGAACATTTACAAATAGAGGAGAATATTCCATCCAGGATCTCTTTAGAAAGTAGAATCCATTCCCAAGATGGATATTGTACACTATCAATAGCAGGGATATTGTACAGTATCAATAACAGAGCCACTATTCACTCATTCAAGAAGCGAGGAACGAAGGATGTTCAGCTTGAATAAAAGAAGACTTGGGTAGGCTTGATACCTATGGTCAAGAATTTGAAGGGCTATCATCTGGGAGAGGAATCAGGTTTGTCCCTGTTAGTCCTAGCAGGGAGAAACAGAGGCAAAAAGCCACCAGGACAAATTTCCTCACACTTCAACCTGCCACAAATTAGAATGGGATGTTTAGGGACTTGGGTGGGACTCCCCTCTTTAGAGGTCTTCAAGTTGAGCCTACATGGCTACACATTGGCTATGCTGGAGTGAGGATTCCTTACGGGTACAGGTCAGACTCAATAACCTTTAAAAGGTTTTTCCGACCCTATGTGATTCTGTGATACATTAAATTCTTAACTTCAATTTCACTGAACTCATGAAATCATAGGTCTAGTTAAGAAAAAATATGCTGCTGTTCTGAGCTCTGGGGAATATCAGGAAAAACGACAACAGTAATTGTGCAGTTCTTGCCCTCAAAGAGTTTTTATTCTAACAGAGCCAAAGGGATTCACTGAGAACACAAAGAAGTCAATACAAACATGCACTATATACATATATAGATATGTGTGCACATATGTATACATGCATACATGCAGATGTGCATTGTATACGTATATGCATATATATGTATGTGTATTAATACAAAGTCATTTCATCAAAGGGCAGCAGTTACTTAGCAAGGACCTTGCATAAGGGCATGCCTAAGTATGCATGAAGCAATGGATGAGCACAGACTGTACCTCAAATAGTAAGCATGAAGAACATCTTAATTTCTGAAGGGAGAATGAGAAGAGGAGGGCTGGAGGGAAGCATAGCAGTGATGAAAGATCTCCCCATTCCCCTAACCCAGTTTGTCATATGGTAGCTTCCTATTTTGGGGACAGCTAAGTGGCGCAGTGCACAGAATGCCAGACCTGGAGACAGAGAGACTCATCTTCCTGAGTTCCAATCTGACTTTAGATACTAGCTATATGACCCCAGGCAAGTCCTTTACCTCTGTTTGCCTCAGTTTCCTTATCTGTAAAATGAGTTGGATAAGGGAATGGAAAACCACTTCAGGATCTTTGCTAAGAAAACCCCAAATGAGGTCACAAAGAGACAGACACAACCAATATGATTTAACAATAAGCTCCCCATTTTAATTGTCTTCTTCCAAACTGGGTACTAAGTTCCACTGTTTAACTTCATGTGCTATGAGTGCGTTTAAGTTCACCACTCTGGGACAAAGCCCCAGCCACCTAGCCCTAGTGAATGATTTCAGACCAAATCTCAGTGTCTTCATCTCCACACAGACAGAACCTTACCTGAAAAGCTATGAGGTAATAGATTAAATGTTCAAACTTGAGTTTTGATCCAAGAATAGATATAAACAGAAGCATTTTGGCTCAGAATTAGCATTTCTCCTATATCTGTATGTCCTTCACTTGATAACTGGGCATGGCATAAAATTACCTTGAAGAGAGGCCCATTAAATGAAATCACAATAGTTGGTTAAATTAAGGGAATTTATAACATTTAGTAGGGGAGAGCTCAATGATGAAACTTCATATAGGCTTTTTTTTTAAAAGAATAAATCCATTTTTAGGATGAATGCACTTCTAATGAATGACCTTTAAAAGGATTCTAGTGATGCAAAAATGGAAAGAGTCAATAAGGTGGAGGAAGACTGCCTGACTCCAAGCGACTGAAGTTTGCAAAACATGAATGAGCTGAAAATTGGTCTGAGCTGTCTGTTTTATTCAGTTTTGTGGGAAACTGGACTGTAAATGTTGATTTATGGGGCACAAAGGATGTAGGGCTTTGTGAGGGGGAGTGGAGTCAGCAAATCTTCCCATCTTATTAAGCCAGGAAGTGGTCACTGCCCACACCAGGACAGGACAAAATAATGGGGGAATCTCTAAAAACACCCAGTAATCCATCTATCTCTTTTCCTTCTTTCTTTTCTCTATTTCCTTTCTTTTCTCTCTTCTTTCCCTTTTTTCCTCTCTCCCTTTTTCTCTCTGCCCTCTCCTCTTTGCTCCTCTCTCCTCTGCTCATCTTCTCTCTTTTTCTTTTCATCTCTATTCCCCTCCTTGCTTCCACTTTCTTCTATTTCTCTCCCCTCCTCCCTCCTTTGCTATCTGTTTCTGCCCTCTGTTTTCTCTTTCCATCTCCCTAGATTCTCTCCTTCCTTCTCCTCCTTTCTCTCTTTTCTCCTCTTTCCACCTTTCCCTTTTCTCTCCCCTTCTTCTACCTTCCTCTCTCTCCTTCTTTCCTCTCCTCTTCTTTCCCATTTTTCTCTTTCTCTCCCTCTAATCTCTCCTCCTCTTCCTCACCTCTTTCTATGTCTCTCCTACTTTCTCCTCTTCTTCATCACTTCTTTGCTTCTCTCTCTCTCCCCCCTTCTATTTCTCTTGTCATCTTTCTACCTCTCTTCTTGCCTCTTTCTCTTCTTTCTCACCCTAGCCTCTTTTTCTCCCAGTTATTTTCTTTCTCTTCCTCCCTCTCACCTCTCTCCTCCCCTGTCCCCCAACTTGTCTTCCTCCCATCTCTCAGCCTTCCTCTCCCTCTCTCTAGCTGAAAAAACACTAGAATCAGACCAAATCTTGTTACCTTTATAAAGAATGTGTTGTTTATTGCTAGACCTGACCTTTTAGAGGGTACAAAGACAATCTCTCCTTTCCCAAGAAGTTAACAGCCTGAGTGCCATGGCTACAGTGTCTAAGAGATATTTGTTTAAAGACACACCTCAAACCAAGCTTTGGTGACAACATTTTCGAGCTACTAGAGTGAGGGGAAAATGAGGGGCCCATTCCAATATGCTAGCTGGGTTCTTATCATCTTTGGAATACTAAGCATATGCTCTGGGATCTTCGCTTTCTTCCCAGTATTTTCCTACAAGATTTGGTTCACTGGATGGAGTGTCCGGATCGCTTGTCCCATCTGGAATGGAGCTTTGGTAGGACTTGCATTTTATTAAATGTAATGAGACAGAAAGACAACCACCTCCCGAAATTCTCTATAATGTTCATAGGGTGAAATTGTAGTGAGTGCCACAACCGGTGATCATTGATTGAAACTGGCTAAAATAGAAATACATCATTCTTGTAATTACCAGACTAATTGGACACTTCCATTTTACTTTATGCAGTAAATAATGACTGATTATTCCAGTGTCTGAAAAGCTGTTTGATTTATTTCATCTCCTTTTCTCCCCTAAACAGATGCTCTGAGATATTCTTGGAATTTATTTCCTGATATTTTAATTTTGAAAATATAAGCATAAAACCATGTGAAAAAGTAATAAAAATAAGTGAAAGGAATGTACATTGCTACAGCCTCACCAAGCTTAATTTCATCTTGACTGGATGACTTGACTTGACTTTGGAGGCACTTGGGAACTTTTCCAGACTCTGAGGGGTGATGGGCAGTTGAAAGAACTGGAGATGTTTAACCTGGAGGAGAGAAGATTTAGGGGGATGATAATTACTGTCTTCTAGTATCTGGAGGGCTTTCATATGAAAGATGGTTTAACCTTGCTTCAGTGAGGACAATGGAGAACAATGAGGAAAAGTTTAAAAGAGGCAAATTTCGGCTTGATATCCCATTTTCAGAGTGTTGAATAGGGATTGCTTTCCAAGCATAGTTTGGCCTCTTCCAGCTCTGAAATGCTGTTATTATGGGATGACAGATATTTCATTGTACTTCTGAGTCATAGTGGCAGAAACGCTCAGCCAGGAGGAAGGAAGCTTGGGTCACACTTCCCATTCTGTTACTAACTAGTTATGTCATCTTGAGCTAGTCCCTTTCCTTCTCTGAGTCTCAGTTCCTTCATCTGTAAAATGGTCTCAAATTTCATGGTCTCAGCCTTTCTGGCAGGTAGCTGGTGCAGTGGATAGAGCACTTGGCCTGGAGTCAAGAATTCAAGTCCAGCCTCAGATACTCACTATCTACGTGGCTATGGGCAAGTCACTGTACTGTTCTCATCTGTAAAATGAAGGGGTTAGATTTCATGGTCTCTAATAACCTCACTTAAATTCACTTCACTTGCAAGTCATGACATCACCATGCTGATGTCATGGGTCCTCTTCAAGAATGAAGGACAAATAACAACAACAGGAAGTGGATAGAGCACCTGGGCTGGACTCAGGAAGCCTTGAGTTCATATCCAGCCTCTGATATTTACTAGCTGTGTATGATTGCCCAGAGAAGTCACCTTCACCTCGGTTTTCTCAACTGTAAAATGGGGGAATAATAGCCCCTACCTCTTAGGGTTGTGAAGATCAAATGAGATAACATAGGCAAAGCACTTTGCAAACGTTAAAACACCATGTAAAGTCTAGTTCTTATTATGCCCAGGATCTTAAACATAATGATAGCCAGCATAAGTAGGCACCTGATAAATAATTGTACAATTGAATATATGTAACTGAAGACCCTGAAGAAGTCTAGGTTTATGAGTGGGCAAAGGCAGGGGGAAAGGGAAGGGAGCAAACATTTATTAACTGCTTACTATATGCCAGGCATTATGCTAAGTGCTTTAAAAATATTATCTCATTTAATTTAAGCTCACAACAGTCCTAGAAGGCAGTTCTATTATTATCCCCATTTTATAGTTGAGGAAACTGAGGCATAGAGAAGTTAAGTAACTTGCCCAGGGTCAAATAGCTAGTAAGTGTCCGAGGCTGGATTTGACCTTTCTGACTCCAGCCCCAGCATTCTTTCCACTTCACCACCTCAATATCCCAGGTCAGGACTTGGGGTGACAGGAATGTCCCTGAAATAGGAGATGGAAGAAAATCTCTACCTAGGAACTTTCTCTAGGACTAGCCATGCCAATACAAAAAGATGGCAGTCCCTAGCTCCTTTCTCTTTCTGACCACTTGGGCGCTATCCTTCACCATCTGCCTACTCACATCCTAGGTTTCACATATCCCTCATGACGTCCACCACAGCACTCTGTATATAGTAGACAATAAATATGCATTGATTCACAATATCAAAATCATGGCCTTCTAGGTCATTGCCCCTAGTCTCCTCCTTTCACTGTTGAGATAAAGCAAGCAATGACTCGCCCAAGGTCACACGGCTAGCTTGTTCCGGAGCCTGGAATAGATTCTCTGTTCTGTATTGTTTACACAATGCCCTGTTACTTCTATATATCATACGACCTTCACCCTTATCTCTTCTGCTCTATCATGTCTCCATTTAGTAACCTTTGCCCAAATCCCTTGTTACTTATGGAGCTTTGCCCCTCTTTGTTCCTGGACCATCTATGTTAATCACCCTATACTATCCCCACCTCCACCCAGGCATAACACCAACTTTCTCCTTTTCACTCAAGCAGATAGGATTCCCCTAAGACTGATTGTCAATAGTAACTGTTGCTTTTTCCCTCCCAGCCTGATTTAGTTATTTTTCTTTGTCTCATTAAAGGGGCCATCCCCTGACTACTTTTTAAACACACCTATTCTCTGAATGGGTGTTACCTCACCCTAAGTGAGTACCAAATAGGCCTCGGCCTAAAAGGGGCCAAGGTCTCCCATTGCATCCTGGGCCATCTCCAGTCATCCTGATGAATATCTGGTCACTAGATTCCGATGGCTCTGGAGGAGAAGTGAGGCTGGTGACCTGCACAGCCCTTCCTCACTCAAAACAAATTCACATGCAAGTCATGTCATTATTTCTCTGATGACGTGGTCTTCTTCAGCAATGAAGGACGAACACAACAATCCTTAGTGCAAATGAAGCCTAAAAGCTACAGCCCAGCCTAGGTTTCTAATAAGCCAAGGTTGGGGAAGGGGTAGAAATTGGGGTCTTGCTCCCCCCAAAAAAGCAGTTAGCGTGCTCTCTTCTTCAGTGCTGTCTCATTTTTAACAGTCTGACCTTTCCCCTTATGGTTCCTCTATGGAACTCCCTCATCATTTTGACAGCTTTCCTTTCCCATCACCACCTACTGATCTTGCCTTCAAAAACACCTAATTGACATTAAGTATACATTTCAATTATGTTGCTTTTTGATTTTTACCAATGGATCACCAGCCTCTTCAGGGATCAGAAGAGGCAGACTTCATGTTTCAGTGTTTTTCAATGTTTTGTGGTCTCTTGTTCAAGGATCTCTAAGCCCATGTCACCAATACTGGTGCTTCCATTTTCCCCATCCCCAGCAGACAGGTCAGAAGAATTGGTATTTATATAGGGCTCTAAGGGAGAAGAATCAGATTTAGAGCTGCAAAGGGCCTTTGAGATCTACTTCAAACCTTTCATTTTACAGATGAAGAAACTGAGGTCTGAGGAGGCTGTGACCTTCGTCAAGGTCACACAGGGAATAGTTGGCAGCCCTGAGTCTGAACTCAAGTCTGTTGAGCTAGTGGTCTTTTACTTGTGCCATGTATTATCTCAGGGCAACCCTATGAAGTAGATTTTCTTATCCCTACTACAGGTATCATTATCCCCATTTTACAGCTGAGGACGGTGAGGTCCAGAGAGGTTAGGTACCTTACCCCATCACAGAATAGCTAGTAAGGGTCAGTGTTCTCTGAAAGCTTCACATATATTGGGTTCTCATATCTTTGTTCTGCCCTGGTCAGAACAATCAGGGTCCTTTCCCAGACTCCATGAGCTAGGCTATATGAAGTACAGTGACTAAGAAACAGGCTGCAGGGAGAGAATAAAAATCCTGAAACCTGAACTTTAGACTGGATAGAGGAAACCTAAGCTAGTCCAAGCTCGCTGTGGGACTTTTTTCCCTCTCTTTTTTTCTTTACAGAGAAACTGAGGTGCCAAATGCTTATTGTGCTAGCTAGCCAATTGAACCAGAACATTGTAAGAATTAATGAGGCGGTGAATCAGGTTCTCCCAGTGTCAAATTGTACTTGGAAGCTACATTAATTTTTATCACATTGTTATTGGATGCTTAAGCTGTAACTTAATAACAAGTGACCTCAATGAGTTACTTATTTAAGGGGGTGGGAAAAGAGAAAAAGATAGAAATGAGGATTCTAGATCACAGATTTCATTAGCATTCCCCTTTATTGTGGGAATTCCTTGTATTAATGCAGATTAGAAACTTCTGTGCAATTTATAGTCTTAGAGAGTCTTTTGAGGGCATGGAAAAGATTAAGTGACTTGCCCAGGGTCACACAGCCCTTATGTGTCAGAAGTAGGTTTGAACCCAGGTCTTCCTAACTCCAAAATTGACCCTCTATCCTTGAAGCCACGCTGCCTTTAGAAAGAGTTAATTCACATTATAAAATCCACCTTCTCCCCAAATTGTATTTTAGACCCTGGAAAACGGATTATAGCGTTCTGGGAAAATTTGAATTATTTGGGGGTATTTGAGCTATGCAAACCCCTAGTGACTATATTTACTCTGATAATTCCCCATCACCACCAGTCTGCTTTCCCTGACTAGCTAAAGCCATGATGGGGCAGAGGATGGGAGGATGGGATTAAACAAATATTTGGGTCTTGTTCTGTGTCCACCCTCAGTGACCTTTATTAAGTGAATCTTTGGGATTCTTAGTCCTTTTCCACTACAATAATTCCCTCAGAATTACAGAGCATCAAGTGTTGAACTGAATCAGACTTGACAATGCCTAGCATTCCTTCCTTCGTTTCAGCAATTCCTCTTAGTTCCATGTGAAAATTGCCTTCAGTGAGCCTTTTTGTGTCTGTGACAGACGGAAAGAAAGAAGGGGAAGGGAGATGATTTACAGCTGATTACAAGTTGGTGTTTGTTTTACATTTTTTTGCCTTTCCATTCCTTTCAAGTTTCAAGTTTGGAGCTTAACTTCTTTTGGCTCAAAGAAACTGAATGGGGCAGCTGCTATAAACTTAGCCCATGGCTGCCTTTCCCTCCACAGGCTTGGGGATATATTAAAGGGACAGAACCTGTGCTCACAACACTGGGGAGGCAGAAAGGAGACTATGTAAGGGTGAAATGGGTGAGGGGCAAAAGGACAGTAGGTGAGGCCTGTACAAAGCAATAATGCTTGCTAAATAAGACTCTCAAGTAGAGACGAGCCCACACACCTATATCAAAGCTCACATGTCCCAAGTTATCCTTTGCTAGCAAGCTGAAAACTAATCCAAAAATGGGATCTCTGCTCCTGGGTTAATGGTTGCCAGTGGATTAATACATTACTTCTTTCTCACAACACATTTTAACTATTATCTTTGAACCATTTAGTGGGAGCTGCCTAGAGAAATAATGCTGAAAAATAATGCTGAAACCCAAAAAGTGGCAAAAAAAAATTTTCTGGCAAGCCAATAGAGGAGAGAGAATCCTTGACAGCCTCTCAAGTCACAGTGCATGATTCTTCACCTGCTTTGTCTCCTGCTAGGACCAGCTTGCCTTTTATCCAGGTGAACAAGGCAAGAGTTAAAATGTGATCTATAGGTGAACAGTAGGCAGACCATTTGTTTGGAATGCAGAGTGAGTGAAGGGGAGGAAGGAGATATGTCTAGAAAGATATGCTGGCTAAACAAATTATGGCCTGCGAAAGTAAAAGAATACTTTTGTGCCGTAAAATACAAAAGAGAAACCTGGGAAGACTTGTATAAACTGATTTGAGTGAAGTGAACAGGACCAGGAGAGTAGTCAATACTGTAATGACAAACAACTTTAAAAGGCTTAAGACCTTAGATCACTGCCACAGCAACCAGAGGACCAGAAATGCTACCCACTGCTTGACAGAGAGCTGATGGATGCAAAGGGCACAAGGAGACATGCAGTGCATTTTGGGACATATCCATGGCCATGAAGGAATTTGTTTTGTTTAACTGTACATATTTGTTACAAGGGTTTAGCTTTTTTCTTCTTCTTTTGATTGAGGAGGAGAGACTGGAAGGTGAGAAAATAGAAACTTGTTAATTCAAATCATGGAAAACTACAATCTCCAATAATTAAAAATTAATATTAGTATTAATGATAATAGTGGTATTTATTGTTGTTTTTAAATATAAAACATGAATGAGAACTAGATACTATATATACATACAGATAGAAAGAGAGATAGATAGATAGTCAGAGACAGACAGACAGATAGATTATAGATAGATAGATACAAGGTCACTGACTCTGAAATCAAAGGAACAAGATTCAAATCCTGCCTGAGATGCTTACTACCTGAATCATGAGCAAATTGTGTAACTTCTCTTTGCCTTGATTTCCTCATATGTAAAATGAGAGGGTTGTACTGGATGGTATCCGAGGTCCCCCAGTATTCAATAGTTTATGTTTTCATTTCCCCTTACCTTTCTGACATACAGTTCCTCTGATTTTTTCCATCTCACTGCAGTCTAATATTCCTTCTGCCTCCACCCCCTAAAAAAGAAACATAATTGCAAAAGGGAGAAATTTCAAGTTCAAGGTGAAGTGGGGGGCCAGTCCATGCTCTCCCCTCCCAGTCTTCCCTGCTTGGCATACTGTGCCAAGTCCTCCTGCACCATCCACAAGGCAGACTTTACAGTCTCATAGCTGCATTCCTGTTGCACCCTCCTTCCTGAAAGGTCTTTTTCAGAGTTCTGTATAAACAAAGTAAAATTCAGGCTGGAGGCAACCCTCACAAAAATACCAGGCCACAGTAAGCAGTGTTCTCCAGCTTGAGAAGGGAAGAGAAGGCAGTACTCATGCCAAAATAGTTAAAGGAAACTGGAAACTGATCATCCAAGAGTTTCAACTCTCTCCTCGGAGGGAAGCCAGCAGAGAGGGGATCAAACCTCCTCAGCTGCTGTCCTGCTTCAGATTTTCTTTATTCAATTAACCACATGTGTATCAAGTGTGAATTGAGATCTTCCACCTTTGAAAATACTGATTTTAAAAGAGTTTGATCATCGTCCTATAGCCCGAGATCAGTTTAACAATAGCTCTTGATCCTACTTGGGTTTGGGGATTATTTATGCTGGCCAAACCTTTTAGGGACCCCTGGAACCTTTTTCACTGCAGAATGAGAGAGGCCAGTAACCACTCATGACTACAGATGGTTCAGCTTTTATCCATGGGATCTTTATAAGATGGTCATGCCAAGATTGAATTTTCAGGCTCAGCTACAAGAGCAGGCTTAAAAAAATTCTGTAAATTCTTCAAATCCAAAATTCAAAATGAAACGTGCCAGGAAAATAAAAATCTAGGTCTCAAAACAATAAATCTGCCAGACCTGGAAAGAGTCAGTCTACAAAAGCAGCAAGCCACAAAACCAGCTTGGTCAACGTCCTGGATTTCCTTTTTCCTTAAAATTGTTGATACAATGCATAGCGCCACGTCGAACTGTCCAACGGAGGTCCAAGTGGTGCCATTTTTAGACCTGCTCACATTCTAAATCTTGTTCCAGGCACAACTCTTCCCGGGGTCCTCTTTCAACCACAGAACATTCCACGACACATGATTTGTAAGTTGGGAAGAAATAGTCTCAAGCCTGACTGACCACAGAGTTCCCACTCTCCATACCTGGTACTCAACCCAAGCAAGGAATTGGCAGGATTTCTCAACAACTCTCCCTTGCTGAGTTCTGATGTAACCTTTCACTTTCTTGTTCAAAGATCTCCATCCTGCATGCCAGTCCTTCTTCCTGCTGCCACAGAATACGTGGATTCCCTTTCCAAGGCAATGGTGTTAATGAAGCTAAAACAGCAGAGCCTCTATCCTGAATTGATTCTCATGGCAGATCTTGATTACATGTGAAAGTGGCCCCCACTCTGTTATATTACCTTAACCTACAGAGTTTCTTAGAGAACAAAAACAGGAAAAAACATCCTACCATTGGTTCTTGGTTCTGTGTTCTCTCACAAACTTACCTTCTCTTCCCTGGGAGTAATGATTTCAATCAGTGTAAAATAAAATGCCAGTGGATTATAGGGGAAAGAAGGTGGGATTTTGAAGTTAGGGAAGACCTGGGTTTATGAGATCAAATCCCTTATCCTATTATCAATTGGTCTCTATGAAGTTTTTTACCTGTAATTAATTGTCTAATTAATTAATCTGTAATTTTTTAAATCTGAAAATTGGGACTAATAATATTCATAACACCTATCTTGGGCAGCTAGGTGGTGCAGCAGTAGTGATTTATCTTCCTGAGTTCAAATCTGGCCTCAGACACTTCCTAGCTGTATGACCCTAGGCAAGTTACTTAAACCTGTTTGCCTCAGTTTCCTCATCTGTAAAATGAGCTGGAGAAGGAGATGGCAATTCATTCTCATGTCTTTGCCAAGAAAACCCCAGGTGGGGTCATGAAGAGTTGGGCACAACTGGAAAATGAATCGTTACCAACAACAGCAACAAATACCTACCCTAGTAGGTTGTTATGAGTGTTATAGGATCATAGACTTCAAAGTAGGAGGAGATTTTAGGGGACGTCTAATCTAATCCCTTTATTTTACATATGAGAAGCTGAGGCACAGAGGCCACAGATTAAATGAAATTATGTCTATAAAGAATTTTGCAAAGCTTAAAGGATTAAGAAAGGCAACTTGACATAATAGACAGGAGCCTTCAGAAAGTTCTACATCTGATGCAAACTGACTATGTAACCCTGAACAAATCACTGAACACCTCAGGGTCTCGGGCAACCCAATGATTCAATCCACAAACATTTATTAAATTCCTACCATATGCCAGGCAGTGAGCTAGGTTCTGGGGACACAAAGAAACCCTGTTACAGATGAGTTTCTGTTCTGCAATAATGGAAGGTTCATTCACATTGGAAGTTCCCTATAATAATGAAAAAAGGATTCTGTGAATATCCATGATTATTATATTAAATTAATATATTAAAACTGAATTAATATCATAAAATAATATTAACATGTTAATTTTGAAAGTTATAGGGTCAAAAATATGATATCTCACTTCATTGCCATAGAGGTTGGTAACTATCCTATATGGGTCACTTATTCCCTGGGTGACTTTCTCAGTTCCATAATCTGTACAAATGAGAGGGTTGTACTAAATGGTCTCCGAGTTCACTTTCATGTCTAATAATAATAACAGTTAATACTTATACGGTGCTTTAAGATATGCAAAGTTCCGTGTGTGTGTGTGTGTGTGTGTGTGTGTGTATGTGTATGTGTGACTGTGTGTATGATCTCATTATATTTGAGCTTTACAACAGTTCTGGGAGGTAGTAACTATTGCTATCTCGATTTCATAGATGAGAAAACTGAATCTAAGCAAGGTTAGGCAACTTGCTCATGGTCACACAGCTCAGTAAATGTCTGAGACAGGATTTGAACTCAGGTCTTTCTGACTCCAGGTCTGATATCCTATATATATGATGTCCCCTAGCTGCCTCTGTGTTTGTGATCTTAGGATCCTGGTGAACCAGGAAGAGACCCTCTGTCTCTGTGAGAACTTTGCCTCTACCGCAATGATGGTTTATTTCACTCCTCACTTCAATGCAAATCTTTTATTTGGTTGAGGGATGTGAGGTCAATAACTAACTTCGCCATTTGTAACCCTTTCTGGCTTATGATGGACTCATCATGCCAGGAGATGAACTGAATCCTTTATAGTCATGAACTCATTCATAGAAATTTTTTCTCTTATTTTCTTCTTACAGGTAGTTACTGTTGGCATTCTTTTCCTCTGGGCTCACAGAAAGAAGACACAAAGATCTCTGGTAAATTTACAGGTGTTTACTATGGAGGTGGAGTGGTAGGGGATGTCAAAACCATAGAGCAATAAGAGACCTTGAATTCATCTTGTCCAAACCTCCTCCCACCCTATCCTCTTTAAAGATGTGGAAACCAAGGTCCAGCAAGACCAATCACTTTCCCATGACCACCCAGGGAGTAAGTAGGAAAGGCAGGATTTAAACTTTGGTTCTTTGATCCCTATTCTGTGCTACACCTTTGGGATTGCCTCTAATGTCCTAAGGTGGTTCATTTTTTTAAAATCACCTCCTAAAGATAAATCTTCAATCTTCAAGGGAAGAAGAATTCTGAAGAATTCTGTTCATTGAAACTTCTGACAAACTGAGGGTTAAACTAGAACACTATTTCAACCACTGATTCTGAAGATCTTGAATGAATTGATCTGCTTTACTGTCCCTTTCAAATAAAAGTAGAATGTTAAAGAAAAAAATCATAGGACCATATGAGTTGGCATTACAAAGATAAGGTGCAGAAATGGCTCCAAATTGGAAATATGGATAAAATGCCCATGGCGAATTTCTCATTTGTACTTTACTTATGCCACAGAGAGTGAAGACTATTCCTGAAGTCATCATTTTAAGCTCAGTGAATGTAGGCTTATGGGATCATAGATTTAGAACTAGATAGATAGCAATAAATGACCTTAGAGGTCATCTATTGTAACCCTCTCATTTTACAGGTGAGAAAATTAGGGCTCAGAGATATTAAGTAACTTGCCTAAGGTCTACTAGGTGGCACAGCAGATAGAACACTGGACCTGGAGTCCAGAAGAGTCAAGTTCAAAGATGAAATGTCTGGGGAAACAAAGATTCAAGCTTCTGAGAATATCAATTCATTAAGCAGTGCATGCTAATTGGTCAACAAATCAGGACTCAGGCCTCCTCAGTTTAGGAATGGACCTCAAATACAGGGGGAGACAGACTTTTATGCTCTAAAAGCAATTAATCAAAGAAAACCAATTAAATTAAAAGAAAACAATTAACCAGGATACAAATTAGGTAATCTGATTTCTAATTGGAGGAAAAATTAGGACTTTCCAAGTTGGGGGAAGGAAAGTGAACAGGTGCAATTCCCTGAAATTAAAAAGAGGTGTCCCACTACCCACAAGTGTCAGTATTCAATCAAAGGAACATGGAAACTATAACTGATAAACAGTATTGAGCCAGTTTTCAGACAAGCTATATGGGTCTGCTTGAGGCATATAATAATGGTGAGAAAACTGCAATAATCTTCAGATCTGACTGGGTTTCTGGTCAGCATAAGATAGGTCCTTAGTTAAGGATCTCAGACACACTGGGCCAGGTTCAAACAATGCAATAAGGTTTTCTCACAATTCCTGCAATTGAATAATTGTCTCACAAGACAGAAATTAGATTAGACTCATGATGGAGTAGAGAAGGAATGAAGCTAGCTCCAGAATTGAGTCACTACATGGAGTCATGTGGTTCACCCAAGTCCCACTACCACTTGCTGTTCTAATCCCCTCAATTCCTTCAAAGTCCAGTTTCAGACACTTATTAGTTGTGTGACTCTGGGTAAGTCACTTTACCTCTGTTTGCCTCAGTTTCTTTCATTGTAAATTTGGAAAAATAACAGTATCTACTTGCTAGTATTATTGTGAGAATCAAATAATATTTGCTTACAAGAGTGCTTGGCACACAATAGGCACTATATAAAAGCTTATTTCTTTTCCTTTTCCTTCCCTCAGGGTCACAGAGTAAGAGAGTGATAGACAGAATTTAATTAAATCCAGTTAAAAACACATTAAATATCTACCGTTTTAAGCACTAAAGAAAATCCAATGTAAGACATATTGCCTTGTCCAAGACTGCTACTCATTTATAGCTTACTAGATAAGTCTTAAAAGAGTTGCTCAAAGCTTAAAGAGATATTAAACCCAGGTTTTCCTAACTACAAAGCCAGTGCTTTTCTCACCAAGTCATACTACTTCTTCTCTACAAGGGCACAAAGAGGGAAATGTAGGACACTTTTTTTTGCTTCCATGTCTGTTAGAGAGAGCTGGTCTTGGAGCCAGGAAGACCTGAATTCATGACCTACCTCTGACCCATACTGTGTATGTGACCCTGGGCAAGTAAGTCAGCTCACCTCTAGGTATTCTAGGAAACTCTTTGACACTATACATTGAAGAGGAGATACTGAATTATACTAGTAGAGGGACTTTCCTCATCTGGGAGTTCCCTATTCCAGTGATATCAAAGGTCTAGTCCCTATCCCCATCATGCCCATATTAATATTAGAGCATCTCCAAGGCTCTGTTGCTCAGTGGAATGACTCCCTCCATTGTCTCCCTTTCCCCCAAAGAGCACAGATGCCATCATCCAGATATGAGGGTGAAAGCCCCACAGAATGAAAAACTCTCTATCCTGATCTTTAGCTGAAGGTAGCCTTTCTGTCTTGTCTTTGCTGGCTGCTAAGCTGTTGTGGGGACTTGACTGTAGAGAATACAGAAGTCTGGGAAAGAGAGAATGAACCTCTTGCCTTCCCATGACTAAGAGGAAAGAGGAGAAACCAGAATGTTTTATTTCATGCTACTAGGATGATTTGGAAACAATCCCCATGAAAAATAACAATTCCATTGTTTCCTTTTCAGTGGGAAGCTAGTTTCATCTTTGCCATCCTGAGTGTCATTGGATGCCCACTTCAAATGGCAATTGCTATACAATCTACCCTTCTGGGACCATATTGCTACTACTCATTCTCAGGAATTGCTGGAACCAATTATCTGGGTTATGCAGTGATGTTTCCCTTTCCATACATGAAATACCCATCAATATGTGTGGATCCACCCCACTACGAAGAATACCACCTCATTCTACAAACCATTGACCTAGCTTCTGGTTTGGCCATGCTCTGCATGTCTCTGACTGTGCTGGTCAAGCTTTCCTTGAGGCTCTTCCAGGTTGGAGACTTAAATGTAAGTTTTCAGTAACAATGGCCCTGCTCAAGAATAGGAAGAAGATAGACATATTGTCCTCTGCCTAGTCAGAGCCCAACTGGATGACCATATTCAGTCCTGGGCACCACAGTTTAGGGAGAGCAACGATGAGCTGGACAATGTCCAGAGGAGGGCACCCACAGTGGTGAAGGGACTCAGGTTTATGCTACATAAACCAATGACTCAAGAATTTATTAAGCACCTAATCTGTGCCAGGTGTTAGAATACAAAGACAAAAAAACAAAAAGGTCCTGCCTTTGAGGAGCCTCTGCTCTTTTGAGAAAGACAGAATAGACATACACAAGTATATATAAATATCAATAATTTATAGAGGGGGGAAGGCATTAAGATATGTTGGAGGAACGCCCAGGGAAGAGAAGACAATGGTACACACTAGCCCTTTTTAAGGATGAGAGAGAAAGAGGGATTAGGTTTGTTCTGCTTGGTCCTAGAAGCAGAACTAAAGGGAAAGGCTGGAAGTCACAAAGACACAAATATAG
The DNA here is from genome assembly GCF_028372415.1 of Notamacropus eugenii. Classification (NCBI taxonomy): domain Eukaryota; kingdom Metazoa; phylum Chordata; class Mammalia; order Diprotodontia; family Macropodidae; genus Notamacropus; species Notamacropus eugenii. The sequence continues at coordinate 352,333,654 of NC_092877.1, read as the reverse complement.
GTTTAATGTCAGGGGGAAAAATCTTTCTCAAAATTAGAGTTATCTCAAAGTGAAAAAAGCTCATTTGGGAATGGGTCCCCCCTCACTCAAGGTCCTGCCTATAGTAGACTACTGTCTGATAAACTAATCTCCCTAATACAGTGATCTGATCACATGACTCCCCCATGCAAAACCCTTCACTGGTCTCCCAAAGTCAGGATAACCTCTGGTAAACAGTATTATAGTGGGGATTCTCTGGGGAGTATGATTTGGATAATTTAGATAATTTGGATAATTTAGACCCTAAGGTTCTTTCCAGTTCTACAATCCTGTGTTTCTTTCCTGTTTCATTCTTAATGAATGAAATTCTTCAATAGCCCCCTATGAGGAGGCCACACATCTAGTGACATATGTTGACATGATGGCTAAAGGTACAACCATAACTATCCTGACTCCTGATTATGTCCAAATTCTTTGGTCTCAGAAACTAAGCAATGAAGGGAAATCCAAAGCTCTGCAAAAGGTAGGAGTGGGTGGGCTTGGTGCCACTGGATTACTCCAGAAGTTTGGCTTTCCTAATGGAAATATTGCTAATATTATTGAAATGCAGACATCTTCATTCAGATCCTCCTCCTTGGAACTCAAAAAAGTGTAAACAGCATATGATCTTTGGCTGGAGAGTAAAAGAAATGCACCTAGACTTTTCTCTCCATAGAAGAGGATGACGAAAAGCACTTAGCCACCAACATACCCCACAAACCATCAAGTTAATTCATCCAATCTTCCATGACCCCCTACAATACATGACACATTTTGGGGTGGAGGGAAAGTGGTCACAGGAAGAGACTTTGTGTATTCCCACTTCAAACAAGTTTTAAGATGGAAGGAGGTATGAAAGGGACCAAAAGAGTTACTCCCTCCTTTTCTTTCCCACTACTTCCTTCCTCATCCTGTGACTCATATCCCTTCCCTGATGGCTTTTCACTCCCCTAGCTAATGGAAAGAAGGGGTAACAGGAAGCTGGAAGAAAAGAATTTCAGAAGCAATGGTGAAATTATGTATTAAAAAGAAGTTTCAGATGTGATGATGAAACTAGAGTATAAGAAAATTCAAGCTCCCCCAAGAAGAACTAAAACCTTATTCCCCTTTGCTTTAAACTACAAACTCTCGGAAAGTAGGAACTCTCACTTTTACACTTGCATGCCCAGCACTGATCACATGGCATAACACCTAGTAGGTGCTTAATAACATTTGGTGATGGGTGATTTCTCCATCCATCTTTGAGTCCTGACTTTAAGGAAATCCAAAGTCATGCTCCTTGAGAAAACTGATGGAACTAATACAACCTGGCTTGTCTCTTTTCTTCCCCATGCTAGATTATTCCTTTTGGGAGGTTGCAGCTCTCTTCTCTGTCTTTCTGGTCAGCCTTCCCTGCCCACCCCACTCTCTTAGGGAATACATTACCTCATTTGATTCTCCCAATAATCTTTTCAAGCATTTAGGGAAATTGCACAGTGCAGTCAGGAATGGATTGGAAAGCCTTAGACTCACTCTGGCATTTCATTTATGGGAATACCATGAAATTGGGGATGTGGGAGAAAGATCATTTGGAGGAGAGGTAAGGTTCTGCTAGAGAAATTTTCTTACTCAAGTCTGTAGGGATTTGAGGCTCATGCTTGCTTATGGAATCCCAGATTCCAGTATTGAGAAGGGGCCTTGGCAGTCAACTCAGTCTTAACAAAGACTTCCCTCTATAATATCTGAGACAAGTCCAGCATGTCCTTGAAGATCTAAAGAGAGAAAGAACCTATGGCCTCCTGATCTATCCCATAGAGTTCTTAATGAGGAAGTTTTTTGTCATGTGATATTGAGCATAAACCTAAAGTCTCTAAATTCCATTCATTGTTCTGGATTCTACCCAAGCAGAGCAAGGCTAGTGGATCCAAGGGTTGACAACCATTCACACCCCATCCACCCACCTTCCAAAGTTTTCTCTCTCTCCTCCAAGTTGAGTATCTCTAGGTCCTTGCAACTAGGCTCCAATGACACAGTGGGCAAAAACCCACCAGGAGTACTCCTAAGGAGAGGAAAGTCCACCTAGGGAGTGGTAGCCAGAATGAAGATGTGGACTCCCTGGTAACTTCCTGTTGAAATCAATTACTTTTGCTAACCAGGTGCTGAATTCTGTTGCTTTTTAAACTACTGTGTTGCACCCTTGGCAAGGCTCTGGTTGGCCAGTCCTAGTTACGGTTGTTGCAGCCAAAGGCTACTCATAGTAACTAAGCTTAGAGCTAGATCTTAGATTTAAAACTGGGAGGAATCCAGAATAATCCATGATGGTAAAGGGGGGTGGTCATTAAGTCCAACTCCTTCATTTTACAGATGAGGCCCAGAGCCCATGTTCTTTTCACAGTCTGTTCCTAGGCAGTCAGTTACCTAGGGTGAGAGGTGAGAAGAGCTAGAAAAAAGGGATAAGTTGAAAAGAGAGGACAATTCTTTGTGGATCTAGGGGTCTCCCAGTAAGGAGTATTACACATAATGTTGGATTCTTTCAATGTATTGATTGGTTTTGCAGGATTTGTTTTCACAACTTTATTAAAAAAAAATAAAAAGTCCTGTAGTATAATGGCTCTGGGAGTCCCTACCTTCAGGAGGCAGGAAGGGAAGAGATACAGGGGATGTATGTCAAAAAAGATATAAATAAAGATTTTTTTTTAAAAAAAAAGAAAAGGAGGAACTAGAAAGGAGTAAAGCCAAAATTGAGCAAATTCACAGATTTTCTTCAGAGACAGCTTAAAGGTTTCCTGTCCCTGTAGGAATGGGTGAGCACCAGGTTCAGGGTAATTCTCAGGCAGGTATCTATGCTGATCCATGGGGGAGGAGAGGGCAGAATGCTGGGATAGTATCCTGGCTTTGTAGGAATGATGTTTTCTCCTAGCCCAGGTGCCTCTCAGAACAATCGAAGGACAACCAGCCCTGGTTTGGGTGACAAATCCCAGTGTCTCTTAGCAAGTAGCATGCCCTCAGCGTACATGCATTTTTAGGATGAGACAGCCCAGAATAATCCATAATGGCAGCACATCATGTTACATTAGCAAGGATGGGCTACTGATGGAAATAAATTATGACATTTTGTGCTAATAAAGATGGCAAGGTCTGGAGCCCAGGGGAAGTGTGCAGAATCTGAGCATGGTCAGAGCCAGGATCCAAAAAGATCTTGACAGGCTAGAACACTGGATTAGACTGAAGAAGATGAAATTTAAAGGGGATGAATGCAAAGTCTTACACTTGGGTTCAAAAAATCAGCTTTACAAGTAGGGCAGGAAGGGAGAGAATAAGCACTTTTTGAGTGCCCACTCTATGCCAGACACTATGCTAATGACTTTTTAAATATCTTATTTGAACCTGACAACAACTTTGGGACATTGGTGCTCCTAATATCTCTATTTCACGGTTGAGGAAATTGAGACAAACAGAAGTGACTTGCCCAGAGGTCACACAGCTAGTAAGTGTCTGAGGCTATATTTGAACTCAAGTCTTCCTGACCCCAGGCTCAGTGTTCCGTCCACTGAACAACCCAGCTGCCTTCAAAGTAAATAAGTACAAGATGGAAATGGGGAGAGGGAGTGGGGGGAGAAGCATGACTAAACAGCAATACATCTGCCAAAGAGTGGGGATCTTTCATGGGATGCAAGTTCAAAATGTGTCAGCAATGTGATCTGTCAGACAAGAAGAAGAATGAAAACATTAGGAGAGGAAAAATGTCCAAGGATAGGGAGGTAATAGTCTGACTATATCTGGAATGATGGTGCCCGTTCTGGAAGCTAACTTTGGGAAAAATCATTGATTAGTTGAAAAGCTTACCAAAGTGGGTGATAATATGGTGAATTTTGACTTCATGAAATTGGAGGATTTAGTTGAAGGAAATGGAGACATCATAGCCTGGAGACACCGTAACCAACTAGGGGAATTCAACTTATTCTGCTGGACCCCAGAGGGCAGAACAAGGGGTAAAAGATGGAAGTTTTAGGATCCTAAGACATACATGTAGAGCTAAATGGGACCATAAAGGTCATTTAGTCCAACCCTCTGCTTTGTAAAGCAAGCAAGGACTGGGTGGACACTTTAGGTTACGATATACGTGGAGGGAATTCTTAATTAGCTCTAGGTTGAACTAGATATCCTCTGAGAGCCTTTCCTTTCTGAGAATCTGCAATTCTTGATCCTACAAATAATTCAGCTTGAGCTCTTTCATTCACTCATGGAGCATTTGTTAGGTACCTACTACATGCAAAGTTCTGAACTTACATTCCTGATCATCTTTATTGCCATCGCTTTTTCTCTTGGCAGAAGAAAATAAAGGTGTGTATGTTTGTTTCATTTTTTTCTCTCCTGCTCAAACTTCAGAAAATATGACATTTGCTCAGAAGGCAAGCTACTTACTTGTAAAACTTTGGAACCTACCCTAAATCTGAATGTATTCAACAACCCCCCCAAAACACACACACACACACACACACACACACACACACACACACACACACACACACACACACACCAGTTATGTTCTATCCCCAGCCCACTGACAGGGATAGCTTCAATGAGTGCAGCATTAAAAATAGTAATGTTTGAACGTAATCCACATTCTGTTGCTTCATACTTCCTCCTTCTATGCATAAGCAGAATGCTGATCAAGCTCCACCACATCCCTTCCCCTCCACGTCTGGAACATCAAGTTCCCCTCTCTAATTTACTGCACATTTCTGGAACGCTGACTATCTATGCATACACAGCACACAAACACACACACACACACATACACACAGAGGTGGGCAGATTGAAAAGGAGATGACAGGCAAGGCTTTGGAAAAGTGGGAGGGAGGGAGAGGTCTATTGGTGCATTTCTCTCTCTAAGTCCTAAGAGAATAGGGTTGTTCTGAAGAAAATGTGAACTCCTCCAGATGCTGAGGATGGAGTTGTTGCCAACAGGTTTCCTCTGGAGCAGTTTCCACTCCCCTGTCTCCCAATGGCTCTTGTCCTCTGGGCACCCATGTCTCATGATGTACCATAATGGAAGTTTCTCTTCAAAAACCAAAAGATGAAAACATGTTTGGACCAAAACAAAATTGGATTATGAAAAGTTCAAAAGGCTGAAAAATCTCCAATGAGGATTCAGTGACTTGAAAGCTTTGATTCAGGGAGAGGGTGCTTCAGGGTTGATGAGATCTCAGAGTAGGGTTGTAGAGGGCCATGGGTGAAAGTTATGGAAATTATTAAGGAATGGGCCATCCTGTTTAGGACTTGGAAAGATAGGAAATGCTGTCAAAAGAAACAAGAGGATCACCTGTTTGTAAAAATTTGATGGAAATTGAAGAAGTAACAAATGCCTTTACAGCATGCAAGGTTCAGAAGGCAAGGATTTAGGGCCAGAATCATAGAGTTAGAAGCTGAGGTTGATTATCTCCTGCCGTGGAGAGGCAGTTTGGTATAAGAAGAGTGTGCTGGAAGACCAGTTCAGATTTGCTCTTTGATACGGTGACTGGGTTTACAAAGCCTCACAATGCCTATTTTCAAGGTAAATGTGGCAAATATTTCTGAATTCATTTCAGGAAGAGAAAAAAATTCCCCTGGGTCACATATCTCGTAAGTGTCTGAAGCTGGATTTGAACTCGGATCTTACTGAATTCAGGTCCAGCACTCTATCCATCACAAAAAGAACAAGGACATTATATATCAAGGGACCTCCATTCAACAAGCACAAAACAAGTTGAGAATGCAATGCAATTAAAAGGCCAGGATGTCCTCATTCTTGGACCAGTCAGTAACAACTGGCCCAAAGGAGAAAGGATCAGGGTGCTAGAGAAATTGCAGCTGCCCTGGACAGCTCCCCGAAGTCTTCTCCTCCTCCTCCATGAGGTGGAATGGCTTCGTTTATTTTCATTTCATTATCAACTGTTATTTTTTTAAATGAAAGGAGAGAAAGAAAATATTTCTTTCTTAGTATGTCATATGGGTTTGTTTTTTTTAAGTGAGCTGAGAAATCTGTTTCCTTTCTATAAAAGATACAGGTAGTGCCTTTGAATTCTGTCCAGAAGTGATTTTTTCCAGTCTTGTGATTTTATTGGTAGAGGGAATGACAGTGTAAAAACTCCCTCCACTCATGTGGCCCAACTTCTCCATAACTTAAAGCTTTAGAGTGTTGCCTGGGGGCATATAAAAGTTACCATTAGCATTACTACTAGCATGATTATTAAAACCTTTATAACTGCTATTATTATGGGTAGCTAGGTGGTGCAGTGGATAGAGTGTAAGGCTTGGAATCAGGAAGATTCATCTTTCTGAGCAAATCTGGACTCAAACACTTACTGGCTGTGTGACCCTGGGAAAGTCACTTAATCCTGTTTGACTCAGTTTCCTCTTCTGTAAAATGAGCTGGAGAAGGAAATGACAAACCACTCCAGTATCTTTGCCAAAAAATCCCTAAATGGGGTCACAAAGAGCCAGACACAACTGAACCACAATTACTATTTTATAGTATCACTCTATGAGCCTAAGTTATAAAGCTGCCTTATAAGTAGATAAGGGGTCATTAGAAAGGACCTAAAAGGTTTTCTCATCCAATCACCTTCTTCTTTGCTGATGAAGAGGCCTAGGTCTTGAGAGATTAACTGTCTTCCTAAGATCACCCAGATAAGTGGCAAAGCCAAGATTTGAACTTAAATCTTCTGGCTACTAAATTACTGCTTTTTCCATCACCAGGCTGCTTCTCATAGTAGAGCAAGGTCTTTCTAGTGCTTCAGGAAACAAGTCCCCTTTGAATTGGTTTTCATGATGGACCTGTGCTGCACTCAATCAATTGATAGACATTTACTAAGTGCCTATTGCATGCCAGACATTGTGTGTAGTCCATAGGGCTATGCTGTAGAAAAAGAGCATGGTAAAAGGTAGAAAGAACTAACTTCAGAGTCCGAAGGACCTGAGTTCCAGACCTACTCAGACTCATACCGGCCGTGCAAACCTGGGCAAGTTCATTAACCTTTCAGTGCCTCAAGCCATTTTCTGAGACTATAATTTGCAGAATAAATTCTGATCGGCTTTGTTAGAGGGAGATTCCTTACCAGGAGTTCCCTACACAACGAAATCAGAGATCGCGATTAAAAAGGAGACCAAATGTAATACATTCTGATGTTTCTTCCTACAAAAGCATGGGTACAAAAAACTCCAGGTTTTCTTGGCAAAGTTCCTGGAGTGATTTGCTGTTTCCTTCCTCAGCTTATTTTACTGATAAGGAAATGGGGCAAACAGGGTTAAGTGACTTGCCCAGGGTCACGCAGCCAACAAGTGTCTATTGCCAGATTTGAACTTGGGAAGATGAGTCTTCCTGATTCCTGCTGTAGTTTGTGCACAATGGCGCCACCTAGCTGGAGATACCAAGACAAAACAATTACAACAAGGAGTTCCTACCCTCAAGGAACTGACTTTCTACTAGGTAGAAACTAATAACAAAGTTAATATAAAAAGTGTAAAAAGTTATCTCAAGGTGGAGGGGATGCTAATACTTAGGGGGAGGTGACCCCAAAGAAAGTTTCTGTAAAGGACAAGGTATCTCAACTGACCTTCAAAGGAAGTCAGGCATTGATTCTAAGGAGGCAAAGAAAAAATACATTTTAGATGGGAGGATTCACTGTGTGAAAGCCTGGAGATGGGAGATTGAATAGAGGGTATTGGAAAAGGAATAATAAGAAAGAACACTGGGAAGGTAGGCAGGGGACAGGCTGTGGAGAGCTATAAAAATGCCACACTGGACAGTCTGTGTGACATGGTAGATAGGGTATTGAATTTGGAGTCATGAACACCTGATCCCAGATTCTGTGTCATGAAATTCACTAGCTGTGTGGTCCAGGGTTCATCACTTAGCCTCTTTGAGATTTCATTGATTCACCTGTAAAATAAGGCAGCTGGACTCGATGTTCTCCAAGATAGCTTCTGGCTCTAAATCTATGATCCTGCTTTATTCTAGAGGTCCTGGGGACTGTTGAGCAGGGAGGTGACATTGTCAGAGCCTGGCTATAGAAATATTAATTTGACAGCCATGTGGAAGATGACTTGGAGTGGGGAGAGATGGGAGGCAAAGAATCATCTAACCTTTCTCTGGGGACTATAGGGACTTCAACTTGATTTTCCAGAAAGGATCATAGACCAAGATGGTGGAAGGTCTTTTGGGGGATCACTTGAAAGAAATAGAGATTTTATCTGGTGAAGAGAAGTCTTAGGAGGAAATGAGAAGGTTGCTTTAAAATATTTAAAGGACTGTCATGTAGAAAAGGGAAGAGATTTATTCTACTTAATAATAAACAGGCATTTGGTGGTACAGCAGATAGAGTGCTTGAACTAGAACCAAGAAGATTTAAGTTCAAATTTGACCTCAATCTCTCTCTATGACCCTTGGCAAATCACTTAACCTCAATTTCCTCAACTGTAAAATGGGGATAATAATAGCACCTACCTCCCAGGGTTGTGCTGAGCAACAAATGAGATAATATTTGTAAAAGCCCTCAGCACAGTCCCTGACAATAGGAGACTCTATATAAATGGTCATTCCTTTCCCTCCAATAAAATCACTATCATTTTTTACCATTTTAAGTTTTATTAAAATGAAAAAACTATCTTTTTATTGGTAAGCCAATACTATCTCATTTTATCCTCATGAAAACCCTGAGAGACAAGTATAATTTTTATTTATGTTTTATTGATGAGGAAACTGAGGCAGAGAGTTAAGTGACTTGTTCAGGGACACATAGCTTAGTCAGTGTCTGATGTAGGATTGGAACACAGGTCTTTCTAATGTCAAATCCAGCTCTCCATCCCCTGGACCATCTAACCACCTACCTGGTCCCATTTGGCAGAATCAGGGGAAGTGGACACAAAGGCACACAAAGGCAAAGTTGTTCTTGATGTAGAAGAAACCTCCAAATAATTAGTGTGGCCCAAAAGTAGGGCAGCCTACCTCCAGGGAGAGTCTCTAATCATAGACTAAGAATCTTGGTCAGTCTCTGAGATCCCTTCCTCCTCAGATGTTGTATACATTTTAATTTAGCATCACAGACAGAAGAGACCTTCCACATTTTACAAGATGAGGAAACTGTGACCCATGTAGGTTAAGTGACCTGCCTAGGTTCACAAAAATAATAATCCTTAGGAGCAGGATTTGAATCCACTTCCTTAGACTATAGAGCCAGCACTTTTATTCATTCTACAATTTTTATTCTTTTTAAGCTTACTAGTGCTAGAAACCACAAGTATCAGAGTTCAGGACTTTCCCCATTCCTGTTGGGTGAGTCTACTTGTTCAGGTGCCCTCTGAAGAATGAATCATGCCCTTCAAGGTCCCCTTGGAGGCCCACCCCTCCTCCTGACAATCCTCTCTCTCCTTTCCCCAAATGAAATTACGTTTCTATGTTAGACTGGGACAACTATTTTCCAATGGTACTTGCATGCCATGTATCCAGTGGAAACACAGGAAGAGTGGCAGCGACTTGCTGAGGGAGGAAATGAGATTGAGGTACTGGTTTCAGTGTTTTGAAGCGTATTGGGTGTTTTGCTGAATGGGCATTGTTGACAGCTCCCCAGCTGCTATGTTTCTCAATGTTCACTTTGTACATTTTCATGAAAATTAAACTTTTCTCCAAACTTCATTAGTGGTAGAAAATTTTTTTAAAAAATCATTTTCTATCCAAGAAAGCCTAGCTTTCTTTTGAAAGAGGTTTCTTCTTCTCTCTTTCCAGCCACACCCATCCCCATTGGCAACAAATTAGGCAACACTCCCATCTTGGTCTAAAATTTTAACATTAAAATGGTTTTGAAAAGAAAGCAAAACTTTTTTCTAAAGCTGAAATGTAGTTATTTAAGATGGTAGACACTCGGATGAAATCCAGAAGCCCCCTCTGCTATCACCATTAACCTATGCAGGGAGCTGAACTTGTCTCAGTGAATGATATTCCAGATGTCCTTCAATGGCACAATGTTGGTTAATCATTTTTTTCTCTAGTTACTTTGAAAAGTGGAAAAATCATTGAAATGACACTATTGAAAGTATGTGGGTGTTTCCGAAATAACAATTGAAGTCTATGGAGTTCATAAAGTACTATAATTATAAAATTGTAGCATTTGAGCACTATGATCTCACCTTAGAGATAAACTGATCCATACTTCTTTTGTAGGTGGAGAAACTAAGGCCTGGAAGAAGTGAAATTATTTGTCCAAGGATATATAGACTGTAAAATGCCAGATCTAGGATTCCTAGAGGCAGCTAGGTGACACAGTGGATAGAGAGCTGGACCCGGAGTCAGGAAGACCTGAGTTCAAATCCACCATCTCAGGCACTTGCTAGGTACAGCACCCTGAGCAAGTCACTCAACCTCTACCTGTACCATTCTCCTCAAATTTAAAGGAAGATCATAATAGCATTTGCCACCCAGAATTGTTGAGATAATATGCATAAAGCTCTTAGCACAGTGCCAGGCACATAGTAGGCATTTCATAAATGCTCCCCCCTTTCATATTCAGCTATTCTGATTTCATAGCCATTGCCCTTCCACAGAAGCACAAAAACTTGTCACCTAGGTAAATAGGTGTTGGTACCATTTCCATTTGATAGGCAAAAGAACTGAAACCTAAAATGATAAAGCAACTTCCTGATGGTCCCACAGCTAATCTGGAGGCAGGATGGGAATCTCCTTCCTACCTAATTTCAGAGTTCTGCACACATTGCCTCTCAAAGTTATCTCCCTAGAAACACAGTGAGAATGAACAGAGAAATAAGGGAACTAAATAGGGAAAATGGGAGTCATTTCCTCCTGAGACTTCCCATGACAAGTCATGTGAGAAGAGATGAATTTAAAATTCATATTTAAGAAAAAAATGTCTAATCAGGAACATTCAAGAGGTAGAATTGCAAAGAGGAGGAGAGAAAGAAACATCTTTTCCTAATGTAATCAAAATTAAATAATATATATTTAGATTATTCACTCAAGTTATTGTCCAAAGAACAAAGTTGTTTTCTTGGCTTAGCTCTAGGTAAGCCAAGTGTCATCAGTTGCCAAATAAAGAAGGGAAATCATCAGCCAGCTCCAGGGGCACCAGAAAGGGACATGGGTAGTGTGAGTAGATTACAACATATTGCCCACTAAGAATTATTCAAGGGAATGGAAAAGAAATCCAACAGCTAATGGGATAAGAATGAAGGATGACTGAGGCAGAGCTTGTGAGCTCTATTGAAACCTTAACAATGCCACAAGAACTCCAGCAACACACACACACACACACACACACACACACACACATACACAAATTGAGAGGACCTCCAACAGAAGATGTATAGGAGGATATCCATCTGAGTAACTGAAAATGCATGGGACAGATAGTGACAAGTATCATCACAGAAAGTACCCATGTTGATGAACTGAAGAAACATTGAAGGGTCCAAGTACATGATGGGTTAAGAAGTATATGTTACTGTCCTATTGAATTATTGGTTGACTTTTAAAATTACATTGATAACTGCACATTTGTCAAGTGATTTAGGATCAAAGAATCAGAACTGGAAGGAACCTTAGAGATCATCTGGTCCAACCCTAAAAGTCTAAAGATGGGGATGAATTTAAGTATAGTCATACAGGAAAGACAGGCTTTGAACTCGGGTCACAGGACTTCAGATCCATTGCTCCTCCTTTTGGGCCATACTTGATAGCTCAGTGATCATCATCATATAATACAGCATGTTAAGATTTTCGAATCCATTTATATACGGAACCCACTTTTAGGAGCTTCAGTGCAATACATAGCTATGGAGCAAGGGGAAGTGAGGGCTGCCTGAATATGGGCAATGCTTTTTTCCTGGTATCCCCTAAGCTCTGTGAGGATTTAAGACTTTATCTGAAGGCTGACTGCCCAGAGTGCCACAGACTCTAACTTTAGGGAATGGTACTTATGACTAAGAGAGATGAAATTCAACAAATCAGAACACAAAACAAGGGAGAAGACAGAGAAAAGGGCAGCTACCAGCAGGAGATGCAAGTAAAGCCCCATGGAGATCGCTCATGGGTCAGGAATAGCTGAGAGGAGTGCTGAAACAGTGAGGCGAGGATGTTTCAAGCACAAACTATGTCCTGGATGAAAGAATTCCATGTTGCTGCCTTGGCTGGGGCTGGAGAAGGATCAGGGGTCTTTCTCTCTCCTTTTCCCTTCTCTCTCTATAGAGAGGGTAGAATACCTGATATCTTAACCTAAGGAAACCCTCAAAGGCTCCCTGGGGAACCTGAAAGTTTCCCTAAGGTCAGAGTCTGCTGGATTCTGGCCAGTCAGTCTTCAAATAAAGTCTAAAATCCCTTTCAGGGCTTAGAGAATACACAGTTATCCCTTCCACATCATGACTGTTAGGGAGTGCCCCTGAGAGCTGGAAAATCCACCTAGGATATTTTGGCCCTCCCTTTGTATCAGAGAAGAAGTCTAAAGTACTATGGCATTAAAAGATAAAATAAATTTGCATTATGTACCACTATATATATATATATATATAAAATGAATTGTTGAGTTTCTAAACTTTTTCTATGTCATCTGTGGCTTCCACAAAACTCCCCCAAAATTCCCATTAATTTCTTATGCCAACCCATGATATATTGAATCCACGATGGGGAAAGTCATGCTGCGGAAGAGATAATAATACTAGGAAAAAAGATTATCCATGTGTAGACAGCTTCTCCCACCTCTTGCTCCTTTTCTATATATTTTGCTGAGTCTCCTAAAGGTGGGCTCCATATGCAGATGGTATTATGATTTAAGTAGTCACTTCAAGTCCCCTGCTTTTCTCCAGTTTGGAAAGCAATGAACAGAAATCCAAAGTTGTGTATTGTATCTCAGTCAATGTTTATGCTATGGGGGGGGGGGGGGGAGAGAATGATTTCTCCTTAGGTGACATGAAAGATACCTTGCCTAACTCAGTTATAGTATAGGCTTTTTATTCTTGAAAGTTACTAGGGCAAAGTGGTGAGGTGATATTGAACTTTTAAAACCTGAAAAATGCACCCCTAGGGAAAAAAAGTTGTGATCTAATGAGCACCCTAGGTTCTGATGGGAACAAAATAAAGGCAGTCATCCTATATTGCTTACGTGAAAGCCAAGCCCCCATGAATGAAGGAGAGACTAAGTTGTTTAGAAAGGGAAAGCTAAGGCCCTGAATAGGATTCAGTTGCTACAGAAGCTCTGTCCATTTGAAGGGGGTAGGGAATTGGCATGGGGGCAAGAGGGGCAGTTGGTAGGATGTGCTTAAATAGGTCCTATGACTCAGTGTGAGTGAGACAGCTCAGCCCAAGGCCACCTGCTGCCACACATACATGGTCTCATTGGAGCCTCATCTAATGGCATCCACATCAGAACTTACACAATAAAACAAAATTAAAATGTCGGCTGTATTACTCAGAAGAGAGGTGACTCTGGAAGGATTTCTAGTTACACTGTCTACAAAGATAATAAAATAGTTAACCAGTTATATTGGCCAACTATAATTATCCAGTCAATTCAATCCCATTCAACAAATCTTTATGAAGCATCCAATATTTGCAAAGCATTGTGTGCCTCCTCTCAAGAAGCTTACCTTCAGTTAGAGAAAGGAGTATGGAAGAATGTAGCATGTAGACAGATAAGCAAGCACAAAGTAATTTCAAAAGGGAGAGATCATTAATAATTGGATGGTATTAATAAAAGCTTCAAGTAAGAAGCGGCCCCTGAACAATGCTTTGAAGACCCTAGGAAATCTATGGGGCTAAGTGTGAAGAAAGAATGGATTCCAAACATAGGGAAACCACCTTTACAACAGTACAGAAGTGAGAAATGGACATTTAGACGTCAAGAAAATCTAGCTGACCAACTTAACTGGAATGGAGGTGGCCTGAGGGGGAGTCAAGACAAAATAAGACTGGAAAGGTTGGTAGGAGCCAGAATGTGGAGGACTTTAGATGCCAGGCTGATGATTTCACATTTTATCCTAGAGTTAATAGGGAATCAAAGATCAGATCTGTGTTTTAGGATGATCTTTGCTGGTCTTAAATGTCTCTAGGGTTCACTTCCACACATAATTCCACACCCCATTGGAGGTCCAGACATGAATTGTTTCTGGATTTTATTGAATTTGAGGAATGTCGTCTTTAAAAACAAATTATTTTCCTTAAAAAAAAAACAAAAAACCTCTTTTACATGACTCTTATTTAAGTAAATGATACTTTATATTACCTAACTTTTAAAAGGTTAATTCAATATAATTTTTTTCTGCTTTGTGTAATATAAAAATTGTCCTAGAATCCAAGAACAAGGCGTGGGGAGGGTGGGAGAAGCCATTATTTAATATAATCCAGAGTAACAAAGCATGAGGCCCTTGTCAAATGCATTTGTCTTTAACCAGAGGCTTTCCCAAAGTCACCTGTCAGGAATAATGAAGCCATTTCAAGCGGTACATCGAATCAGAGAGGAGAGAGTGTAGTGATTAGGTCAAGTTTAATCATTCTGTCATTTCAAGTTAATAATTAGTTTCACCTCTAAAAGATGATAAGAGAATTTAGGGAAGAAAACTGGAGTCCCTGTAGGAAAGGCACAATCAGAAGGAAAGACTTCCCTGTTAAAAGAATAAGAGGTTTCCTGGTATAGTGAGACAGGAAAAGTCCTGGACAAGGTCGCAAGGGATCAGGCTTCTAGTCCTTGCTTACTTAATCACAAACATAGATTAAATACTTAGTATGATCTAAGCATTTAAGCCAGGTGCTGGGGATACAAAAATGAGCCCTTGCCCTCAAGAAGCTTACATGCTATGTTGGTTCTGGTACATACCAGGGCCATCTCCAGTCATCCTGATGCATGTCTGGCCACTGGACCCAGATGACTCTGGAGGAGAGAAAGACGCTGGTGACTTTGCAGCCCTCCCTCTCTTACATCCAATTCACTTGCAAGTCATGACGTCATCTTCTGGGTGTCATAGTCCCCTTCAAGAACAAAGGATTTACTTTTCCGTGCATCTGTTGCCTTATTCTTAATTATAATATTATACAATTCCTAATTATAACAGTCAATAGCATTTATATGCATTTTAAGATATGCAAAGTACTTTACATATACTATGTCAGCTAGGTGGAAGACTGGATAAAATATTGGACTTGAAGTTTGAATCTGGCCTCAGACCCTTCCTAGCCGAGTGACCCTGAGCAATTCACGTAAGTTTTCTCAGTCTCAGTTTCTTCATCTATAAAATGAGGATGATAAATAGCACCTACCTTCCAGGGTTGTTGGGAGAATCAAAGTAACATAATGTTTAGGTGGCAAAGTAGACAAGAACTGGGCCTGGAATCAAGACCTGAGTTCGAATCCTGTCTCAAGACACTTAGTAGAAATATGAAGCTGGGCAATTAACTGTTGCTAGAGGCAAACAGAGGTTAAGTGACTTGCCCAGGATCACACAGTCAGCAAGTGTCTGAGACC
Source organism: Notamacropus eugenii (assembly GCF_028372415.1). Taxonomy (NCBI): domain Eukaryota; kingdom Metazoa; phylum Chordata; class Mammalia; order Diprotodontia; family Macropodidae; genus Notamacropus; species Notamacropus eugenii. The sequence continues at coordinate 352,318,154 of NC_092877.1, read as the reverse complement.
AGATTTGAACTCAGGAGTATGAGTCTTCCTGACTCCAACACCAGGGACTCTATCCACCGCACCACCCAGCTACCCCTGGAGTTAGGAAGACCTGGCTTCAAATCCAATCTCAAGCACTCATTATGACCCTGGGCAAGTCACTTCCCTCATCTGTAAAATGGGGATAATAATACTACCTACCTCCCAGGGTTAGTGAAGGCCTAATGAGATGATTACCGTAAAGCTCTTAGTCCAATATCTGGCACATAGTAGGCACTTAATAAATGCTTATTTCCTTCCCTTTTTCTCTGTTGATCAACCACCCAGAATTTATTAAGCACCTATTATAAGTCAAGTGCTGTGCGGGGATTATCGGGCTAAAAAGACAAAAATAAACCTCATCTCAAGCAGCTTAGTGGGTGACCATGCATACATATATACAGTGAGGATAGAGAAAATTAAATACTCAAATTAGGAGAAAGCACTAGCAGCTAGGAAGACAGGAAAAGGCCTTCTAGAGGAGAAAATATCTGAAGGAGGTTAAGAATTTTAAACTGTAAAGGTGAGGAGGGAGTGTATTGTAAGCATGGAGGACAATGTGTGGTAAAGATGGGAGATAGAAGGTGTGCTGGGAGCGACCAGAAGGACTGTCTGACTGATGCTTAGAACCCAGCCCTGTGACAAGCGGCCTGAGGATAAAGGCCTGAGAGTGGGGAGCAGGACAGGAGACCTGCGGCCATAATGCTCCAGGAACACATCAGACCTTTTGCCTCCTTAAAGTAAGACCCTAAAATGCTCAGAAAAAAAATTATTTTAAAAATTGGAAAAAAATACTTACAAAAGCCAACATGTGAAGGGAGCATTTTTTCTACCAGGAGATAACTTTTAAGATGCTGTTAGTTCAGGCAACAAGGCAGATGTTACCCTCATAAATTAAAAGATTTCAGAGGGGAAGGAGTAAGTCCTTTTTGTTCATTACAAAAGATTCTCTGGCAGAGAGGAGTGGGCTCCCCTCTCTCCTAGACACTTAGCCCCTTCCTTTCACCCAGCCTCATCCTGACCTCACAGAACAGAGGCTGCCAGGGCAGTAGCTAGTTCACTTCAAATGTGAGTTCTCTTTACATTTTCCCTTTTTCTCCAGCTTTCTAAATACTTCAGGGGCACCAGAATGCCATTACACTGAGTCATCCTCCCTCCTTCACTGGTTCCCCACTGACATAAACAAAGGCTGAATTTCACATCAGGAGTGACACAGGGGTTTCCTTTAACAGATTGTGGAAAGCTTAGATGTAAATAGCATTTTTTTTCTGTATTTCTAGGGTCAAAGGAATGGATGGTGAACTGGAGATGGTGCTTGGTGGAAATCTCACTTATTCTCTGGCATCTGAAAACATCTGTGATTTGTGTATTTTGATTGCCAGCTATTTTTTTCCAAGCCTGGAAAAACCTTCCTTGGTGGGCTACGTCAGTGTGATGTCACAGCTGAAATTCTTGTTTGCCAGTAGGAATTTGTAGATCTGAACTGCTCCAGCTGAAATGATCCTCCCTCTCCCTCTCTGATAGAAGATTGTATTAGCATGGAGAGTTATCCCTATGATCACACCACCAGTCCAGGTTCCTATTCCCCTCTTGCAATAGAATTAAAGCAACATTTTTTCAATCTCTTTTCATTACTATATCTCAAAAGCCAAACAAGAGTAGTGACCTGGAATTTTGTTAATTCTGCCCTATTGATTAGGAGAGTACATCCCCAGGGGTGAATTCCACTCTGCAACTGGCCCCCTATCACTGCTCCCACCCATCTTGTGGCATCTGCTTTTAGCATGACATTAATAGCAGATCCTTAGGGATAGAGTATAGTTTGATCACAGAACCAGAGACCACAAAGAACTAGAAGAAACCCCCGGATGCATTTACAAGTTTGACACATTTCATCTTTTTGACTCTTTCCTCTTGCTTGCATCCAATCAATTGCCAAGACCCAATAATTTTCTCTTTTCTACATCTCTCCTATCCATCTCCTCTCCACTCCCTTAGCCACTGCCCCTAGTTGAAGGACTCTTACTCCTTGAATAGACTATTGCAATAATTTCCTACCTCGTTTGCATATCTGTATCTTCTCCCTTCTCCTGATGTATTATTTTAATATTTTTAAATAGGTATGAAATCGTTCTTGTTAGAATCTACATAAAAATGCAAATGTTTAAATGGTTTTGAGGATCCTTTAGAGTCCATTCTTGTCACTTCCCAAAGAAGCAAAGTCACATGCTGAGTTTACCTGGAAGCTAGGGATTCTAAAAGGTGGCGATGAGGAAGGATCACATTCTAGGGATAAGGGCAGCCTATGCAAAGTCATGGAGATAGAATAGAAAGCACCATATGTGAAGGCCAGTTTGTCTGAATCTTAGAATCTAAGACTAGAATATGTAGCTTGGGTACAGGGGAAGAGCACTGAAACCATAATATGCTCAGAATCCAAGCAAGATTTTTGTGGGGTAGTAAATGGGGTGTTAACTCCAAAGTCAGAGGTGTTGGTTTCAAAACCCATCTCTGATGTTTGCCACCTGTGCGACCTTGAACACATCTTTGCACCTTTCTGAATCTCATTTTCTTATTTGTAAGATGAGGGTCTTCTCCTTGGTAGAGAGATCAGTCAGTCAATAAGCAATGATTAAATGATTAAATACCTACTATGTGCAGTGGTGGGAGATGGGGAACCATAGCCTCAGAGTCATGTCTAAATTGTCAGACGGGGCCAATGTCAGATCCTACCTTTACAGCTGGAAGAGATCTCCAAGGCTTCTACTCCAAGACCCTCATTTTACAAATACTGTGTAAAATGAGGGGATATTACTAAATCTTAACTAATCCTTAACTTTTTCTTTTCTTTTTTGAAATCAGTGACATGTAGGATAATAAGACACTGTACACAGAGTGCTGGACCTGAAGTCAGGAGGACCTGAGCTCAAATTTGAACTTGGATACTTCCTAGTTGTTGGACCCTGGGCAAGTCATTTAACTTCTTTCTGCCTCATTTCAGTTATCTATATTAGAACTTACATCCCAGGGTTCTTACAAAGATCAAATGAGATAAGAGTAAATTATTATAAGTAGTAATTATAACAGCAAATACAAAATACTAGTACATATGTAAACAATAATAAATTATTATAAGTAAAATGTTTAATACAATGCTAGCACACAAGTGTTATATTAATGCTAATAATAGTAACATTACTATTATTAGTAGTAAATGTTTACAGTAGAATTAAATAGTAAAATTACTATTATTAGTAATAAAATTTAATAGTAAAATTACTATTATTAGTAGTAAATTTTTATAGTAAATTGACTATTGTTAGTAGTAAATTTTAATGGTAAAACTACTATTATTGGTAGTAAATTTTCATAGTAAAATTAATATTATTAGTAGTAAATTTTATAGTCAAATTACTCTTGTTAGTAAATTTTTATAGTAACATTATTATTAGCATTAATAACTCATACTTCTATTGTACACCAAGATTTAGGCTGCACTTTCTTCCTAATAATTCTTTGAGAAAATGAGAATATCCTCAATTTCCCAAAATAAAATGGCTTGATCAAGGTCACATAGCTGCTAAAGAGCAGAGCCAGGATTCACACTCAAGTTTGGCCCTGAGCCTGGCATTCCTCCTACTATGACACATTACAGTGGGCACAAAGTGAGACCAGGACCATTAGTGCAAAGATTGGGTTAACACTGAGTGTCTGATGCAGACAGCTAAAACTGTAGTCAGGCGTTCAGAGAGAGAGATGGAATTGAAGGCTGTCACCCCTGGTATTCACAAACCAGAAAGCCGAAATTTAGCTGTGTCTTTGACCACAAGCAAGAGCCAAATAACTGACTCCCCCTGGCTGTTCCTTCAGTACAGCCAAGAGAGAAGAAAAGGACTGTTCTTTTTCCAGCAGGAAGGTTTGAGGCCCTACCTTGTTTTGAAATAACCTGTTTCCACCCAGGCAGACCACTGATAGTCTTGACTAATGAGATCGGCAGCCACAGAAGCAATGGTCAACTTCATGCTCTCAGCATGTGGGTACGTTAGCCTAGGGGTTGAGCTGCTTTAAAATGAGGCTGTAGAAGAGAAGGGGAAAAAAAAGAAAGAAAACCTCTTCCCTCTTTTCCCAGCCCAAAGGAGAGTCTTACACAGCGCCATCATGCAATCTTGAAAACCTCCTTAGAGCTGTAGATCACTCTCATTGGACATATGCAAATTCTCTCAGAAGCACTGAACTTCTGCCAATGCACATCTTATAATAACAGGGCAGGAATGCAATGTGAGCTCTTACTCTCTCTCCATAGCTCCTGAAAGAAGAGTCTCTCTTGACAGGGCAATTGAGGCCCTTGACATTCCAGGAAATAGTTTACAAATGTCATTCAGGCCAAAGTCATATCCAATCCCAGGGAGACGCTGTACAATAAATACAATAAGCAGTCTTTAAAAAAAAAAGTCAGAGCAGGGAACTATCCTGTATCCTTTATACAATATTGGTTTTGGGTTTTTTTTGTTTTTAAATATAGGTAAGTCATCCTAATTCAATTGAACAGTGTCACTACTGATTCAACCTGATACAGAATGGATGAGTTTCTGCCAAGGGGTTGGCAAGCACACCTAGTGTAAGACCATCCCCCTTCCCCTTATTTTCGTAGGTACTGGATCCAAATCACATTCAGACCTTTAAAGGGGTCTCTGGTTTTTCAGTCCTGCTTTTCATTTTATCTGTAATCACTGCAGAGAAGAGTGACCCTGTGCGTGATAAGCCACAAGTTCAGGGCTTAGAAATAAACAAGGTCACAGATAATGTCATTTCCTATAGGAAAGATTGCCCTAGGTGACAAAGGATCTGAGTTCTGGTGTTTGAAAAACCAAGGAACCCAAGCTCTGGGTTCAATTTATTTAAATCTCAATCAACAAGAATTTGGTAGGTGATTAGTACCAGCCACTCTACGAAATACTGGGTGTACAAGGATAAAAACTTGTTGTTGATGTTAATACAAATATTTGGGGTGAAGGGAGGCTAACTGAGGAAATTGAAAAAGGCTCCTTTTAGGAGGTAGCGCTTAAGGGGAACTGATCTTGAAGGGGAACTGATAAACAGAAGTGGCATTGAACAAAGAATCAGGGAGATTGGGGTGCAAATACCACCTCTGACACTGACCAGCATGGGCAAAGCACTTAACATCTCACTGAGCGTCAATTTTCTCATCTGTAAGAAATAGTCATATGAGTTATTATAGCACCTAGAAACTCGTGCATAATCTGTGGTCCTGAGATCACATTTTAAGAAGCACTGCTTCAGCCAAAATTTGTTCCAAATGTTAAATTTCCATTTTTTGAAAGAAGTTAGTCACAATAACTGGTATTTGTTATGAAAACTATTGTAAATAAATAAGTCAATTTCAAATTATGCCCATATCATCCATCTGTTGATCTCATGAAGTATTATCAGCCCTCTGACGAATGCAGATAAATATAGTTACAGACCTAATCCATCTGTGCTTGTCCTCCATCAATGTGTCTCACTGATGTAGATAACTGAGATAACTGTAAGACTGAGGATCCTAATTTGTTTTAGGTTTCAGGCCAGATTAGTACTCCTTAACTAACCTGTTTTCTTTAGCTAGTCAAGGTCTTACTCCAACACTGTTTCTATGTTTGGGAATGCCCTAATTCAGAGAAAGTTTGGCACTCAGTGCTCATCTCTTCTTTTCTCTCTCAGTCACCTGCACCTGGGCATAGCGTGGCTCCTGATCCTGTGCACCACATCTAAGCTGCCCTCAGTGGCCGAGCAAGGGAGAGAATTGCCAGCATAGGAGAGAGACAATTTGATAATGATGATACCCAATTCACAGTTATTTATTTTTTTTTTATTTTGTAATGTTTAACAATCACTGCCATACAATTGTGATTTTATCCCCCCCACCTACCCCCCACTCCCCCCCTCCCTCCCCACGACTGCATACAATTCTGTATAGATTCTACATATACTTTCCTATTGAGTATATTTTCACTATAGTCATGCTATGTAGTCAGACTAAGACAAATGAAAGAAATCGTATAACAAATCAGAACATGATACACAAACACATACACATACACAAACATGATCTGCTACAATATGTGAGTGACTTCCATATTTCTCTCTCTGAGTGTGGCAGGCATTTTGCCTTGAGATCCTCCATTGGGATTTTTTTTTTTTTTTGGTAAGAAGTTCTTGTGTTATTACAAAAATCTAAGTCTACCAGAAAAAACTCTCATACACTGTGGTTGTTGCTGTGCATAAAGTTCTCCTGGTTCTGCTCCTTTCACTCAGCATCAGGTCATATAAGTCCTTCCAGGCCTCTCTGAAGTCTTCTTGTTCATCATTTCTTATGGCACAATAGTACTCCATTACATTCATATACCATAATTTATTCAGCCATTCCCCAATTGATGGACATCCCCTTGACTTCCAGTTTTTGGCAACTACATAGAGTGCTGCTATAAATATTTTTGTACATGTGGGACCCTTTCCCATTTTTATGATCTCTTGGGGATATAGTCCTAGTAGCGATATTGCTGGGTCAAAGGGTATGCACATTTTTGTAGCCCTTTGGGCATAGTTCCAAATTGCTCTCCAGAATGGTTGGATGCGCTCGCAGCTCCACCAACAATGAATTAGTGTTCCAACTTTCCCACATCCTCTCCAGCATTTATCATTTTCTTGTTCTGTCATGTTTGCCAATCTTATAGGTGTGATGTGGTACCTCAGAGTTGTTTTGATTTGCATCTCTCTAACCAATAGTGATTTAGAGCATTTTTTCATATGATTATAGATAGCTTTAATTTCTTCCTCTGAAAATTGCCTGTTCATATCCTTTGACCATTTATCAATTGGGGAATGACTTGTATGATTATACATTTGGATCAGTTCTCTATATATTCTAGAAATGAGGCCTTTATCCCCGAGCTTAGCTGTAAAAATTCTTTCCCAATTTACTACATCCCTCCGGATTTTGGTTGCATTGGGTTTGGTTGTGACAGTTATTTATTATGATGTCCAAATGAGATACTATCTGCAAAGTGCTTCTCTAAATGTAAGTTATTATTATCTGGGAATGAGTTGATTCCATAGGTGGGCAGGTATAGATTTCTGCCTTTTTATTCCATCTTTGAGATAAAATTCTTTGAGATAAAATCTACCATTTTATGTTGTGTATAGAAGTCACAGGAGAGAGAGTATACTCTCACAGATAGATACAGAAAGAGTGATCTTTTTAACTACTAGGAAAGGGGAACGGTTTGGCATTGTTTCATGCAGGATAGAGAGACGTGGCTGCCAAGGGCAACACTGGCTTGGCATAGGCTCATTTGTAAAAACTTTTGGAGAAGTATGGCAGAAGATTGTGATCAGAATCACCTCATTAAAAAAGAGAGAGAGAGAAAGTGGAGGGGAAAACAGTCCAAAGAAAGTCTATTTAGAAACCTAGTAAGTTAAAGTGTTTTTCAAAGGTGTTTAAAGATGAAAATAGGATGACCACAAACAGATAAAAAATGGAGAAGACCTGTAGATATTTTCATAACAAACTCTTTCCCTATTTTGGAGAGTGGAGTCATTACATTCAGACTCTTAAACTGTAGTACCAGATAAAGTTAGAGATGAAGGGGAAATGGTGCTGGAGGAATGTAAGATGAGAAAAGCATCTGCTGGAGCCTGAAACCAAGACCACTCACTGGGAAATGGATGAAGACATTTACAGCCCAGCAGTATCAAAGGCAAAAGTTGCCCTTTCTTATAATAAATACCTTGTCCATATATGTTTCCTTCATGACTAGCCCTCTCTGGGTGCATCCTGGACACTTGGTTCCATCCTCCTCATTATTATCAGATATATTTGTGGGAAACTATGCTCCAGATAAAAAAGGGAAATTTTTTATTGTGACTAACCTTGCTTTGCCATTTCACTAAATGCCTTTGTTTTGAACTAATTGTATGCTCTGACTGATTACTGAAAGGTAAATAACACCAGTAGGGGCTCATGAGTTATAGTTTTATGGTACCTTGAACCTAGGGAAGCCATCGCTCCAGAGGATCTGCCTTAAGAGTTGGGTGATACCCAGAACACTATACTGTAAGAGATACAGATTTTGCAAGTCTCTCAGACAGAGCACAGCCAAAGAAAGTGTGAAATATCAGACGCAACTATTAAAGCCATCCCAAAATCCTTATCTCTTGGAAAAGTGTAATAAATGTGGAAAGCTATTGTTTTACTTTTTCCGTATTTGTTAATGTGTGCTTTGAGTTACTTATATTTTAAGTACTTTCTGATTAGTCTATATCTGATATTCATATCATACATTGAATATTTTTTCTAGAAACGACATTAGTTCTCATACTTGGGGGAGATCCTATACATGAACCATATCTACTCAGGACTCTCAGTGAACTGTGTTGTGGGAAATATGTGTTCTCCTAGGGAATGTCATTTGCAAAGGTTTAACTGCTGTTTCCTTCTAATATCATCATAGACACCTTTTTCATGTGTATATTATAATACAGACAGAGTCAAAGAGAAAGTCTATATAAATGTTGAAGCTCCTGCCTGTGAATGGTATTGGCTTGACTGAACAATATCCTAGAGCTTTGCAGAGCCTTCTAAATAAGATCCACAATAACTTGAAAAAATTTGACTTAACAATCCATGCAGGAAAAAGCAAGTGGATGAAAAATGTCATCCTAGTTAAATAGACAACCTATAAAATTCATCCAGCTATGTAAATATGCAACCTAATAGATACAATATATGTTTGTGTGTGCATATGTATATATATTACTGTGTATGTATGTGTGTATGTATGTATACTCAATCACAAATATTACATACAGTTCTTACATAATATATAACGTACTTAGTATATCTCATATATAACATTCCATATTATGTATAAAATATCTATAAGAATGTATATAACACCCAAAAATATAAAATTTATATAATGTTTGTATATCACATATTTTGTGGTTGCTGTTTAGTTGTTTTTAGTCATGTTTGACTCTTTGTTGGAATAATTTGGGGGTTTTTTGGCAAAGATACTAAAGTAATTTAGCATTTCCTTCTTTAGCTCATTTTACAGATGAGGAAACAGAAATAAAGAGGGTTAAGTGATTTGCCCAGTTATTCAGCTCATAAGTACTTGTGTGAGGTCAGATTTGAATTCAGGTCCTCCTTACCCTGCTTCTGGTGTTCTATCCCATGGGTCACCTAGCTGCCCTATTATATATTATAATATAGCATACGTTTTATACATATAATGTGTATATATGAGTCTATTTCTTGCAAAACCATAGCAGGTGAACAGTGAATTAGGCCCAAAAGTAGACAGAAAGAGGAGAATGGCTGCATTGCTTTTCTGAAATGGCAAAATTCTTTGAATGACTCCACGCTTCCTCCTGAAACAAAAGCCTATCTTTTTAATACCCATATTCTTCTGGTGCTGGCAGATGGCTACAAGGCCAATGGTATGGGCAGAATTCAAACCCAGAACCTCTCAGTCCAGCTCCAGAGCAATTCTTACTTCACCCCACTGTCAATCAATCCATGAATGAACATCTATTAAGTGGGGATAATGTGCTGGGCACTGGGCTAAGGTGCCAGGGAAAAGGAAGACAGGAAGGAAACCTTGAGGATCTTACATTCTGTCTGTTCTGACTTGCCCTCAGAGAGCTGTGGTTTTGTGATACCTCAGAGTGTATCTAGTGGGCTGGGACAGAAAAATTCTCAAAACAAAATTCATGGTAATTCACTGACTTCAAAAGAAAGAGATAAACCATACAGGATGTGGAAGAAGGAAGCAGGTGCATATTGGGGTGAGGGTTGCTCACTGCAAAAATCCAACAAAGAGTAGCTTACAGAGAGGAACCAGAAAGACTGAGTTTGTTAATATTTCTTAATATTGGTGTTCAATGTTATTAGGCACATCGGTATTATCTGATTAATGCCTGTGTTACTTTATGGTTTTTAATTTCAAAACCAAAATGTAAGACCAATAAAAATAGTGATAATTTACATAAAACTTTTAGGCTTTCTAAAGCCTTTACATGACATTATCTGCTTTGAATCTCACTGGGTTCTCACAACAGCCTCACAGAAGGTAGGTACAATTATCTTCCCCATTTTACAGATGAAGAGATTGAGGCAATGAGAATTTAAGTGACTTTCCCCAACCCATGCAGTTATGCAGTGTCTGAGGGAGGATTTTAATTCAAATCTTCTGACTCCATGTCTAGAGCTCTATGCTCAACACCACCCACCTGTAACTACCCACCTGTATAAAATGTCACCTTTTTCCTCTTGTCAGCTTTGTGCAGTACAACATGAGAGGCTTGACAAGATCATAGAGGCATCCTGACAGAGTGGAGAGAACTCTGGGTTGAGATCAGAGGCCTCAAGGCCAAATTCTGGCTCCATGGTCCACTGTCTATGTAACCCTAGAAAGGTCACAAATTTTCTCAGTTTCTTCATCTAAGTGAGGGACTAGCTGACCTCTAAGGTTCCTTCTTGCTCTGAATCTATCATCCTATGATTTTAGCAATGTAAAATACTCTTTGAAAATAGATTACCTGTTTTGTCTTTACATGGTAAAGACCCCTAAATTGCAGCTGCAATCTTACATGTGTCATTTCCCCCACTGAAAGAGGAGAACAGGGACTATTTTGTTAATATTTGTATCTCTGGCAATTAGCATGGAGCTTAGCGCATAGTAAGTACTTAATGCTTTTTAATTCACTCATTCATTCATTCTTCCTATGATCAATAAATTCCTTCCCAGCCCCAACAATCCATCATTCCATAACTAGATGGAGATCTTGAGAGAGTTGATATTGAATAAATGAAGAAACTGAAGGAAATGGGAAGGAGACTGGTCTGTGAATGGAAGTGAGCAATTTCCCGAAGTCCGTGGAATTTTCTCTGGAGATGAGTGGAAACAGAAGACTTGTTTCCACACCTGCCAAGGGATGTCCTCTTCGATGTTACAAGCTTTCTTCAATGAGTCAGTCACTCCCCATGTCTGAGATCCATCCAAGCATCAGAGATTATGAGACAGGAGGTGCTAGCAAATGGAGGCTAGAATGTAGCGTTTTAAACAATTTATAAACAAGATCCACAGTCAAAGAGGTTTCTTCTTCCAGGAATCTTCTTACTATGCTGCTCCTGCTGCTGCTTTTCATTGCTAAGTATCTAGACTCTATCTTTTTTTTCAAAGATCCATTTTTTTCTCTTTGCTCCTCTTTAATCTTCTAAGAGCTATGACCGCATTACAGGAGCAGTGTAGATGAATAGCTGCCAAGTCCCAAGCCTGTGTTTGACGTGGTTCAATTAGTCTGCCCTTGCCTCTGCATGTAGAAAGTATAGTTTCACTTTAATACACAGGTAAGATTTGTTTCGATGTGACTTGTTTGCCTTGTCCCAAGGCAAGAAGGATGGATCAAAGCTTCGTATACCTCCCCAGGGCACCTTTTTTGGTTCGGTTCTAAGGATGAAGACTTCTCACTTCTACTGTTTGCATAAACAGGTCATGTATCTATAAATCTACTTTTATCAATTGGAAATCCCATGCCCACTTGGCACCTTGGGACAGGGAATTTGCCTCATTCTCTAGAGCTTTTACCCTGGTAGCAAGAAAGAATTATCAGTAGAAAGCTTTGTCATCTTGGGCAAGAGGAATGAGTTATTGTCATCCTAGGAAGATAAACCTGAACTGGATCACCAAAAAACAACAAATCTCTCTCATAAAATTTCCACTGAGCAAAATATCAGTGTTGAAAAGTGAAAACAGAAAGGTTTCAGTCTCATTTGCAAAGTTTCTTGGCAACAAGGGGCCCAAAGCTAAATCTAGGTAGAGTATCCCTTGACCGTAAAAGAGAAAAGCCAAGGAGAAGGATGAGGTCACTTTCTAGCATTCTCTTCATCTCCATTCTTATACAACAACTCAATCCTACCTCAGAAAGAAAGACTCAAGGACAAAAGGGAATACTTTAATCTTCGTATTTAAATCATTCTATGGCACTTTTATTGAGCATGTCAACATGACAGCTCCAACCTTCATTTCAGGGACTTCAAAAGGGATTGCTGGGATTTTTCAGCCCCAGCAGAAGCTCTCAACAAGAGATTTTTAACCTGGAGTCCATGAAGTTGGTTTAAAAAAAAAATTTTTTTTGATAACTTCTTTTCAATAAAATTGTTTCTTTTGTGATCCTGTGTTTTTTATTTTATGTGCTTAAAAACATGATTCTCAGAAAGGCTCTTCAGGCTTTCCTAGATTGACAATGAGGTCCAGGGCGCATAAAAAAGTGACTTCCCCCCATCTAAACAGAGGGATTTTAAAATTCCTTTTCTTTGGCTTATATCGCACTAAAAAGTATAACCAACCTACAGTCAAATATGCTCCTACTGCTCTCAACATTGTCTAATGGTGATATTTAAGGCACAGAACTGCTTGCAGAATTAGGTGATTAAGAAAAGAACAGTTACTGTTGTGGAGCAGAATTGTATTCCCAAGTGATACTTCACCTACACAAGAATAGCCACATTCTTTGGCATTTGTGGAGGAAGTTAATTGCACTATCTAGGTGGGAAGGGGACTTACAAGCTCTGTCGATGAGTTAGATGCTGGAATTCTTACCACCTGTCAATTAGAAAAGGGAACATTTTCAAATACATAAAATGTCATCATGGTTCTCTGAGTGCATTTCTTGGATCCTAAATCTTGAAAACTGCCCATTCCAAATCCTCTGCAAGTCATTTGTTACCCAAGAGAAATCATAACCAATGTGAATTTCAACCTTTTCCTTCTACTAATCATTTCTAATGGACAAATGACTTCATGCTCAATTTCAATAATAAGTTGTTTTGCAAAAAGAGATTTTGCACTATTTTTAGGAATGTCTTTTGTTTTTTAGCAGTCATTTTGAGATATAATCTCCATTCAGACTGAACTTATAATAAAGAAAGTGACCACAACTAACCACATATGCAATGTCTTGCACCCATTGTCCTCCATCTATCTTAAAAAAAAAAAAAAAGATGAAGATCCATTTCATCATGTGTTTACTAGGACCATGATTGATTTATAGAATTTCTCACCATTTCGCTTTGTTTTACTATTCTTTTGATACGCATTATTATTATCATAATGTATATTGTTCTCCTGGTTCTACATACTGCTCTCTGTATCAGTTTTTGAAAATCTTTTCATGCGTCTCCGAATGGCTTGTATTCATCATTTCTTACAGAGCAGTAATATTCCATAACATTTATACTACACAATTTGTTCAGTCATCCCCCAAACAATGGGTGCCCACTTTTCCCCCTTCCTTTTCTCTCCTTCTCCGCCAGTTCTTTGCTCCCATAAAAATTGTAGCTTTGAACATGGTTGGTTCCTATACTCTTATCTGAAATTAAGCCCCATCTATATGAAAAGGATACAGTTATTGACAACTCCTGAGAACTACTGCTGAGAACTCCTGAGAACTGTCTATGAACAAGGTTTTGTTACTGCATCTGATCATTAATTCATATCTAATCCAAGAACAAATAAGAAGATATCACGCTTGCACAAAGAACTTTTTAGACCACAGAATAATGCAATGTAGCACAACGATGGAGAGTTTCCTTTTCACAAGATCAAAGTATCCTTTTGTTAGTTAGTAATAATGTCATTCTTAAAAAAAAAAAAAAGACTCCCTTTGAAGGAAACAGCAGCAGAATAGCCTAGTACATATGGGTTTTAAAAATATGTTTAATTTCTTTAAAAAATAAGTTTCATTGATGCCTTTTATTTTTACATCACAATCATCTCTGGCTATAGCTCCTCCACCCCACACAAACAAAGCCTTCCTAGTAAAAAGAAAATCGGTTAAGCAAAAGCAACTGACCCAGTGACCACCTCTGACAATATGGGGTGCACATGTTTTTGTAACTCTAAAAATATGTACATTGATGACTCCAAAGTTAATATTTATCTGATTGCAACATTTTCCCAATTGCAGTAAATTGCAACATTCCCCCCCACCCTCCCCACCCCCAGTTCCCGCAATGAGACCTATAAGCAGACAGGGAGAACACAAACATTTTGCTCTCCCTGATCAATTACATTCTGGCTTTCCCATTCTTAGAGCTTCAAGGTTCTTTGAAAGAGTCAGCCAGATAATCTCCCCCAAAGTTGGCAACAAGGCAGTATGTGCTAATAAATAAATAAATCCGTGCATACTTTTGAGAATCAAGACTTTTTTTTTTTTTTTTTGGTATCTCTGCCCTTGACTTGGGCAGTGACTACACAAGGAAAAATATTGTCTCCATAGCATGATAAATCTATAACAGAACAGGACCTTGGAGGCCATTCTAATCCAACCCCCTCATTTTACAGATAAGGAAACTCATGCCTGGAAAGGGTAAGTGATATGCCCAAGGTCACAGAGGTAGAAAGATACAGAAAGGGGTTTGGATGATACCATGTTTTCAGCTATTTTATCAATAATTAAATGATAGCTAACATATATGTAGCATTTACTATGTACCTGACACTTTACTAAGAGCTTTACAATTATTATCTCGTTGGATCCTCATAACAGCCCTGGGAGGTAGATGTGAGATTATTCCCTTTTACAGATGAAGAAACTGAGGCAAACAGAGATTAAGTGTTCCTAGGATTACACGTCTGGAGTTGAACCCAGGTCTTTCTGGCTCCAGGTCCAGAGCTCTATCTATGGAGTCACCTAGCTGACCATTACCAATGATTTACAGCATAGACTGTGAGCTCCTTTACATCAAATACTATCTTGTTTTTCTTTTTGCCTCCCATGCCTAGCAAAGTGTCTTGCACCTAGTAGATGCTTAATATATATTTAGCAACTGACAGCATAACTGAGACAGTTGACAGGGTCAACTTGAAAATGGTCGATGAGCCATTTGAGTGTACTAGAATAGAAAGAAAACTTGACTTAGGTTTGGTAGACTTGAGTTCAAGTCTGACTCTATTGCCAGCAATGTGACCATAGACCAGACGCATCACCCTTCTAAGCTTCAGTTGACTGACTGTAAGAGAGAAATAGCATAACTTCCTGCGTCAACTTCTTGGGGCTGTTGTAGAGACCAGATGAGATAAGAGATGGAAAGTGCTTCTCCAGCCTCAGTATGCTAGATAAATATTTGTTTCTGGTTGTAGTATTGATCCTAGAAGAAGTCTTATGGAACTTTTGTGAACTGGTTGACTTGGTTTCCCCAAGTATGGTGCACTAACAACTTCTCATCCAAGTTTACTATTAGTTTGAATAGATCTGGGTCAATTTGGTAAGGCAGTTTGTGGTCACACATGCTGCCTTGGTGTTCCCAGAAAAAGCAGAAAGTCACTTGGCGATGATGGCTCTCAAAACATGCTAATCAGCACAGGATAAATGGGAAAAAATCAAGAGAGGGAAGGCCCTCAGGTTAAGGAGAACTGGGAAAGCGTTCTTACAGAAGCAAAGACTTGAAGGAAACTGAGGAAGATAGGAGGAATTGACAAAGGGTGGAATTCCAGGCAAGAGGAACAGCTAGTACCAATGTGAGGAGATGGGAAGTGGAGCAAGGAAGCTGGTGTCACTGGATCATAAGGGATGTAGAAGGAAGGAAAATGTAAGAAGAATAGAAAAAGGTAAGAAGGCACCAGGTTATGAAGGGAGTTTCTATTTGGTCCTAAAGGCAACAGGGAGCCACTGGAATTGATTGAATGTGGTTAGGGAGGGAAGATGTGGTTAGATCTGTATTTTAGGAAGATCAATTAGGCACCTGAGGAGAGGATGGATAGGAACAGAGAGAGACATGAGAAAAGAAAACCATCCTTCAAGGGTGGAGAGGGAAATGTCAGAAGAGAGAAAGAAGACTATACAGGGGAGGTCATGAAGGTAGAAATGACCAACTGATGGGACGTGAGGAAAGGTGGCTGATGGAGAGAAGTTGAGGATGAGACCTAAGTGACTGTCAACCATGACAGTATTAACTAAGGTTGTATCAAGACTGTTCAAATACCACCTTTAATAAGAGGTCCTTTGTGATTCACTCTCTACTGGCCCTCTGTCTATTTCATATATAACTATGTGTAAGTTTTCTCTCCCCCAAAAGAATATAAGATCCTTGAGGGCAAGATGTGTTTTGCTGTTGTCTGTGTTTCATCAACCTCTACCATGATACCTGACTTATAGTAGGTACTTAGGTAATGTCAGTTGACTGATTTCTGTAAGGATAAATATGTCTATGTATGTACTGGTAAGTTTGCAGATGATTCTAAGCTGGGGATGATAGGTTACACATCAGACAAAAGGAAAGAAATCAAAAAATATTTTGATGAGCTTGAACCCAGGGCCAAAGCTCTTAAGAGAAAACCTAACAGAGGTAAATGTGAAATTCTACTTTGAGGTTTCAAAAGTTGATTTCACAAGAACAAGATGGGGAGGCAGGGCTGAAATAATTTTTATTAAGCAGGCACCAGATTAAAATGCAGTGTGCAGATTAAAAGACATGACCACCTTCCTGTCCTTTACCCTAATGAGATCTCTTCTGAAGCAAAGAAGAAAGACAAGTCAGAGACGCTGAGTTCAAATCCTGCCTATGACACTGAATGATCTTGGCCAAGTTAATTAACCTCACTATGCATTGATTTTTTCATCTGCAAAAGGAAGAGACTAGGCTGGGAAACACTGACACTTTCACTCTTAGGTCTCTTTCTAGAATATGGTAGGGCATTTATCCATCACTTGGAAGCTTACAAAGTACTTGAGGATACAACTAAGAAGTAAACCTGTGATTTTAATTTTGTGGGGATTCCCAAGGCAGTTGGTTCAAAACTGAGAGTCTTGGAGAATTTCCTAGAGCACTGATAAGTGGTTTGTCCAGAGTCACACAGCCAGTGGGTGTCAACGATGGGACTCCATCTTACGTCTTCCTGTTTCTGAAACCAGCATATAATTCAGTATGTAATGCTGATTCTCTTATATGCATTTTTTAAAGACCTACTGTGTACTTACAAAGTACATTCTACCTGTTTTGTTTCAGACTGACAATTCTATGCAATAGGCGCTCTCATCATCATCATATTATTGTTGCATTATTATTAATCTTGTTCATATAAGGAAACTTGAGTTTAGAAAATGACTTGAGCACTGGTTCAGTCACTTTTCAGTCGTAACTGACTCTTCGTAACCCCATTTGGGATTTTCTTGACAAAGATACTGTAGTAGTTTGTCATTTCCATCTCCAACTCATTTTACAGATGAGAAACTGAGGCAAACAGTGTTAAGTGACTTGCCTAAAGTCACACAGCTAGTAAGCATCTGAGGCCAGATTGGAACTCAGGAACAGTAGTCTTTCTGACTCCAGGTCTGACACTCTATGCATTATGGGGCCACCTAGCTGCCCAGGACTCCAGTTCAAATAGCATTTTTGTTTATTGCTACCTGTGTGATCCTGGATGAATCCCTTCCTTTCCCTGGTACTCAGTTTCTTCATGCAGGATGAGGGGTTTGGGAAAAGATGTTTGGATCAAGTTTTTTTTAATGATCTCTAAGGTTCTTCCAGTTCTAAGATGCTGCTGCTGGTGGTGACAAGCCCATAGCCCCACATTTAGTGATATTTCACGACAGGATGTGAACCCAGGTCTCCCCTGATTCCAAGTCCTGCTATCTAGCAGCCCACGCTGTTTGCAATAGATACGTCACCTTACTTTGGTTGCACTATTATCTTGGTAAGCCAGATCGCAAGTTAATCAATAAACATTTTTGTTAAGTTCTTTGTCTGTTCCAGGTACATGCAAAGTGAGCAGATGACAGCTTCCATCAAAGGAGGAGATGCCCACATCAAAAGGAACCATCGGTGTCCTGAAGCATAATTCAATTACTTCAACATGCATTTATTTAAATCCCCATCACAGCTTTCTTTACATCAGTTATAAGGTAAATTGGTGTCCTCCTAACAAGGCTTCAGCAGTCAGCAAACCTTCACATGCCATCACTGGCGCTGGTTATTTCTGCAGTTACATAATACCATTCATTTTATCTTCATTCCATGATGTATTTGAAAGTACATAGGACGTTGCCCACCCATCCTTGGCCCCAGAGTTGGCAGGAAGCCTTCTCTCCCCCATCAGTTACCTGGATGATTAATGACTCAAGGGAAAAAAATCATAACTGACCCTTATATCACGTTGTAAGATTTTCAAAGCACTTTACCCACATTATCTCATTTAAACCTGAGAGTAGCCCCAGAAGGGGTGGGTGTTGTTGTTCAGACATGTCAGTCACGTCCAATTTTTTTTGAGATTTTCTTGGCAGAGATACTGGAGTGGTTTGCCACTTCTCTCTCATTTTACAAATGAGGAAACTGAGGCAAACAAAGTCAAGTGACTTGCCTAGGGTCACACAGTTAGTAAGTGTCTGAGACTGGAATAGAACATGGGAAGGTGAGTCTTCCTGACTCTGGGCCCAGCCCTCAATTCACTTCATCAGCTGACTGTGTGTGGTTATACAGATATTATTCATTTTCATTTTAAAACCAGCCAGTCAACAAGCACTTATTAAGGTCTAACTGCGCACCAGTCTCTCCCCTAAGTAAGCACTAGAGATACAAAGAAAAATGAAAAAACAGATCCTGCTCTCAAGGAGCTCCCCTTCTAATGGAGGAGGAAGCATGAAAATAACTAGGTATATACGTGGTACAGACAAAGTAGAGAGTTGGTAATCACATAGGGGAAGGCTGAGTTTTTGCGAAGAGGAGGACCACCCCTGAGACGAGAGGAAGGAGGGAAACAAATAGGGGTTAGGGTGGAGATCAGCAAAGGCAAACTTCAAAATGTAGAATATGAACTGAGTCTTAACAGAAGCCAGAGGTAGGGGGGAGGGTGTTCCAGGCACAGAGAAAAGCCAGTTTGAAGCATGGAGATGGGAGGGCCAATTGTGAGCAAGCATTCTGACAGGGTTGGATAATAAAGGGAAACTGAGGCTGTCCATTTGAATTTACCGGGAGGATCTCAGGAGTCTGAAGGAAGGTCACCGCAGGGAGAGCTCTCTTCTCTGCATTTTCCCAACTGAGAACATTGCCTATCAGTAGTTATTTCTAAAAAATGCAAATTGTACAGTAAGAATGCATTTTTCCCTGTTACCTTAAATAAAATACATCCTGATTATTTCAAGTAATTATGAAGGGTGTTATTTCTAGACCAAGATTTTAAAGACTTTTTGGATTCAATTTTTAAAAACCAAAACGATTTTGAAATTTTGTAATATTGATGCAGAAATGTCACTATGGATCAGAAAGACATATGTTTTGAGCTTTTTTTTTAAGTAAGGTCTTCTTAGACTCTTCTCAATCTCTTATGACTGATGCCTAGCATTTGGGAGACAGCTGACCATTGAGCTTTGGCCTGCCTTAATCAGGCCCTTGCATTGGTCACCATTCCTGTTCAGTCATTTTCAGTCATGTCTCATTCTTTGTGACCCCATTTGGGATTTTCTGGGCAAAGATACTGGAGCAGTCTGCCATTTCCTTCTCCAGAATAGGCCCCCACCCCACTTAACTTAATTTCCCCAACAAGGTCCCTTTCATGTACAGTCTAGAAAGAGAATTTAGAATCAAATGATAAAAAGCTTTAACTACTAAATATGACAGATTGTATAGAGGCCTCATCAGACCTGTGATTTAGGAATACCAGTTTTACGGTTTCCTTATTACAATATACTCCTCCTTAACTCACACTGTCATATTATGATTTCACTGGTGTAAGGATTTCTAGTGAGAATCTCCTTTGACAAATGCAGATGGACAGACACCTCCTTATGCAATTTACAGTTTCAGAAAGTTGCCTGGGGACCCTGATAGTTTAAAAGACTGACTTGAAATCTGACAGCCAGTGAGTTTCAGAGGAGAGATTTAATTCCCAGTCTTTCTGATTCATCTAAATTTTGTTTGAGTTTTAAAGCCTCTTCACTATTACAAAGCATTCCTTGACTGTTCCAGT
The DNA here is from genome assembly GCF_028372415.1 of Notamacropus eugenii. NCBI lineage: Eukaryota > Metazoa > Chordata > Mammalia > Diprotodontia > Macropodidae > Notamacropus > Notamacropus eugenii. Next base: position 352,298,109 of record NC_092877.1, on the reverse strand, counting down.
TTTCCAATTTCTCTTCAGTGATTCCTATGGTATTGATAGCCTAGACCACACAAAAGAGATCCCACAGTGATATGGCAGATAGAAGACATGACAGAGTCAGGAAGACCTGGATTCAAATCCTGCTTTTGACAATGACTGGTTTTGTGATTTGGGGTCAGTCACTTAACTTCTCTGACCTTCTGGTCACTCTCATTTCAAGCAACAATTTATAAGTAGGTTGCAATCTACGTAAGTGGAGGGCATTCCCATACCAGAGAAATCATAAGTCCTTCATGATGATGAGCGTACAAGTAAAAGATTTTGTATGAAACACATTATTTATATGGGTGTGTTATTCACCCTTCTAGATTACAAGTTCCTGGAGAATGGTAGTTATATCTTATACTTCTCAAAAACAAAACTAGAACAGTGCCACCTGGGCTGTACGGGAAACTGCTTTCTGGGGGACTCAGTCCCTCCTTGTGTGATTGGTTCTCAAGCCTCTTCCCTGAATGTGTCACCCCTGAGGATATCTCCCCTATTCAAGGTCTGCTTTCTTCTCTCATTGCTCACCTGCTGACTTGCCACTTTTCACTGCCACCTCTGAGTTTGGGGGAGTCAGGGACTTTTGACTATTCTGGGGGATAAGATGGGGTGAAGCCAGTCTATCTTGTGTATGCCTAGCATCCAACTGCGGCTGACTGTCTTCTGCTTAACTTCTGCAACTCAATTTATTCCAGGTACTAGAATCCAAACCTAGGGCTGTGATTCCTTTTAAAATATATTTTATTTCATTAAATATTTCCCGGTTATATGCAAAAAAAATTTCACATTCATTTTTTTGAATTTTGGGTTCCAATTCTCTGCCTCCCTTTCCCCCCTTTTGAGAAGGCAAGCAATTTGATATTGATTATACATGTGAAGTCATGCAAAACATATTCCCATATTAGCCATGTTGCAAAAGAAAACACAAAGAAAATCAACCTACAAAAGTAAGAAAAATTAAGTGAGAAAAGTATGCATGACCATAGTTTGTTCATGTCTCTCCTCATACCTTGGGCAGTGCTAACCACAGACTAAATGAAAGAATCACAGAAACCGGGAGTCAGATGGGACCTAATAGAATGTAAGACACTGTTTCCCCATACCTGGCACACAGTAACTGTTTATTAAATAATTACTGTTTCATTACTTGACCTCACTGGTCAACTCCATCTACTTCAACCAACAAAGAAATCAATATATCCAACAAGACTTCTCAGGCTTTGCTTGGATTCCAAGAAAGAGTATGTTACCTGCCAGGAAGCCTGGTCCATTTCTGGACAGATCTCATTATTAGGACACTTTTCCTTTGACCTGATTTGCTAACAGTAACTAGTAACTGATAACTGAGACAATAGCTTCTTGATACGTCTTCCTCTCTCATGCATGCTTCCCATAGCTTCCAAGTTGATTTTTCAAAATCTAAAATGTAAGTCTGGCCTTATTTCCTCCAGGGAAGAGAAAAAAAACTTATTTATTTGATATTCAAAGTCCTTCCCTCATACCAATTTTGCCCAAAATTACTTTGTATTTCATTTGGTGTTGTGGTTCAGTCATTTCAGTCATGTCCAACTCTTTGTGACTCCATTTGGGGTTTTCTTGGCAGAAATAACTGAAGTTGTTTTGTCATTTCCTTCTCCAGCTATTTTAGAGATGAGGAAACTGAGGCAAATAGGGTTAAGGGACTTGCTCAGGATCATATAGCTAGCAAGTGTCTGAGGCTGAATTTGAACTCAGGTCTTCTGGACTCTAGGCTTAACACTGTGCCAAACATGCATATACCTATGTATATACATCACATATATGCTTGTATATAGATATATATACATATATACACACACACTTACATATATAATGTCTATTTATCTGTTAATACAGACATTGTTTTGACAAGGTTTTGATAAGGTCCTTGGCACGGTATTGTTCTGATATGCCCATTCAATCTGTCTTGAATTCCCTTAATTATACTATCATCTAGCCTACATCTATCCACCATTTTCCACAAAAATAGCAATAGAGATTTTGTCGAATTCTTTGATAAAATCTAGGTAAACTGTATCTAAATCAACTCTCTCAGCTAATAAAAAAGACAGTGAGGCTAATCTGGTGTGAACCCAGATCATGAAATATTATTGTGCTGTAGGAAATTATGAAGAAGAGGAATTCAGAGGAATATGAGAAAATGTGCATGAACTAATATAGAAGGAATTAAGTAGAACCAGGAGAACTATAAACAAAAGAAGAGCTCTAAGATGAAACTGAATGTTGAGTAATTCTAAAGAATCCTTGGTTCAACAGAAGATGAGGAAACATGGTGCGGAGCGTTGACGGTCATGTTTATGATGTCAGTTAATTTTTGTTGATTGTTCTTTGTTACAAAGGAGGTCTTACCATGTTGGGAATGGAGGAGGGAGAAAGAGAGAGAGAGAGAGAGAGAGAGAGAGAGAGAGAGAGAGAGAGAGCTATATCTAGACATGTCTGAAGTAAAAGTAAAAACATCAGTAGAATTTACTGTGGGGTTTTTTTTCAACTGTAAGGAATGCTGAATATCCATAGCTTGAGATCGGTTTTCTCTCTGGACATAGGACCTCATATTCAACATCCTACATCCTTTTCCCTTGATGATCCCGTACCTCAGCCCCTCCCTCAAACAGCAGGTAGTATGATTCAGGGTAAAGAATGTTCAATTTGGGATCAAAGAACTTGAGTCCAAATCTTGTTGCTGTTAATATCTGGAGACCTTGGGTAAGTCATTTTACTTTTCCACACTTCCTCATTAAAATGAGAAGGCTAGACTAGAACAGAAATTTTCAAAGTGTGGTCTGAATGCCCCTAGTAGGACCTAAGACTCTTCAGGGGACCTGCCAGGTCAAAACTGCTTTCATAATAATATCAATGTATTTTAATTTCTAATACAGTAAATATTGATATGTAGTCTAGTTTAAAAATAATACTAATATTTTCATTTTTAATTAAGTAAATATTTGTGAATATATATATCCTCTCTTTATATGTATGTGCTCTCTCTCCACATACATATACACACATATATGCATTTATGTATATCACACCAATGAGATTTTTAAGATACACACACACACACACACACACACAACACACACTTGTGTATACACACAAGCATACTACCTAAACAAAATTTACCTAAAGTGGGAAATAGATAGATGATAAAATAGATATTCTACACAAAAATCAACCTAGTTTTTGAGCATAAAGGGATCTTGAGACTAAAAAGTTTGAGAATCCCTTGATTAGAAGGTCTTCCATCTGGGAGATTCTGTGCTTTCCACTTTCCCATAATGATCTGCCATTGTTTGTTCTCATTACAATAAAATTGACACACATTAGCATAGCTGAAACTCGTTCTCAGACCCCTCTCCATAGGGAGGAGTCTCTCTGTTGAACTTATAAGAGTTGTCTGCACTTGGATCTCCACTCCTTGGGGCAGCCTCTGGCTCTTGACCTGGTTTCTACTCATTTTGTATTTCTGTGGTCATCTCCTTTTCCTGTTGGTGTAGAGTGAATCCCACATGTGGGCCCCAGGATTCCAGTCCTTCCCTCCTTCATTCTGTCCCCTGTACCTTTGCAACAGTGTGTTAACAATCATACATTATTCAAATAAAGCTAGCAAGGTTGTTTTGCAAATATCTTTGAAAGGCCCTCTCCTTAACATCCTTGGAGTTGAGTCAGACCTTGCTCAAGCTCCATTCCATCCCAGGAAAGGACTCAGAAGGTGTCGTCAGGCATGAAGTCAGGCCTGACCTTGTACCATATCATCGCTGTCCAAGTCCTTCAGTGTATGATGGACCTTAAAATGTTTGGAACAGCTTGAAATTATTTCCAGGGACACACTCTGCACAGACACCAGCAGAGTCAAGACTCCAGCTTACCCTTCTCAAAGAGTTCTGCTTGGTCCTGTGCTCCTTCTGACTAGCTCCTGCCTTTGCTGCCTGAGGACTAGATTAAATTCTGTTCCAGACACCCAGATTACTCTGCCTTCTATGGGCTGAGCACAGGCCTCCTAGAGAGGGGGCAAGAGAGAGGTTACTTACTTTGCCTCCCTGCTTCAAACATTAATTTTCCAGCATTCTCAATTTTCCCTTCAAGAAGTAATTCAAGACTTGAACTTCTAGGAGCCAATACAATGGAGTAAACTGTAAGTGCTCTCACTCTCCCCTTAAAAACCCAGAGAGTATTGCCTCAGAAAAATACTGGAATATTGTAGCCAGCAGAAGGCATAAACAGTCTTTCAGCTCTGGTTGACCAGAGCTAGGGAGATCACCAGGAAGGGTCACTCTTGCTGTGGTTGAAGGGGACCAGAGTAGGACCAGAAGCATCCCAGCAAGAAGAGTCTGAGCCCCAGGTGGGTGGAGCCAGTAAGTGCCAATATCAGTAATCCAGATGTGCCTTAGTACAACCAGGGAAATTGGACAAACACCAGTATAGATGGGGTTCACCAATCACTGAGCCTACCTGTGCTCTAGTGCAGATCTAGGGTAGGAGGAGACCTCCCACAGCCAGACCACCCTTCCCCCACACCTTACATCAGAAGCTTCAGTGTAACCCCAGGGAAACTCAGAAAGACTTCACTTGGCCTTGGACTTGGCACACACCAGACAGCTCAGTACTAGGTAAGCTTCAGCATTATATAGCTTCTAGCTGAAAGAATCAGAGGCCACAACACACAAAACCAGAAACCAAGCGCCAAACTACCAGCATAAGAAACATGAGACAGAGTCCCCTGTGCCCAGAAGTGGAGATTCACTTTAAAAGTCAAGAAAAAGGCAATCACCATAAGCAAGAAGCAAATCAGAAAAGCAAAAACCATAGAAACTTACTGCTGGTACAGGGATGATCAAAATACGAATACAGAAGAGGCCAGCATTGACACTGTACTCACATCTGAAACCTCAAAAGGGAATATGAACTGGTCTCAAGCCCAAAAAATATGCTTGGAAGAGCTCAAGAAGAATTTTAAAAGCCAAATTAGAGAGGTAGAAGAAAAATTGTCTAATGCTTTTGAAAATACAATTGACATATGAAAAAAAATTCACTGAAGAAAACAGTTCCCTAAAAAGTGAAAGTGGCCAAAGGGATAAGGAGGTACAAAACTTCACTGGAAAAATTGAACAAATGGAAAAGGAAGTACAAAAACTAATGGAAGAAAACAATTTGTTAAAAATTAGAATTGGGCAAGTAGAAGTTAATGACTCCATGAGCCATCAAGAATCAGTCAAACAGAATCTAAAGAATGAAAAAATAGAAGAAAATGTAAAATATCTCACTGGAAAAACAAGTGATGAGGAAAATAGATCCATGAGAGAAAAATCTAAGAATTACTGGTCTACCAGAAAGCCATGATGAAAAAAAGAACCTGGACAATATCTTCCAAGAAAGCATCAAGGAAAATTGCCCTGAAGTCCTAGATCCAAAAGGCAAAATAGTCATCAAAAGAATCCACTGATCACTTCCTGAAAAGAATCCCAAATTGAAAATGCCAAGGAATATTGTTGCCAAATTCCAGAACTATCAGTTCAAGGAGAAAATACTGCAAGAAGCTAGAAAGAAGCAATTCAAGTATCGAGGAACTACAGTCAGGATCACACAGGACCTTGAAGCTTCTATATTAAAAGATCAGAGGGATTGAAATATGATATTCCATAAGGCAAAGGAGCTGGCACTACAACCAAGAATCAATTACCCAGTAAAGTTAAGCATAATCTTTCAGGTAAGGAGATGGACGTTCAACAAAATAAGGAATTTCCAGACCTTCCTAATGGAAAGGTCAGAGCTCAATAGAAAATTTGATCTTCAAATACAAGACTCAACAGAGGTATAAAAAGGGGGAAAAACTGTTATTTAATATGGGCAAACTGCTGACATCTCTATATGGTAGGATGATATTTGTTAATCTTGACAGTTGTGTATTTATTATTACATTTTAAAGGAATATACATAGATAGAGGGAGTGGGTATAAATGAACTGACATGAAGATAAAAAATGTAATTAAAGGGTGTTAAAGGATTGTAATGGGAGAAGAGGAAAGGAGGAGGCAGAAAAGGGTAAATGCCATCACATGAAGAAGCATAAAAATATATCATAGTAGAGGCAAAGAAGGGAAGGAGATGAAAATAGTTTGAGCTTTACACTCCTCAGATTTGGTTCAAGGAAGGAACAATTTACTCAGTTAAGTATAGAAATCTAACTTGTCTGACAGGCAGTAGGAGGAGAAAAGGGAGGGGGTTGTTAGAAGAGAGGGAAGACTGAAGGAGGTAGTGGTCAAAAGTAAAAATCTTGAGGAGAGGAAAGGAGAAGGGAGAAATAAAAGCATAAATGGCAGGGAGGGAATAGAATGGAGAGAAAGACACAGATAGTAATCATAACTGTGAATGTGAATGGGATGAACTCTCCCATAAAACAGAGGCAGATAAGAGAATAGATTAAAAACCATAATCCTACAATGTGTTGTTTACAAGAAACACGTTTGAAACAGGGGGATACACACAGGGTAAAGGTAAAAGATTGGAATAGAATACATTATGTTTCAACTGATGTAAAAACAGCAGGGGTAGCAATCCAAATATCAGACAAAGCAAAAGCAAAAATAGATCTAATCAGAAAAGATAAGGAAGGAAACTATATCTTGCTAAAAGGTATATATGCACCAAGTAGTACAGCATCCAAATTGTTAGAGGAGAAATTAAGGGAGTAACAGGAAGAAATAGACAACAAAACTGTACTAGTAGGGGACTTCAACCTTTCCCTCTCTGAACTTGATAAATCTTACCTCAAAATAAACAAGAAGGAAGCTAAGGAGGCGAATAGAATTCTGGAAAAGATAGCTATGATAGACCTATGGAGAAAATTGAATGGGGTTAGAAAGGAATATACCTTTTTCTCAGCAGTACATGGCACATGCACAAAAACTGACAATGTACTAGGACATAAAATCCTCACAATCCAGTGTAGAAAGGCAGAGATAGTCAATGCATCCTTTTCAGATCATGATGTAATAAAAATTACATGTCATAAAGAGCCATGGAAAGATAAATCAAAAATTAATTGGAAACTAAGTAATCTAATCCTAAAGAATGGGTGGGTCAAACAACAAATCATAGAAACAATCAACAATTTCGTTCAAGAGAATGGCAATAATGAGACAACCTACCAAAACTTATGGGATGCAGCAAAAGCAGTTCTTAGGGAAGTTTTATATCTCTGAATGCCTACATGAATAAAATAGAGAAAGAGGAGATCAATGAATTGAGAATGCACCTGAAAAAGCTAGAAAAATAGCAAACTGAAAATCCCCAAGTAAATGCCAAATTAGAAATACTGAAAACCAGAGGAGAGATTAATAAATTTGAAATTAAGAAAACTATTGAGCTAATAAATAAAACTAAAAGTTGGTTTTATGAAAAATAAAACAATAAAATTGTTAAACCTTCGGTCAACTTGTTTTAAAAAAAGAAAAAAGAAAACCAAATTACCAGTATCAAAAACGAAAAGGGTGAACTCATCTCTAATGAAAAGAAAATTAAAATAATAATTAGAAATTACTTTGCCCAACTGTATGCTCATAAATTTGACAATCTTTGTGAAATGGATGAATATTTGCAAAAATATAAACTATCCAGATTAACAGAAGAGGAAGTAAAATACTTAAATAACTCCATCTCAGAAAAAGAAATTGAACAAGCCATCAATGAACTCCCTAGGAAAAAATCTCCAGGGCCAGATGGATTTACAAGCGAATTCTATCAAACATTTAAAGAACAGTTCATTCCAAGATTATATAGACTATTTGAGGAAACTGGCAAAGAAGGAATCCTACCAAATTCTTTTTATGATACAAATATGTTGCTGATACCTAAATCAGGAAGAGCCAAAACAGAGAAAGAAAATTATAGACCAATTTCCCTAATGAATATAGATGCAAATTTTTAAATAAGATATTAACAAAAAGGTTACAGCAACTTATCACACCAGTAATACATTTTGATCAGGTAGGATTTATACCAGGAATGCAGGAATGCTTCAATATTAAGAAAACTATCAGCCTTATTGATCATATCAACAACAAAACTAACAAAAACCATATCAATAGATGTAGAAAAGCTTTTGACAAAATACAACACCTATTCCTATTTAATACACTGGAGAACATAGGAATAAATGTAGCCTTCCTTAAAATAATAAGCAGTATCTACCTAAAACCATCAGCAAGCATTATATGCAATGGAGATAAACTAGATGCATTTCCAATAAGTTCAGAGATGAAACAAGGATGTCTATTATCACCACTGTTATTCAATATGGTATTAGAAATGTTAGCTTTAGCAATAAGAGAAGAAAAAGAAATTGAAGGAATTAGAATAGGTAAAGAAGAAATTAAATTATTACTCTTTGCAGATGATATAATGATATACTTAGAGAATCCTAGAGAATCAAGTGAAAAAACTACCTGAAATAAGAAACAACATCGACAAAGTTGCAGGATACAAAATAAACCCACATAAATCATCGGCATTTGTATATGTTACTAACAAAGCCCAACAGCATGAGATAGAGAAATTCCATATAAAGTTATGGTAGCCACTATAAAATATTTGGGATTCTGTCTGCCAAAACAAACCCAGGAACTATATAAATGCAATTACAAAACACTTTTCTCACAAATAAAGTCAGATCTAAATAACTGGAAAACATCAGTTGCTCGTGGGTAGGCTGAGCTAATATAATAAAAAAGACAATTCTACCTAAATTAATTTACTTAATTCAGAGCCATATCAATTAAACTATCAAAAAATTATTTTCTAGAGCAAGAAAAAACTATCAAAATTCATCTGGAAGAACAAAAGATCCAGAATATCAAGGGAATTAATGAAAAGAAGTGCTAGGGGAAGGTGGCTAAGCCACACCAGATCTCAAATTGTATTATAAAGTAGAAGTCATCAAAACCACTTGATCCAGGCTAAGACATAGATTGGTAGGTCAATGGAACAGGTTAGGTTCACAAGACACAATAGTCAATGATTATAGCAGCCTACTGCTTGATAAACCCCAGGACCCCAACTTCTAAGATAAGAACTCACTGTTTGACAAAAACTGCTGGGAAGACTGGAAAATAGTGTGGTGGAAACTGGGCATAGACCAATGCTTGACACCTTATACCAGAATAAAGTCCAAATAGATACACAGTTTGGGTATAAAAGCAGATACTATAAACAAATTAGGGAAGCAAGAAACAGTGTATTTGTCAGATTTATGAAGAATGGAGAAATTTATGACCAAACAAGAGATAGAGAACATTATGAAATGCAAAATGTATGATTTTGATTACATTAAATTGAAAAGTTTTTGCACAAACAAAGCCAATGCAACCAAGATTAGGAGGGAGGCAGAAAATTGGAAATGATTTTTACAACTAATGTCTGTGATAAAGGTCTCATTTCTAAAATAAGTAGAGAATTGAGTCAAATTTACAAGAATACAAGTCATTCCCCAGTTGATAAATGGTCAAAGGATATAAACAGGCGATTTTCAGAGGAAGAAATTAAAGCAATATATAGTCATATGAAAAAATGCTCAAAATCACTATTGATTAGAGAGATGCAAATCAAAACAGCTCTGAGTTAACACATCACTACAACACACACGCAACACAGATTGACTAACATGACAGAACAGAAAGATGATAAATGTTGGAGAATATGTGGGAGAGTTGGAACATTAATTCATTGTTGGTGGAGCTGTGAGAGGATCCAACCACTCTGGAGAGCAGTTTGTAACTATGCCCAAAGAACTCTAAAAATGTGCATATCCTCTGACCCTGCACTATCACTTCTAGGGCTGTATCCCAGAGATCATAAAAATGGGAAAAGGATTCACATGCATAAAAATATTTATAGTAACTCATTTTATGGTGTCCAAGAAATGAAAAGGGGAATAGTTGAACAAGTTGTGGTATATGAATGCAATGGAATACTATTGTACTAAAAGAAATGATGAACAGGCAGACTTCAGAAAAACCTGGAAAGACTTAGATGAACTGATGCTGAGTGAAATGAGCACAACCAGGAGAACATTATACACAGTAATAGCCACAGTGTGCAAGGACTGTTTATAACAGATTTAGCCCGTCACAGCAATGCAATCCTGAAGCATTTCCAAAGGACTTTTCACGCAAAATGTCATCCAGATGAAGAACTATGAAGTCAGGATACAGAATGAAGCAGACTATTTTCTATTTTGTTATGTTTTGGTTTGGTTTGGTTTTTCTCATGGTTTCTCCAATTTGTTTTAATTCTTCTATGCAACATAACTAATGTGAAAATGTGTCTAATAAGAATGTATGTGTAGAACCCATATAAGATAGCATGCTGTCATGAAAAGGGAGGGGGGAGGAAGGGGGAGAAAAATTTAAAACTTATGGAAGTGATTGCTGAAAACTGAAAACAAATCAATTAATTATTAACAAAAAAGACAAAAATAGAATTCTATGGCTCTATGCTCATTCCCATTAATAAAATTATGATAAAAATATCTTCAATAGCAAAAAAAGAATTGAGATAATAAGTGTAGAAAACACTTTGAAAAAATAAAAATAAGTGGCACTACAGAAACATATTTTTCTTTTAAAAAGTGGCACAGCTCAGATACTAGGATACTCATCCCAAAATGTTTTTTTCTTCTTTGGCTTCTAATCCCTCCCCTTTTTAAAGAGAATGGGATACAGAAGAATAGACTGTGGTTGGTTCAATGGCTGCAGGGGCAGAACGAGGGAATCTTGGGGGAAGAGGAACCGTGTTGAACAAATAGACATTAAAAGAAAGGAAGTGGCAAAAATGGGCTGATTTGCATCAGTGGACTCTACTACACATATCCCCCAAGCACTGAGGTTAACTCTAAGGTTCTCCCATAACAGTTCCAAGTCATATTTCCCCCTCTTTCCTTTCCTTCCCTCCTTTATTTTTTACAGTCTTTCTCTTTTCACTTTTTCCTTTATTAAGCACCTACTGTATACTAGGTACGGTGCTTATTGCTGAGGATTCAAAGACAAAAAGCAAAGAGTCCCACCTCTCTAATTATAAAAAATAATTCCTTTCCCCTTTTCTCTTTTTTCACTCCTTTTCTTCCTTTCACCTTTTCTTCTTCCCTCCCTCCTTTCCTAACTTACTTCCTTCCACTTTTTCTTTCTCTCTTTCCTTCCTGTATTTTTCCTTTTTCCATTTTCCTTCATTTCTATCTGTTCCACTCTTCTCTCTGTCCTTTGCTCTCCTACTTTCTCCTCTCTCAACTTCCTTCTTTCCTATCTTTTTCTTTCTAACCTTCCTTCTACCTTTCCACCTTCCCCTCTGTCCCTTCCTCATTTCCTAACTTCCTTCTTCCCTTTCCTCTTTTCTTTGCCTTTTTGCTCCCTGTATTTTCCCCTCCTTCCTTCCATTTTCCTTTATTTTCCACTCTTCTCTCTGTCTCTTGTTCTCCTTTCTTTTTCCTCCTTTCTCCTTTCATCGTTCCTCTCTTCCTTCTTTTTTCTTTCTAATCTTTCTTCCTTGCTTTCTTCCATCCTTCCTTCCTCTCTCCTTCCCTCTTTTCCTGCCTCCTTCTTCTCTCTTTTAATGCCAAGGGATTTGCCAAAGATGTATCCAGAATGACACAAATAGGTCGTAAGGAAGCCAGTCATAAAACTGAACTCAGTTGATGCCCCCTAAATATCGAAGTAACTTTGCTTTGGGGTCACTACCAGGGTGATTGTTTCTTCTGAATCTAAATCTTTCCTGAGGCAGGGCAGGCCTTGCTAATTTAATAGTCCTTTAATGGTGTCCTGTGAAAGTAAGATAATTATAACTCATAAAAATCAAGTCAATATTAAGACTATAAAGTCATTTAGACTTTAATTGATGCATATTAACAAAGAACTAAAGGCCATACTTCTGCAGTCAAGACTTTTTTTTTTTAACAGACACCAGATTTCAATGTGGTTATTATAGAATTTAACTATAAATCTCTTTTACCTTTCTGTCTCCATAAGTAGGATTGTTAACTGTCTACTCACCCAATGGATGTAGTGGGGAAGGCATTCTCAACAGACCTGGGGAAACTGGGGAGTTCAGAGAATGATCATCACATCTTAACTGCTCAGCACTAACCAGTACCAGGGGGATCTGAGTTCTGATTGGATCACCTGTTTTTATGATTCTAGGTCACCTAAAGATCCTGTCCCATGAGTCACCTCAGAGTTAAAGCTGTAAAGTTAGTAGCAATAAGGTTCTAATTAGTATGAGAACCTCTCAATTTTATAGGAGGCTAATCTATAGGTGGATTGGAGATGTGAGACTGAAAGAAAGATCCTCACAGAACAAAACTCAAAAGGAGTTTGGATAACAACTCATCCAGCTCCCTCCTGTTCTGGGTAAGAAAGCTGAGGAGAGGAAGTAATTTACCCAATATCACACATTTAATTAGTGTCAAGTAGTTGTTCAATTATGTCTCACCAGTTATGACACCATTTGGGGTTTTCTTGACAAAGATACTGGAGTGGTTTGCCATTCCCTTCTCCAGCTCATTTTACAGATGAGGAAACTGATGCAAACAAGGTGAAGTAACTTGCCCAGGATCACACAGTTAGTAAGTGTCTGAAGATAGATTTGAACTCATCAAGATGAGTGTTCCTAGCTTCTGGCCTGGGGCTATGTGCACTGTGATGGCACCTAGCTGCCCTTAGTGTCAAGTAGACACTCTAGTAATTGGGGTCTATGTAGGAAGCTTACAGTGTCTTTCAGACATGCAGGCCCACTGATTGCTGCCACTGGGTGTAATTACCCCTGGTTATTTTTGTGGGTCAGCATCCTCACCCATTCACAGTTTCTGAGCCCCCATCATGTGTTTCTTTTACCAACCATAGGGCAAAAAACACTTAGCTAGTGCATATAACAAAATAAGCAATTAAAAAAAAGATTTTTGTCATATATACTGTCATATATCCACAGGCTGCCATACCAGTACAGAAGTGTTAAGGTCTAGAGGTGCTGGGATCTCAAAACTCAAGGGCAAGTGACAAGCAGGTCCTGCCTCTAATGAATTCCACTCAAGCCTTCTTTACGCCAGAGATGAGGTTTATCAGAACACCGATCTGGGGGAGCGAGATTTTAAGAATCCACACTGTTGGTCAGATTTTAAGAATTTGAGTATTAGCCAGACTCTTAAGGAATTTGAACACTTTAATTGGGGGGTGGGGGGAACCTTATGTACAGGAAGACTGTGGGAAGGATCTAGGAGTGTCGAAGTAGTCTGGGGTGATAAGGTAACAGTGAAGGACAGAAAAGAGCCAGATGTAAATGCCAGGGACCTGAGCCACAGAAGGGGTCTAGAGGGAATTAAGGAGTGGCGGTGTAGGGTGGGACCACAATGAAAAACCAGTTGACTGAGATGGGTCAATGCTTCAGGCAAATGCCAGAAACTTGGCCATGTGGGAAAGTTCAAGGGAGGAAACATTCTCAGGGCCTCTACACCATCATTCCCCACCAAACAAATGGGACCCAGATTCTTTTGGCCTAAGGGGAGAAGGTCTTGGCTTCTGAAACTGCTTCCTGCTAGCAAGGGGCAGAGAGCTATCCCTGCCTTACTGGGTCCTGTTCAAAGTGTATATAGTCTGAGTAATTATCTGGAAGTTGATGTCTCGAACCCTGGAGGAGACAAACCTGGCAAGGAGGCTAAACAAACAAGGAATAAACAGGCACAAAAGTAAAACAGAGAAAACCAATTTCCCTTGAGGGACCAAACATCAAAATAAAAGGGCAAGTTTGATAGGGAAGTTTTTTGCTGTCAGATACCACCTTTCTTTCTGAAGCCTATCTGGAGTCAGTAAAAACATTCACTCTTTTATTTTCCCCTAGCTCTAGGGCTCTGCTGAGTGCTAGTAATTCTACTTTTCAGGTGATTATCAGAAATAACTATTGCTGTTTCCCACCCAGCCTAATGTCTTTCTTTTTCTGGACCTCATTAAAGGGGCCATGCCCTGACTACTTCTTAAACAGGCCTATTCAATGAATGGGTGTTACCTCACCGTGAGTGAATTCCTGCAAAGACCTTGGCCTAAAGCACCCAAGGTCTCCCAGTGCATCCTGGGTCATCTCCAGTCATCCTGATGAATATCTGGTCACTGGATTCAGATGACTCTGGAGGAGAAGTGAGGCTGGTGACCTGCACAGCCCTTCCTCACTCAAAACAAAGTCAAGTCAAGTCATGTCATCATTTCTCTGATGGCATGATCTTCTTCAGCAACTTTTCAGGTAGAGGTCCCAGAGGGCCAGGGTTTGGCCTCTATGGTGTGGAGGCTGACTTTTGCATCTCTAACTCTCCTAACCCCTTGTTCAATAAGGGTTACTGAGTTGAATGTGTAGCACACCAGAAGATAAAAACAAGGCTTGATATTTGGTGAGCCTACAGCTAGCCAGCCACTGGGAATGAGCACAATAAGTTACACGTATAGGGAACATGTATGATCAGAACATATATATCTGGTAGCGTGGAAAGAGTTTGGGCTCTGAAATCAAAGGATCTGAGTTCAAATCTCACCTCTTACATGTATTTTCTTAAATGCTCTTTAACATCTGCTTTGCTTTAGTGTTCAGGAAAGCATCTTCCTCTTAGTGACATAAGCCCCTAAACCAGCCACACTCAGGCAATTAGCTGTAGGAAGCCCTGAGGCATGTTTAAATCTACCTTTAGAATTGACCTTTCTCCCCTCAATTTTAGACTTAGTTCAACTTTTATTTGAATGATGGCCAGAAATTTTCTTTTAATTCCTATTATATTTCTGAAGTGGGTAAAACATTTCTAGGAGTTCCACTTAACAAAACTCCAAAGAAGCTAGTGGACAACAGCTTTCTCAAAACGTTCCCCTATCTCCCATCATGCCCCATTTTTCCATGCAATGCATAGCGACTGAATCACTTGGAGAGGTCCAGAAATGGCCTCTGATCTTTACCCTACTTCCCACCAGCAACCTAAATCACTTTCCTATCTACCAATAAAAGGAAAAATGCCCTTAGAATTCCCTACCAAGATTTACCAAAGCAGTGAGCTCCTCAAGGGAAAGGTTCCTTGGTGACATTTTGCTTGGGAATCTAAAAATCTAAAGCTCATCTCTGGAGATGGTGGATTGCCAGAGAACAATGTTCCTTCTACCTTTTATGTTGTTGAAGTTGTAAGTAGATCAATCTTCTACAAGGACAAGGGTTTGTGATTTTATGGGCACAGAGAACTTCCAAGGGAGGAAACTTGTCAGCACCTTCCCTGCAATTTATAATCTAAACCACTAAGAAGTTAACTGGCTTGTCCAAGGCAACTCTAGATAAGTGGCAGAGGCAAGATTTGAACTCAATTCTTCCTGACTGGACCCCTTAATCCATTCAACCATGTTGCCTCTCATTACCATCCTACATGGAAACATAAACTATGAGGTTTAAGCACACATTAACAGGGCTTGGTTTGTGGCCTGGGGAGGAGACAAGCTATTTTGACAGTCTAACTTTTAGCATTTCATCCCAGCCCCTCCCCCACATTCCTTTCCCTCGTCCCCTTCCTCCCCTCCCAGAGAATGAGGCTGATGACTTTGAACAGCCCTAGCCTCACTTAAATCCAATTCACTTGCAAGTCATGACATCACCTCCCTGATATCATGGTCCTCTTCAGGAACTAAGGACAACTACAATCCTTCCCTCCCAGGGGGAGGCTGGGTTCAGAAATGGATTTTCCAGGGTTAGCACTTACGGAAGCATCTGTCGCTGTCCCTGAATGAAGCTGAAAACTGAGGGATTCCTCACAATATAAATCATAATCCATCCCTCAGAAAGCAAGGGCTGGACCTGGGCCTTGGGTCTTAGGAGTCAAGATCAAGAGACCTCATGGCAAGACAGCAAAACTTCTCTCCTCCACCCCCAATGCTGCTGACCTATCCTCACTGAGCAGAATCCATCCATGGTAAGACAGACAGGCAACCTCAGCCAAGAGGTACTGGGGACAGTCCCAGGGCAAACAGAAGATGTTCAGAGGGTTATCTCAAGACCCATGGGTGGAACACTAGATGGAATCCAGGTTAAAGTTTAGAATGCACATATCACGTGTTTCTTTTTTAAAGAGGGCTATTTTCCAAAATATGCTAAGTTGACCCAAGTCAAAGAGAAAGGCTATTATCAAAAACAATGAGGAAAGAGAATTATTTTTTTTTCCTGGTAGAGGTTTTTGTTCTTGAAATTAAGGTTTGAACATATGACCATTGTGATGAAAGGTCATTATAAAACCTCCTATAAGTCTCTCCTCCACAAAATGATTTTTTTTATTCAGTGAGTTATTTTTAAACCTTCTTTAAACTAAATCCTTAAAAAAAAATGTAGCTTTTAATCTCTTGAGGAAGAAAAAAAATAGATGAAATGCTTATACTGTCCCATAATTCAGAAGCTAATGGATGACTTTAGGAATATATTTACCTTCCAAATTAGAAAGAAAACGTGGTTGATGCTTTCCATGCAGGACCCCTGGAAGTTGATCATTGGAACTCCATAGACAACATACCATTAGATTACCAGAAAGGTACTTAACCTCTCTATCTTTCTCCATGTGTAAATTCAGAAGATAAGTGGCCTACCTCCCTGTATTATTTCAGAGACAGACTCCCTAAGAGATTGGAAAGCACTTTACAGTTATTAAAGCCTCAGTAATTACCAAGTCTGTATTCACTCCCATGCAGGATCCCAAAATACATCCTCTGACTTCTAATCTAAGCCAAATAGTGTTATTTGGACAAGAACACAGCAGCAGTTGAAGGTGGTCTCGAGGGCCTTCAGAAGAAATCTGAAGGACCAGTTGTTAACATGTTGATGGGGAAAGCAAAAATGGGAATGACATATTTCCTTTTTTCTTGTCTGAACATTTCAATTCAAACCGACTCAAGAATACTCTGTCATTAAAAATACAATTTACTGAAGTAGAAAATGGACTTCACGAAATGCTTTTTTTTTCATTTCTAGATGTTTGCATAATACTTTGAAACAACAGTTTCCCACAATCTAAGGTGAAATTACCCTTAGCCCAAAGTGAGGCCCAGTTTGAGTTGGCATTATCAGTATCAGTCAGATACAAAGAAGGCTCCTCTCAATTTGGAATTCTGCCATTTTTAAAAAATGATTAAGCTATCCAAACCATTTGAGACAGAGATATTACTGCTAGCTAAATAGAAAGCCCAGGATGACCCTAAAGAAAGACCAACATATTCATAACGGTACTTTTCGTAGTAGCAAAAAACTGGAAATTAACTGAGGAATGGCAAACCAAAATACAGTCATTACAAAATGGAACAATTATATTTATAATGAAGTATCAGTATGCCATAAGAAACAGTAAATATGAAGACTACAGAGGAGTAAGAAGGATGGATGAATTGATGCAGACTGAACAAGTACAAGGAAAACAATATACATAATGTACAAGAAGGAGAGCAAATAAATGTATCAGAAAATAAGCAAAAATATGCAATTGAATGTTATGGAATTATAATGATCAAGCTTGGCCTCAGAGGAGGGGAGGTCAAAGAAATGTGTCTCCCACTCTTCTTGACAAACATGGAAGATGATGGGTATAGAAGATCACCTCCACAGACATGGTAGGTGGATTGGTTTTGATGAGGTACATTTTTTCCTTTTCCTATTTTATTTTTTGATACGAGTTGGTTGACTAAATAATGAAGACAGAAAAGGTCTACTGGGAAGTAAAACAGGAGATAGTTATTGTATACATCTTCCAATGTAAAAACAGAAAATATCCATTAAAAAAAGGTTTTCCTAATCAGTATGATTACCACAGAATCTGTTCATGGGAAGGTGTTCCCAGGCCCCCTCGCTAAACTGGCTACTTTGTAACATCTCTGACATGAGAAATTCACTAGCCCATTGCATTTTTGGATAACTCTAACTGCTAGCAAGTTTTGCTTGATATCCAGCCTGAATTTGGGTCTGCGGCATTCGTCCTTTACTCTCAGTTCTTTTCTCTGTGGCAGATCTTAACATGTCCTTTCTTCCATATGACTTAAAAACAAATACTTGCAGGTGGTTGTCTCCTTTTTCTACAAGATGTGGCATGAATTTGAGGTTCTGGCTATTCTCACAGAATGGGCTCTTCACCTTCCCCCAAGAAAGCCTTGGGAATCACTCCAGATACTCATGAATGGACATAGTTTGATCAATCAGCCAACTCATCTATTTGTCTGTTTAGTCATTCAGTCAGTCATTTAGAGTAAAGGCTGTTTATTGAGCATTTCCTATGTATAAAGAGCTGCAAGCCAGATCACGAGATAGAAAGAAGTAGAACATAAGAAGTCAGGAGGCATCTATTAAGCCCCTAACATATAC
Source organism: Notamacropus eugenii (assembly GCF_028372415.1). NCBI lineage: Eukaryota > Metazoa > Chordata > Mammalia > Diprotodontia > Macropodidae > Notamacropus > Notamacropus eugenii. Next base: position 352,279,659 of record NC_092877.1, on the reverse strand, counting down.
CTGGCACTGTGATAAGTGCTGAAGGTACAGAGAAAAGTAGAAAAAAGCTGTCCCTGTGCTCACAGAGCTCAGAGTCCCATGAGGCAGGCATCATGTAAACAAAACAACAGTGTACAAACAAAATGCCCATCAGATAAGTGGAGATAATTCCAAAAAGAAGGCATGGAGACTAAGGACTGAGAAAGGATTCTTGTAGCTGAGACCTGAAGGAAGCCAGGAAATGGAAATGATGAGAGGGAGCATTCCTGGAATGGGGACCAGCCAGTGAGGATGCCTGGGGTTGGGAGATGGAGAGGCCTGAGCCAGAAACAGGAAGAAGGTCAGTGTCATCTATCCCAAAGTATTTGAAAGGCAGTAGGATGTACAAAGCCTGGAAAGGGAGGAAGATGTCAGGTTATAAAGTGGCTTTCAAAGCCAAATAAAGGATGTTATATTTTATTCTGGCGATGACAGGAAGCCACTGGAGTTTATTGAATAGGAGTGGTGATGTGGTCAGTCCAAGGCTTTAGGAAGATCAGTTTTATAGCTAAGTAAAGGAATGGGAGCATGAAGAGATGAAGCAGGTAACCCAATCAGCAATAGTCCAGGTGTGAAGTGATGAGGCTTTGTGCCAGGGTGAGGGCAGTGTCCAGGGAGAGAGGGAGAATATTCAAGAAATTTTATGAAGGGTTACAAGACAAGATTTGGCAACTGACTAAGTGGTGGGGCCAAAGAAGAACAAGGAGGGGAAGATTACACCCAAGTTGTGATCCTGAGTGACTGGAAAGATGGTGATACAATAAGAAAACAATAGAAGAGGGAAAGGTGGGAGGGGGTAGCTCCAAGGTACTAATAATCTAGCTGGTGAGATGACATATCAAGCAATTTATAATAAGCCTTATTAAAATTTTTAATAGTTTAAAATTTTTCTCCAGTTACATGTCAAGAAAATTTTTAACATTAAATTTTACAAGATTTTGAGTCCCAGATGTTTCTCCTTCCCTCCCTTCCCTCCCTTCCTCTCAAAATGGAAGGCAGTTTGATATAGTTTATACGTGTGCTATCATGTAAAAACTATTTCCATATTAGTCATAGTCGTGAAAGAAGAAACAGATAAAACAATCCCAAAGCCATGAGAAAAAATAAAGTAAGTGAAAAAAAATGCTTCAATCTCCATTCAGAGTTCATCAGTTCTTTGTCTGGATATGGAGTACGTTTTCCTTAGTGAGTCCTTTGTACTTGTCTTGGATCATTGTGTTGCTGAGAAGAGCTGAGTCATTCATAATTGATCATCACACAATGTGGCTGTTACTGAGTGTGGTATTCTCCTGGTTTTGGTCACTTCACTTTGCATCAATTCAAATAAGTCTCTCCAGGTTTTTCTGAAATCTGCCTGCTCATCATTTCTTATAGCACAATAGTATTCCATTACATTCGTATACCACAGCTTGTTCAGTCATTCCCCAGTGGATGAGAATCCCCTCAATTTCTAATATTTTGCCACCACTAAAAGGGCTGCTATAAATATTTTTGCACATGTAGGTCCTTTTCCCTTTCATCAATTAACTTTTACAAAAGGATATTAGCTTTAAAAACTACAAATATTTCCTCCAGCCTCAACCACCATGGAATGTTCTCCCCCATATCACCTCAGTCTCTGGGGAGATAAAAAAAAAAAAAAAGAAAGCTCAAATGAATTCAATTTTGACAGAGTTTTAGCCCTACAAAAGTCACATCCAAAGGTGGCATCTCTTCCCTCTAAGTCCTTAGCTTAGCCTTCACTGGGCACCTGAAGGACTTCCTGAAGATCCCTGCTTGCTCCTCAGGGCATCAGTGCCGGACAGGCTACAGCACTTGGGCTGGATTCCAACTCCTGGGTTCTCAGGCTTGCTCTCGACCTCATGAAACTCCCAAGGTCCTTCAACCAAACTCCCTGTACAAAGGAATCACCAAGATTCCTCAAAGTCAAATGAGGCAAAGAGACCATCATTGAAGCTGGTAGGGCTTTTTGAATGCATCCATAGTCAAAGTAGTTTCTCTTCAACACATGGTTAGCTGACCAGGATTAGTTACAGAATGTCTACATATGTTCCACAATCTGTCTCTCCACTGCACTTTCTCATGATTCTCCCTGAGGCAGCCTTCTCAGGTTCTGCATGGAGAGAGATACTATTGTCCCAAGCATTCTGCATACCTCCATTGCAATATGAAAAGTTGGAAGAGGTCTTCTAAATCAAAAATGAGAAAGGGAAAGGTCTATGAGAATAGCAAGCTGGTTTTCTTTTCTTAAGGTGGTGCAAGGAATGATCAGATGACCTACTCAATGTTGAGCCCTAGTATTACATATAGATACTCACACATTACATATGTGTAAATATAAAATATAAAGGACTGTGAGAGAAGACATGAAACACTCAGCATAAAGTGGCAAAGCATTTGACGAAACTAACTTGGCAGAGCTAACCAATGATACTGGACTTTTCAGCCTTTAAAACAGTTATACATGCTCAAAGTCACTGTTTTCCATTGTAAAAGGAAAAATAAAACCCATAGTCTCTACCCAGGAACTGGAGTGTAGGTCACTCTCAGTCATCCTAGGTCAGTGCTGAAAAATGCAAAAAGTCTTGTGACTTGAATGAGTGGAATTCCAGGCCTTTCTAGTCTCACAGCATAGAGTCCCAGCAACCAAGGGACCTTTCGGGGCCATTTAGCTTAGGGACTCCCTTTGAAAGGTCATTAGATCTCTGTTCATATTTGTAAACAAATGGATTTCTGTTGTTTCCTTCAGAGTAGCTGGAGCAGATGAAGAAAATACTGAATGTCAAGATCAAAACTTGCCCTTTCTTTATAATGGATCCAAAATCCACCCAAGAACAAGAGATGGGTCACTTCTCAGAGGTGTGTTCATAAATTATCGGAAACATACCCTGTCTTTTAATATGTTTAGGTCGCTAGTGTGAATACAGAATCCCCTAATATGAAGCATTATTCAAATTCACACTGCATACTTCCATTGCGCTAGAGCCAATGATTATATTTTACATAATTATAACTTCAAATATCACAAAATTGAATACATGTGGATATTTCAGGAAATTCATTATTCACACTAATTAGGACCTAGTAAAAACCCTCACATCATCATTTCAATGCTACCTTCAAAACTTTCCAGTAGGAAACAACCTCTGTAATCTCCATCCCCTCCTTTGGCTTTTTCTATTACATATAAGGACTCCAGGCGACACCATATTGCAGAGTGCCAGACCCAGCATCAGGAAGACTCCTGAGTTCCTGAGTTCAAAGTTGGTCTCAGACACTTAAGTAGTTCTATGACCCTGGGCAAGTTGCTTAACCCTGTTTACCTCCATTTCCTCATCTGTAAAATGAGTTGGAGAAGGAAATAGCAAACCAGTCCATTGTCTTTGCCAAGAAAACCCCAAATGGGGTCATAAGTAGTTAGACACGACTGAACAACAACTACTCGACACTAATTAAATGTGTGATATTGGCCAAATCATTTCCTCTCCTAAGCTTCCTTACCCAGAACAAGAGGGGGCTGAATGAGTTGTTCTGAAACAACTGAAAAATGACAACAATTCAAACTTTTTAAAAAGCACTTTTCTATAAACTGCTCCATTCCTCTTCTGTGTCCTTAGTTCCCCTGTTCCCCTCAAAACACACATGTATACATGCATGCACATATATACACGTACACATACACAAATATTCATATAAGGAAGGCTCTAAACAACCTTAGGAGTTGGGAAACTTGAGATCAAGTCTCACATTCATAGATGACTAGGATTCACCCAACCATGGATAAATCACTTATCTAATCACTCTGTCCAGAAATCTAAGAATTTTTCCCACCATTTTCTTTTTGTTCATCTATTGCATTCTTTGACCCCATAAAACATACCTCCATGGCTTTCCAGGCAACTTACCTTCAGGAAAGTTTTTAATGTAATCCAATAAAGCAACAAGCTTTCTAAAACTGAATTTCAGAATTCCTGAACTTGTGTCATCCAGGGTCATAAGCTACTCAGACGGGGAATTGGGTTAGGTTGTTTCCATAACCTTTGGCAATAACTAAACCCGTGTTATTATAAATTAACTTCTTTCTGGTTCTTGGTGCTTTGACATTAGGCAGTTGAAGTTTTATGCATCTCTAAAAATTTAGTGCATCGTTGGACAGAGGTAAACCAGAAAGATGACTGCATGAGAACAAAGAGTCCTGTTACTTAGAAATACAGGTCAACAAGATTTGTTTTAAAGATCTCCTTATTGTTAGTGTTAAGCTGATAGCACCAATATCCATCTTGGACCAGCCTTTTCTTCGAGGCACTCATTAACCCAAGAGTGTTTTTTTTATCTTTGTATAAGAGCCCTGACATTCTCCATCCATCCCAAGGCTTCCTACAAATAGTCCTCAGGCAGCTGTTCTCCCAAGCCCAAAGTTAAAGAGGAAAGGGAGGATGGGGGGAGGGCCATTCCTGATGATTCCCAGGACTTCCCTTGCAAGATCAACTTTATCTCTGAGTCAGACAGACACTACACAAATGTTTGGTTCCCTCAATATTACTCAGCTAACAAAACTCTGACACTCACAACAAAATGAGCTCCTAGGGCTTGGCTGGAGAAACCAGAGTTTCTATGAAACGGGTGCGTGATTCACAGAATTCAATTTATTTGAATCCAGCCAACACTCACTAAGCTCTCACTGGGTGTCCGGCACCCTGCTAGGTGCACTGGAGACTTTTCGTTCAGTCATTTCAGTCTGATTCTTTGTGACCCGATTTGGGGTTTTCTTGGCAAAGACATCGGATCAGTTTGCCATTTCGTTTTCCACATCATTTAGAGTAAGGAAATTGAGGCAAACAATGTTCAGTGACCTTCTCAGAATCAGTGACTTGCTCAGAATCACACAGCTAGCAAATGTCTGAGGCCAGATTTGAACTCAGGTCTTCCTGACTCCAGGCCTGACCACTCTATGCACTATGGTGATACCTGGTTGGCCCCAAAACATAAATATAACAGTCCCTGTCCTTAAGGGGCTTACACCCTACTCAATTGCAAAATATCAGAGTTAGAAAGGACAAACAAAATCCTCATCTAGTATAACTCCAGATCCTGGTCATAAGATCATGGACTTCAGAGCTAGAAGTTTAGAAATCCAACTCTCCCATTTTTCAGACAAGCAAACTGAGGCCGAGAAAAGTTAGGATTTTTTTTTCCAGGATCAGAAAGCTAGTAAGTGTCTCAGACAGAATTCAAACCCAGGACTTCCTGACTCCTGGCCCAGTGCCTCACTCATTTAAACTCAAATGAAGAAAAACAAGACAACGTATTTTACTTTGGTATAGTTCTAATAAGGAAGAATTTTGTTCTCTCTTTCATTTTCCTGACATCAAGCCTAAATTTTCTACTTTAGCATTTCTTTCTATTATAGAGAAGTTGAAATTCTGTGGCATCCATACCTGCTTATTTACATACTGTCTCACTTATTAGACTGTGATTTCCCTGAGCACAGACACCATCTCGCCTGTGTCTCCCTATCACTTAGCACGGTGCCTGGCACACAGAAAGCCCTTAAGAATAAACGTTTGAACGACTGACAGAGTCAAGAGTAAAGCTTCAGTGAGGGGGAGGAAGGGAAGAGTTAAAATGAGAAGAGGGTGAATTTTGGCTTTATTTTTCAATTCCCTTCTGTAGCCAAAACAATTCTTATCTGCTAGCTTATCAGTTAGAAGTGCCCTCCATCCTGACCTAATTATCCAACCCTATTATTTCAGATTGCCCAAGCTGGAGGGAAAGTTGCATGAACACACACTATTCTTCACATTTTGTGCATTCCAGTGGGAAGAGAAAAACAGTTTTAAAATGTGGCCTTGACCAAGCCTAAGGCGTCTCCACCATCTTTGGGCCTAACCTCTTCCCATAGCAGGCAAGGAAGGTAATGAAGCAACTTAGTGTGCCCACATGAGGGGCTGCTGGGCTTCCTTTGACTGATTGACCAGCAGGCTTTGTTCAGGAGGAAGTTGGGAGCCCCTGACATTTACAGCTCTCCAGGTCAACGTGAGCAAAGAGAATAGGCCTCTGTAGCTTAAAGCTGTTTACCAGCTGCTAGAAAAGGTCAGCTTTAGGTATGGGAAAGCCACACAAATTCAGGACATGTCGGAGCTGGGTTTGCCTCTTGGCAACAGGTTAAAATGCAAAACACAAAAGCAACTTATCACTGCATTCAAGGTACCAGAAAGACAGTCCCAGAGGCTTAGTTTAAAAAAAAAAAAAAAAAAAAAAAAAGCTTTGTCCTTGGCTACCATGAGTATGTCAGATGTGGTGGTTACCAGGATCAGACATTTGGAGCTGAGAGGATCCTCTGGGATCACTGAGTCTGGCCCCTGATGGAGAAGATGAGACCAAGAATGAAGAAATGACTTTGTCAAGGTCACTTAGCTTGTAAATGACAGGGCCAGGACCTGAATCCAAACCCACTGATATCCATCCTGCTCGGGGTGTTTGCTCCGTTTGTCCCAGCTCCCATAAAGCAAGAGGAGTAGATGTCTTGGTTCACGTCCTTCTCATTCCTCTTCTCTCTTTTATCGTCAGACTGCTGCGCTGGTTGTTTTTCAGGCAGGGTGCCTTTCCCCAGAAGAGCTCCCGCATTGGGAAATGCCCCCCTCATCACCTCTGCCCCCCAGAAGCCCAGCTTCTTTCAAAGCATAGCCCAGGAGGCCCTTCCTTCACGAGGCCTCTCTTCGTTCCCTCTCCCACACCTTCCTCCACTTGTTACCGCTCTCCCATTTAAGTTATTTTGAATTCTTTCATGTACATTTCATATTTACACTCTTGTGCACATCCTGCTGGTAGAGTGTGAGCTCCTGTAAGGAGGGAAGGACTGTTGGGTCTCTATATTCTGGAACCTCTCAGGGTCTTACACGTTGTAGTTGTTCAGATGTTTCAATCATGTCTGACTCTTCATGTCCCTATTTGGGGTTTTCTTGGCAGAGACACTAGAGTGGTCTGCCATTTCCTTCTCCAGCTCATTTGACAGATGAAAAAACTGAGGCAAACAGGGTTAAGTGACTTGTCCAGGGTCACACAGCTAGTACATGTCTGAGGTCAAATTTGAACTCAGGACTTCCTGAGTCCAGGTCCAGGGCTGTATCTACTGAACCACCTAACTGTCTTACACATAGTAGGAGCTTAAATGTTTATTGAATTATTTATCGAATTACTTTCAATTGTTGAACTGAACAGAATAAAGGACCAGCCTTGCTTGGCATGAGGAGGAACTTCTAGGTTCGAGTCCTGCCTATGACACGTATCAGATGTTGTAGCCCTGCTAAATCACCTAATCTCTCACTTCCCGCCCCCAGGAAATTCTCTAAGACTGAAGGTATCGATGAGTTACTGATCTGTATCGGTAGAAGGAGCAGCCACACTTGAAGGGGCCAACACCAGTGGAATCACAGGTAGGGACCAAAAAAAGAAATATGATTATTTATATAATTCCTAATAATCAAATTCTAAAATAATTAAACATCCGGGGTGTCAGATATCTCCTAGTTTTCTAAATCTCTTTAACTCTGAGTCAGAAGCTACACAAATGTTTGGTTCCCCCAGTGGGTAGAGGGGGACTGATTTTGTGGGAGTCACAGACAATCCATGAGTTTGTTTTAATCCACATCTTCTTTGCTCGGTTTTAAATCCTCTTCTGAAGCAAATAGTATGGAGAAGGGTATGATTTCAGGAAGAGGAGAATAAAATTCTCATGATTTTGGTTTCAGTTTAGATGGCTTGCTGAGGATATGCTACCCCAGAATCTTGGAGCTGGAATAACTGCTGAAACCTAGTGAAGGCAGGATAACATCATGGAGAGAACATTAGAGAGAAAGTCAGAAGACCTGAGTCCAAATCCTGGCTCTCCTGCTTCTTTTCTGTGTAACCTCTCTGGATGGACCTCAACCAGGTTCCTCATCTGTAAAGTGAGAGGGTTGGTCCAGACAGTCCCTAATGTCCCTCTATATCTATGAATCAAAGGACAACACAGGTGGGAATACAGCAAGCCTTTGCTCAAGAAGCTTCAGTGGCCCCCTATTTCCCACGATCTGGCACCTGCCCATCTTTCCAAACTAAATTAGTATTACTATTCCACAGACACGGTGTCACAACCAGACTGTCCTCCCTTCTGCACCCAAATAGGGCATCCCATCTCCCTTTTCCCTTCATCCCAGGATACTCGTCATTCTTGTAATGTTAATTAGAGTTAAAGATCTTCCCCCTCCCATGAATAGGCCTCAGGTGGACTCTATTAAGAGAAGCTTGATTAGGGGAGGCTTGTTTTGTAGAAAGATTGTTGACCCCTCAAAAGTTGCTTTCCTTTCAGAAAAGCAGAACAAAGAACCTGTGCGAGTAGGTCATCCTGGATGTGTCAGGGTGCTTGCTGTTACAATCCTCCTCTCTCCTTTTTGGAATCCCAAGTTTTCTTCAAGGCTCAGTTCAGGTACCTCTTTCTATAGGAAGAGGGTTGGATTTGGAGTCAGAGGAGCTGGGTGTGTGTCTTAGCTCTGCTGCTCATTCCCCAGGTGACTAAACTTCTGTTTCCTCATCTGTAGGAGGATTATACTAAATGACTCCTAACATCCCTTCCCAGTTTAAAGTCTCTAGTGCAATAAACCCCATAGTTTTTAGTGTTTTTCTCTCTTGAAATGACTTTGTATTTTTTTTTTTTTGGTATATTCTTTGAGTTTACTTACTGGGTATAAGCTGTCCCTGCTTCCTTTCCTCTCTCCCTCCAATACAATCTCAGCTCCTTAAGGTCAGGGCTACTTTAGTTTTTGTCTCTCTATTCTCAGTGCCTGACACCCTGCCAGGCACACAGCAAACAGTTAATGTGTGCTTTCTGAATCTGCTGAGTTCACAGGAATGTATAAATCTTGATGCATGTGATCATGAAGTTAAGAAGATTGTGGGAGGAAGCAAGAGATTTCATAGCTGTTTGTTCCAAGAAGAGGGAGGTGAGTGCCCCAGGGTGACAGAGGATGAAGACTGTCTATCTGATGGTGATGAGGGTTGTTGGAGAGATCAGGGAGTGGCATGAGACCCAAAGACTGAGAAATTCTTTGTAAGAAAAGGGCTATACTGGGACCAGGAGATTACATGTGGAGGATTTTTCAGGAATTAGAAGTATAGAATCTAGAATGAATCATAGAGCTCATTTAATCCAGCCTTCTCCTTCAACTTCCAGAGAACTGATATGATTTGCTCAAGTTCAAACATTTCATTAACAGAAGAGCCGGGTGGATGTCCTGACCCCTAAGGGTATCTGGAATAGAAGTGAGAATTATAATTGAAAGGTACCCAGATATTATTAATAGAAGGGAAGATGGGTGAGGTAAAATGTTCCTGGATTAAAAGTAGATATTAATTTTATAGTATCAAAAGAGGAAAAAACACTGTTAGTTTTTTAAAATAAATTCATTTATTTTTAAATTCATTTATAATCTATTCCTCTCACTACCCATCTCCAAAACAAAGAAAATCCAAACCCCCAAGATCAATATGAATAACAAATTCCCTACAAAACAAATTGACTATGTCCTGAAGTATTCGTCTGTCTCTGCATTTTAAATTCATCACCTCTCTGGAAGAAAGTGAGTGGTAAGTTTTATCTTCAGTCTTTTGGACTCATGGCTTATCATTTGTGTTCATCTGAGGGTTTAAAATGTTTCAAAGTTTGTTACTGTTTTTCTCCTGGATTATTGTCATTGTATATAAATAGTTCTGCTCATGTCACTCTGTACCAGTTCATGGAAGTCTCCCAAGTTTCTTTGGAAATTATCTTGTGTCACAATTATGTAGCATTACACTTCTATGCTAGAATTTGTTTAGCCATCCCCTAGTGAGAGGACAGCCCTTTAGTTTCCAGTTTGGGGGCTACTACAAAAAGAGTTGCTGTAAATATTTTTGTACCTATGATTCCATTTAGAGAAAAATTAAAATGAGATGACCTGGGCAAAAGGAATGGAAACTATTCTATGACCTGTGCTCTTCTCCCCAGGTAGTCTTCCTGGTTGAGATTTTCCCACTGTATTTTTTCCTTTCCTCTTCTCCCACAGAGATACTCCCCATTCCTTCTTATTGCTAGCGTTGACTTGTATCATATTTATGCTTCGGTAATACAACTGCCCATGAACTCGTCTCATTGGCATCTCCTCCACTAGAATAGATTTCAACTCATCCATGTCTTTACATCCTAAATTATTCCTGTTCATCTCTTTCATAAATCTTTCATTAAAAAGGGTGCTATGGAAGAGATTTGTTTATTTTTTTCAAGTGCTTTTGAGATGTGTGTGTTCTATAGAGTGCTAGGACTGTTCACTACCTATATCTGGCTCTTGCTGAATGACTGGCCTGCCTACCTTTCACAGAACCATGAAATTAGAAAAAATGGCTTTTAGTGACCATTGAGCCCATCAGAGGCATGAAAGGAATCTCCAAGGCCTCATACTCAGCAAGTATGTGTGTGTGCTTCTATGCAGCAGCAACTTTACATTTATCACTATTGAATTTCATATTATTACTGTAGATTCAACCCAGGATTCTGTCACCCCTTTGGTTCCTGATTCTGCCATCGCTGGTTAGCTATACTTCCTAGCTTTATGTCACCTGTAAATTTGATGAGCAGACCATCTGTGCCTTTATCAAGCCATTCATAAAAATGTTAAACAGCCCAGGGCCAAGCATGGATCTCTGGGGTACTCCACAGGAGACACTGTACCATTAATAACTAACTGTTCTTTGAATCTGGCATTCCAACCCCTTCTGACTGCTGATAATGGTTTTTTTTTTTTTATCCTCTGGTCCATATCTTTCCATATTTTCCACATGAATAACATAAACTATTTCACCAAGAGCTTTGTAAACCATTCATAGCATTCTCTGATCTACTGACTTAGTAATCCTGTCAAAAAAGGAAATAAGATCAGCTTGGCATAACTTGTCCTTGATAAAGTAAGACTGTTGATTAGTTATGTGTGACTCTTCATGACCCCATTTGGGGTTTTCTTGGCAAAGATACTGGAGTACTTTGCCATAGCCTTCTCCAGCTCACTTTACACATGGGGATCTGAAGCAAACAGTTGAAGTGACTTGTCCGGAGTCACACAGCTAGTAAGTGTCTGAATTTGAACTCTGGTCCTCCTGACTCCAGGCCCAGCACTCTATGCACTGCACCACGTAGCTGCCTTAGCAGCGAGACTAGCACTTTGTAAACAGTTTCCCTTTCTAGATGTTCATCAACCATCTCTTTATTGATTCCTCATAGAATTTTCTCAGGAATCAGTCAAGCTCATTAGCTAATAGCTCACAGGCTCTGTTCATTTCTGGTTTGTTTTTTTTAACTGGGACATTTAACCTTGTTGACTGTACTTCTCTCCCTTTTTCACTTGATCCTTTAATTATCATTTACAGAGGCTCAGCAATCTTGTCAGGATCCTAACATATAGTTAATTTTGGCCAGGTGGATTGATTTCATCCAAGGTAGTTCTAACTTTCCGATCATACATTTCCATCATCTTTTTTTATGCTATTACAGCACAAGTCGTGATTAGAAATATACTAGAGCCTGCTTTCCTCTCCCACACACCTCTCCACAGACTTTTGGGTCTTCCACAATTTGATTCTTCAAAGATCATGAAGTTCCATGAACCATCGTCATTGGGCATCAACAGAAGAATGTAAGTATTTTCCTAAAAAGTGGGTTCTCCCATCACAGGATCATTGAAAACTGCATCATTTTCCAAATTCAATACAGTCTTTTCTCTGTTGTTATTCTGGGATTAGCTCATTGCCCATCTATGGTACTCACCTAAGATATATGTACCAATTGATTGTATGTATATAACTCAATCGTCTTCCCATCCAACTGCATGTCATAATCTGATAAACATTCATTCTCATCCACTTAGTTTTTCCTGGGTGGATTATTGGACTCCTTTCATATCGTTGTATCTCACTGAGTAAGCTCTATAGTGTTCTGGAGCTTGTTGCAATGAGCACAGTGTTGTCAGCAAAGGTGTGTCTTGGGGATCTTACTTGTAAAACAAGTTTCTTTCAATTGGACTTTTCACAGGGTGTATTCCATTAGAGAACTTTGGTGAACAAAGATGTCTTGTTTTAACCCAACTATTTATTATGTCAAAATGTTTCTTTGTCATCTTAATTCTTTATATATATTACAATGTTGGGATGTATGTAGACAGATATCAAGGAAAATACAATGAACTTGGAGTTCAGAGATCTGGGTTCCATTTGGACCTTTGCCACTAATAAGCTGTATATCTTTGGACAAGATATCTAAATTCCCCGGACCTCAGATATCTCATCTGTAATGAAAGATTTAGCCCAGAGTATACAGGGATTCTTAACCAGGGGTCTGTGAATATATAAATACATGATATGCATATATACATAAATATGTGTGTATATATATATACACACACACGTTTATTCGTATATATTTGTGTGTATGTATCTATACATATCTCTATATGTATATATAGGATTACAAATAAAAGTCAGATATTTTATATGTTATAAATACATGATTTATATCTATATGTACATATATAGAGATATGAATAAATAGGATAGGTATATACATATATTGATATAAATCATGTATTTATAATATATATTATATAAATATTCATGTATTATATATGGTATGTACATATATCATATGTGTATATATTACAGGTATATATAACATACATATTGGTTTCCTTTGTAATCCCTGGAAATATCAATAATGATTTTAAATTTAGAGGAAAGAAAGAAAAAAATACACCATTACCATCATAAAGCCCAATTCTGGTTTAATGACCTCATGATTAACTTTAAGAAGTGAGATGAAATTCTAAAATCTCAAAAAATTTCTTTGAGAGTTAACTGAAAATTAATTGAAAAAATTAATTATATTATCTAGTGCTTCATTGAAGGGCTATTTCTCATGAAATCAAACCCCAAAAAAAGAGTATTAAACCCCCTCCCCAGAGGTTGAGAATCACTGGGCCAAGTGGGGTTCAATGCTAGTGAATCCCAACTTGCTTAGCTACAAAAAAAGACAAGCAACCGATGAGATTATTTGGAAACAAAATCCAGCCTTGTACAGTGTTGGGGAGGGAGCGTCTTCAGATGAAAAAGCAGCATGTCCCACTGTTTCCATGTTCTGTACGTACTTGTGCTGCTTAATTTCAGTCTTATCCATTAGAATGTAAACTCTTGGAAGGCTTGGTCTTATTTCATTTTGAAAACACCCAACTATCACATAGAGCATGATTCTAATACACAGTCGCTCTTTTGATGAGAAGAAAGAAGAATCCTGAAATGGTGATCTTCAAAATTTCATCATGACAGAAGGTTCTCCAAAGTCTCTTCTAGTAACAAGATGTGTAACCTTGGCTAGACTGTTGTTAGTGTGGTTCAGGTGTGTCTAACTCTTTATGACCGAGTTTGGGGTTTTTTGACAAAGATACTGGAGTGATTTGCCGTTTCCTTCTCCAGCCCATTTTACAGATGAAGAAACTGAGGTAAGCAGGGTTAAGTGACTTTCCCAAGGTCACACAGCTATGAAGAGTCTGAGGCCAGATTCAAATTTGTGAACATGAGGCTTCCTGACTCCTGGCTCTGCTGAGCCACCCAGCTGTACTCTCACCTTAAATAGGACCTGATTTTAAATCTGGCCTCAGACACTAGTTGTGTAATCCTGGGAAAGTCAGTTTCCTCATCTATGAACAGGAAAGATAATGGTACCCACCTCCCAGGGCTATTGTGGGGATCCAATGAGATAATATTTATAAAGCACTTAGCACAGGGCCTGGCACATAGTCAATACTATATAAATGTTAGCTATTATTCATTTACACTCACAGGTCAAGCTATATTATGCCAGTAACAAAAAAAAAATTGTAGCAGCCAAGCATGCAGAATGTAACAAAGAAAATGGAATTGCTCTAGCCTAAAACTACGCCAAGACTTCTGAACACTCTGTCTTAGAAACAGTCTGGCACCCTCTGTTTTCTGTGACTGTACTAGGACCATATCTTGTCCACAGAAATGTTGCGAGCACATCAAAAGTTTCTTGAAATGTGACTAAATTCATAACAACAATACTTTTGGGACACTCTGTATTCTCACTCATTGAATTGTCTTTCTACTTATTTGCCTCTTAGGGAATCTCCCCTTTGGTAACATGCTCTCCCAAAGGATTCTGTGCTACATTAGGGAAAAACCTAGTCTCTTGAGTATATAAATGCACCTTTCTCTCTCCAGAAGTTAGTAGCAGATTTGTTCCTGGGTGAGTTCTCCTTCTCCTCCACACTTGATAGGAAGTAAATGTTTCAAGCTGACTGCTCTGATTCCAAAGCCCGTGCCTTTTTTTTTTAATAGCCCTTCACTATCTTTTCCTACTTTAACCCCAAGGAAGTTAAGGGTTTCTCCAAGGTCACCCAGGTAATAAATAGCAGAACTTTCATTTGAACTCAGTTTCTCTGACTCCACACCTGTGACTCTTAACCCCCTACCCCAGAGTCTCCCTAGGATTAGGCTTTTGAACCTCCAATATTCATGTCTCAGATAATTGTGCAGCAATGGGGCAAACCATGAGGTTTCTCAGGGCCTCCGCCTTCCCATCATTTCTCCAAAGGCCACTGTGGAGTCTGGCAAACAAAGATAAATCAGTAATTGATCTCAGACCCTCTGGGATTCCATTTACCTCCTTTCAAGTTAGACCCTGGGAAGGGCTACAATAAAGGAAATTGAGAATGCCTGAGCTGAAAGATGAGTGCCACAATAGAAAGGTGATTAGAAGGGGAAGTCATTCCACTGGCGATTATCGTTCTAGCTTTGTCCTTTGCTCTCTGGGAATAACTTAAAGTTGTAATGTACAAAAAAAATCCACTTTGAGACCCACAAGTTGACATTTCTGTCGTTGGTTAAGAAGACTTGAACAGTACACATACATCACAGAGGGCCCATAGTATAATCCATAAAGAAAAAGGGCTGAATCTGGAGTCAAAATACCCTAGTTTAAATCCCAATAACATGGGTTCTGCTCCCTGGTACATGACCTAAGCAAATCACTCGTCTGACTCTTCATTTCCATAACTTGTCAAATGAAAGGGCTAGATGAGATGGTCACTCTCAGGTTAAAATCTATCATCCCAAATTGTTTTTCATGAGTTTAATTCATAAATTCCCTACCAGTGAAATCCAGAGTCTTAGAAGTATATACCAACCAACAGATATTTACACATGAAATCTAGAGCTAGAAAGAATTCTAGAGACCGCCTAGCCCAGCCCCTTCATTTTACTGATCAGGAAACTCAGACTCCAAATAAAAAAAATGATGTCTCAAGATGACCCAGCAAGTGTATGGTGGAGCCCAGATTCCAGTCCAGGTCCTCTTGCTTCAAATCCAGTTCTCTCCATTGTGCCATGCATACTATCTGTATCCACAAAATATTGGAAGGAAACTTTGTTTAGCAGCCCTGGGAAGTACATAAGCATTAACTGGTTTTGCAGATATGGACTCTAAGATTCAGAAATGTTAAATGTTTTGCCTACCAGTCACACAACTGATCGATTATAAGGTCAGAGGAGAAGCCTTAGCCCAAGAGTGTCACCCTCAGAATCAATTTCTCTTAGTAGGAAAAAGTGAAATGTAAGAAAAGGCCTTATTCGTCAGTTTTAATAGACATTGGCATCTTCTTAATCATAATCATAGTTAACATTTATGTAATTCCTGCTATGTGCCAGATACTGTGCTAAGCAATTTTCAAATATTCCATTTGATCCTCACAAGGGAGATAAGTGCGATTATTATCCCCATTTGAAGGATGAAGAAACAGGTGCAGACAGAGACTTGACCAGGGTCACGTAGCTAGGAAGTGTCCAAGGCCTTGCTGAGTCCAAGCTCTTTGCTGTGCCACCTAAATGGCTTCTTAATATTAGAAACGGTCACTTACTTCCAAGGTGGTAGGTAAGAAAGGGGAAAGTAGGATGATAATAGACATTTACACATAGTTCTAAAGTATCTAAAAGGATTTACATACATGATCCCATTTGGTGAGCTAAGTGCTAACCAATGAATGAAGAAGCACTTATTAAGAGTTTACTATGTATGTTCCTCTGATAAGGCAGCTAGATGGCTCAGTGGACAGAGCTCTGGGCCTGGAGTCAGCAAGACCTAAGTTCAAATCCAGCCTCACTAGCTGTGTGACCTTGGGTAAGTCACTTAACTTCTGTTTGCCTTATTCCACTGGTGGAGAAGGAAACAGAAAACTACTCCAATATTGTTGCCAAGAAAATTCCATGGACAGTATGGTCCATGGGATGACAAAGAGTTGGATACTACTCAACAACATGTGCTAAGAACCGAACATATGACTATTTTTAAAAGTCGAGAAGCTTACATTCTAATAGAGAAGGACAACATTTAAAGAAGAATGGTGACCAAGGGGAAGAGGGGGTTGCTCTGGGGAGTTGAAGGGGATAAGATATGTGGGGAGTGGTTATAAGTTGTAGTTATAATACTCCAGGTATTATCAGGAAACTGAAACAGAGAGAAGTGTTTTCCTCAGGTCCCATAGCCAATAAATATCAAAGATTGTTCTAGTACAGTACCACAGTATGGAGTATGAGCCTTCATTTCTTTACCTATAAAACAAAGCGATTATATCATATATTTTAAAGCGGGAAGGGACCTTGCTGATCATGTGACACAACTGCTTCATTTTACATAAGATAAAATCAAATCCCAGAGAGGATGACTATGGAGTTTGCCCAAAAGTCACAAAGTCAAGATTTTAATCCAGATCCCCCCACTATGAATCTACCTTGTTCTGCAATATAACACAAGCTCTTTGTTAGCAGTGACTGCATCATCCAGGCACCTTATTAATATTTGTTCAGTTGGGTTGAAGGGGTTGGGTTAGATCATCTCTAAGACATGTCTGCTTTGAGTCTTAGAATCAGCTTGGATATTTCCTACTCCTTCAGTCCCCATGTTGGCAATGCTTTTTCATCCTCTCTCCACATTGTGTTACACCCATTCCTTTCTCTCCCCTCACACAGCCTCTACCCTATCTAGACTCAAGTCCTCATCACCTCACGTGTTCTCTTGCAAAGCCTCCTAATTGAGTTCTGCTTTTTTGTCTCTTCCCCCTCTGATCTACCCTCTCCACAGCTACCAAATTCATCTCCCCAAAACACAACCTTAACCATGTTACTCTTATACTGAAAGAACTTTGATGACTCCCTATTCTAGGATTAAATACAATTAAATCTTCACCTGGAAATTTAAAGTCATCTATAATCTGACTTCAACGTGCCTTTCTATAATCTCTCTCTCTCTCTTCTTCCTCTTTTTTATTTTTTTTATGCAGTGAAGGTTAAGTGACTTGCCCAGGATCGCACAGCTAGTAAGTGTCAGAGACTGAATTTGAACTCAGGGCCTCCTGACCCCAGGGCCAGTGTTCCATACAATGTGCCACCTAGTTGCCCATACAGTTTTATTATATGACTCGTCGAAATGCAAACGTGAATCTAGTCAAACCTGCCTGCCTGCTTTTTTCCTGTACCTATCATCCATCTCTTTCCTCCATTTGCCCAAGAGGACACTCATGTTTGGAATTGTCTCCCTTTTTCCTTCTGCGTCAGAGAATCTCTAGCTTCCTTCAAAGCATAGCTCAGGTGCCACCTTCTCTACAAAGCCTTACTTGATCCCCCCAATTATTAGCATTCCAACCTTAAAATTACTTGGTATGACCTTAAATATACATTGTATTGCTCCATTGTGAACATGTGGCTTACCCTCAGTAGAAAGAAAACTCCCTGAGAGCAGGGACTATTTCATTTTTATTTTTTGTACTTAGCATAGAGCCTGACATTTAGTAGGTACTTAACAATATTTGTTCAGATGAATTAAACATGCTATAACAGTAGAAGAATTCATTAACTCTAGTTGGGATAATGAGGAAAAATTGCACATGTGAAGCCCGTGAGCTGGGTTGTGAAAGATGGGTCGGGTCTTGATTGAGGGCAGGAGAAAGGAAAGCTATTCCAAGAAATGAGAAGAAGATGGACAAAGGTGTAGGGGGAGGAAGATATGAAGTATGTTTGAAAAATGGCCAATATTTTCGTTTGGCTGGGTTATTAGGCACATAACAGAGAACATATAGCTGTAAAGGTAGATCAGTAAATAGGTTTTGGAACCAATTCAGTAGACAACAGGAAATTATGCAAGGCCTTTGGGTGATGCAGTAATGTGATCAACCCTGTTACAAGTAGGGATCTCAGAGAAGGTTCTCTGATTCAGTATATGCTGTCGGTATGAATCCATCCAAAACCATCGTCTACAAGCCCCCATCAGTGTATTTACATTAATCAGGCAAAGATTATAATTTGTCCATGACAAACATTCAATGAAATGGCATAGTAAAATAAGAATAGAATTTTTCCCACAATTAGGGGTACACTGTCCCATAAACAGTAGAGAAAGTAGACACCTAGGGAACCTATGTGGAAAGGTACACAACACATAAGGAATCCAAATGACTGAAGCACACACACCCGGACGTCTGATGATAGCGTACTATGGATCTGCTTCCCACCAATCTCTCATGGCATAGAATCTCCACCAGGCACATAGTCTCTGCTGAACATATGGACATGGCAAATAGTTTCCACTGCTTTGCTGGTATTATAGGCACCGATAAGTGTTACTCCACTGGGCACATGTTTATGGAACTTGTCTACTTGAAGCCATCTTCTGGCTTCAGCTGGAATCTTCACAGAGATCTTTCTTCTCTCCATAACAGAAAGACTAACCTCTAACATCTTTTTATAAGTTATTGCCCAAAGATTTAAGCTTAAGTTCTTTTAGTGAGTGAAGCAGATTCTTCACACATCTTATATAAACTAGGAAGAACCTAGGAATATTTTATTGCCATTGGGGTAGCATGTTCATTCCTTGGGCTTATTTAGACAGCGCTTTAAAAATTCTCCAGGAAATTTCTCCTTCTAGAAGCCAAGTGCTTTTGTAGCAAAGAACAACTAAACAAATAGAACCCACACAGAGTCCCTATGTCTAAGGTTGAATCTTAGTTCTTTATGCTAGACAGCTATCTAATTTAGATTAGAAACTTCCAAGGCCCTTGGTTCCCCATGCAAATGAAAACACGAGGCTGGGGGAACAAGGTACAGTAAGTAAAAATTTAAAATGCCTTAGGTGGTGGAAGGGAGGAAGGAAGGAAGGAAGGAAGGAGGGAGGGAAGGAGGAAAGAAGCAAGGAAAGACTGAGGATTTATTCAGTTCTTACAATGCACCAGGCACCGTGCTAAACTCTTTACAAATACCATCTCATTCTCTCAGTGAGCAGAGACATTTCCTTTCACCCCAATCCTTGACCCAAATTCCTGCCTTAATTTTGTATATGTAAGCAGCAGCAAGCTTCCAGGCTTCAAGGCACCCTATATTCACTGGCAAAGGGTAGGAAGGAGTGGCCTGGGAAAAGGCTAGTGGTAAGAAGAACATTTAAGGAACTGGGTAAAAACAGTCCAGGCAAAATATGAGTCTGAATGGTCTAAGATAATTCCAAAGGACTCATGATGAAAAAGACAATCCACCTCCAGAGTGAGAACCTAGAAACTGAGTGCACATTTAAGCACATTTTTTCCATGGTTTTCCCCTTTTTTTCTGCAGTATGGTTAATGTGGAAATGTGTTTTGCATGACTTCATACGTACAATGAGGCAACAATGGATGGGGGAGGAGGGAAGGGAAGTAGAGAATTTGGGAATGAAGCAAACAAACTTTTAAACAGTTAATAAGCTAATGTTTGCATGCTGTTAGTGAATAAAGTTTGATTGTTTGCATTTTTAAAAATATATAATGAGTCTGAAGGTGGAAAAGAAAAAGGAAAGGATGGATATGGGGAACATTAGGGCAGAGCCAGAAATGTCATCTTGTATTTCTCAAGATATTGCGTTTGGGGTTGGAAAGCTTTTAATGGTTTTGAAATGAGAAAAAAAAAAGATTCATTGTAAAATCTCTATGCAGTTGTGTCCTATAACCCAAATGAGAAACCATAGCAATCTGGGAGAATGGGGTCAGGTGCTGTGGCCTTCAGCCTCAGCAGAGGCATCTTCTCTGAAGTTGCCCCAGAGCCCAGCTTTGCTAGGAGAGGGACCTAGGAAATACAGAGGCTCCCATGCCTCATCCATCACCGTGAAGCAGATAGGTTGGCAAGGAAACATCTCAGGGTGGAGAAAGGCACGTGTGATGTATTTATAGTGAAATAGAACTGCTCCCCTCTCCGATGGTCAGGCAGGGATTAGATCTCCACAAGGCTGTTCCCTGGGGTCTCTCCAGATGTCTTTTCATCTCACTCATCCCCAAGTCTTCCTGCAATCTCAGCCATTGAGCCTCAGTTAAGGTATCCTCGGGCTATTTCATTTTGCTCTTGGCCTTGACTAGAGGTCTCTATAAATGAGACCCTCAGAGAGGCAGCTGTGGTGCTGTGGATAGGGAAATGATCTCAGAATCAGGAAGATCTGGGTTCAAGTCGTACATCTAAGGCCTTCTGACTGTGTTGGGGTTAAGACTTCTCAGATGCTTAACCAAATTCCTTTGACTTTAAGATAGAGAGGAGCTGCTGATATGAATCCATGGAGGGAGTTCCAACATAAGGGGCCCCCTAAGCCAATAAAATGATTAATCTGGGTCTTAGAGGTTCCCTAGTCTAGACCCTGATGATTCTGGGAGATTCTGCACAGCCCTGCCTCACTTCAATCCAATTCACTTGCAAGTCAAGACATTACCTTCCGGATATCATTGGTCTTCTTCAAGAAGTGAAGGATGGACAAAAACACAAGTGATAAAGACAAGATTTAAAGTCATGTCCCATATTCTGAATAAATGAGTTTTTTAATTATTTTATTTAATGTTTGTTGACTTGAATTGAATGTCTCCCATTCCCTAAGAGGATGGCCAAGGTCACAACTGCCAGAATTAGGATACTTGAAATTGACCCAAAGGTTGGATTAAGGTCACTCTTCTCTTAAGGAAAAAAAAGTGACCCTATAGTCTGATATATATGGCACTTTAAGCTTTCAAAGGATTTCTTTTCTCAGTCACTAGTCAAAATCTCATTTAGATAAAGACAGAAAGCAATTAGTATCTAATGAAAGTTAAATGTCCATTTTAAAAATAATGAGTTTTTAATTTCAGCTCCATTTTAAATAAGCATTTGTACAAATCAGAAAATTCATCACCTTTGGGACCTACATTGGGGTATTGGGAGAAAATGTGAGGCTAGAAGATTCTTCATTTCTGGTATGGGTCAGTGGTTTCTGTGCCCAAACTTGTTAACAGGAGAACTTAATAGGAAGATGAAGCGGGGTACAATAGAAAGAACCCTGTGCTTGGGGTCCTAGGATCTGATGATGAAATTCAGCTCTGTCCTTTGCTCCTGGAGGACCTTCATCCTCTCCAAGACTCCATTTCTTAATGAGCAAAATGAGGGTCTTGGACAAGATGTCTAGATAGATGCTCCCACCATCCAGATTCAAATCTTGATGCTTCCAATTTGTGCTTCTGTGACCTTGGACAGAGTCATTCTAACTTCCCCAGACCTGCGTTTTCCTCCTCTACAAATTCAGGGGCTTAGTCTAAAGGGTCTTCAAGGTCCCTTCTATTCCTAGATCTTTAAAGTCAAGGAAAGCAAGGCTGAGAATCATGGGTAAAGGAGTGGCAGATGGTCAGATCTGGGTTTGGGGGCTACCAGTATTGGAGAGAGCAGAAACCTGCCACAGTCTGCAAGTAAAGATGGTAGGAGCTAAGAAAGGCTGGATGAGTGGAGACAAGGAGATAGATTTGAGGTATATTGTAAAGGAATAAATGAACAGACTTTGAAAACCGGCTTCCTGTTTACCTTGATCCTGCCTGTGACGGTTAAAGCAAAGCCTTTCTGCGTGGTTGATGGACATTCTCCCTGATCAATCTGTCACTTTGAATTCCTGGCAGACAATTGGGAGGAAAGCACCATTCAGGTTGAAAGGCAACAGCAGCAATCTTATACATCTTGTAAAATGAGGCTTGGCCTCTTTTCTTCCTGGTCTTTTCTCTGGAAAAGGATTCTCTTGGGCTATTGAGCCCATTGAAAACATCGATCGTCTGAAGATCTGTTAATGGAGGCAGTGAAGATGCCTTTACCAGTATCCTCAAACATGAAGGTTAATTAATATGTGATATTTTCTCTCCAGATTTCCATACTTACATCCAGGTCAGGGCTCACCCTGCCCTTCTCCCTGCCCCCAAACAAAAAGGTGATCTTGAGCTAATAATCACTTTTCCCTACCCAGAGACAGTCAGAGGAAAAAAAAAAAAGGAATGAGGAATTTTTTCTTATGGGGTACAGCTCATATCTCCTCTGACCAAGCTCAGAGAAGGAACTAAAAAGGCCATGTCTCATCACCCTAATGAATGCCCAGATCTATCAGAGGCTGGCAGTGGTGGGTTTTAGGACTGAGAGACCTCAGGGCTCTATAAAAATAGGAGCTCTCTGAGGGCAGAGACTGTGTTTTGGACTTGCTTCGTATCCCCAGCACTTAGCACAATGCTGGGCATATTATAGTCAATACTAATTGATGTTTGTTGACCAATCGATTGATTCATCTTAGAGACCCTCTAATCACCATCTCCTTTTGTACAGGAGGAAACTGAGGCCCAGGAAGGGAGTGAGGATAACCCAAAGTCACACAAGGAATAGGTGGCAGCCACAATTCAAACCCAGTTCCTCTGACTCCAGATTCTAAAAGCACTCCACATGCATTAAGGGCTTAGCAGGAAACAGGTACTTTGAGAAACACTTTCCCCCTGAGCCCCAAACAATTCTTCCTACCAATGCTTCTCTTCCTGTGTTCCCGCCATGGATGGATATTGACCTCTATATTCCGACCACTATGAGAGAAAATGCATCATCCTCACTCTACTCCAACTCTTGGTCAAAGTTGGCTCAACTCTAATAGACCACGCCCCTCTAACTAGAGGCAGCTAGGTGGCACAGTGTGCTAGGAGCCCTGGGTCTAGAGTCAGAAAGATCTGAGTCCCAATTGACCTCAGACGCTAGCTATGTGACCCTGGGCCAGTCACTTATCCTCTGTTTGCCTTAATTTCCTCATCTGTAAAATGGAGATAATAACAGTACCTACCTCACAGAGGTGCTGTGAGGATCAAGTGAGATGAATTCTGCAAAGCTTGGTACAGTGCCTGGCACGTGGTAGGTACCATATAAATGCTATGTGTCATTGTTATTAGTATTCATTATTATCTCTGCTTCCACCTTTCCCCAGAGGACATGGCCGCTCACATCACCTGGATGAGCAGGAAATCACCAACCAGATACCTTGGCATATGTCCTACAGCTATGCCCCCTAGATATCACCATGCTAACTGCCAATTCAATCTAAAGACCCATGGACCTAGACATCCACCATGTACTTTTAGGCTCTTCTGTCCACCCTCTTGTGTGGACTCTCCCTAAGCAGAGTATGAGTTTCATAGAGGAGAAATTCTCTCACTTTTCCACTTGTGTGCCCAATGCTTGACACATGGTAAATGATTAATAAATACATCTTCATTCACTCTGGTGGTCCCTGGGCACTGAGAGGGCAAATACAAAAATGAAACGATGTCTGCCTTTGAGAAACTTCCATTCTGCTGGGGGGTGAGGAGGAAGAAACACTACAGACATGGAGAAGTAAATGCAGAGTTAGGAAAGGGAGAGGGTAAATCATAAGGAAGAAGCTGATCTTTGAGCAAAGCCTTGAGAAAAGAGTCCCAAGAGAACACCCAACATCTGGGAGGATTGGTTTGGGAGAGGAAGCAGTCCTGGAACTGTGCCTGAAAGAAGATAAGGAGTCCAGAGGCAAGGCTGAGAAAGAGGGCATTCTAGGCACAAGGGATACCCTGAGTGGAGCAAATGCACAAAGGTGGGAGATGCTATGTGGAATGAAAGGGGGCCATGAGAAGTAAGACTGGATCAGGAGATTGGGGGCAGGAGACTGAGAAGTGCCTGGAAGGAATTCCTCCACATGTCATCGTCTTTCTCTGGTTCATGTTCTTCACTAAATCCTCCCCAGGAGATCTATTCAATCTCTTGGAGATCCTCCAGATTAAGTCTTCTTAACCTGGAGCCTATGAACTTTAAGACATATGTGTGCATAGATACATATATATGTATATACATGTATACATATATAATATGTATATGTGTGCATGCATGTATGTGTATATACATATATATATATAAAGAGAGAGAGAAAGAAGACAGATGGATAGATTAGAGATGAAAGGATGAATGAAAGGATAGATGGATGGATTGGCAGGTAGGTGGATAGATAGATATGGATATGTAGATATATGTATAATTGTGTTTAAATACAATTTTTTTTCTAATCCTACATACTTTATTTTAGTCATTTAAAAGCATTGTTCAGAGAAGAGGTCCATAGGCTCCACCAGACTGCTACACAGTCTCTGACGCACAAAAACAGATTAAGAAACTCAGTTCTGGTTTGAGAGATCGTTTCTGAAGATATCAGAGAGCAGAGAATCTAGACAGCTCAGAAAAATCTCAGACCTTTCTGCTACCCCAAAAAGGTAACTAAAAGAATTCTTTAAAAATCAGCTAAGAGAACGATCATTCACTATTAACCTTTTTCCACAAAATATTTTTGAGACTAAGACACACACAGAGACTGAATGTCCTTGATGAAGGTACAAGAAAAGACAGGCTTTCACAAAGTCCATGGCATAGTTGACCACATCTTTACCAATATATATGGAATATCCCCTGATGTGTTTATATGGAGGGGGTGAGGGTGAAGGGGGTCTCCTTGATGAATGTGGCAGGACCACTAATAACCGGGGTCCCTTTGAGGTGTGTGTGTGTGTGTGTGTGTGTGTGTGTGTGTGTGTGTGTGTGCATGTGCCAAAAATAACAGCCTTCTCCACGTTCAGGCAAAAAGCAGCTTCCTCTTTCTTACCAGTCTCCCTTTCTCTCTGATTCAAAAAGGAAAAAGACCCACAGGTATGATACACACACATATGTGTGTGCATAGGCACTGGAAAATTACTTAAAATAGCAAACATGCTCTCCCTCATTGGCTCTTACCCACCACTCCAACCCCGCCAACCCTCAACTTGGGCTAAGGGGAAAAAAATCTCTCTCCCCAATGGCTTTGGCTTCCTCCCTCTCTCAGTCCTGCTCTGAGCAATGTAGGCAAACAAATTCATGGTAGATGCTCATCTACTCTTTTAATAACAGCTTCAAATAACACAGGGACAAAAGTAAACAGTTAAGCTTCCAAAATACCAGCTACCTCAGATGGCAGCTGAGAAGAGAAAGACACAGAAAGCTTTTCTCCCCACACATCACTGGCCCCCAAATAGGAGGGGGAGTATGGAAGAGTGTGGTGGCTCCCTGCTTCAGGGATTCATGGAATAGAAACTTTCTACACAGTTATGCTCTTGACAAAAAGGGAAAAATCCAGGAGGGCTGCAGACTGGTCTCCAATGCTTATCGTAATAGCTATTATAGAGTACATAGTTAATAAATACTTATTGAATTAACAACTTAACTTGATGAATCTAAGAAATCCAGACATCATGCTCTGATGATTCCCCCCACTCTTGTCTGTACCCATTCTGTGGGTCTTCCTCCATTCCTCTGTTCTGGGATGGTTTGCCATTTCCTTCTCCAGCTTATTTGACAGACAAGGAAACTAAGGCAAAGAGGGTTAAGCAACTTGCCCAGGGTTGTGCAGCTAATCAGCATCTGGGGCTAGATTTGAACTCAGGAAGATGAGTCTTCCTGACTCCAGGATGGGCATTCTATCCACTGAGCTACCTAGTTGCCCCCATCAGCATTTCAAGACCAGTCTAATCACTTCCCTTTTCCTCTACTCGTAGTCATCACTGTGCGCCATACTTGGATATCGCAAGACTTTGTCTGAAAGTGGCAATAGTGAGCAAGGAATATTCTAGCCCTCCCTACTACAACCAGTAAGTGTATGAGTAAAGATACAACCAGTGCTAGAAATGGTAGCCAGGGAAGCTGTATCTTCAAAGAGGGAGCCCAGTTTCGGTGAGTACAAGGAGATAATAAGAAGTAGAAAAGGAACAGGTTTAAGGCAAAAGCTAGTCTGTTATCTACGGAATAAGCATACCAGAGAGCACAGTGGAAGGAGTGAGACATCAGAGGGGCTGAGTGGAGAATGATAAGAAGTTTTTAGGGGTTCAGGCTGTGGAGTCTGAAGACTGAACTTTGAATGATGACAGTCAGGGGTTCAGAATCAGTAGGATGGTGAGAGTATCATGAGATGTTAGAATATTAGTCATTGGAGAATGAGTAAAGAACCAGATGGTTTCCAAGGTACCTCTCATCTCTAAATCTGTTATCTTATACAGTTAACCCCTAATTGTCTGTGAAAAGTCTTAAATATCAAATGGAAGACTTTAGTTGATCCTGGGAATAATAAGTGAGGGGTGTGATGGAGAATGACCTGGTCAGTCAACATTTTAGAAATAATAATGGCTAACATAATAATAACAACAATAGCTTAGTGCTTTAAGGTTTCCAAACATTATCTCCTTTTTAAGTTCTCACAACGACCCTGAGAGATATATCCCATTATTATCCCTTTCTAATAGGTTAATTTAATAGATTTAACTGAGACAGCTAGGGGTCAAGTGACTTGCCCAGAGTCATGCAGCTAGTAAGTTTCTAAGGAAACTCACTTGGGTAACTGAGTGGAGAATGGATTAAGCTTGAGGAGGGGAGATGAATAAGAAGGAAATTGCAGCAGTGTAGGTAGAAGGCACTGACAGCTTGAACCAAGGTGGTGGTTTGGATGAATGGAGAGAAGAGGGTGTTGTATGCGAGAGATGTTGTAAAGATACAAATAACAAGATAGGGCAACTGATTGGATGTGTGCAGGGAGGCACATGTCAAGGTTGTAAACCTGGGAGAATGGAAGAACAGTGATGCTGTCGATCATGGGTAAGTGTGGAAAAGGAGAGGTCTGGGGGAAAATGAATCATCCAATGACCCGAACTCAGGGCTCTACACTTATGAATGCCCTCCCTAAAACATGATGCCTAGAACCAAGCACAACACTCTCAACGTGATCTGACCAAGTTAGGTATAGCAGGATGGTGAACTCCTTAGACCAGGACACAATGCCTCTCTTAATGCTGCTTAAGATTACCTTAGTTCTCTTGGCTGCCATATCATTCCCTGACTCGTTGAATCAGAGGATTATACTAAGCTTGCTCCAGACAGATGTCTTTTGCAGACGACATACTATCCAACCACACCTTTCCCTTCTTGTACTTGGGAAGTCTCCTAACACTACATTCAATTCTCTTTCTACATAAAGTGGATTACCTTCAAGAGGCTTGACTATGGAGGGCTTTGGAAAGCCACAGGGCAGTAGGAGAAGGAGAGAAGGGAAAAAAGGAAGAGAGATGGGCCAATGGGAAAGCCAAGTCTCACCTACTTCACACTTTTGCTAAGAATTATTTACAGTTACTTTACATATGCCATTGACAATGATTTCAGCTTTCCCCTTGGGATGCTGCTTAACACTTGTTGCCAGTGCCTGACATCTTGTGAAATCAGAAATCATGAAAGATGAAATGCTGGCCACATGAAGTCAAATGCGTATTAATAAATCACTGTTACTCAGATCTAACCTAAGGAATGCAACGACACATAACACATTCTGGGTTGGCTCAAAGCAAAATTTGAAGAGAGCAAGCTAGATTTCACCTATTTTGCCTCTTTTTTTCTAATCTTTTCCCTGCTTTTAGTAGGTCAACAGTAATAGGTAGCCACCATCACTGGTCCTTCCTCAGAGCTTCAGGCTGACTAACTGCTTCTGATTTGTTTTTGCTAAGAGCCTCTATATCCTTGCCCATAAAATAAGGGCACTGGACTAGAAGCTGTCTAAGATCCCCTTGATCAGTGAATTTATGTCTATGTGTAATTCATACTAAGGCATTAGTGACCTATTACATTACCAGACTAAGGAGAAAGGTTTATGCTCAACACACAAGAAATCCATCAAGAGTGGACTATCAGGCATTACAGTGGTGGGAGTGGGGGAGACTTAGGGGTGACCTTCTTTGCTCTTCTAATAGCCTACCCCAGAAACAATTGCCTTATGAGCAGCAGGAGGCCCCTCAGTAGGTGCTCTGGGGTGTCGGCAAAGGTGAATTTAAAAGTCTGTCTTGGCAGTTCCTAGAGTAACTCATTTGTCTAGGGAGGTCTGGTCAACAGGGGAGGGTACAGCCTTCTTTGCCATCTTAGCAGCTTCAGGAGGGTGGGGTGTTTGCTTTGAGGCCAGGGTTGGCACAGGCAACTTCCTGACTGAAATCCTTTGCCAGACCGGGTTTGTTTTTCTTACATAATTTCCCCCTTCCCCCCAATCCTTTGGTGACAGCTCTGGGTTTTTGGCACATGCTTCAGGGGCTATATCTGTTATTTCCTTGTCCTGCGGATGCAAAGATGGGCTTTTTTTGAGGGGAAAGTAAGAAAAGGGGCAAAATGTATGAGTTCATCCTCCTTCTGATAGGACCAGAAAACCACAACTATTTTTTTTTTTTTGGTTGGGGGAGAGGGAAGGGAAAAGAAAGGTTTGCAGATGCAGGCACCATTCATAAAGGAAGGGTTTTTTTTATTATTTTTAATTTTTATTTTTTTTTCACTTTGGACACTTTTTAACTTTCATAATTAGACTAGACATATTTATCCAGAGGAAGGAAGGCCTGTAATTTTCACCCCATCTAGGTGTGACTGAAATTTACAATTCACTAATATTTCTGTGTTTCTATTGCCAATACTTCAGCCTTCTGTATCTCTTCTTGAAGCCAGCAACAATCCTTGAAAACTTACGAAATGTGACCCAGGATTTTTAGGTAGATCTGCAGAGATGAAAGAAGATTCTAGAGAAACTTCCTTCCTTCCTTCCTTTCTTTTTCTTTCTTTTTTTTTGGGGGGGGTGCATTTTTACTCTCCTTAGATATATGTCACAGCCTGACACTAGTTTCAGAGTCAGAAACCTGGATTCAGGTCCTGTCCACCCACCCACCCCCACTCACCGGCTGACTATATGACTTTGAGCAAGTCTCAACCTCTCAGTGTGCCCAGACAACTCTCTAAGACACTAAGTGGTTGAAAAAAATTGCAGATCTGGCAGAAGATCCTCACTGCAGCTCCCTCCACCATTGAAATTACAGGTCCCACCAAAAACAAAACAAAACTAACTCTCTCCACCTCCCTCTCTCCCCCTCCCTCTCTCTTTCTTTATATATGTGTGTGTGTATATATGTGTGTGTGTGTGTATGTGTGTATATACATATATACATATACATACGCACATTATGCAGGTTGGAAAGCCATCAGATCCTAGCCTTACGACTGAAACTGACCCTCCAGTCCAAGTCCTTCATTTCATCAATCAAGGAAGTGAAATTGATTTGAACCTCAATCCTCTAACTTCCTAATCAATGTATTTTTCCCTTTTCCCTATCATGCCACTTTAAAAAAATAATTTTCATTATTTATTAATTATTTAAAATATTTTTAAAATAATTAATTATTAATTAAAATAATAAATTTTAATAAATCCTACCATTTGCTTTCAAAACTATCCTTGTCTATGCTTCCTTCTGAAGTACCTTCTGATCTATTCAATGGATGTTTTAAAAAAATGTTCAGTGATTGGGTTTTCATTTTGTTTGGTTTTGGCATCAGTATTGCTACCTACCCCACTCCCTCCTTGAGGAAAAATTAGTTTTATCCTTTGAGTCTCTGTAGTGGTTGTGAAATGACTCTTTCTATTAGGGAGTTTCACATTTTCAATAATTTTTACACTAATTGTAGTCTTCTTTGGCTTACTCATTTCTACCACTTTAGTTCATAAATTGGGGCTTTGTGCCAGAAACAGAGTCTGCCCCTTGCTACACTTTTGGGCAGGGTGGTCTACCCTATCTGGTCACACCCTGGGTTACCTGGCTTCCTATGCTGATTTCCTCCTAACCTGGAGATTGTTTCCCCTCAGTCTTTGAGGTTTGGAACCCTGGATATTCAGGACACATGTAACTTCTCAAGACAGGGACCTCAGAGCTCTGAGCTGTCTCCATCTGAGCCATGCTATCTATTGCTGATTACTGCCATTTCCAGGGGTTTCCAAAGCCCCACTGTAAATTTTTAGCCATTCCAAGAACTGGAAATCAAGGGGATGCCCATCAATTGGGGATTGGCTGTACAAGCTATAATATATGAATGTAACAGAATACTATTGTGCTAGAAGAAATGATGAACAGGAAGACTTCAGAGAGGAATGGAAGGACTTACATGAACTGATACTGAGTGAAATGAGCAGAACCAGGAGAACTTTGTACACAGCCACAGTCTGTGAGGACTGTTTTTCATAGACTAAGCCCTTCACAGCAATGTGAGGATATAAAACATTCTTAAAGGACTCAAGGCAAAATGCCATCCACATCCAGAGAAAGAACTATGGAATCAGAATGCAGAATGAAGCAGCCTATTTTCTCTAGTGTTATGTTTTGTTTTGTTTTGGTTTTTCTCATGGTTTGTCCCATTCATTTTAATTCTTCTATGCAACATGACTAATGTGAAAATGTGTTTAATAAGAATATATGTGTAGAACCCATATAAAACTGCTTGCCATCTTGGGGAGGGATTGGGAAGGGAGAGGGAGAAAATTTAAGACTGGTGGAAGTGACTGTTGCAAACTGAAAACAAACAAATTAATTTAAAATAATTTTCAGCCACTGTAGGACTTTCTCTGGGGAGTTCTATGTTCTTGTTGCCTACAAATGGCTTAAGAGTGTCTCTAGTGTATCTCTTGTCCAGCTTGAAGACTGTGAACTCGGCTAGCCCTGACCCTGGTTTTGCTGGTGACCTCATTTCTAGTGTCCACAGGCTGTAGACCAAATATTGAACAGGTCTGAGTTGGAAGAAATCACTTATTGTAGTTTTTCCTTAGATCATTTTGCCATCTTTCAGTTGGATGTATACTTCAGGATTTTGCTGGAGTCAGAAATGGGGAAGCTGGGCAGTCTATTTCCACTCAGGTCGCCATCTTGGTCAAAAGTCCCTTCCATTGCTTCCTCTACTATACAACTCTGTCCTTTCTAAGTATTTTGGAAATGCTTGGGAAGCACTCTGGGTCTAATGAAAATCACTGGACTGCAGTGAAGATATTGTATCACTAAGATATTCTGGTATTTACACTGCACTTTAAATTTTACAAGGCATACTATGTGCATTATTTTATTTGAGCCTCACAACAATCCCATGAGTCAGGTTCTATAGGCATCCCCATTTTAGAGACAAAAAGACTGGTGCCCATAACCATACAACTAATGAATGTTAAAGACTAGATTCAAAACCATGTTTTCCCGAGTAGTACTTCCAACATAGTAGACTGACTCTACAAATCTGTTAACCCTAGGAGACAGTATGATCCAATCTAAGTCAATTCAACAAGTATTAAGCACTTACTAGTACTTAACGCAGTGCGTGGCACATAGTAGGTGCTTAACAAATGTTGATTGATTTATTGATATGCCAGGCTCAGTACTAGACCCGGAGGAGCCAAAGACAGGACTTATCTTTTTCTGGTTAACAAATTTGTTTCTAAGTTCCCTGGAGATCAGTCAGTCACCTTCAAGAAGATATGAGTTGCTGAGGTACCACATCACACCTCTCAGATTGGCTAACATGACAAAACAGTAAAATGGTGAATGTTGGAGAAGATGTGGGAAAATTGGAATACCAATGCATTGTTGGTGGAGTTGTGAGCTAATCCAACCATTCTGGAGAACAATTTGGAACTATGCCCAAAGGGCCATAAAACTGTGTATATCCTTTGACCCAGCAATACCACTCCAAGGTATGTATCCCAAAGAGATCATAAAAAAGGGGAAAGGACCCATGTGCACAAAAATATTTATAGCAGCTCTTTTTGTGGTGACCAAGAATTGGAAACTGAGAGGATACCCATCAACTGGAAAATGACTGAACAAGTTGTGGTATATGCATGTAATGGAATGCTATTGGTCCATCAGAAATGGTGAGCAAGTGGACTTCAGAAAAACCTGGAAAGACCTGCATGAATTGGTGCTGAATGAAGTGAGAAGAATTAGGAGAGCACTGTATACAGCAACAGCAACATTGTAACAGTATCAATAACTTTGTTAGACTTAGCCTTTCTGAACAATGCAATGATCTAAGACAACTCCAAAAGATTCATGATGGGAAGTGCTCTCCTTATCCTGAAAAAGTGCTATGCAGTCTGAATGCAGAGAGAAACATACTGTTTTCTCTTTTTTTGTTGTGGTTCTTTGTTTTTTCTCTCTCATGGCTTTTCCCTTTTGTTCTGATTCTTCTTTCACAACATGACTAATGTGAAATACGTTGAATATGATCATACATGTATAGCCAGTATCAGATTGCATGCCATCTTGGGAAGGGGAAAGTGGAGGGAGGAGGGATACATTTAGGACCCAAAATCTTATAAACATGAATGTTGAAAACTAAAAATAAAATTTGCTCACCCACGAGCAAATGAAACCTTGATGAAGCCAAGAACAAGTCTCCTAGTCTCCTCCAAAGTCTTCAGGACTCAGCAGAGTTGTTACTCATGGCTAATGTTGGTTGCTCTGATCAGAGAAGCTTTATCCCATGAAAACTCTAACTTTTGGCAAATACTGTCCTGAACATAACTTGCCAGAAAGGGCATGGTTTCAGGTATTTTTGCCAAAAGAGTGCCCAGCTCTTCAAATTAGGTTCTATATTAATGTCTAAATTTTACAAGGTGAGTGAGAATGAAGAGAAAGAAGAAAAAATGGACCAGTCCACTATGGCCAGAAGGTATGCCACAATAAAATTTTAATGTGATAACTGCTTATGGCAGTAGAAAACTGGGCAGACAGGATTACTGCGGAGAAGGAAGTTCAAAAGAGGACTTGGCCAAGCATGGCAATTTTATTACTTCTGTGTTAAATCTAATATACTTTTTAAAATTTACATCATAAAAGTTTTCACTTTCATATGCAACTCTTTGTTTCTCGTATATTGAAATAATTGAAACGTTCATTTTTGTTTGTCAAGTCCCTAATGAAAAAAGAATGAAAACTTAAACTAAAAACTAAATTACTTTAGAAATATGAAAGTACTTTGAATGGGGGAAAAATCGTTATATAAACATAAGGAAAAGATTAGACGTGATTTCATTGACATAGGAAACTCCTGGATGAGGAAACTCCTTCTACCAGTATATCTTAGCACCTTTGCAATGTAAATCTCTCTTATTTGATAAAGGTGTGTTCAATAATAATTATTTCTTGTCTACATCAGTGTCTTATAGAACCCCTGTTCTATGTTAAGTTTTTCCACTATCTTCCAAATGGATCCAACGTTCTCCTCCTCCTCCTTCTTATTCTTCTCTTCCTCCTCCTCTTTCTTTTATAATTTATTCCAATTCATCAAGCTATCCACTATGTAATTAAGATAGTATATGTTTGTATGTTCAGTCATTTCCATTGTGTCTGACTTTTTGAGAACCCATTTGGAGTTTTCTTGGCAAAAATTACGGAGTGGTTTGCTGTTTCCTTCTTGAGTTCATTTTATAGATGAGGAAACTGACACAAACAAGGTTAAGTGACTTGCCCAGGATCACACAACTAGTAAATGTGGGAGGCTGGATTTGGAGTCAGGTCTTCCTGACTGCAGGTCCAGCTTTCCATCCTCTGTACCATCTAGGTGTCTCTTACTGATGTAGCGGAAATTAGGATTTACATAGCATTAAGGTTTGCAAAGTCTTCTATAATATTAGCTCACTTTATCCTCAGAACAATCCTGAGAGTAAGGTACTGCTGTAATCTTGATTTTACAGAGGGGGAAACTGAGGCAGGCAGTGGTTAAGTGACTTGTCCAGTGTCACACAGCTAATAAATGTCTGAGGCTAGATTTGAACTCAGGTCTTCCTGTCTCCAAGTCCAGCACTCTATCTACTATACAGCCACCTAGCTGCCTTATCTATATCTATCTATATTTAAGGTCCTGCTCACATCTACCAGGCAGATCTCCTCCATTGTCCTTTGAATGATCTTCCACTGTCGTGGAAGAAACTGTTGTGCTCCATGTTTTGTAGCCATACAATATCCCTGGAAGACAACACTGGAGGAAGGAAAGGACAGAAATCAAAAGCCTTAGTAAAGATAATTTTCAGAACAATATCTCATGGTCTGAATGAAGGAAAGTCCCATTTATTAAATAATTCTTATATTATAAGTAATGTACTAAGTAATGAGGATGCAAGTATTAAAGATGAGAAACTTCCTGTCCTCATGGAGTTTATAATCTGACAGGGTGAAACCTTACACAGAGGGGAATGGTGATCAGCAGTGTGGCGCTTTGGTCTGAGGAGTCATAAAGAGTTAACCCTATACTTCCCAGGAGCAACAGAATGATGGGACCACTGGGCACAGACAAGAAGATGTAGAGACACATGTTTCAATGGAAGGACAGATGGCAAGATGGTCTGGTCCTCTGCCTTTTTATTTCTTACTTAGATTCCTATTCAGTTGAGATGGGTTTTGTTCTTTGTTTTTCCAGGAACGTGGTTTTGTCTTTTCCCCTCTGTGACAGGGTTTTTTGTCTGATGAGACATGGGGGTCATGTTTCTAGAGTGCCCTGGTCACAAAGTCAAGAGGATGAAAAGGAACAGAAAATACTGAAGGGGCTGAGGTGGAAACTGAGCATGACACAGGATGTCAGGAATGAGCTTCAGGACACACACATGAGGCCGAGAAGACAGTGAAGGGCTGGCACAAAGTTTATATCTCACCCTGCAGCTGCTCTCCTGGGACCTTGGTGAGGACCAAGCTGATGCAACTGGTAAGGCAGGAGAGTCTGCAGGTGGGGAGAGACCAGCCCGTGGAACCAACTAGAGGAGCAGAAAAATATGTACCTAGATTTCTAATGTCCTTTAAAGAGACAGAGGTCACAAGAGTGCTCTGGTGAAACCCCTCTTCACTGGGGGGCTCCATTAGGTCTTATCTCTGTGTATTAAGGATTCATTGAAGTATGGTGGAAGGCCTCTCCCAGTTCTCTTGCAGAGGGGAGGGGGTCCATGAGACTGTGTCATTGCATACATTATCAGATTTTTTTCCACTGTGGTGGTTAATATTTTTTCACTTCTATTTTTTTTCTTAAAAATTAATGTCATATGTAATGGTTCTCTGAAAAGAGAGGAGAGATACAGAGGGAAATTTAGGTAAAGGAGATTAATAAAATTTTATTTTTAAAAAATTCTGTAAGAAAAAGGAAGATGTATGGCCAAAGGGAGTTAGGTAAAGTTGCACTGATAGGTGGGGCCTGTTTCATTGGAAAGACCCATACCCCTTCAATAAAGGAGGCAAGCAGCTCCCACTTAAAATAAAGACTGAGCTGAGGAGCACAAGAAATTGTTCTCTGAAAACCACCCATCCACTGGTATTCTCTCTGGGTAGCCCCTGATATTGGGTGGAGCCCAGCCAAGGTGGTGGTGGTTTGTCAGAACGTGGTTCCTCATCACTAGAGAGTCAGGTACTCAGGCAGGAGAGTCTTGCTGGTGGTTAAAGCTACATATCAGCAAGGAATATCTTTATTCTATGCATAAACTTGGTAAACACTGAGGAAATAAAGATGAAATAAAAGAGAGACTCTGCTTTCATAGAAAAATACCTTTTCTGCTCAATCTCAAGGTTTAAGAGGGTGAATGAACACCCTAAAAAAGCCATGCAGCAAGTCATGTGTCTCCAAAGAGGATGTGGCCAATGGGAGATGAATGACTGATGTCAGGAATAGTGAGGAAGTCATTACTGTAATTGTGTGACTACAGTGTTATTCATTCCCTGTCATGTTCGCTTAAAGGGAAAAAAAAAAATTTCAATTTACAGTCAAATGTTTGTATTAGTTCTTACCAGTACTACTAAGTTCTACTGTCTGCTTTCCTCCTCTTTCTCCCCTTCTTCTCCTCCTCCTCCTCCTCTCCCTCCTTCTCTTCCTTCTCCTTCTCCTCCTTCTCCTTCTTCTCCTTCTCCTTCTCTGCCTTCTCCTTCTTCTTCTTCTCCTCCTCCTCTCCCTCCTTCTCCTTCTCCTTCTCCTCTTCCTCTTCTCCTTCTCCTTTTCCTTCTTTTTCTTCTCTCTCTCTCTCTCTCTCTCTCTCTCTCTCTCTCTCTCTCTCTCTCTCTCTCTTTCTCTCTCTCATCTTAAGCATCCTCTGGCCTCTTTAATGACTCAGCTCAAATCCCACCTCATATAGGTCTCCACATCCTCCTGCCTCTCCCCCACAACCTGCCCGTCCTGACCACTAGTAATACCTTCACTCTGAGGTTATGTTCCATTTACCTCACACATACCTTTTAAGTACATATTTTTGCATATTTTCTCCCCTATCAGAACGTGAGCTCCTTTTGGCCAGGGATCATTTTTTGTTTGTTTGCTAGCAATGCTTGCTGACTATTATGACAACAGCCCCTGAACTGATGTCTAGAAAGCCAAATGTGCATCTATTAGGGAAGAAAGACTCAAGAGTCTGAATCTTGCAATTTTCCAGACTTTCCCAGTGGGCAAATATCTCCTGATAACTTTTGCCCCAAGCACCTCAGCACCTTTCAATGACTCTCCATCATTTTCCACACCCAGTTCAAACTCCTCATTGGGTTCCAGAGAGAAACCAGCTCTACTAGAAAGCAGAATCCCAACATGGGAGACTAGAGAAAGGTCACATATTTTGCTGAGGCAAATACAAACTGAAAAATACAAGAGTCTCTTTACTCAGTGAGTTCACATTTCGCTGAGCGAGCCTTGTGATTATTCTCTAATGGACAGAGGTTCAACTTGATTTTTTCCAGTGTGCTTACAATAATGACCTACCCACATATTTTATAAGTGACAAGATACAAGGGGTGGACTAGCATTCATGCAGAATTATTCCAGCTGTCGATGCAGGATTCTGTAGTGGCAGCATTCCAGATTATATTTGCCAGAACAAGTACAAGTGGTCATAGATAGAATCCATATCTGTGGGGCATATGTGGATGCAAAAGAACAACACAGTAGTAGAAATGTTAGTCTCAAACAGAAGAATGGACACTCTTCTACTACTACTACTATGCCCAGTAGGGACTGAGTAGACTATCCAAGAAAAACTGACTAGATATGGCAGACAAGGGAAGATGTGCCCTAGACAAGATCAAAGGTAGAGTAGGGACAGAGGATGCAAGATGATGAGCAGAGCATAAAGAATTCTCCACAAATCTGTCCTGACATTACCGCCACTTCACTAAAAATCTATTAGTCAAATGGAGGATTGACCAGAGATGTCTGCTAATAAAAGACAGATAGGTGCATTGGGTAGCGTGTCCAGCCTAGAAGACTCATCTTCCTGAGTTCAAATCTGGCCTCTGACACATACTAGCTGTGTGACCCTGGGCAAGTCACTTAACCCTATTTGCCTCAGTTTCCTCATCTGTAAAATGAGCTGGAGAAGGGAATGACAAACCACTCCAGTACCTTTGCCAAGAAAACCCCAAATGGGTTTGCAAGGAGTCAGATGCGACTGAACAACAGCAGAAGTGCCAGCTGTGGGAGCTTTTGAGTCTGGGGTCAGAGAGAGCATGTCTCGCTGCTCACTGAGGTAAGACCTGATTCAGATTTCCTAAGACTTTTATCTAATGACTGACCTCATTTGACATGAGTCAAATGTCAGTTGGGAATTGCATTGAGTGCTCCCAGAAAAAGTGGCTATGGATTGGGGTGAACTAAACTAACTGAACAACACCTCTGCTAGAATTCTGAGCAGCCAATGTACAATCTGAGGGAAATCTGAGAAAATTCTACATGGACAGCCAAGTAGTAGGTTTTTATTAAGTATTATCTGTTCCTTTTATTAATTATATGCAAAGAATAAAATACTGTATTTGTGTCCAAGGATGTTTTGTTCTTATAAGAAGACAAATCCATTATGCCAAGGCCACCTAATTATGATTTTAATGAAATAAAGCAAGTGAATGGAAAATTTTGGGTTTGACTAGTAGGTGGGGGCTCAGAGCTAATTCTGATTAGCTTCTGGGCACATCACTTAAGCTGTCTCTGCCTCCGTTTCCTCATCCACAAAATGGAGTTTTTACCCCAAATCTAACCCAGAAGGTTGTTACAAGGGTCAAATAAGGTCAAAGTGTAAAGTGCTTTGTAAACTTTAAAGCACCACATAAGTGATACCTATTATTGTTACTGTTACTGCTACTGCTGCTATTATTAAACAGGACCAGGAACATGGCTAGCAATGCCACCTGGTGGGAGAAAAAAACACAGCAGTCTATCATTATCTATCACTTGCCTGCCTTTCTTATGTAAGATTTGAGTGATTTTATTTTCAATGAATAATTATAAGCCAGACATTTAAATAAGATTCAGACTTTGACAAGGTTTT
The DNA here is from genome assembly GCF_028372415.1 of Notamacropus eugenii. Classification (NCBI taxonomy): domain Eukaryota; kingdom Metazoa; phylum Chordata; class Mammalia; order Diprotodontia; family Macropodidae; genus Notamacropus; species Notamacropus eugenii. The sequence goes on along the minus strand of NC_092877.1, from coordinate 352,241,039 downwards.
GACAACTTCAACGAGCAACACTTGAAGAGAATTTGTCCCTCAGGTACTACATTTTTCTATTGTGCTAGAGATTTAGCATTCAACAAAATTATTTCATGCAGAGAAATACATTTTGAGGCAGAGTAGCGATGGCATATTGTTGAGATAACAATAACAACCATAATAGCTACTATTCATATTCGTACTATTCAATATTACTATTGGGTTCTAAGTTTGCAAAGTACTCTACTAATATTATCTCTTTTGATCTCATTCCACTTTTGTGCAACACTTCCTTATAAGCTAAAGATATATAAATTTAGGATTATGTCAATCAATATCTGAAAGGTCAATGACTTTATTAGTGTAGGGGACTCTTGGTATGGAAACTCCCTCCACTGTCACAAGATATGTCACCTCTTTATGACCTAGGTCCAGGCTTTAAGTGCCTTGTCTATATCAACATAGCTAATAAAAATTAGAAAAAGTATTTGAACTCAGATCTTCCTGACTACAGGCTCAGCATTTTCCCCATTATACTTTGCTGCCTCTAATTCTATAGTCCAAAATAATGGGTAAGGAATAATATGATGTTCATGTGTGTGTGTGTGCATAGTTATTTTTATAGGGACAATCTTGAGGAGACAGGGTTTTCATTCAAGCCATTAACTGAACACTTGTTGAGATTTTTGACATTGTCTGCTGGCCAGAAATCTTGTCCCTTTCATTCTATGAAACACCGAGGTTGATCATTCTTGCTGTTAGCAACCCAATGACCATGAAGAAAAATGATGAGAAACGTCCATTCTAAAACAAAGAGGAAGAAATCCTACCACCCTCCACATACCAGGGGAGAGCACTGCCCTGTTAAAGGGTGTTAAAGGATCTCAGAATTAAAAAGCCTCAGAGCTGGAAGAGGCCATATAGAACAAGCCATACTCCTCCAAGCTGGTCACTGAGTGGTCATTGAGCCTTTGCCTGGAGAGTTCCAATGAAGAACTTTCCAATACCTCCAGAGGCAGTAACTATTCTAGCTGTAGAGTAGCATTAATTAACAGCACTTTGACTTCAGGAACAAGGCAAATCCCTCTTACATGAGACAGCCCTTCAAATACATGAACACAGCTATTACAATCCATGGATCTTTTCTTTTCTATACTAATTCTCTTTAGTTTATCCAAGAATTTGAGAGTGACCAGAGTGGTCACTAGTTCAAGCTAGACTTGAAGGGAAGTCCCCCTCAAAGTCATAGGACATGTGGTTGTCCAGTCCCAGTTTGAAGATTTCCAACAAGGATGAGGGGTAAGGGAGAAAACTTCACCCTTTGAAGTCAGCCCTTTTATTTTTTAATAACTCTCATTGTTAGTCAAGTCACCAAGCATATATTAAGCACCTTCTGTATGCCCATGCTAAACACAGGGCATAGAAAGAAAGGCTGCTCTCAAGCAACTCCCAGTCTAATGGAGTAGACAACATACAAACAACTACATGCAAACAAAACCTATACAAGAGAAATTGGAGATAATCTCAGATGGAAGGCACCAAGATTAAGCAGTGTTGGGGAAAGTTTCTTTGTTAAGAAGATTTTCCTGACACTTCCCCCCAAAAAATTTAGATTTACTTCCTTGAAGCTTCTATCCCTTGCTCCTGGGTCTGCTTTCTAGCACCAAAAAGAATACGCCTCTCCTCTCTCCTCCACATGGCACACTTCTATCCTATTAGCTGCTCTCTCCTTTCCTTAGTCTTCTCCTGTCCAAGCTAAATCCAAATGCCTTCAGCAGGACCCCATGACATGGGAGACAATGTGCTACAATGGAAAGGACATTGGCTTTTGAGTCAGAGGACCTGGGTCTAGATGCAGTCTCCGATGCTTACTACCTGTGCAAGCTTGAGCAAATCACTTATCTTGTTTCTTCATCAAACCCTCATAAAATGAAAAGGTTGGTCTAGCTGGCCTACGAGATCCCTTTCAGCTCTAGATAGATGATCTCAGGGACATAAGGTCTTCTACCATCTTGCTTGTCCTCTGTCTTGTCGATGTCCTCCTTAAGCTATGGTGCCCAGAACTGAAAATGATCATCACGGCACAACTACTACCTCCAGACTCCCAGAAGGCACACTTCTTTCTTAATAAAATCCACAATCATATTAACAATTTTGGCTGCTTCCTCACAAGGTTGACTCATGTTGAGCTTACAGTCCAGTCTATATCATGTACATGGGGAGCCAAATTTTGATAATCAAATATAAAATTTTACTGTTTACCTATTGAACTTCATCTTCCTAAACTCAATCCAACACTCAAGTCTACCATGTTCCATTTGGACCTGTCTCTGTCATCTAGTCATGCTGGTTGCCTCTCCCAGCTTTAAGTCATCTGCAAGTTTGATGGACATGCCTTCTATGCCTTTATTCAGGTCTTTGGTGAAAATGTTAAGGAGCATAGGACCAAGTACAGATCCGTGGGGATCTGTGGAGATCCTTCTGCCACATTGACAATGAACCATGGACAGCTACTCTCTGAGTCTGGCCATCCAACCAATTCTGAATTTACTTTTCTTCTCCATGAGAAATGGATGAGATAATGTACCAAAAACTTTTCTAAAATGTAGGGAAACCATAGCATTCCCCTATTCCAGGAGTTCAGTAGTCCTGTCTAAAAAGTCATCATAATAATGAACATTTCTCACTTACTATGTGCTAGGCACTGTGCTAAGCACTTTACAAATATTATCTCATTTGGTCCTCACAATAACCTCAGAGAGGTGGTACATGTGCTTTATTATGCCCGTCAGCCCACTTCATCTGGAATATTTTGTTCAGTTCTGGGAGCCATGGTTTAAGGAGAATGTTGACAAGAGAGAGGACAACCAAGATGGTTAAAGACTTTATGTCCATGAGATCATCTATCTAGAGCTAAAACTTTATTATTAATCCCAGTTTACTGATGAAGAAACCAAGGCAGAGGTTGAGTGACTTGCCTAGGGTCATACAGCTGGTAAGAGTGAGACTAGATTTGAATTCAGGTCTTCCTGACTCGAGATCTAATGCTCTATCTACTGGGTCACCAAGATGCCCCTAAAGAAATTAGCTTAGCCTCATAGGGCCTGTTCTTTGCAATAATGATTTCCCTTTCTGTCTATTTGCCAACTATCACTTTAATGATCCTTTCTAGAATTTTCTGAGGAATCAAAGTCAAGCTCACTGGTCTATAGTTTACAGAATCTGTCCTTTTTTCTTTTTTGAAAATAAGCACATTTTCCCTTCTTCAGTCTCCTGGTAGCTCTCCCATTTCCACAGTTTTTCAAAGTTCCCTGATGGTGGCTGTTTCTCTCATTGCTAGAGGTTGCATTCATCTGGACCAGATGATTTGAATTCAGCAGGGGCAGCTAGATGCTTTTCTCACCATCCCCTTCATTATCTTGGGTATCAACTCCCTATTGGGCATTTTTGTTCTGTCATTTCCAGTGAAAAGGTCATTGGCAGAGAAAACAGAAGCAAAAAAAGGATTGAGCATCTCTTGGCCCTTATGTTCCTCCTTTCTACCTCTAGCAAAGGCCCTATCAATTAAGAAAGAATTAATCAGTCAATGCACCCAGTGATCCAGGTGGCACAATGAATTAATTATTGGCCTGTCATATCAGAGAACATGTAAAATAGTTGACATCTGCTTATTTTCTAAAAGAGCTTTTTTTCCATTTTACTCTAAACATTTTTTTGTATCAACACCCATTATGGATAATTGGATAAAACTGGAAATTGCAAATTTTGAGGCAACGAGAAAGCAAAGCCATGAATAAGCAAGACTCTGAGGATGAACCAACTTATTTTGAGTACCAAGTTACAAAGACAAAAGAATAATAAACATGATAAAAAGCAATTTCTAATTTCAAATCACTCCCAGTGAGCCTGAAGCTCAGCATGTGTGCTATTTCCAAGTGATTCCTGGAAAATTGCAAAGGCTTTTAAAAATAAAACTAATCAAATTTATAAACTAGACTCTAAAATTTTTAAGTAGAGAAGGAAACAAATGAAGTAATCCCCTCCCACCCTCTACTAGCTTAAAAAAAGAATAGGGGGCCCTGAAAATTCTTGTCAAGTATCTTACAAGGGAAACCATCAGGTTCCATGTTGCTCTAAGTTATAAAGAACTGCCTTTCAGGTGGCTGAAAAAGAACGTTTGCTATAACCATTGAGCTCTTGACAAAATTCCATCAATCTTTGCCCTGCTTCATTTTGTACTCCAAGGCCGCACATGCCTGTTACTCTAATTATCTTTGGATATCCTGCTTTAGCATGCTAATCCTCTATGACGAATGTGACATCTTTTTTTTTGGCATTTTTTCTAGAAGATGTTGTAGGTCTTCATAGAACTGTGCAGCTTTGGCCTCTGGCATCAGTAGTTGGAATATAGATTTGTTTTACTATGTTGATGCTGAATGGTTTGCCTTGGATTCAAACAGATGTCATTCTGTCATTTTCGAGACTATACCTTGTACTGAGGTATAAAACCTTGAGATGCTAAGGCAAACTTGCTTTTTGCCTTAATGCCAAAGAGAGCAGCCAAAATAGCAGAGAAGAGTAGAGAGCAGCAAAGTAGAACTGAAGACTATATGTCACCTATATGTGTACACTAGTATATGTGTTCCCTGGTTTATATCTGTCCCCTCCCCCATTGGGATTGTATAGAAGGAAAATTGTTCTTGTCACTTATCTCACCATGCTGTTTAATTAAATGCTTTTTGCTTCAAATTCCTGTGTCCTCTTGCTAACTCAAAGAAATCTTGTGGTGTAGCTCATGAGTTGTGGTTTCAGTGCAGACCCAGGACCTGTGGTTTTCGTAGATGCAAACACATTCATAATATGCCTCAAACCTGAGGAAGCAGTCAAGTGGTATACTGTGAGGGGTGACCCTGGATGGTTATCCAGGAACCATATCAGCTGAGAAGCCAACAAGGAGTTGTCTCAAGCCATCCATTTTCCATGCATCATAGATAGATAGATAGATAGATAGATAGATAGATAGATAGATAGATAGATAGATAGACAGACAGACAGACAATAGATAGATAGATGATAGATGGATAGATGATAGATAGATAGATAGATAGATAGATAGATAGATAGATAGATAGATAGATAGATAGATAGATAGATAGATATGCCTAAGAAAGACAGCAAAGTCAGACTCTACATTGTGCTAATTCATGACTAACTAGAGAGGTAGGCACTGGTGAGGTACATTTCATTCTTAAGTAACTCGTTTATCTTTTTTTTTAGCCATACAGGAAGAGGCACAAAGGAATTGCTACCTGCAACAGATCAACGGTAGAGCTAGATAAGAATGCAGGATTTATTATGCCCAGCCCCATAATCTGACCACTGATCCACCCTTTGCAACCAAGTCATGTCATTCATGAGTGAAACATGGGAAATTTTTTAAACTTCAGTCAGAGGAATGTAGTCAGAGGAAAAGGATTGACGATGAATAGGGTTTCAGACAGCCAAGCAGATGATGTGTAATAGATTGAGGTGTCAGGAGGATGGAAATTGGGATGTCGAGGTGGTGGGGAGGGGAGTGGAAGAGAAGGGCCACAGATAGGCCAAACTCCTTCACCCTGTGGTCAATTGATGACTCCAGAGATATAGTGCCTGTGTTCTAAAAGGACATTTGTTGAATAGGAGAGAAACGAGTCAAGTCAGAGAGGAGGAGGGTGGGGGAAAGAAGGGAAGAGGAAACCTCAGCATGACTTATTTACATAATGTCTTGACAATCTTCAGGTAATACTGTGAGATTTGCCCATTTTTTTCCCTTTGATTTCAATAGGTCTCCTTTTGTGTTCACTGTATTTTTTTTCCTTCCCTTGAATTTTCAGTTTAAGAAAGGTCAATAAATGATAAGAAGTATGCACATGGAATTCAGATTTCCTCATTTAAATTTCATAGGGTCATAGATTTGGAGCTGTAAAGGAATTTGGAGGACATCTAGTTCCATTCTTTTGTTTTTCAAATGAGGAAACTGAGGCCCAGAAGCATGACATGATGTGTCCAAGGTCACCCAGTAGGGGATAGGGCCAATTTTTAAGCTCTGACTCTAAATTCAGCCCCTTTTCTGTTGCCCTGCCCTCCTGCCTTTGAATCATTTTTAATCCATGGGTGGTATAAAGACGTAATAAACCAAAAAGATCAACACTTCATCTTTTAATCATATGAGATCCTGAGTTTCTTTATCTGTAAAATGAGGACAGCAAGGGAGGGAGTTGTGTTAAATGATATTTATGACTTCTGGCTCTAACGTGACTCTCTGTGAGTCTGCAGCTATGAGCATGATTTAAACTTTGTTTCATATCGATTTTGGGTTTTCCTTCACCGGAGATTACAGGGTTGTTGTTCAGTCATGTCCAACTCCTTATGACCCCATTTGGGATTTTCTTGGCAAAGATACAAGAGTGCCATTCCGTTCTAATTTTGGAGATGATGAAACTAAGGCATATAGGATGAAGTGACTTGCCCAGGGTCACACAGTGTCTGAGGGATTTGAACTCATAAAGGTGAGTCTTCTTAACTCCACAGGTCCAGTGCTCTATGCACTACGACTCCACAGGAGAGAAGAACCAGTTAATGTAGTTACTGTCGGTTTTAGAATATAAGAATTGGGTTCAAACCCCAGCTCTGACATTTGCTCCCTATGTGTCTTTGGACAAGGCATCTTTCCTCCCTGAGCCTTAGTTTTTCTCATCTATAAAATGAGGGGACTAGACTGAATGTCCTCAAAGATCACTCCCAATTAAATCACTCTACAATTCCTGTTGAGTATTCTAGAATATTTTAAAGAATTTGTACATTTAAAAAAAAACTAACTGATAATATTGAAGACTTGCTAGCATTTTCCACTACAGCAGAAGCTGCTTTCCCCAGCAATCTATCAACCTGAGATTTCTTTTAACAGCACTTCCAGACATTTCAAGTGCCAGGAGACGTGACTTTCACAAGGATGACCCTGATGGCCTCTGGGATCCTGAAATACCCTTTGAATTATCCAGTGAACATCAGATTATCCTGCCTGTAGTTTTAGTGTTAAGTGTAGTTTACGGGACTCTCTCATTCTTTGAAAATTGCTAAGTAGGGCATAACACAGATGTCACTTCTCTGTTAAGAAGATTTGGTTAACCAACTGCTTCCCATAGAAGAGGTATTGATATCTTAGACAAGAAACTAAGGTATTAATTACAGTAGATTTTTTTATCTTAAAATGAAATAGTATGAGTGTAGTAGATGAAGGGAAACTATACATCTACAGTGGCACAGGGACTGACCATCCTCATCCAACCTCAGATAAAAGAAAGCATCCATTGTGTTTTTCTAAGTTTTTTTAAGTTTTTGTAATGCTTTTTATTTTTTATATCATAATCATTTTCCAATATGAAACTCCTCCATGGAACAAAGAAAACAGTTAAGCAAATCTAACCAATAAAACAACCATAACTGCCACCATATGTAATATTCCAGCCAGTCAGTAAACATTTATTAAGGGCCTACTATGTGCCAGGCATTGTGTTAAGCATGAAAGATGGTTGTTGTCCTTAGTCCTTGAAGAGGACCAAAATGACATCACCATGATAAAGTGAAATTTCAGTGTGTCCATCTGTGGCCAATCAGACCAATACAAGCTCAGAATGTTCTATCACAGGTTGGGCACAGATAGTCCATGTGAATATTTGGGGTGAATTTCTCAAATTTGTGCATCCTATGTTTACTTTGTGCTGTCTCAATTCTGCTTTGCTCAAAGAGCACAGCACCCTTTCTGATGTGGGCATGCCATGCTGAGTTGTCCTGTGCCAGTGTCTCCCATGTTGCATAGCCAAATCCAAAGTTCTTGAGAGTGTCCTTGTAACACTTCCTCTGGTCACCATGTGATTGCCTGCCCCATGCAAGTTCTTCATAAAATAGTTTTTTTGGCAAGCGTACATTTTGCATGTGAATGACATGACAGGCCCATCAGAGTTGCTCTCTCTGAAGCATAGTTTGAATGCTTGGCAGTTCAGTTCGAGCAAGGACTTCAGTGTCTGGTACCTTATCCTGCCAGGTGATCCTCAGAATCTTCCTAAGACAGGTCAAATGGAAGCGATTCAGTTTCCTGGCATGGCACTGGTAGACTGTCCATGTTTCACAAGCATGTAACAATGAGGTCAGCACAAAGGCTCTGTAGACCTTCAGTTTGGCAGTCAGTCTAATACCTCTTCTCTCCCAGACTTTTCTTTGGAGCTTCCCAAACACTGAGCAAGATCTGGCAATGCATGCATCAACCTCATTGTCAATGTGTACATCCCTGGAAAGTACACTACCAAGATAAGTGAACTTAACCACAGCATACAAAATTTTTCCATTTGTTGTAACTGATGGTTCCAAGTATGGATGGTATGATGGAGCACCTGTGTTTTCTTTGTGTTAATTATTAGGCCAAAATTAGCACAGGCAGAAGAGAATTGATCCATATTTTCTTGCATCTCAGCTTCAGAGGCTGCATTGAGTGCACAATCATCTGCAAACAGAAAATCATGCACCAACACTCCCTCCACTTTGGTCTTGGCCTGTAGACTTTTTAAATTGAAGAATTTGCCATCATTATTGGCAGTTGACCTTGATGCCACGTTCATCCTAAGCATGAAAGATACAAAGACAGGCAAAAGACAGTCCATGCTCTCAAGGAGCTGAGTCTAATGGAGAATACAATATGAAAATACAAATGTACATGTACAAGACATATACATGACAAATAGGAGATAATCATCAGAGAGAAGGCATTAGAATTAAGAGAAAGGCTTTTAGTTGGGATTTGAAGGAAGTGAGGGAAGCTGAGAGGTGGAGATGAGGAGGGAGAGCATTCCAGACATGGGACACAGTCAGAGAAAACATCTGGAGTCAGGAGATGAAATGTCCTATCCAAGGAGCAGCAAGGAACTGGTGTCACTGGATCAGTGTGCAGGGGGAGTGGGGAAGAGTAAGAAGACTATAAAGGCGGGGGTGGGGGGGAGAGAGAGAGAGAGACAATAGGTTATGAATGGTTGAGAATGCCAAACAGAGGATTATATATTTGATGTTGGAGATGATAGTCATTATTGAATGGGGGGCAGGTCTGCACTTCAGGAAAATCCCTTTGACAGCTGAGCAACAAGGTGGTACAGTAGCTAGAGTACCAGGAGTAGAGTCAGGAAAGCTCGTCTTCCTGGGTTCAAATCCAGCCTCAGACACTTATTAACTATGTGATCCTGGGCAAGTCACTTTACCCTGTTTGCCTCAGTTTCCTCATCTGTAAAATGAGCTGAAGAAGGAAATGACAAACCACTCCAGTATCTCTACCAAGAAAACCCCAGATGGAGTCACAGAGTCAGATACAAATGAAAAATGACTAAATAATGAGAGGAGAATTGACTGGAGTGGGAAAAAAACCAACCAATAGGCTATCATAATAATCCAAGTATGAGATGATGAGACCTGCACCAAGATGGTGGCAGTGTTACAGGAGAGAAGGGGATAGAAGTGATAGAAGTTACAAAAGTGAAATTCACCAGCACGCTTCTGCAACAGATTGAATAGGAGAGTTGAAAGAAAATGAGGAGTTGAAGATGGTCCCTAGGTTTTGAACCTATGTGAGTGAGAGGATGGTGGTCACCTTTCCAGTGATACGGAATTTAGAGGAGAGAATTAGAGGGGCAGGAGATAAATGAATCCATTTTGGGACATGTTGAATTTAAGATGCCTGTGCAAAACGGACTTCAGAAATCCTGGATAGACGTATATGAACTGATGCCGAGTGAAGTGAGCAGAACCAGGAGAACATTATACACAGTAACAGCCACAGTGTGTGAGGACTGTTTTTGATAGACTTAGTCATCCACAGCAATGCAGGGACCTAAAACATTTCCAAAGGACTCATGATGCAAAATGCCATCCACATCCAGAGAAAGAACTATGGAGAACTATGGCAGAATGAAGCAAACTATTTTCTCTTATATTATGTTTGGTTTTGTTTATTTAATCATGCTTTCTCCCATTCATTTTAATTCTTCTACGAAAAATGACTAATGTGAAAATGTATTTAACAAGAATGTATGTGTAGAGCCTACATAAGATTGCATGCCATCTTGGAGAGGGAGGGAGAGAAAATTTAAAACTTATGGAATTGGTAGTTGAAAACTGAAAACAAATAAATTAATTTTTTTAAAAAAGATATCTTTGTGACTTCCATTTCAAGATGTCTGAAAAGCGCCTGGAGATGAGAAACTGGAGGTGAGCAGAGAGATTGGTGTTAGATGAGAACATTTGAGAATCATCAACTTGGAGATGATAATTGAATCCATGGGAGTTGATGAAATCATGAAATAGTAGAGAGGGAGGAGAGAAGGCAGCCCAAGATGCTCTTTATCAGTGGATACAACCTAGATGATTCAGCAAGGAAGAATCATAAAGGATCAGTCAGACACGGAAGATGAAAACCAGGAGACAGTAGTATCATGAAAACTTAGAGGAAAGAGAATATCAAGGAAAAGAGGGTGATCAATATTCAGTCACTCAGACAATAAACATTTATTAAGCACCTACTAAGTGCCAGGCACTGTTCTAAGCAAGGGATCAATAGTGTCAAAGGCTGTGGGGAGGTCAAGAAGGGTGAGGATTGAGAAAGGGCCATTGGATTTGGCAACTAAGAGATTACTGGTAACTTTGGAGAGAACAGTTTCTGTGAAATGACAAGGTTGGAAACCAGACTTTTGGAGTTATAAAGAGTCTCTCCATCTGTAGTCCCCATTCTCATTCTCACAAAGAGGACCATAAAATCCTAGTTTCAGATCTAGAGAGGATCACCCAGTACAACCTGAGGCAAATGTGATTCAGCTGTTCTCTGAAATCAAGATGAGTCATTGCTATTCAACTGAGTCCAGCTGCTTTTCAGTATTATTTTCATTTGCATCGTTGCATCCACTGTGAATATGCTTCTCCTGGTTCTGTTTCCTCTGCCCTGCCTCAGTTCATGCATGTCCTCTCATGTTTTTCTGACTTCTTCCAATTCATCCTTTAACATTCCAATATTTGCTGTAATAATCTATGACATTCCACACGTTGTCCAGCCCCTCCTCAATCCATGACTACCCACTTTGTTTGCAGATTCTTGTTACTACAAAAAGTGTTCTGGGGAATCGTTTGGTGCATCTAGGACCCTTCTTTCTATCACTGGCTTCCTAGGGCTAGAATTGCTGGATTAAAGGATATAATGAGTTTAGTGACATTTCTCACATAATTCCAAAGAGTGTTCTAGAATGGTGGAGACACCACCATCTCATTCTCTTTTCACAACCCTTCCAAATAATGTCTATTTTCATCTTCGATGACTTCTGCTATTTTTCCTCCCAGTGTCAGTTATGTTACCCTCTAAGAACTCATTTTTAAGAAGGGAGGAAAGCTACTTGGAAATATTTTGTTGTTCCATACTACAATATGCCAAAGCTCACATCCTCAATGGGTCTTACATTTAATCAAATTTCATCCTCACAGAGCAATGAACTTTAGAAATTCCCTCCAACCGTAAATATTATTCCCTGGCAGAATAAGTCACTGACGTGGACCAGCTGCTCTGAAGGGGATTGAATTGCTGAGTAACGAAAGGTCTTATGTCTTCCCTCAGAGGCAGTAGAATGGAATGGAATAAGCCCAGCACTAGGAGTTGGAGAACACAGGTTTCAATCCCACTTGACTTCTCAGAGCCTTGGTTTTTTCCTCTCTAAAGATCATAAAGAAGAATTCAGAGTTTGTACTGACTGTACAGGTCATCTACAGATCATTCATTTTACAGAGAAGGAAACTGAGGCCCAGAGAGGTTAAATGTGCTGCCCAAATGCCTCAAGACAAAGCCAAAACTTGGGATTCAAAACAAAGTACTCTGACTCCAGACCAGAGCTCCTTCCGATGCACCATGCCACATACTAACTACCTTGCATGATTGTTGTGAGGTAGGGATTTTGCAAACTTTATAGGGCACTGAAATGAGAATGAATATATTCCCTGATCAAATGTTTGCCTCTGTGGGATCCACTTCTCTATTGCACCACTATCTGGTATTTACTCAGCTAACTTTGCTCTCTCTTTCTTTCAATACCACATAATTACCTGACACTAAGATCAGACTTCCTTGAAGGAAAGTAATATTAGAACCATATTTTATGGGAGAGCAGACTCCATAAACTCTATTTTCTCTCTCCCTGCATTTCTTTTCCATCTATGTCCTGTCATCATGACTTCTATAATGAAATAATTAAATAGGATTACTTGAAAAGCAATAAAAAACCAGTAGCTAAGTAAGCTTTCAGCCCTCACCAACAATGTGGTGAGCAGACTGGCTCAGTCTTTCAACAGCTCCTAATAATGAGTGATTTGCAGGTAGTGAAGATTCAATTCAGCATCATCCATTGGATAGAAAAGATTCAACACAATAGTCACCAGGGACTCTGCACAAAAATTAGCTGTGGTTGCTAACCCAGAGAAATCCAAGACATGCTTTTTAAGAGATCTATTTGAATTAACAAAGAAAAAGATAAAAATGATGCTGCCCACGTACTTTTATCAGAACTAGTTAATAATAATAACTAGCACTTATGTAGTGCTTCGAAGGTTTACAAAGTGCTTTACTTATGGAAGGAGACAGTGAGGTTTTTCTCTAGCCAAAACAGAGAAGCAAAGTAAGGGGTTTTGCTGCTGACAGATTTGCATAATTGGGGTAAAAATGAGGGTCGGGTGACTGGAAAATAATTTCCTTGCCTCTTTCTCTTACCTTATGTTCTAGTTCAAATTCATTTGCATGGTCAGAGAGGATGTTGGGAATTTCTAATCCTAGATCAGGTATGTGAAAACAAAGGACTGTACCTAGACACAGGGAAAGGAAGGAAGGAAGGAAGGAAGGAAGGAAGGAAGGAAGGAAGGAAGGAAGGAAGGAAGGAAGGAAGGAAGGAAGGAAGGAAGGAAGGAAGGGAGGGAGGGAGGGAGGAAGGGAGGAAGGAAGGAAAGAGGGAGGGAGGGAGGGAGAGAAAAAAGTAACTTACTCTTGGCCTAGGGATGTGCTCCCCTCAATTTTGTGAGTTAGATTCAGTGAGAGGTTTTCTAGTCACTATATTCAAGTGTACTGGAGCCAAGATGGTTGACTGGTTGGAGAGAGAAATAACCAGTTGGACAACAAAGTCAAGGGACTAATGAAGCTAGTGAAAAGTAGAGAAACCCAAGGGGGCTTGAGAGATGGAGAAGAGCACACAAAGGTGTATAACCAAAAAGCCCTATGAGATGACACCATCAGAAGATTAGAGCGACTCAGAAGCCCTCAGAGCATGAATTACCCATCCACATGTATGCTCTAGCACACATATTCCCCATTCGTGTGTCCCCATGTTTGATCCCTATATGTTTCCACTCTTCCCACTTATGAGGTGTGTATGATCCAGACTGATGGAGGAAATTCTCAGCATCATTTTTCTTACTGTGCTATTTCAGTAAATGCCTTTGTTTTGAACTGACTGGATCCTCTAGCAAAAGTAAACATATCAGTGGGGGCTTGTGAGCCTTGATTCTTGCTGAATGCATACCCTCAGAATACCTTGAAATTAAAGTGGTTTTCTGCGAGCGCCATGTATGAGAGAAGACATCCCTTGGTGCTACACATACATAATTTAATTTTCTATCCCTGTGAAGTCATTTTTTGTTGTTCAGTCATTTTTCAGTCATGTCTGACTCTTTGTAACCCGATTTTGAGCACAGATACTGAAGTGATTTGTTATTTCCTTTTCCAACTCATTTTATAGATGAGGAAACTGAGGCAAATAGAACCCTATGACTTGCCCAGGGTCACACAGCTAGTAAATGTCTGAGACTAGATTTGAACTCAGGAAAATGAGTCCTCCTGACTCCAGGCCCATACTCTATCCATTGCACCATGTAATTGCCCCATGATATCAGCACTATAGGTATATTACTTCCATTTTACAGATGAGAACACTGAGACTCAAACAAGTTGGATGACTGGGCCGTGCTCACAAAGCTCATGTTAGAAGCAGCCCAGGAAGCCCCAGCTCTGCTCTCCTGAGCGCACTGTACCATGTTGTCTCTCATTTGACTGTTCCTAGCACTTCACAGATTTTTTTTTAACTCTGCTTAATTAATAACGACTATTTTGACAACAGACTTGAATATTGTCGGATAATTGTCTGTTGGATAATTTGTCTGTTTGACAGGTCAGCTTCTATTAAAAATAATGAAATGTGAACAAAATTCCAATTACAAGTTATCTATGGTAATAACTCATTTTTGCATGACATTTTATTTAAGAAGCATTTTCCTCCCAGTGCACTTATGAAGTAGAGAAGAAACTTAGATTCCAGAGTCAAGAGACCTGGGTTCAGATCCCTCTGATATATATTAACATATATAAATCTTTCTGAAATATAACTGTGAAACCACAGGCAAATCACGTAACTCCCTAAGTCCAAGCTAACATCAGGGACAAATGTTTTCACATAAATAAATGTGCAGAAAAATAAAGTTGATCCATTTGAGTACCAAAATGATTTCATAAAATTTCATGACATTTTGGATAGAAAAACAGGGTACAGTTAGAAGGGTGGTAGATTTAATGCCAGAGGACTTAGGAAATTCCAATCTTAGCACCATCATTTTACCACCCTTTGACGCTAGACATATACTATTTGACAATGACATTTAATCTTCCTAGGCCTCAGTTTCCCCATTTATAAAGTGCCTGAATACATATATAGAATGGTGCTTGGAACATAGTAGGTGCTTAGTAAATGACAGTGAGGGAATTGAACTAGAGAATTTCTGAGGTCCCTACAAGTTCTAAATTCCATGGCCCTATGAAGTCATTATTAAATATATTATATGCTTTTTTTTCTATTTGATTGACATTGATGTATTTTCCCAATAACACTAGCCTCCCCCCCCATGGACAGCCCCTCCTTTTGATGAACACCAACCATGTCCAATAGGAAATGATGCATTTTACCACTTCCTAGGGAAGAGAAGTCTCTGAGCATCTTAAGTCCTCTGAACTCAAGGTTGGTCCTTGCATGAATCTAAGACCTGACGTCTTCCAGAACTGATCTCTTTACAGTCCTTTGGTCATTGTGTATCTTGTCCTCTTCATTCTGTAAACTTGGCATTGCATCAATTCATACAAGTTGTCCCACATTTCTCTTTATTATTATGTAATTCTCTGCCTAAAAAAAGAAAAGGAGTGAGATATTAATTCCTGAGACTCTCAATTCTCTCTTCTAACTCACTATGAGCTCACTGGGAGCCTAAAAAGCCAGATAATCAAGCTTATTTGACCTTGATATAAAACAGGCTCCAACAGAGGGCCTAAGAAAGAGATTATGAATAATGTGTATGAGCTTAAATGCCTGGATTTCATGCATCCATTTGGGCTACCCAGAAACCTTTCTGGTTCATTTCTTGGATCTCAGTTGTAATGTAAATCTGAGGTTGCTGGAAAAATGACCCCAAGTTAAGTGTGGTATTGTTATATTACTTGTTCCCAGTCTCCATCTCACTGCTGCTTGAAATACTCAGAATAACTAAAAAACTAATCAATTATCTATTGGGAATACAGCAAGAGAGAAATGAACAGCTTTATTTTTCCTATTATAATATGGTATCCTTTTATTGCCATCTCAAGCTATTTCTCTTTCTCCTCTGCTAAATTCAACCTGGATTTTCCATAGTATTAAAAACACACAAAAAAACAAAAATTACATTGTTCCTGGAATATAGTAGGTTCTCAGTTTATGTTTTCTCTGATCCTTGCTGTTCTGGCATTTCATTTGTGTCTGACTCTCCATGATCCCATTTGGGGTTTTCTTGGCAGAGATACTGGAGTAGTTTGCCATTTCTTTCTCCAGCTCATTTGAAAGGTGAAGAAACTGAGACAAAGTTAAGGGACTTGCCCAGGGTCACACAGCTAGTAAGTGTCTGAGGCTGGATTTGAGCTCAGGTCTTCCTGACTCCAGGCCCAGCACTCTAGTTACTGAGCCTTCTAGCTGCTATGTAGCAAAGATACAAATCCTTGCTTTTAGGGAAGATTTACTCCTCTTTCTCTGAGTCACAGGCATCTTTACTGGGAACAGCTGTCAAATGCACCCTTCCTTCCCCTCTCCCTTTTAGATACCTTTCAAAAAGCAACCCAAGTAGTTTACGCAGTTTAGCTGAGTAGCTCTGGAGAAAGATGGTGGACAGAAATATAAATGGAGTTTATATTGGACTGGAGTTTCCCACCACTACAGATTCATTAGGAAGTACTGATCTGAGTGGGAAATACATGACCCATTCACTGAGGAAGACAGTAAGCACATGAGACTGACTCATAAAATGGAAAACAAATGCTTTAACTGTTCCCACAGTCACCTGAGGAGGCCTGTTATATGGAAGGGGGAGACTTGGGAAGTGGGCGTAAAGCACAAGATTATGCCAGAATTGTTCTGACTCCCAGAGCATGAAAGAGCTACAGCAGCAGCAGTCAGGGAAATGGGATAAACCTGTGTTCCAAAAACAGTCCCCTAGAGAGGAGGCAACTGGTACCCTCTTCAAGAGGGAGGATGAATACAAGAAGTTGTGAAAAATTATTGACATACAGTGGTGGTAAGAGGGCCCGTGACAGCTGTCAGAATGATAACACAGTGGTGACAAAGCAACCAGAGGAGACTGTCTAGGGGAAGAATTTTCTAGTGAATAAAAAGAGACAGGAGCAAATCCTGGGTTCCCCTGCATTCTCAAAGTATGCCACACTAGACAGAATGGAAGACCAAGACACTACATAGTTCTCTGGAGAAAGAGATCTGGAGGCTCTTGACCTTTACGAAGTCCTGTGTGGGTCCTCTTAATGCTTTTTACTGTCAAGTAAAACTGTTTCATGGTTTGAAGCCTTTTGAGTTGAACACTTGTAAGAGGAGCTGATGACCGCCTCAGAGGGAAGGCCAGATGTTAAAGTCCCAGAGTCCACATGAGTGGGAGTAGCAAATCAGAGATGTGAGAGGTCCTCAAGTTTTGCCTGGGCCAGATATACCTGGGGGGCTGATAAATATTTAACAGGGAGTGGGGTATATGCATAGCATATTTTTAAGTGCAATTTACATTAATAATCTTTTCTCTATCACTTTCTTAAACCTAGATAAACAACAACAAAAAATCAATCAAGCCCTAATTTATCATGGTTGCCGATTTCTGAGGTGTAAATGTTCACGCTGAAAATTGAACAATGGGTTGGAGATGACTTCTGCAATTCCTTTGCATAAGGAGAACGTCCTACTGACACAAGGGTTATAGTTAATTAAGGCAAAGAATTTGACTTTTTTCTCACAGTCTCAACTTATTTCCACAATCTCAAATGAAAGAAAAGGTAGTGTTATTCCTTACTCACAATCTGTTTTCTAGCCCTTGTTACCAGGACTCACTTATGAAGCAGATTGGGGTGGAGTTAGGGGAGCTGAGGAGACTGAGAGAAACTTCCCAGTGTCCAGTTAAACCCTAGACTAGGGTTTATGGCTGCTGCTGCTCTTTTAAATCTGCACTCATCTTCGTTAGGCACACCTCCTGGATTGGATCCCAATCAATCACATGCTACTTCACCAAAGAGCATATTTTTGTACATTCTACATTAGCTGTGGAGAGGCAGTGACAGAGCAGATGGAAAGAGGGTCTCAAAGCCAGGAAGTGCCACCTCTGACACTTATTAACTATGTGTCTCTGGGCAAGTCACTTAACTTCTCACTGCTGTAGACAGCTCTCTAAGACCAGAAGTTGAAGACAAGGTGCCATCCTTCATTGATAGAGGGAGTTTTCTCACCTGGGAGTTCCCTATCCCAGTGAAATCCTGGGTCTGTCTGTCATTACCTGTATCTACATAAAGAAAAGGGGACACAAATCAATTTAACAAATGAATGAGAAATTCTGTTCGGCAAATAATTCCAAGGAAGCTGACTTGACAGAAATCTTTACTGTTCCAATAGGCATAGCTCCCTTGGAAGGAATCCTCCCTTTCATGTTTGCAAAACAAGTATTTTTCATTCTTTAAATGATTGGTATTCTTAATGAATGTTCAATAACTGTGAAAGCTAATAAAAATAGGGATTATAGATGAGAAATTAAAGCAAATTTTTGGAACATCTCCAACTTCAAATGTTATTAATTTTTAAATCAATTAAATGAAATGAGACTTGGCAAATTCCCACCCATGCTGACAAATTGTTCACATTTCTCTTAATTTGTTCCTGAGCGTTGCCATGGAGATGGTGAATTGACAATACACCAGGCATTGAATGCATTGTTACAGCCCTGGACTTCCTACTATAGATTTGATTAAAGTTCTCCTGGCTTGCTCATTTTGAAGAGTTGAGAACACATCATTGTTTCTTGGAGAAAACATGGTCAGTTGTCGATCTATCTAATAGAAAAGCAGAAAGATTTTGTCCTTAGATGTTGCCAGTACCCTACTGTTGTGATAAAATGATGCAAAGAGAAATGTATGTTTGCTCTTTAATTATTTCACTGTCTTGACCTCCACACACTCTATGCTCTATATTCCAGGAAGTCTGGCCAACAAAGTGCCTGAACTTAACATTCCATCTTCCCCCTCCATGTCTCTGCATAGGTTATCCTACATGTAGAGAACTAAAACTAACTCCCTCTTCAATCCTACTTCTCTGATCTTAGTGCTTTCCCCCTACTCAAATCATCTTGCCTTCACTGATCTTTTTCCATGATATAGTCGCTAGCAGAATATAATCTTCTTGAGAACTGGAACATTTTTGTTTTTGTGTTCCCAGTGCCTTGCACATTAATAGGAACTTAGCAAATTCCAATTCAATTGACTGCAGGAGTAATCCGAAGACCTGGGTTTGGTTCCTATTTTTGACACTACCTAGAGAAAGTTAGTTCATTTCTCTAGATTCCTGTTCCTTTGTCATCTGTAAAATGAGAGGGTTGGGGTAGATAGTTTGTGATGCTCCCTGCAGCTCTTGATCTGTGATTCTATGATCTTATGAATTGGTTTGAATAGATTTCTAATGAGTACTAGATGACGTTAAATATCTACAATTCAGTTAACACCATCAAGTACCTACTGTGTGCCAGGCACTAAGTTCTGGAGATACAAAAAAAGTAAAATAAAATAATTCTTATTCATAAGTAACTCACACTCTAATGGGTTGGACAAGTGTATACAGAATGAATATAACAAGGCAGCTAGCTAGGTGGTATAATAGATTAAGCACTGGATTTGCAGTCAGGAAGACCTGAGTTCAAATCCAGCCTCAGACAATTACCAGCTATGAGACCTCAGGCAATCACTTAACCTCTGTCTGTCTCAGTTTCCTCATTTGTAAAATGGGGATTAGAAGAACATCTATGTCTCAGGGTTGTTATGAGGATCAAATGAGATAATGTTTGTAAAGTACCACATGACGGTAAACCATTAAAAAAAGAATCAGATTTATTATGGAAGTGAATGTTGAAAACTAAAAATAAATAAATTGATAAAAAATTTTAAAGAAGAAGATTCATAGGTGACCAATGGAGAGATGCACGGAGGATGAGAGCAGGTTGATTGCCTGCTCACGTATGAAAGGTAACCTAAGGAGAGCATCCCAAAATTGCAGAATCAGAAAGAGAAGTAGTCAATAGAGCAAGAAATATGGACACTGCTAGACATCACCAGACTACTTCCAGCATCTTCCCAAAATGCTAAAAGAACTAAAGAAAAGCCTCCACCATTTTGGGTGGAGAAAAGGCGATTTCTTGGAGAATCTGGACAAGAATCTCACAAAATGAGAAGATGTAGACTATGGGAGATACTACTCCTATTGGTCAGCTCTCATAGGATCATAGGATCATAGATCGAAAGCTAGTAGTCTCAGAGATCATTGGTGAATCTGAGTAAGTTATCAAGGACTTCTGACATCCAAGGAGGCTTCCTGCATGACAGGCCATGCCTCAGAGTTGGAAAGGTGAAGTGTCCTGCTATAGAAAAGCTTAAGACAATAATATTTCCCATTCATATGGTGTTTTATATCTCATTACTTTACTCAGCATTCAGCGCAAGTTTGGGAGGCAGATTGTCAAAATATTATTACCTTTATTTTACAGATGAAGAAAATGAGACTCAGAGCATCTACGGTCATGACTAGTAAACAGGAGTGAGGAAGCTTGGTACTCTTTCTTATTGTGTTTATCCTTCGTTGCCAAAGAAGACCATGCCATCAGAGGAATGATGACGTGACTTGCACTTGACTTTGTTTTGAGTGAGGGAGGGCTGTGCAGGTCACCAGCTTCACTTCTCCTCCAGAGTCATCTGAATCCAGTGACTTAATATTCCTCAGGATGACTGGAGATGGCCCAGGATGCACTGGGAGACCTTGGGCCCTTTAGGCCAAGATCTTTGCAGGTATTCACTTGGGGTGAGGCAATGCTCATTCATCGAATAGAAGTAGCCAGGACATGGCCCTTTCAATGAGGCCAAGAAAAAGAAAGACATCAGGCTGGGTGAAAAACAGCAGCAGTTACTATTGATAATCACTCTAAAGCCAGCAGGGACCAGAAGAGCCCTTAGGCAGGGGCCCATTAGCATCTCAGCTTCCAAGTGCTGTAAGTTTAAGGTTTTGGGAGAGGAAAAGACAGAGAAGAGGAGGGGAGGGGAGGGGAGAGGAGAGGAAAATCTTATGTAGAAGAATAAAAATACATTCAGGGAGAGGGGGAGATCCAAACACATGATTTCATCCTTGAAGAGACCACCTCCTGACTTCTCTGGCTTCTTTCCATACTCAATTCAAATCTCATCTGTCAGTACCTTTGCCAGTCTTCTCTTCCAACCCTCCAACAAATCCTCCACCCTCACCTCACTGTCTTCCCTCTGAAATTACTTTTCATTCACACCATATATATCTTGTATGTACATAACTATGCAAGGGGCAGCTAGATGGTGCAGTGGATAGAGTACCAGTGCAAGAGTCAGGAGGACCTGAGTTCATATCTCACCTCAGACACTTGACACTCACTAACTGTGTGACTTTGGGCAAGTCACTTAACCCCAACTGCCTCATCCTGGGTCATCTCCAGTCATCCTGATGATTATATGGTCACTGGATTCAGATGACTCTGGAGGAGAAGTGAGGCTGGTGACCTGCACAGCCCTCCCTCACTCAAAACAAAGTCAAGTACAAGTCATGTCATTATTTCTCTGATGGCACGGTCCTCTTTGGCAACAAAGGATGAATACGCGTAACTGTGAATCTTTTTTTTTTAACCCTTTAGAATGGAAGCATCTTGAGAGCAGGGACTGGGCTTTGCCTTTTTTTGTAGCCCTGGTGCTTAGCACAATACTTGGCACACAGTAATCACTTATAATTGCTTGCTGACTGACTTTTTGATGAACTAGTCTGTATTTTGTTTTGTGCTGTTTTCTTTGTAATTTCTTTGGTTATTGGTAACGGCTCTATGGGAAGGAAAGAGAAAGGACTCCTAAGGAAATAAAATCGATGGGAGAAGAAATGACAACTTTAAAAACAGAAAAGGATGGGAAGCACAGAAACCTAGCCTTGAGTATTTATTCCAAAATGAGTGCCATCAATATTGCCAAAATGCAAACTGTGCCAAGGATGAACTCTTTCTGCCAAGGACCTTTCTCTGAAAATCAGCCCAAGGAACTCTGGGATGCAAACTGTTCAGGCTGTGGTCGGTGCTAGAGAATCTTCATTTTCTCTGTATCCAAAGATACAAAGAATTGGAATTCTGAGACTGACTGTCTTGGCAAGTGGTCTCCTCAGGGGGATCTTTGCAGCCGTCAGGAAGCTGAGTCATGTTCCCGTCCTCCATGAAAGCCTTCCCACCATCCAGCCTTGTAGGACTATGTCATCACAGTGGGGGGGGAGGGAACCTTCAATCTCCACTTCGGGAATTCTCAATGAAATGATTTTCAATATTTTATTAAAATACTCCTTGATTATTATAATATTAATATTTAATAAGGTAATTGTGGTTTCATATTGAGATGAATTTTTGTACATGTAATTCCTCTGCTGAATTTTTTTTTTAATTAGAGGAATGCCTAATCATAATGTACAAAAATAATGCAGAATGATTTAGGTGATTGTCTGATCTGTGCTGTATCTGGCATGGTACCTTAGACTGGTTTTTATATGTCTCTGAAATGAGTTAAGATCCTAGAATTTAGACATGGAAGGAGAGTCAGGGTTCATTTAGTCCTACCCCCTTAGTTTTACAGATGGGGAAACTAAGGCCTGGATTGGGGAAGTGATTTGTGTGAGATCACAAAAGATCAAAGGGTCATAAGATCATAGAATCATATGTCACTTACTGACTCTGTGACCATGGGCAAGATAAGACTGTTTCCTTATCTATTAATTGAAGGTATTGGACAATGACTTCCAAGGTTCTTTCCAATTCTAAACCTATGCTCCCAGGATCCCACATAGAGGGGTAAGGGAACCTAAGCCAAGCCCCATTCTCTCATTGTTTTATATCCCAACACTTAGCACAATTCATGGTACATATTCAGGTGTTTTGGTCATGTCCAACTCTCCATGACCCCATTTGAGGTTTTCTTGGCAAAGATACTGGAATGGCTTGTCGTTTCCTTCTCCAGCTCATTTTACAGATGAGGAAACTGAGACAGAGGTAAGTGATTTGCCCAAGGTCACACAGCTAGTGAGTGTCTCAGGCTAGATTTGAACTCAGGAAGATGAGTGTTTCGGACTCCAGATCTGGTGCTCTGTTCACTCCGGCTCCACCTAGCCACCCCTCAGGGCACGTAGCAAGCACTTAATAAAAATATCTGTTGATTGGTCATAGGAGTATAGATACAGAGCAGGAAGGGTTCTCAGAAACCTTCTAGGTCAATGTCCTTATTCTAGAGGAAAGGACACTAAGGCTCAGAGACAGGAAGAGATCTGTCCAAAATCACACAAGTAGGATCATAGGGCTGTAGCTGCCCAGCTGCAAGGGGAATCAACTCAGAAGCCCCCATGAAACCCAAAAGGGTGATGGAGTGCAGGGCTGGGGCGGGGGGGGGGGGGCGGGGAGGATACTCAATGAGACACGTTGTTACATAACCAGTAGGAGAATTTGTATCAATTGACTACTTCTTAGAAGGATACTTGTTAAAAGGATTTTCTTTTTATTTTCCCCCCAATAAAGGGGGTGGGAGGGTGAAAAATAGTTTTATTAAATTGAAAACATTAAATCTGAAAAAAATAATCATCTCCAAAGCCATCCTCTAATGCCACATAGAATCTTGGGGAACTGGGAGAGGGATGGTGGTGATTCTGGCAGGGCTCTTGGGGCTGTGGCAGGGGAGAAAAAGTCCTGGCAGGTCCTCTCAAGCTGGAAAGACTCTGAACACAGGCCCAGTGACAGACTATGAGTCTGTTGTCCCTGGACCTTTCTGAGTAAACCCAGGGAGACATGTTACTGCATCGACCCTGGGGGTTTTGGCCACAGTAACTGGAATGGCAACAACCATGCTGTGAAGCGGGTGTGGTCCACATCTGCATTGATGGAGTGATGGAAGGGGGATCCAGGCTGTCCCAGGTCCTTCACGTCCTGAAGAAGTCACAGGTCCCCCAGTTTGCTCCCTGGTTTAGGCAGAGCACCTCTTTCCCTGATGTTACCTGAGAAGGCCTCCTCCCTTGGGGAGAAGCGGGGACACAACCCTCTGGGCTCCTTCTGGAGTCTTCTCCTGGGTGGGCAGCCAGGAGCTGCTGAGGTTCTATGGCAACACCCTTCCAAGCATCTTTCAAAGAAGCACTGTGGGGTTTTTTTCTCCTCTGAAGTGTCTAATCTGGCAGCTTTGCAGGCCACTGCCTACATCCAAACAGTTCTCCATTCAAACTGGGCAGTTGGAACCCAAGATTAGTGGAAAATTCGGTTGGAGCCCAAAGGGAGGGCTTTCTTCCCTACCCAGCTTAAGGGGTTGTGTTGTGTGCCCTGAGGATGCCAGAGGGAGAGGACCCAGCAGACAAGTCATATAAGATGTCCATTATGACCAATTTTACAGGAAGGGTAAAAAAGAATTTTTTTAAAGAGTCTACCAACTTACAAGAAATACGTACCAGGTGGCTTCCAGCTAACTGACTCTTCAGCTTCTTACTCTCCCTGAAATTCCTTCTTACCAACCTCAGCCCTCATCTTTCCCCAAGGAGGCCTCTTTCAATGACCCAGCTATTTCTGAACTAAGAGCAAGCTTTCTTAGTGAGCATTAATTTTTTAAAGAGGGGATGCTGTGGGAGCAAAGAAAGGCAAAATGCAAAAGGGAACTCATATTCTAATCTAAAGATGCAAACAGTGCAAGAAAATAGAAATAGAAATCAAAGTGATGACTAGTGTATCCAAAGCCTGCCCATTCATAAGGAGCTGAAGATGTGAGTATAGAAAATGAAACAATCTTTGCCCTCCAAGAAAATGCCACTTCCCTGATGCTCTCCCATTCCTCCAGAGATTACCTTCGATTTACACAGTATATATTGAATATGGGCATAGTCATTTTATATTGCCTCCCCTTTTAGAATGTAAGTTTCCTGAGGTCAGGCACTGAATTTCGTCTTTCTTTGTACCCCCAGAACTTAACATAATGCCTTCCACATGGTAAAACACTGAACAAATTGTTTATTGATTGACTGATTGATTCACTGGGAGCACTGAAATTCAAGAACTTGGATTCAAGTTCTGGTTCTGGCTCTGCCACTCACACCTGTGGGACCTGTCCTCAAAGAAGGCAGACACCAAGCTTCAATAGCTCTGTCTGCTATTTTAGTCAAATCTCTCTGTACTGCTTGCTGCCTGAGATCTGCTGGATATTGTGCATAGCCCTTTATCATCCCCCATCAGACTCTAGGTGACTTGTCAATCAACATCTCCTGCTTCAACAAAAATATGACCATGAAAACCCTATCTGGCCCATTATATTGAGGCAGCTCCAACTATGTATGCTTCATTTCACTTCCCAACTCCTCCTCTGGGGGCATAATCAAATCAGTCCTGCCATTGTCCACTGTGACTCCACTCACCATCCCTGTAGCTTTCCAAACCAAAGTGTCCTTCTGGGGCTATAAGTGCTGTGTCTCCTCATTAGATCATAAGCTTCTTGAAGAAAAGGTCTCTACTTTTGTATATGTATCCTTGGAGCTTGACATATTCTATGGAACAAGGATAGGTGCCAGAGCTATGATTTCAGTGGCATAGGAAACTAACTCCCAGGTGAGGGAACTATCTTCCAATACAAGTTATGTCTTCCCTACAACTTACCATCTTAAAGAATTGTCTAGAACTTTGAGATGCTGAATGAATTGCCCATTGTCACATGACCAGCGTCAGGACTTGAAACCAGATCTTCCAGGCTTAGAGACCAACTTTCTAAGAACTGTGCCACACTGAGATGCCTAGTAAATGCTTAATAAGTACTTTTTCCTTCCTTCAACAAACAAAGGAAGGATGTCTGGCTGGCCCAGTGCTGATGGGAAGTTCAGCCAGATAATGACACTAGCATGCCCCATAACTTCCTGGGGCCTTGCCAGACACAGAAAGAGCTCTTATAATCAAGACTAAATAAACAGGAGATCTGGTTGGTTTTTCCCTTGGTATAGGATTCAACTCCTCAGGGTAAGGCACTAGTCTTCCCTTTGAATAAGCCTGGACCTTTCCACAATTAAGTTACATATAGCCTTGGGGTACAGTGGTAAGGACAGAGTTGGCCTCAGGAATCTGGTCTACGTGGGATGCAACATGGGCAGGAAGAGTAGGTATAAGGCAGGTGAGTCTGGATCACACTGACAAGCCATGTGAACTGTGACACTGTTTCCTCTTTGGTAAAATCAGAATAACAACACCTGCTCTGTCTCCTGCCAAAAGTTCATTGGCTTCAGAGCTAGGTGACAACTTAGAGGGTTATTCATCACAAATGAGGAGAAGATACAATTTGGTCAGAATCAATCAAGAATGAACTTTGGTGCAACAGAAAGAATGCTGGATCTGGAGCCAGGGGACCTGGGCTCACGTTTGGAAATAGAGGACTTTGTTCTGCTCTTTATGGCCTGGCGGAATCTTGGGAAGATCAATTCATCTCAGGCCTTGGGCTCTTTATCAAGGACCTCTGATCTTATTAGCAGGTGGCCCTCTGCTTCCTCTGGGGTATTCCATATACCCCATTCCCAGAATGGAAGTTCTTAGAGGGCAAGAAAACTGTTTCCTTTTTGTCTTTTCATACTTATCGCCTAAAATGATGCTTGGCATGTTATAGGTGTTTAATAAATGCCTAATACTTCAGGAAGCACTTCTTTTTTGCTGTTCATTTATCATACATTTGCTATGTGCTGGGTACCATACTAAGTAGGGAAATGGAATGGGTCTAGACTTGGTACAGAGAGCTGCTAGTGAGGAAACTCCCTGAACCAATGAAGATCAATACCTGCTTAGAATTGTCTGGGGGTGCTGAGAGGTCAGTTATCTAGCCCAGCGACACATGGTCAGTCTGTGTTTGAGTCATGATTTGAAACCCAGGTCTTTGTGACTCAGTCCAGCTTTCTATCCACCATCCTGCCTCTCAGGTAACTCTAGATAACTCTCTAGTACCTCAGGCAATGAGAGTACAGATTAGTCAATCGACAGGCACTTATTAAACATCTACGAAGTGACAGGGAGGAGAAGTGAGGCTGGTGACCTTGCACAGCCCTCCCTCACTCGAAACAAAGAGAAGTGCAAGTCATGTCATCATTCCTCTGATGGCATGGTCTTCTTCAGCAATGAAGGACAAACGCAACAATGATGTGAGGGGTCTTTGCTAGGCTCTGGGAAGACTGAGACAATCTATTTTCACAGCACTTACATTGTAATGGACTACAAGATATAATACAGTTGTTGTTTTTTCATGACCCCATTTGGGATTTTCTTAGCAAGGATACAAGAGTGGTTTGCCATTTCCTCCTCCAGCTCATTTGACAAATGAGAAAACTGAGGCAAACAGGGTTCAAGGACTTACCCAAGGTCACACAGCCAATAAGTGTCTGAGGCCAGATTTGAACTCAGGAAGATGAGTCTTCCAGATCCCAGGCCTGGCACTCTATCCACTGCACCACCTAGCTGCCCAAAGTGTAATGGGGACTGGTCAATAAACCTGCATAGATGCATCAGTAGGCTTGACTGATCTACTTCCAGAGGATGGTGACGATATGTAAATCAAACTGCCTTGGAGATCCTTGGGAGCCTGAGAAGACATTCGTAACCCCATGATTGTCTCTGGAGGCATCCAAGAATCCAGCCTCTGCTCCACTCACCTTGACTTAACAGAGAGAACATCTGCTCACTTCTTCCTGCTAGACAGTGTCCAGTGAGAGTCGATGTTATATTGTCAATGTTGCCCACCCATGATTTAGGAAAATGAGCCTCCATCTGTTTCCTCTGTGTTTGCTCTTTGATTTTACATGAAGGAAGGGTGGATTTCAAAAGGTCAGGAGAAAAAGAAACCTGAAGTCTGAAAGTCCAGGCCACTCTGAGCATTACAACTGGCTCAGCGCTGATGCCCTGAGAAGGAGGAGGGATGGCAGGTCCCAACCCAGTGGTAGCCATATACCAAATATAAACATTAAATTGGCAGAACCAGGGCTGAGTTGGAGCCATTCTCCTAAAGACTGATGTGTAGGGAAGAGGCTGCCTCTAAAATGTTGGAGGAAGGGGAACACTTGTACTTTTGCTCTTGCTATATCCTCAAAGTAAACATCTCTTTGTAAAAACTAATTGATGTTCTTGGTTAAATGGGCTAGGGATCTATTACTGATACCTAACCATTCTAGACACTTCTAGAATGTGGTTCCAGTTGATAAAAGTAAGGACATCCCAATCTCTCAAGGGTTCCCCTAGAATCCTGAGGGGGACATGTAACCAGCCTGGCTCTGGCATAGGGGACCCAGAGTACCTGCTGCAAAAATGTCCCTGCACTCAAGGAATAGCTTTCTTATTCTTTTAAGGTCATGTTCTCCACTACTTGGGCAGCCTAGGACGCTAGTCAGTGTCTCCAAAGCTGAACTTGAAGGATAGGTTGGTATATACTTGGGAGGAGTAAGGGGAGAAGAAGGAGGAGGAGGAGAAGAGAGAGGAAGGAGGAGGAGGAAGAGAAGGAGAAAGAGGAAGGAAAGAGAAGAGGGAGGGAGAGGAGAAAAAGAGAGGTAGGAGAGGAGGAGGGGGGAAGAGAAAGAGAGAGGAATGAGAAGAGGAGGAGGAGGGAGGAGAAAGAGGGAGGAAAAAGAGGAGGAGGATGAGGAGGGAAGAGGAAGAAGGAGGAGGGAGGAAGAAGAGGGAGGAGAGGGAGAACAAGAAGGGAGGATAGGAGGGGGAGGAAAAGAGCTCCCTGGCAGTCTCCTGCTTGATCACCTTTCTGTAGTTAGTGTTTTATGAGGTCTGAAACCAAAGTCAACACCAAGGAGGAGCCAGGGATGCTGCTTTTCCCAAAGGTTAAAAGTAATAAGACGGCTCATTGTGTCCTTTAGTCTGACTTTTCACCAGCTAATATGATGTTCTCAGGAAAAATTATCCATATCATTTACATGTAAATGTTCTTTCTAAAAATATCCACTTTATACAGAGAGAGAAAGAGAGAGACCCTTTCAAGTGTGCAAAGTGAACACAACGTTTCAAATCTTATCGCCAGGTTGTTTAATATTCAGAGGATAGCAGCTTGGCACCATAAAAAGGACCCTCAGTTCGAATCAAAGGACCCAAGTCTGAATGCTGGTTCTGCTGCTAGACAGGTCACTTGACTTGCCAGGTCATTAGAGTGCCTGACAACCTCTGCAGACCTCAGTCTCCTTATCTCCAAATGAGGAGCTGGGACCACATAGCTCCAGCTCTGAATCAATTCTCCAATGACCTTACCTTTGTAACTTTAGAATAGCTACCTCCCTTTTTTGGGGACCATAGTTTCTTCATCCATAAATTGAAAGAACTAGATTAGTCATCCAGTCAATAAGCATTTATTAAGCACCTATTGTGTGCTAGTCAGTGTACTAGGAGTTAGGGATACAAAGAAAGGCAAAAGGCAGTCTTTGCCCTCAAGCCCCTACAATCTAATAGGGGAAACAAGATGAGGCAGCTGGATGGTGCAGTGGATAGAGAGCTCTGGGCCTGAAGTCAGGAAGATCTAAGTTCAAATCTGACCTCAGATACTGTCTGTGTGTGACCCTGGTTGTTGCTGTTTTCCGTCCTTCATTCTCAAAGTCATGTCCCAGGTGAGGTCATCACTTCAAATGAATTGGATTTGAGTGAGGCAGGGCTGTGTAACCTCACCAGCGCCACTTTGTCCTCTAGAGCCATCTGGGTCCAGTGGCCAGATAGACCAGGACTACTGGAGATGGCCCCAGATGGAGTGGCAAGTCTTGGCCTTTTTGAGCTAAAGCATTTCCCAGGTCTCAGTTTGATAGAGGCAATGTCTGTTCAGCTGGGCAAGTCGCTTAAGCTCTGTCTGCTTTGGTTTCACCATCTGCAAAATGGGGATAATGATAGAACCTGCCTCCCAGGGTTCTTTTGAAGATCAGATGAGACCATAATTGTAGAGCTCTTGGCACATCGTAAGCACTATAGAAATATTATTTGTTATTACTATATACAAAGCAAGGTACATACAGGATAAACAGGAAATAATTAACAGAGGGAAGGCAATGGAATTAAGAAGGGTTAGAGAAGGCTTCCTGTAGAAGATGGGATTTTAGTTGGGGCTTAAAGGAAACCAGGGAAGTCAGTAGTCAGAGTGGAGGAGAAGCATCCCAGGCATGGGGGACAGTCAGAGAGAATACCCTGAACTGAGAGATGGGGTGTCTTGCTCATGGAACAGAATGGAGACCAATGTCGTTGGACCGAAGAGCATTGGGGAGTAAGGTGTGGAAAGGTAGGAGGGGGATAGGTTAGGAAGGGCCAGATAGGAAATGAGATGACTGCCTCAGTCCCCTCCTTAAATAGGAGATCTGGTAGAAACCCTCCAATGTCCACCCTCCACCCTCTCCAATCAGAGGGATTAGATGATGCTAAGGTCTCTTACAGCCTCCAATTCTATGATTCCTTTGGACTACCACAATGAGAAAGACAAGAGACAATTCCAAAGACTCAGACTCCAATTTCTTACTGATTGTTTCATTACTTTAATAGTCAACTCAACAGATAATGCAATATTAATCCGTCAGTAAGAATTGATCTACTATGTGCCAAGCACTGTGCTAAGCCTTCGCAAAAAAAAAAGGGGGAAAGGGGCAATCCCTACCCTCAATGCCTTACATTCTAGTGAACAAACCATCCTGCATGTAGACAGAGTGTCCCACAAGAATTAATACAGTTGGAGCTCCAATGGCTTTAAAGTTTAATAACTTAAGATCACGTTAGGACTTCTGGGACACCATGTATGGATATACACAAAACACATACTAAGTGCCTGTGTTGGGGGTGGGTGAGAAGCGGGAGGGATTAGCAGCTGGGAGACCAAGAAAGGTGTTGAGGGACACCAAGGATTACAAGAGATGTAGATGAGGAGAAAAAGTATTCCCAACAGGGAGATAGCCAGTGCAGAGACCCAGAGATGAAGGCTGAGTAAGGCTGCCTTAGCTGGATTGTAGTGTGCATAGAGGGGAGAGATGACTAAGAAAGATACGTCCAGTGCCCATAGTGTGTCAGATGCTGCCCTGGGGATAGAAATGCAGCACTGGAAACCTAAGAGAGGGCCAAGTTGTGAAGAGCTCAAAATGCCAAACAGAGGAAAGTTTATATGATTTGTTAATCATATAAAAGTACTCTGAAAAAACCGGCATATAAATGTGAACTGTTGTCAAGGGGGAGCTCTGGTGTCTATCGGGTAGGAAAGCCACAGGTCCAGACCCATCCTTTGGGAAAAATCACTTTGGTTGGCTACATGGAGGATGAAGTGAAGTGGGGAGGGACTCATGACCAGACAACCAAAAGGGAGACCGTGCAAAGGTTCAGGTGAGAGGCGAGGTGTGAAAGCACCCTGGGCCTGGCGCTAGAAGACCCAAGTTCCAAGCCCAATTCTAGACTTGCTGCCTCGTTGATGCTGCTGCTGCTAATGGTCTTTCATTCTTGAGAGGACCAATGGCATCACAGGCATGAACTGGGTTTAAGTGAGGTGGTGTGATCATCGTCACAAACCACTGAGCCTCCCCGGGTCTCAGTTTCTTCCTCTATAAAATGAAGCAGTGGGACTATCAGACTTCTGAAATGCTTTCCAACTCTACCTCTGAGGCAGTGGGCATGTGGGTGGAGAGAAGGTCAAGCATTTATTACATGTTGCTGTGTGTATGAAACACTAAGGTGGATGTTGGGGGGACCAAAGCAAAAACAAAACAAGAGTGGGTGCCCAAAGGCTGAGCTTACAAGTTTGCTGAAACTAAAGCTTCAACTTAGACACTATTTACAGATTCTGGAACCTCTCAGTATGATAAGGAAAGGTCAAGATGAAAGTCTTTCAAAACTTCCCCTCGATGCCACATCTCTTCCTTGAATCGAGACACCCAAACAATATCTGGCCCCTATTTCACTTGAAGGAAGAAGGAAACAAGAACATAGTGATTAAGTCACTAGGGAATTTACCTGATTATCTCAAACAGGATATTAACATTTTCTTCTAACAAAAAAAAAAACATCGAAAGGGGAAAAAAGGACAAAGAAACAGGAGTTCGGTTTCATCTTCTCTGGAACCTGCTTCCATGTCTCAGTCTGTTGGGTATTAGCTCTGGAGTGACTAAAAAGGGAGGCCTGTTACCTGCTGAATCACCCTGTCTACATCCTGAGACCTTGGCTTGCTCCCTGGGTGGTGTCTCCCCTTTCAGAGTGACCCAACTTACTCAGAAAGCTAGTGATGAGATCACACCCTGACCGAGCTCAGGGCCTGGATGTAAGCTAGCCTCACACAGACTATCCTGGTAGACCCACCCTCATTAGGTGGGAAGGCTACCTTTTTTTTCCTGTGGACTTAACTGATCCCCTTGTGTAAATAGAACATGATTCAAATGGGTTTTTTTTCACTACCATCTTCACCATTTCCATTTCCTTTCATGTCTCGTTTCTTCTGGAAATAAAATTCTAGTCTATGTCTCTCCACTGTAAGAAGAAAATAGCCAACGTAGAAGCTAATGAGTAGAAGCTCAGAGGAAAGCAAAAGCTTTAACAAAAGCACTGTTTACAAATTACTCCAGCATCTCAGAACCAAAAAAATCTCAGTTAGAAAAACCTAATGGAATGGCCACCAAGCCCGAGTCTTACCTAAAGAGAGTTTTTTTCTACAGCCTCCTCAACAAGTTTAGTGTTAGCTCAACAACCCTTAGTGACTGAAGGTAGCCCATTCCCTACTGGACAACTCTAACCATTGGGAAACATTTCCTTCTGTCAGGTCTTTGGAAGTTTCACCCACTGTCCCATTTCTGCCTGCTGGGGACCAAACAGAACCTTTGATAACCCTTGGAATCCTGAAAGAAAGCCATCATGGCCCTGCCTAATCCTTCTTTTCTCCAGG
Source organism: Notamacropus eugenii (assembly GCF_028372415.1). Classification (NCBI taxonomy): domain Eukaryota; kingdom Metazoa; phylum Chordata; class Mammalia; order Diprotodontia; family Macropodidae; genus Notamacropus; species Notamacropus eugenii. The sequence goes on along the minus strand of NC_092877.1, from coordinate 352,208,443 downwards.
TTAATTATCTTTTAATTCTTCAACCAATGTTCACAGAGAATCAACGAGAGTCTTTTGCTTTTGCACAAGCCATCACCATACCTGAAATGCTCTCCTTCCCCCACCTCCACTTGACAGAATCCCTAACCCCTTCAAGATTCAGTGCCACCTCTTACAGAAGGCCTTCTATGTCCAGTGGTCATGCCAGCAGCTTTCAGTACCCTGAGAGGTATTTAATTTGGATTTAGTTCATGGCCTTGAACTCACGTTCCTCTCTTACTATCTCTTTACTTATTGCAAACATCTTATTCTTATCAGCCACGTTTGTTCTACCAACATGTGTGCCTGCTCTTCAATAAGTTCCTACTGAGTCACCGCCTCCCCTCAAGAATTCAATAAACTCCAGCGGCTCCCTATGACCTCCAAGATCAACTATAAAATCTTCTGTTTGGCTTTCAAAGTCCTTGGCAGTTTTTCCCCTTCCTACCTTTCCTGGATTCCTATACTGTCTTCTTTCTTCATACTCCACAATCCAGCCATCCTGGCCTGTTCATTGTTCCACATAAACAATATTCAATCACCTTTCTCCATGCTTGTGCAGCAGCTGTGACTCATGCCTGGGATACTGTCCCTCCTCATCTCCACCTCGTGGCATCCCTGGTTTCCTTCAAGATTTAGCTCAGACAACACCTTCTACTGAAGCCTTTCCTGATCCCCCTCCCAGCTATGAGTATACTCCCTCCTGAAATAATAATAAAAACAATAATAATTTATACTTATGCTCATCACCAATAATAACTAGCATTTATAATAGTTTTTCAAGGCTTTCAAAGTGCTTTGCAAATATCATCCTATTTGATCCTCCCAACAACCCTGGGGAGTAGGTGCTGTTATTATCCTGAGGAAGCTGAGGGACACAGAGGTTAACTCATCCAGAAGAGTTTCGCAGTTGGTAAGTCATGATCTGAACTCGTATCTCTCTGACTTCAGATTCAGAGATCTATCTGTCGCCCTGTCTCTGTGCCATATCTTCATTGCCATCCCTAATATTTGCAAAATGTTTTAAGGTTCGCCAAGTTTTGTTGTAATTATTGAGTCATTTTTCAATCCACTCTTGCTCTTTGTGACTCTATTTGGGGTTTTCTTGACCAGCATAATGGTGTGGTTTGCCATTTCCTTCTCCAGTTCATTTTACAGATGAGGAAACTGAGGCAAGCAGGGTGAAGTGACTTGCCTGGGATCACACGGCTAGTAAGTGTCTGAGGTTGGATTAGAACTCAGGTCCTCCTGACTCCAGAGCTGGTGCTCTATCCACTGTACCATCCAGCTACCCCAGGGACTATTTGGACTTTAATTTTTCTTCTTATTTCTTCAGTGCTTAACACAGAATCCAGCAAAAAGTGTGTGTTTAATAAATGCTTATTGAATTAAACTAAATTTACCCACAACTCTTCAGTTACAAGATACATTAAGCAGCCATTTGGCCAATATTCTCCCACCAAACATTTACCAAAGTACCTACTACTTATGGGGAACAACGTTTGGAATTTGGGGTACAGAGATTAAAAAATGACACCATCCTTGCCTGCAGAGACATTAATATTCTAATAAGGGAATGTGACCTTGGTGCAGATAAGCATAAAGCAAGGTAGAGTATGAGGCAGTAAAGGAGAATCATGGGAGCAAGGAATCGAAGAAAATCTGGATTTCTGAAGCCATTGAGGACATTGTCTCAGGAATGAAAAGGACCTGTTGGCTTATGGTACAGGAAGAAAAATAATCCAGAGTAAGCTGAGTGATAAAGAATAGCCAGCTTCCTGCAGTCAAAACAGAGTACAGTAGAGGAGAAATCATATGCTATATTATAATAACAAGAGCCCTAGAGCCAGGGTTAGAAGGCCTCCCTTTGAATTTCAGCTGTGTTGTTTCTATCCTGAGACATGTCACTTTTGTTCTCTCGAGTTCTGGTCCTGTCTCTTCGGTTTGGCATTGAAAGTCCTTCCTCCAGCCCACCTCCCCAGCCTTTGGGCACAGACTCTGCATTCCAGCCCAAATGGCCTTCTCCTTGTTCTCCACACAGAACATTCCATCTCCTATCTCTGGCACACATGGACTGTCCTTACCTCCCCGCCTCCCTCCCCTTGTCTGGAATACAATCTCTCTTCCCCTCCAAACTCAGCAGCCTTGACTTCCTTCAAGGCCCAGCCTGAGTGCCAACTTCTGATCCCCTTTGCCCTTGCTAGCAACCTGTGCTCTCAAAACACATTGACCCCCCCCCCCAACAAAACATAAGGTACATAAGGTCAGGACCAGATTCATTTTTATTTTTGTATCCCCAGTTCTTAGCACAGTGTTGAGGCCCAACACATGTGGAAGAACTCGGAGCCTCTCCAAAGAGGAGTCCTATCCACCATCCAGATGTCGGTATTATTAGATGCAAGCGCACTGTTCAAAGTCCAGGTTGCTGATGCATCAGCTGGGAACCAGGCCCCTCTATGGCCTTTGGAGTTGACTTCGAGCTGCTTAGATTGGCATACCAAGTCCTTGGCAATCTGGCTTCAGCATACCTTTTCCAGGCTTATTACATGTTGCTCCCTTTCACACACCCTCTGGTCCAGCCAAATGGCCTCCTAGCTGCTCCTCACTCAAGACATTCCCTTCTTACCTTTATTTACACAGGCTGTTCCTATGTCTGGAATTCACTCCCTGCTTACTCCACCTCTTAGTCTCCCTGAAGGCAGGGAATGTTTGAGTTTTTTCTTTTTCATCTGCAGGGCTTCTCCCAGTTCCTGGCACATAGTAGGGAGCTTAATCAATGCATCATTGATTGATTGATCAGCACTGTTAGCTCAGCTGAGCTGCTCCTTCTTATAGGAAGCCTTTTCTGATTCTCTCCCTAGTCCCCTCTTGCCAGGCCTAGAGGCCTGTATTGGGCTACCCGAGTCTTTCTTACCTCACCTCCCGAGGTCTTCGGCTGGCCAAAACCGGATGCACATATGAGAGAAAGGACGTTCCAGAGTCGAACAAGGATTGAGCTTTATTTCAGGGTCTAGTTACAAGTGCAGGGGGGTCTTCCTTAGGAGGAAGAGGGGGAGATTTCCTAAGGAGGCTAAGCTTAAGGGATTGGAAGTAGAAGTACAAGCAGGGAGAGGGGGGGAGGGGAGAGAGGAAAGAAGAGGAGCGGAGCCTACTGTCCTCTTGGCTCCACACGTGCTAAGAGAGAGCTTTCAGGCTTCCTCAATCCTACTTAACCTTCAGCCACACAGTTTGCATCTCAATACCGTGCTGTTAGGTAACTAGGTGTGCTCCAATCCGGGACAATCTCGAGGGCAGGGAGACTCCACCCATCACGTATCTCCCGGGGAGAGGCGGAAATACCCGAGCTAGCCGAGCTAGCTCAGTCTAACCTTCTCGAATCCCCGCTGTTCATGGAGGGCCTCGTAAGACTCTAAGATTTAGAAGTCCCACTTTTACCCGCCCGAGACCGTCCACACGGATTTGAGCTTCCAATCCCAACACCCTCTTCCCTCTGTTACCCTGGATTTACGTGGTGAATTTTCTCTTCCCTTGTATGTGAAAATACTGTTTCTCCCAATAGAAAGAAAAATCCTTGAGGAGAGTGATTATCTTATTTCTGTCTTTGTCTACCCAAAACCTACCTGGCACATCATAGGCACTTAATAAATACAGTTGATAGCTGATTCTACTTTTTCTAGAGTCATTGACACACTCTGGGCCACTTTGTAGAAACTAATCCAATGGATGCCACACGTTGACTTCCCAGATGCAACCCAATGATTGAAGTCTGCCCTTGTGTAAGACAGTTGTGTTTTATCACCAAGTCAAGGTTTCATATCAGACTTGCCAAAGACTGACGAGAAGAAGGAAGTTCACACTTCACAAAAAAAAAAAAAAGCATTGTGTAATTTCATATGACCAAAAGGTTTCATCATTTCTAAACTTTCCAGAAGTCTTGATGGGCTGGAGGTCATCTCTGTTTACTTTGTGAAGTTGGACTTGCCAGGAAATGTGTGGGCACAGCAGATATTTTGGGCACACGAAACACTCACTTGGAGACTCAGTCCAGTTCATAGCTTCAAGCTTGTAGTCCATAGTGAGATCCCAGGAAAAAACAGCAGAAACAGACTTTGGACTGGACTAACATTGTCCCATAGAACTACGGACCTGAACTATGTCTGCAGAGAGATTAATGCCACAATTAGGGACGCTTAGAAACACGTATGGCTGTTATTGACTTTCTCAGTAAAATATTCATTCCAACTTGATTTAATAATATCCATGTCTGGAAGAATATATGCAAACTCAGAAATCTGTAACTATTAAGTCTGTAAATGATTTTATGGAGCTGATTTCTGAATTTTTTCATCTAATTTCCTGTCAGGTTTCCTTTTGGGTATTATGAAATGATTTTAATAAGAGAGAAAGTATTGCTTTAAGTAAACAATCATACAATGGTGAAGTAACACAAAAAGAACATCGCTCTTTTCTTTTGAAAAGCAGCAAAGAATCTGAGGTCTCAAAATAGAATTTTTCCCAACTACAGGATGTCCCTGGTAAGTATGGATTCCTGATCCATCAAGCACAAGAATCTAAGCTGTCTGTTTCAAATAAACCCTACAGACCACATAAGCACCTTAAAATACCGCGGACACTTGCTGAATACAAAAAGGACACAGGCTTTTGATGTCCTTCCTTGAAAATAACAGAGATAAAAATGCAGTTTGCATGTTACTGCCAAGTTTACAGAGAAAACAAGTGGGTCACTTTTCCCCTTTGCCCATGAGGATCAGAGTGAAAGAGAAAAAGTTGGGGTCAAAGCATCATCCCAATCAATAGTCAGTGTACTGTACACTGACAAAAATGGATAATATCAAGAAGGAATTTCTGGATCAAAAGGCAATTTGGTGTGTGGTGGTCAGAATGTAGGGTTTGTCATCAATAAGACCTGGGTTCCTAGCCCACCTGAAATATTTCCTAGTGGAATGATCAACAAGTCACTTATCTATGAGATTCAGTATCCTTGTCTGTTGATAAGTATTGATAATACCTGTGGTGATTACCTACAAAAATATAAAGTGTCCAAATGAACTGACCGTGAAATAGAGAGCTTAAAAAATCCCATTTCAGGAAATTAAATTGATCATTTTGGAAAGCAACTACCAAAGTGGTGGAAAAACAACTCTGGTTCAGATAACATTATGGGTGAATTCTATAAAGTGTTCAAATAGCAATTAATACCTATACTACATAACCACTCTCTAAAAACTGAGAAAGTGTTCCCTTTGTGAGATGAGTATGGTCCTAATAATTAGATGAAGGAGGGATAAAGTAGAGATGGAGAACCATAGAATAATAAATATCACTGAATCCTAGCAAAAAGACTACACTAACATAACCAAAAAATTATTCACTCTGACCAAGTTGCATTTATGCTAGAGTTACAATAATAGTTCAACATCAGTAAGGTATTTAACATAACTCAATCATACACTAATAGAAAGCACTCCAAGTAAGAAGATTCTTGACAAAGGATAGCATTGATTTATACAAGAAAATAATGTGCAAAATACAACCATAGAAGGAAATTTTTCATGATAAAAAGTATCTAAAACCAAAAGCTAGCATTATCTACAATGGAGAAATTCTAGATATTCCCAATAAATATGCATAAAGTGTAGATGTCCCTCTCACATTTGAACAACAGGAATGCTAGTGATGGTAATAAGACGAGAGAAGGAAACCAAAGGAATAGACATTCTTCAATTCATTCAATAAGTATTTATTAATCACCTACTATGGGCCAGGCACTGTGCAGATTAGCAAGGAGGAGACTCCCAGTCTTATTTGCAGAAAACAAAATGATTTGCTGAGAAAAATCCAGAAATCAACAAAGAAACTGACTGAGATAACAACATCAATAAAGTAATGGAATGCAAATGTATCCATAAAATTGTCATCATTTCCATTATAGAAATAACAAAACCCAGAAGGAAATAGTAGGAAGCGAAATCCTCTCCAAAATAAAGACAAAATGTATAAACTATCCAGGAGTCAATCTAGCAAGATTCACTCAGTATTTTTAAAAGACAATTACCAAACACTTTAATGAAATAGAGAACGGCTTAACAATTGGAAAGGTATCGGTTACTCATTGTTGGGCTGTGCCAACACAATAACGGAAAGGTTCTGCCCAAATTAATTTGCAGCTTTCGTGCTATATACTTTATAGAGCTCTACAAAACAATAATGGTATTTATTTGGGGGGAACAAAACATTTAGAATCTCAAGGGAAATAATGAAAAAGTAGCACTTACGGGGAAATAGCTCTTCAAGGCTTCATGTTACACTATAAAGCAATAATCATCCAAATTATTTGGTACTGGTTACAAAATAGAAAAGTGAATTAGCGAAACGGATGAGATTAGTGAGAATCAGAAACAAATGAATTTAATAACTCTTTCTGTATCCCCAGCACTTACCCTATGCCTGGCACATAGTAGGCACTTAATAAATGTTTATTGTCTAACTGACTAATAATCCAGTCTTCAAAAAACTCTATAAATTATTTAGAAAAGAATTCTCTATTTGACAAGAGCCACTCAAAAATTGGAAAAGAGTTTTGAAAAAATAAACTTAGAGCAACCTCCTATACTATATACTACAATGTTCTTACTGAATATTTTACTTAAATATGAAAAGTCACATCATTTAAAAATTACAGAAAGATGGATGGAAGTAGCTTTCAGTACTATGGCTAAGAAGAGAATTCTTAACCAGACAACAGAGAGAGGATATTACAGAAGGCAAAATTAACTGAACAACTTTCAAAATTATTGCACATGATGAATGTGAAAATGTGCTTAATAAGAATAACCCATATAAGATTGTATGCCATCTCAGGGAGGGAGGGGAGAAAGAGGAGGGGAAAGGGATGGGGAGAAAATTTAAGACTTTTGGAAGTGATTGTTGAAAATTGAAAACAAATTAATTGAATTTTTAAAAACTGTTGCAATAAGATAAGAAAAACCTGAAAAAGAATACTTGTATCAAATATTTTTGATAAGGGTCTAATAGCCAAGACATGTAGAGAATTAACAAATGTGTTAAGACCCAAAGCTATTTCCCGATGGATAGATATTCAAAAGATATAGACAGAGTTCTCAAAAGAAGAATTCCCAACTCTTAAGAAAAATATAAAAGACTGCTTTAAATAAAAAAAAGAATAGCTGTAAATCAAAAGAACTTTGGGATTTCACCTCATATCCAGAAAATAGGCAAAGATATTAAAATAGTCAGTTTTGGAGGGAAAGAGAGAGCTCAGGCACACTAATTTACTATTGCTGTAAGTACAAGTTAATACAACCATTCTAAAAAACAATTTGGAATTAGGCTTTTTTAAAAAGTGACTAAAATGTTCATATGCTTTTACCCAGATATCTTGTCACTAACTATATACCACCTCTCTTTTCCCTCTTCTCAAAAAGATCAAAGACAGAAAGAAAGGGCCCACACATATCAAAATATTCAAAGCAGTACCTTTTGCATTTGTCAGGAACTGGAAACAAAGCAAGCTCCCATTGATTAGGGAATGGCTAAACAAATTATGAGACACAAGTAGTATGGCATAGTATTGTAGCATTAAAATGGCAGGTTCATATATAGATACAAAGAATTCAGATAATCATATGGAGTGAGAAGGAGAACAATAAATTCTATTTGAGATACATTGTGTTTGGGATGTCTATGGGACATCCAATGGAAAATATCTATAGATGCTTGGTAATCCAGACCTGGATTTTAGGGGAGAAGCTAGAGTTGGACAAGTAGATGTAAGTGCCAACTGCATAAAAATTATAATTAAATCTTTGGAAGCTGATAAGATGATCAAGAAAGAGGGTATAGATCAAGAAGAGGGCTCATTACAGAACCTACAGTTAAGGGCATGAATGCACATGGAGAAGAAAGAATAAAGCCATGAAAACTCAGAGATGAGATTACCTGAAAGAAAAGAGTGATAACCAATACCAAACATTTCCTAGAGGTCAAGAAGAATGAGGATTGAGAAAAGACAATTGGCTTTGGCAATTAGGAGATTATCAGTGATTTAGTAAAGCGCAGTTTCAGTTGAGTGATAAGGTTGGGAGTCAAATGTCAGGGAGGTGAGAAGTCAAAAAAGGAGAAGAAACAGAAGAAATGGATATAAAAAGGGTTTTTGTTTAAATTTCCTGGAAATTCAAGATGATTGAAGGAGTACGGAGGTTCACCTGGTGATTTTTAAGGATAGAGGAGATGGGGGCATGTTTGTAAGTAACAGAAGCCAGTAAGAAGATGGAGAAAAGCTGAAGATGAGAGAAAAAGATGAAGGCATTCTCTTTAAAGAGATGGAAAGGGGTGTGGTGTAAGGCATGAATACTGGAGTTGGCCTTCCTTGTCTAGGTAGAAGCTCCATCCCTGGTCTTTCTGAAGGAAAATCAAAGCAAAGTAGGAGAAAATAAGGGATGATTTCAAAGGTTTTGAGGTGTAGAGTATGAAAGAAGAGGAAACTTACCTTGTAAAGTATGAGGCGACGTCCTTTGCTTAGATGGAGAAGAAGGAACAGTGCAGGAGCACTGAGGACAGAAGAGAAGGTTTGGAATAACTGATATGGGGTATGTGACAGCAAATCAATTAGGGGAGTTGGGAGGTAGAGAAAATAGATTTTGTTAGCTAAAAAAAGTAATAGTTTTAAAGAAGACTTTAGAAACCAAAAGAAATCCATTTAAAAAGATTAAAAGCATTGGTTTGCAACCATGAGTGCCTATTTGGTAACATAAGCTTGTAGAAGACAAAATATTTTTGAGGTTTCTTCCAGCCTATGAGCAGAAGCAGGGAGTCATAAAATTCATACAACAATAGAGTGTTGGATGTGGAATCTGGAAGACCCGAGTTTCCAGTCTAGCCTTAGACATTTAGCTATGCATCCTTGGGCAAGCCACTTAATCTTTTTTCCTTGGTTTTCTCAACTGTAAAATAGAACTAATCATAGTACCTACCTCTCAGGATTGTTGTAAGGATCAAAGCAGGTAAAACATGTAAAACATTTTGCAAACTTTAAGGCAATATATAAATGTTTGTTTCTATTATTATTATCTTTCTGAGATCCAGACCTATTACTCACTCCCTGGAAGCCTCCTCACCTTTCATCTGCCCCTTCTTCCCACTCTTTTCCTTCCCCTCCCTATTGACTCCTTTTATGTCTTGTCTTTCCCCATTAGAATGTAAGCTGTTTGAGGGCAGGCACTGTCTAATCTTCTTGTACTTGTATTTCCATCGGTAAGAACTGTGCCTGGGTCATAATAAGCCCTGAATAAATGCTTATCTATCTAATAATAGCCCTTAACTCCCAGGGTCCACATAAAGACCAAATGAGATAACGGACCTTACTCACTTTGCAAATATTAAGGTTCAGTGTAAATGTCAGTTACTCTTATTCCTCTTTATTTTGAACACGTGGGTCTGCTGCCACAGGATGGCCGGGCCATGTCTATTCTCCTTGCCCAATACAATCCACTATGGGTCAGAGGAGGGAGATGGTTATTTGCGAATAATTTTTGGCTACATCCCTTTATCTTCAATGGAAAAGGGGCTAGGGAAGGAGGAACAACTTGTACCATGTCATTCCAATCAAACCATATATAACAGCTAAAGAATCTGGGGCTTGCTCAGGGGAAAGCTTCGGGACTGTGTCTGGATGATGAGCAAAGACCATAAATAATTTTTCATGATGATCTGAATTGCTCCAAGATGGTTGCAATTAAACTCACAGAGGAGTGGTGCAGTCTGTCCTCGGGGTTCTCTGCTGTCATGCAAAGCCCATGCCTCAAGAAGACATGTCAGTGAGGACAGATACTGTACCAGGAAGGACATGCATGTAAAGGATCATGGCACTCTCAAGGAAATATTAATGGCTCATGCTACAAAATTTATCCAGAAATGAGAAATCATTGGTCAGGTCATTTCACTTTATTGAGACCCTAGAATGGAAAAATGGAAAGCTAGAGGGGATCTTAGCTATCGACTGATCTCCTAGGTTGTGTTAGACTAGGGGGAGAAGGGGAGAGGAGCTCAGAGGGAACATTCTTTTCTGCAGTAAATAGGGCTGTAAAATATTTCTGCCAAATGACCCAGCTTCACAGGTGGACTTTCAGAGAACCAGAAACATCTGGAAGAAGGGAGGAGGGAGGAAGGGGGTTGAAATGTTCCTAACCTTGCAAAACTCTTTGTATAATACCAAAATGAGAGAAAGCTTCGGGAACAGCCAAGACCATTTGCAAAAGAACCCTCTTGTGGAATGATGAAAATGTTTGGACGAGTGACTTCCCTGGGGCCCTAAGTGTGGCTGGAATCAGGGAGCGTCTGAACCGACATGGCTGTGTCCAGGCAGCCAAGCTCAGCGTCTGCCTCCTGCAGAAGCCAGCCAAAGGAGAGACCTTCCCATCCCAGCTTTATTTGGGGAGAGGGGAAAAATAAAAATAAAAAGAATGCTGGAGTTCGAGAGGAATGAGCCTGTGATGAGGAGGAACAGGAATGCTTTCTACGGGTCTTCAAATGTCAACTGGATTTCTCCCCTGCCCTCCCTGGGCTCCCGAATTACGTGGCTGCTCTGGCTTTGGTGTGGGTGTCGGACATGGGTAGCAAACAAGGAGGCAGAGACAGAACCAGCAATGACTGGTCCTGGGGCAAGAGGAAGGAGGTGTGCCCTGCACCAAAGTGGTCTTGGGAGGATGTGGAGGGGAGAGGGGGAAAGAGTTAGAGAGAAAAGAGGAGGCTTTTACCCCAGCCCACTTTCCAGCAGCTTCTGATGTTAACAAATGATTCTGCCAACTCAGTGCTAACTGCTGCAGCTCTCTGTGCTACGGACAGGCTGTAAGAATTCTCAGCCCTCTCTGAATTCAGGCCCCTTTTAATTTGGCAACATGGGTTAAAGTGCAGGTCACCTCACCTGAGTTCCGGCTCTCTGATCCACATCAAGTGCACCAATCTTTCATTTTAAAGAAGGTGGAAAAGAAAAAGTAATGCATCTTGTCCCAAGTCATTCACTCGAATAAACATGCAACTTAATGAAGAATGAGTCTTTTAAAGGGACATTCTTGGCTATGTGGCACAGTGGATAGAGTGTTGGGCCTGAAGTCAGGAAGGCCTGAGTTCAAATCCAGCCTCATTCACTAGCTGTGTGACTCTGGGCAAGTCATTTAACCCTGTTTGCCTCAGTTTCCTTAACTGTAAAATAAGCTGAAGAAGGAAATGGTAAACCACTCTAGTACCTCTGTCAAGAAAACCCCAAATGGAGTCACAAAGAGTCAGATAGGACTGTACAACAATTGAATGTTATCACATTTCCTCCTGGTCCCATTGTGTACTTCTGCATACCCCCACCTGCATTTTGAGAAGAAAATCAGGAAAACAGCTTTCCCCATTGAGCTTCTTTACCCACTCTTCTTCTGTTATTTCATCATGCTTTGGAGGTAATGTGGGAAGAGAACAGGATTCAGAATCTAAGGATCTGGGTTCAAATCTCAACTCCACCACTGACTTTGGAGAAGCTGCACCACCACTTTCCTCATCTGTGAAGTGAGGGGCTGGCCCTGACAGTCTCTAAGCTCCCTTCTGCCTCTAAGTCTAAGATCCTATGGAATATCACATCCAGTAGTTGGCTGAAGCACAATAACTGATCACTCTCCTCTGTCTACTCTAACTTCACCAATCTAGCAACAAGTATTTATTAACATCTACTGTTTTCCAGGAACATTCCAAGTGCAGAGGATACAAGCACAAAGAATGAAGCAATCTCTGCTGGAAAAGAAAGAAAAAGGAATAAGTATTTATATGGTGCCTACTATGTGACAGCATTGTGTTAAGCACTTTTGCAAATATTGGCTCATTTTATCCTCATAACAACCCTGGGAGATACGTGTTGTATTATCTCCATTGTACAGAAGAGGAAACTGAGGCAGGCAGTGACTTACCCAGGTTCACACAGCTAATAAGTGTCTGAGGCTGGATTTGAACTCAGGCCTTCCTGATTCTAGGCCCAGTGTGAGGGGGGAAGCATGGAAGCCTTGTGTAGGGAAGAGGTGTGGAATAACTTCTGTCAGAAGTGAGATAGACACTATTGATTAGAGAAATGTAAATCAAAACCACTCTGAGATACCACATCATACCTATCAGATTGGCTATCATGATAAAACACGAAAATGATAAATGTTGGAGAAGATGTGGGAAAATTGAAGCACTAATTGAAGCACTAAGCTTTGTTGGTGGAGTTGTGAACTCATTCAACCATTCTAGAGAGCAATGTGGAACTGTGTCCAAAGGGCTATAAAATTGTGCATACCCTTTGACCTAGCAATATCACTTCTAGGTCTGTATCCCAAAGAGATCATAAAAATGGGAAAAGGATCCACATGTACAAAAATATTTATAGCAACTTTTTGTAGTGGCAAAGAACTGGGAATTGTGGGGATGCCCTTCAATTAGGGGACTGTCTGAATGAGTTGTGGTGTATAAATGTCATACAATACTATTGTGCTACAAGAAATGATGAGCAGACAGACTTCAGAAAAATTTGGAAAGACATATATGAACTGATGCTGAATGAAGTGAGCAGGACCATTGTACACAGTAACAGCCACACTGTGTGATGACTAATTTTAACTCCTCTCAGCAATACAGGGATTTAAGACAACTCCAAAAGACTCATGATGGAAAATGCCCTCCACATCCAGAGAAAGAACTATGGAGTCTGGATGCAGACTGAAACAGATTATTTGTTCTCTCTCTCTCTCTCTCTCTCTCTCTCTCTCTCTCTCTCTCTCTCTCTCTCTCTCTCTCTCTCTCTCTCCCTCTCCCTCCCTCCCTCCCTCTCTTCCTCTCTCCCTCTCTCTCTCTTTCTCTCTGTTGTTTCTCCTTTCTCGTAGTTCCTCCCATTAGTTCTAGTTCTAATTCTTCTTTACAACATGACTAATGTGAAATTTTAAAAAACAAAAGAAGTGAGATAGAGAATGAATTAGGGAGGAATAAAGCAATTGCCTTAAGGCAATGAGGGCCAAGGTGAGGTTGGATAACATGAACTTGTAATGTGCCCAGCCAACACAGTCTTGAGATTTCTTCCAACATTCAAGCAAGTCATGTATGAGAGTGGAGGAGGCAGTTGGTGGAGGTGATCCAGGGGCTGAGGTTGGCAAGGGATGAGCAGAGACAGGACAAGGGAGCAGAAGACAGTGGAGAGCTGAACTGGTTAGCTACGGGATTGAGATCTTGCTCTAGGTCAATGAGGTACTCTAAACTCCAACGAACTTTACCACAGATTCCTATGTAACTCAGAGAATTATTACTCTTCAGGAAATTTCTGATAAAAATCTCAAAAATTAATTATAAATATATTTATTCAAAATATTTATTTATTTATTAGAATATTATATTTGTTATATTTTTAATACCATACTGTTATAATATATTTTATGTATTATTATTGTATTGTTAGAAAATTATATTTACTTAGTATATTTATTAGAACAAATATACTATAGGAGAAGGAAGGAGGTGGGGGATGAATCAAAATGGCAAACCATGGGGAGAGAGATGGTTCCACATTTTCTATTTCCTTTATCCCTTTCTCTGTCTCATCCCCTCTTTCTCTTTGTATTCTGTTTATTTTTTATTTTCTTTTAGGATGGGATGGTTTCATTTTCCTCGATGGTAAAGTCAAGAACCGATACTTTTCATAGCCTCTGTTACCAATTCTCAAAATGAAGTTGACAGTCAAGGAGAGTTCCTAGTGCCAACCTAATGAGAAGGGAAAGGCATTATGAGGACAGAGGCCCAGCAAATAAAAACTAATTATGGAATTATTGGGACCTGGAAGAAACTTCCAAATGTTCTTGGTCAAATCCTTGGCTTCCAAATGACTGAACCAAGGATAAGAAACCTATTTTCTAACACAAGCTACTGAGCCAAATTTTAAAATAAAATCAATTGAGGGCTGTGGGTAAATAAAAAGGAACTAATTAAGTTTTTTTTTAAGAAAAAAATTTAACTGACACACTATTAAAATCAAGAACAGAGGAAGAGTGAATATGGTATTTTGTATCTTGTTATTTGCTTTGTGAATAGAATGTATTTTTAACTCTATATGAGGAAGAGAAAGACTTGGAGGGGAAAGGAAAGAAAGTGGCATAAGGTAAGAAAGAGCGAAGGAGACATAAGAAATGAGAGGCAGATGGAAGGAGCAGAGAGAGAAAAACAGATCAGGAGAGGAGACAGTAGCAGAAAAAGAGGAGAATAAGGGAAAAAATAAAGAGAGAAAACAAGATAGAGCAATAGTTTAAGTTCAATAGGTCAACAGATTCTTAAAAAACTGAATGGAACTATGGAAAGGGCATTGATGTCAGAGGACCTGAGTTCAAATCCTACTTCTAACTGAGACTTAGTAGGTGAGTGATCATGGACAAGTCATTCAGTCACTCTGTGATTCCATTTCCTCGTTCAGAAAATCGAGAGAACAATACTTGCATTTTTTGTGATTGTTTTCCAGTCATGTCTGACCCTGTGTGACCCTATTTAGGATTTTCTTGGCAATGATCCTGAAGTGCTTTGCCATTTCCATCTCCACTATTTGTTGCAGCTGAAGAAACGAAATGAAGACAAAAATAGGGTGAAGTGACTTGCCCAGGGTCACAGAGCTAGTAACTGTCTGGCGTTAGATTTGAACTCAGAAAGATGAATCTTCCTGACTCCAGGCCCTGGGCTCCAGCTACTATTCCAACTAATCGCCCAATACTTAGAATACCTGCAGTCATAGGGTCATTGTGAGAAAAATGCTTTCTATACTGTAAAACTACAATTACAATTTGAACTCTTCCTACTATTATTTCTTGCTGGATAAATCAATTTACCCTGTGCACCTCAGTTTTCTTATCATGAATCCTAGTGTTGTACTACCTACATCACCATATCGTTGTGATTTTTTAAAAAAAGCTTTGTGAACCTTAAAATGTTACATTGCTGCAAATCATTATGAATTGAGTCCATTAATCAAGTTAAACGGGATTGGGGATACCCTGCCTGACAGTTACTTCAACTGTGGACATCAAAGGGGATTTTCATCTATTATCACCCAAGATCTCCAAGGTCCCTTCCTCTAAAAAGGCCATTATTTCCCATTATTTCAGCACTATCCTCTTATCAGTCAGGTTACAGATAGCCAAAGGGTGTGAGGTAAATGAAATCAAGCAGTCAATAAGTGTTCATTTACTGAGAGCCTACTACGTGCATAGCACTATGCCAAGGTCATAGAATCAAACATGGCACATTCTGTTCTGAGCACCAGGAAATATCCATTTTCCATTCTTCCTTTGCATTTTATAAAAGGTCTTACAATCTAACAATTAATGACCAACAAACAGTCAATAATTAAGTTCCTGATGTTACTAAGGGCCAATTAGCTGCCCCTTCTTTCTTTGCAGAGTAGTAAAAAGAGTGGTAGGCTTAGAATCAGGAAGGTCTAGGATAACAATCTCTCCTCTGGCAAGCAAGTCACTCAGTCTTTCTAAGCCTCAGTTTCATCATCTATGAAATGGGCATAATAATACCTCCAGTACCTAGCTCGTAGGGTTATTGTGGGGCATCAAACACCAGAAGGAATGATGAGAAGCTGTGTAGCCTTTATTAAGAGAATGATGGGTTGGAATGCCTCCTCAGATATTTTTGTGATCACAGTCAAGCCTTGTCACTTCAAAGGACTGCATCTATGAAATGGGATCATAATGGCATAGATACAAAGCAGGAAGGAATCTTTGAGGCTATCAGAGAACCATGGAGAGGTAACACAAATCAAAGCTGGGATTTGAACCCAGGTTCTCAAACTCCAAATTTCTTTCCAGTACGTACATACTGCCTCAAAATATTCATTCTTTCCATAATAGTTGTGAAGAAATTCCTTTGCAAAGTTTGAAACTTTATATAGATGTAAGCCATTGTCGTGTATATGATATTAACCATGGTCATTTATTTGTATGGTACTTCAAAGTATATGAAACACTTTGTGATCCTGAAATGATTTATACATATATATTATACATATGATATATATGTACGTGTGTGTACGTGCGTGTGTGTTCTGACGATTGTCGTGAAATTGGTGATTAGAATCAGGAAAATTTGGCTGGATTTTCTTTTTGGTTATTCTTTAATACTTGATTTTTTCCATTGACATGTAAACACAAGTTTTAACATTCTTTTAAAAAATTATTGAGTTTCAGAATCTCTCTTTCTCTTCCCCTTCCCACTCCTTGAGACCTCCTGAGGGTCTTCCCCATTCAGTGCCAGCAAAGGGTGCCCTGGAATCTTTTTCTGATCAGTTGTCTGACCTCCTCCACCACCACCACCTTTTGCTGAGAGTTTCGAAAGCCACCACCACCAGTTTAGTGGCCATCAAGCCCTGCAGATGGCTGCCCTGGACTGCACTTACTCACACAGTGTGATGGATGTTTCCTGCTGACCTAAGTGGTCCTGGGCTGGAACTTTGTTTCACCCCGTCCTTTTGTTGGTCCTGCCACTCCAGAATTCATTTTGAGGTATTGTTTTAATGTTGTTCAGAGGAGAATTTGGGGCAGCTCATGGGAGTTACACGCCTTGACTCACCTCTGGAAGGGATTTTAGACTTCAGGTTCAGCCTCCTTAACTGAGAGGGGAGGAGACTGAGGGATAAACAAGAGATGTGACTTGCCCATGGTTACAGAGGGAGTCTGAATCTGCTGGGACCTCTAAGTGCCTTTGGAGAGGCTTTCTGACCCCCATGCCTGGAACAATCATTCTCCTTCATCTCTAAACCTACAGGAAACCTTTTTTGAGTCTTGTCTCTCCTCCAAGTATCTGTACATGCTTATCTACTTGTTAGCCTCACAGCCCAGTACATTAGAAACTCTGCTGGTTGTTCCTGTCTTAGAATTCCAAGGATCTAACAGAGAATCTTGCTCACATGGGACAGGCATTGGTTTGGGTTGTCATTGATCCCTATGGAAAACTCCCTCTGTCAATGCAAGTTGGCTCCTCCTTTGCAATCTACAGTCTTGGAGAGTTAGAGAGCACTAGTGGAACTGAGAAGTTAAGGGATTGACCCAGGCCACACAGCCAGTACTTGAGCCCAGGGGTCTATTTAAGGCCAGATCTCAATCTCCTATTCCATTCTACCCCTCACCTTGCACAGAGTAGGGCCTTCCTAAGTGCTTGTTGAATACAGCAGTTCATATATGTAAAGTTGAAAAGGACCTTAGAAATCATCTCATACACCTCTCCCATATTTGGTAGATTTTTCTGGAAGCCCAGAAAAATAAATGAAATTGAATTGCCTGATCTGATAAGCATTTAAGAAACAGATCATAAACTCTTTCAGGTCCCCAGGGTTGTACAGGGTGTCTTGTTCCAGTAGTTCCCAGGAAAACATAGAACCCAGCGCCAACCACATGCTCACACAAGCTTTGGAAGTTAATAAAGGTAAAGCAATTAATGATATGCCTGTACAAAGAAAGCCTTCTCTGAGCTCAGAGTATCCAGTATCTTCAAGGTGTCAGACAGGCTACAGACACTCTCAAATCAGATTACAATGTATTTGGGAAATAGCTAGCAAAATAAACAAAAATACAGAGAAACACGGATAATATTATCTTTTAAAACTGTCAATACGTGGTCCATTCAGATTCATGGCTCCCATTTCTATCTGAGTAAGAAACGAATGCAGTATGTGACCAGCCAAGATTAGAAACCCATGTTTTCCAAGTCTTTTTCAAAAACCTCCCTCCTAGGACACCACATAGAAAACAGGGTCACTGATTTCCACCTGAATAGTTACGTCTGTCATTTGTATGGCTCCCATGTCTGTTTGCCTGGTTGACAGCGTAAGAGAGATTCATCCTGCTAAATCCCCTTCAAGTAAGTGTGATGTAGACATGCCTGTGAGGGGAAGAAGAAAGGACAGGAAATTGGAAAGCGAAGGTTCAAGAAAGAAAGGCAATGTTGGAAGGTGATGGTGGGATTCCACTCCTAAGAGGAATTAAAGCTAACATCCTGCTGGTCCCTCCCTAATATAGTCTATCATTAAAGTTAACAAAGTGATATCCGGGCAGAGCTTTAAAGCACATGAGGTCAAAGTCTCAGCTCCATTACTTGCCAACTGTGTGACTTTGGGAAGATCCCTTTACCCCTCTGACACACATTTTCCACATCTATAAATGGGGCATGACACTGCCTCAGCTACCTAGCAAAGAATTATAGGGTACCTTACACAAGATAATAATTACAAACCCTTACATAATTTACTGGAACTGAGATCTCATCAGGGTGAGCACACAATTCTTCTGCTTCAACAAATCAATTCAACAAACATTTATTTTAACCACCTACTCTATCTCAGACACTATGTTAGAAGCTAGGGATACAGGGAAAAATATCACCAAAAATTGAAAAAGGTCCACCCTCAGGGAGCTAACAATCCACCCCAAACATCATCTACTACTAATTCTGGGTAATTCTCCTTCATTTCTTTCACCAGTCTTTCCTAGAGGAGTCATCCAATACTTTGGAAGTCTTTTTATGGGACTTTTCATTGTGATGGAGACCCTTTCAATGGGATGGCAATGAGACCCCTATATTCATAACATGATGATGTATTCTGCTTGCTACTACAACATTTGGGGAAGCTCAGTCATCCTGCCTCTGAAAATACTCGATGGTGTGTAATGGAGGGTCCTCCTCTCCACTTCTCCATGCCTGTAGGGATGACCATTTCTTCTCCATCCTGCTTGCCCCCAGAGGACAGAATCAAGAGCTGTGAAATTTAGGTTCAATGTTAAGAAAAACATCCTAATGCTAAGAACCATGCTAAAGTGAAATGAGCTGCCTTGGGAATGGTGTTGTCTTCTTTGCTAAAAATCTTCCTGTGAAGGCTAGATGATTATTTGTTGGGAGGGCCATAATCAGGATGTATGTTGAACTAAATCACCTTGGAAGTGTATTACAAGTCTGAAATTCTGAGATCTTAGATACCTCTAAGTCAACCTCTTTTATCTTGTTAATATGACCCTGTAGCACTCCAGGGCTCAATGCAGTCGGTGAAATGCCATCTACCATGGGGCATTTGTAGAAAGTGTTATATAAATGTCAGTTATTGCTTTATTCATTATCCATCCTTCTGCCATTTACACCCCTGCCAATCCTCAACACTAGGTCATCTCATTCTCTGCCTTCTCTGCTTGTAATCCCAAACTTCTAAATTCTACTGGATGAAGTCATACAGTCATGTCCATCAGGCCAAGGACAAATTCATACCTTCTCATCAGTATTGGGTCCTGCTGCTACAAGACAATACTTTCAGTCTTTCCCTGACTGACTTTCTAGCACACTTCCCCATGGAGGCTACTCTAAATAGTCTTCTTTTCTCAAAGCTCTAATTCCACCTCCTCATCCTGAATCTATCAGATGACCTTGCTTCCAACTTTTCCAAGAAAATTAAGGTTGTCCATCAGGAAGCTTCACATGTCATCATCTGGACCCACTCTCACCTCCTTTGCTCCCATCTTTGAGGAAACCAAAGCTAATTCCTCTGCTTGTGGCACATGATCCTATTCTGTCTCTTCCCCTCTGGGAACCTGTGCATCTCCTCTCTCTCTCTCTCTCTCTCTCTCTCTCTCTCTCTCTCTCTCTCTCTCTCTCTCTCTCTCTCTCTCTCTCTCTCCTTCAACCCATTAGATTGTAAGCTCCTTGAGGACAGGTACTGCCATTTGCCTAATTTTGTATCCTCAGCATTAAAACCAAAACACATCAATAAAATATATTTAAAGAAAAGAAAATGAATGTTGTAAAATTATAAAGAACAAACAAGTTCCCCCAAAAGAGACTGCTCTGCTGCTTTGGAGAGATGGGAAGTTCATAGGTATGGATCACATATTTTCAGATATTCTTATGCATTGATCAGTTTTGCTGTTTTTTCCCCCTTTAAAATGTTCTTTATTTGATGGCTCTGGGAGAGGGTAAGAGAAGGCTGGAGGGTGAAATTTGGGTGATATAAAAACAAAAGATATCAATAAAGATTTATTTTTAAAAATATATGAAGCCCTTTTCTCAGACCCTTTGCCCGTTGAAACTTTGGCTACATTTGACTCTCCTCAGTTCTTAGATATTCTCTCTTCCTTTGCTTCTCTCCTGTTTTTCCTACCTATCCACTCAGCTTCCCTCCTAGATCGCCATCCATCTCATGTCTTCTGAGCATAAGCATAATGAATTAGGAATGATAATAATTAACATTTGTACAGTCCTGTGAGGTTTGCATAGCATTGTATATATCTTATCTCATTTGATATTCACAATAACCATCTGAGATAAGTGCCATTATTATCCCCATTATACAGATGAGACAACTGAGTCTGAGGGAAGTTAAGTGCCAAACAGCCAGAAATTATCTGAGACAAGATTTGAGTTCAAGTCTTCCTTATTCCAATTCCACAGCTCTGTCCACTACTCTGCCCAGTTGCTTCCACCTAGACTGGGAGATATTTAATTGTATAGTGTAGGAGTGTAGTACTACAATATTCAGCGAGGGATTCCTATCTTCTCTCTAAGTGATCTTATCAGCTCTTGCGAATTTGAATGTCATCGCTATACAAATGATCATTAGCAGTCTGATGGACAGTTTTACTCTGATGCTGGCATCTCAAACTCATTGCCCCAAAGAGAATTCCTCTTCTTCCATCCAGTGACCTGTCCCTTCTCCAAAAGTCCCTGTTTCTTTGGAGGGTCCCACCATACTCTCAGTCACAAAGATTTAAAACTTCAGTATCATCCATGATTCTTTCTCCCCCTCAATCCCCACATCCAATCATTTACAAAGTCTTGTGGATTCTACAGCCACCCTATTTCTTTCCTCCATGTCTTTCCTTCCACTCATATAGCTAAAACTTGAGTTCAGGCCATTATGACTCCCTGCCTGAAAAATTAAAATTGCCTCCTAAGCAGATCTTTTGCCCTCAGTATATCCCCTCTCCAATTCATTCCCTACATGGCTGCCAAAATTATATTCCTAAGACACAGAGCTGACTATGTAAAACTCCTGCTCAAATTCCTTTAGTATCTGCTACATATTGTTGGGAGAATAACATATAAACTCCTTAGACAGAGAAAGAAAGAAGAGACAAAGAGAAGAGACAGAGGGACAGAGAGGGGAGAGACACAAACAGAGGAGGAGGAGACAGAGACAGAGACCAAAAAAGAGGGAAGGGAAGAGACATAGAGATAGAGAGAAGAGGCAGAGATGAGAAAGACAGACAGAGAAAGAGAGAAAGAATGAGAGAGAGAGTATTAAGTACTTATTAAGTTCCAGGAACTATTCTAAGCATTGGGAATATAAACATAAGCCAAGCAAGACGAGACACCCCCTCCCTTCAAGGACCTTACACTGCACTAATTATAAGATAGCTAGGTGGCCCAGTGATTGGAGTACTGGACTTGAAATCAAAGTATGAGTTCAAATTCTCCTCAAAAGTTTGCTCTCTGTGTAACCTCAAGCAAATCCCTTAACTTCTCCTAGCCTCAGTTTCCTTACCTGGAGAATGGGAATAATAATAGCCCCTACCTCATAAGGTTATTGTGAGGATCAAGTAAAAAAAAAATGCAAAGAACTTTGCAAATCAAATTTATATTTGAATATAGATCTCTCACGTCCTTCACCATATCAAATCAGTTATGAAGTCTTGTAGATTCATAACTGCTCTCCTCTGACACAGCCACCATCCTGGTGCAAGCTCTCATCACCTGAACCATTGCCATAGCTGCTGGGAGGTTTGTCTGCCTCAAGTCTCTCCCCTCTCCAATCTATCCTCCACTAAGTCACCAAAATGATTGTCGTAAGGCGCCGGTCTGACCACATCACTCTCCTACTTAATGAATTCTAGTCAAAGAAATCCTTGACTCAAGTCTCTCTCCTGATCCAGTCATCCTGAACTCAACTGATCTTCCTAAAGTGCAGGGCTGACCCTATCACCTTCCCATTCAATAAACTCCAGCGGCTCCCCATCACCTCCAGGATCCAATAGAAAATCCCCAGTTTGGCTTTGAGAGTCCTCCATAACCTGGCCCCATCCTACCTTTCCAGTCTTTTTACCCCTCACTCCCCTCCACCTCTCCACAGACTTTTTGATCCAGTGACTGACCTCTTTGCTAGGAGACTCCATCTCCTGAGGCCGGGTAGTTTCCCTTTCCACATTCCTGGAATTCTCTCCCTTTTCATCTCTGCCTCCCATCTTCCCAGGCTTCCTTCAAGTTTCATCTTCCACATGAAACCTTTCCCAATCCCACTTTTTGCTAGTGATTGGCCTAGAGATTATCTCTAAATTTTCCTATCTGCATCCTCTTTGTAGAGAGCTGTTTGCATGCCATCTCTCCCATCAGAATGTGAGCTCCTTGAGGGCAGGAACTGTTTTCGACTTTTTTTGTATCCCCAGAACTTAGCATAGTGCCTGGTATGCAGTTGACACTTAATAAAAGCTTGTTGATTAACTACATTCTAATGAAGGAAGACAATTCATAAAGGGAGCACGAAGGGGTAGGGGTATGGCAGGGCAGCATGCTATCAGTCATCAATCAATAAACATTTATTAAACACCTACTATGTGCCAGGCACTGTAAAGATATGGAGAGGGACAGAAGAAGTGTGAACTCCCAAAGGTATGTGTTAGGGATACAAAGATAAACCTAAAACAAAGATAAAACAGTTCTTATCCTCAAGGAATTTACATTATACTGGGGGAAGAGGGAAAAAAACATATGCATAAATTGGTAAATGCAAAATAATCTATCATGCAATTGAATGTTATGATATTTTGGCCTGTTCTGGTATTTAATACCCCAGGTCCAGATAAACCATCAAGATGAATTTATACCCTCTTTCAGATATGAAAGAAACAGACATATGTACTGTGTTCTTCATGTAAGAAGGACTTGTATACAGAAAATCATCCCTCAGTGAGATGTCTAATTATTCCTAAATAGATTAAACTAAATGTTAAACCATTCCGTTTACTTTTTTATTTAATCCAAGGTTTAATTGGTATCTACCACTGTGCAGTTTGTGTCCATGTGGATGGGAATGCAATCTTTGAAATATCACAGAATGTGATTTATATTTCTTTTCCTCTCATCTCAGGCAGGAAAATTCTCTGAGGATGTCTTTTTCTGCCGTAAGCAGAAGCAAATTAAATAAAACCTTTGATTCTTCTCAGCTACAGCTTTAATGAGGAAGGCATTGAAGGACGTCAACTTTATTGTCTGAACAAAGTTTAAAGCACTTTAAGAAACACTGAGGGATTCTCTGGACAAAACACATTCCCAACAAAGAAAATTGGCCTGAGGAAATTTTAAGTTTTGCAAGTCACTTGTATTGCAAAGAGACTTTTTTTTTTAATTTTCTAGCAAACAATGAATTTAACGTCAGAAATCAGACAGTGAAAAGTATGATATTAAGGTACTTGCATGTGCTTTTCTAAGAGTCTAATTTTGTATTGTATTTGGGTATTTTGTTATTTGGGAAAATTCAACCTGTGTATAATAATAGGCCTTTCACTGGAGCTACAAAAAGTAGCTATCACATATGAAAACTAGAAATGTGACGAATATATTTTAACTTGGTTCATTTTGATGATCCAGTGTTGGAATGGATACCAACTGGAACAGGATGATTTGTTTGACTCATGTGTTGGCATGTAATTGACAGTCTATCTTTTTTAAAGTGAGTTTCCAATTGTATTGACTTTGACCATGTGTTAGGATTTGGATGAAGGCAACTAGGTGGTGCTGCAGTGGACAGAGTGCTGGGCGTGAAGTCAGAAAGACTCATCTCTATGAGTTCAAAGCTGGCCTCAGACACTTACTAGCTGTGTGATCCTGAATAACTCACTTCACCCTCTTTGCCTCAGTTTTCTCATTTAAAAATGAGCTGGAGAAGGAAATGGAAAACCACTCCAGTATCTCTGCCAAGAAAACCCAAATCAAGGTCACAGAGTTGGACACAAAATAAGAGTTGGATGAGAATCTACTCAAGTGCAAATGATATAGAAAAGAGAAGCTCTATTTTGACAGTTCTGTGGGTTTTTTTGTGGATCTTACCTCCTCCAAAGCATATCTTCAGAACTACTGTGATTGAAGGATCCTTCCACTGCTGGCCAACTTTCCCATGATGACTCACTCTGCCTACCAACTAGGCTGGTCTTCAAAAATCAAAGGGTTCGTTACTGCGCTGTTTCTAGCAGCCTTTTCAGCTTGAATGATTTGTGTTCATTTAGTAGGACCTTTGATAACCCAAGGTCCCCTTCATGGAACAATGAAGCAACAG
Organism: Notamacropus eugenii; assembly: GCF_028372415.1. Taxonomy (NCBI): domain Eukaryota; kingdom Metazoa; phylum Chordata; class Mammalia; order Diprotodontia; family Macropodidae; genus Notamacropus; species Notamacropus eugenii. The sequence goes on along the minus strand of NC_092877.1, from coordinate 352,184,028 downwards.
AGGAGGACTTGGCTGGTGAGTTATTATTGTCATTTTTATTGTTCTATACACCAAGTAGACACCAAAAGGAGAGAAATCAGCTCCTGAAAAACAACAGCACTTTGTATCTATTTTGTATACACCTATGTCAAAATATAAGAGCAAGAAAGGATCTTAGAGATTGTTGGGTCTAATTTTTCAGATGAAGATACTGAAGTCCAGAGTGGTCCTAGGATCATAGGATTATAGATTTGGAGCTAGAAGGGACCTTAGAGTTCATCAAGTCAACTCTTCGATGATGACTCTGAAGCCCAGAGATATCATAGAATCACATAAGTAGAGATAAAAGGGACCTTAGAGTCCATTGCCCTCATTTTACAAATGAGGAAACTAAGTCCCAGAGCAGTTAAAGTGAGTTGCCCAGGGTCACATAGCTAATCAGTGTCTGAAGCAAGATTTGAACCCAGGTCTTCCTGATTCCAAGTCCAGTTCCCTGTCCAGCACACTAGGCTTCCTCCTTTGCCTCTTATTACCTTCCCCAGTAGAATACAAGGGCAGACATTCTTCTTTCTCTCCTACTTCTGTTTCCTGGTGCCTAGAATAGTGCCTGGCACAAAGTAGGCACTTAATAAATGCTGATTGATAAAGGAGATTAAATCATTCTTCTAAACAATTGTCTTGATTAATGTGATGAAACAGGAGCATATTCCCTGCCCTTCTATAAACAAGGCTTTCATGGTTTTATAGAGTACCTATACTTTCATAAGAAAACAGCCCTATAATTCTGCCCTAAGCCTTTGCTGAACAGGTGAGTACTTACAGAGGGAAGTAAAATTTTAGGATTCAAAGATGTTAAGACCACATCCTCACTACATATCTTTGCCCTCTGATTGATCTCTGGTCTGTAGAATTTGTCACTCATTGTACCCTATTCACTTACTGAGGATGCTCACTGAATACAGAATTCCAGCATCATAATCATAGCAAGAAAATCGGATCATCCCATATGCTGCTTTAGTCACATCTTTGTATACATTCAGCACCTTCTCCTGTTATTCTCTGAGGTATGCACTGTGTTTTTATTTTTTATTTTCTTACCTAGAGATTGGTGTTCAGATATGGCTCATCTATTCCAATCCCTCTCAAAATCATGAATTCCTTCTACCACAATCTCCCATGAATCCATGAATGCACTCTCTCTTTTAATATTTCCAAGGAAAGACTTCCATGAACTGATGCAAAGTGAAGTGAGCAGAACCAGGAGAATGTTGTATACAGTGACAGCAATATTGTGCAATGACAAACTGTGAATGACTTAGCTATTCACATAAATACAATGATCCAAGACAATTCCTGAGGACTCATGATGAAGTATGCTATCTGCCTCCAGAGGAAAAACTGCTATTTTCTGAATATAGCATGAAGCATGCTATTTTTCACTTTTATTCCTTTTCTTTTTTTTAATTTGTTTTCTTGCACAAAATGACTAATATGGAAATATACATGATTGTACATGTATAAACTATATCAGATTGCTTACTATCTCAGGGAGGGGGCAGGTGAGGGAGGGACGGAATTTAGAACTCAAAAGTTAGGAAAAGTTTTAAAAATTGTTTTAACATAATTGGTGGAAATATTATATCAATACTTCCAGAGAAAAGGAACCTACCCATCTACTCCTACTCCAAAATTGTTCAGCTCTATTTGAAATATATCTACTTATTCAAAGGTTTCTCTTTATACTTAGCCAAAATATGCCTCTCTGCATCCCCTTAGGAGCAAGCAGAACAAGTTACATTCCTCTTTCATATCATAATCCTTCAAATATTAAAAGACAGTTATCATACTCCCCACCCCCTAACTTTAGACAGCAGCATCTGTCTAAGCCTTCTTCTCTCCCAACTAAATATTCTCCATTCCTTTAACTGATCCTTGAATCCTATTACTTGAAACCCTAAGTATTTCCCTTTTTTTTGGTCCAAAGTTTTGATTTCATGAGAAATCACACACAGGGAATTCCCAATATGGAAACTCCCTCCACCAAGGCAGAGCAATCATCCTTTCATTTATGGTCTTAGCAGATTGACCTGGGACACTGAGAGGTTCAGCAGCTGATTCAAGATCATGTGACTAGTATACCTCAGGGATAAGACTGGTACCCAGACCACCCCCAGCTCACCCCTGACCCTAAGACAGGGGTTCTTAATCTGAGATTGTGAACTTCTCTTTCTGATAATTTGGTAACTACATTTTAACATAACGATTTCCTTTGAAATGTTATTTCTTTTATTTTATGCATTAAAAAGGTTCTGAGAAGCAGACCATAAGCTTTACCAAACTGCCCGGAGGGCCATGATATAAAAAAGGTGGAGAGCCCCTGCTTTAAGGCCAGCCCTCTATGCTCATTTAACAGAGTGTTGGATGCTTTACAAATGCCAAAATGTCAGACCCCTACCTGCAGCCACCATGCTCTTACATTTTTCCAACTAACTACAGCAGGTTCTCATTGATTATTGTAATCTCGGGCTTGGGAACAGTTCCTCCTCCAGAAGGACATTTGTAAGAAGCCCCTCGCTGAGGCATCCTTTATCTCAGGATTGGGATTGCCCATGCCTTGGCCTGAAAAGCCTTTCTGCTCAGTCTATGTACCGTAATAAGGCAGCAATAAGCAGAACCTGGAGACAAGAGATGAAGGACTAAATCCTAGCTCTGGCACTAAGTAATTGTGTGATCATGGACAACTCCCTTACATTCTCTCACCTTCAATTTCCCTTTTGGTAAAATGGAGACAATCATTTGTGTACTGCCTATTACACTGGGTGTTTGTGTGGGGTGTGGGGTGGGGGAGGTGGGGAGGGTAGAGTGTTCTTTAGAAACCTTAAAGTTAATCCAACAAGCATTTATTTAGAACCTACTATGTGTAAGGCACTGTGTGCTTAGTGCCTGGATAAAAAGACAAAATGAAGCTGTGTTTGTGTTGGGGGTGGAAACTCAATTCCATGTGGACAGTCTCGGGCAGGTAAAGGTGGGAACTTCTAAGTTCTCATGAGGCCCCCCCATGAAACACCAGGGAATCGAGGAGTGAGACCGAGCTATCTCGTGTATTTCCGCCTCTTCCCGTGAGAAACGTGATGGGAGAGAGCTCTCCCCGCCCTCGAGATTGTCCCGGATCTGGGCACACCTATTGTTATCTAACAGGCACAGTATTCAGGTGCAAACTACATGGCCGGAGAGCTTAATTAGGGTCAGGAAAGCCTGAAGGCGCTCTTAGCGCGGAGGGGCCCTGACAGGACAGAAAGCTCCGTTTTTCCTCTCTTCGCTCTCCCATCCCCCTCTCTCCCCACTTACACTTCTACTTCCAATCTCTTACCGTAAGATCTTTGCTTCCTTGGGAGATTTCTCTCTCCCTCCTAAGGAAGAGCTCCCCCTGCACATGTAACCAGGACCCTGAATAAAGCCTAACCCTTGTTCGACTCCGGAAAGTCTCTTCTCTCATACGTTTATCCGGTTTGGCCAACCGAAGACCTGGGACAGGTAAGGTAAGACTCGGGTAGCCCTCAGGCCTCTAGGCCTGGCATGTTTGTCCTCAAAAAGTTTATACTTTATTTGTGGGAAAATGCAACATGTGTGTAGATAACTAACTACCAGGTAATCTGAGAAGGCAGCTGGCACTAACAACTGGGTGAATAGGACAGTCTTCATAGACAACTTGGCATCTTAGCTGAGCCTTAAGCATTCTGTCTTTACAATGCTGTTATTATGTCCCAGCATGCATCAGCTGGATCTGTTCATACAATTCTAAAACTACCTCCTTCGTTATTTGAGCATTCCGTTGCATTTAGATGCCATAATGTGGTCAGCCATTTCCCAACTCATGGGCACCCCCTTGGTGTCCAGTTCTTCTCTACAAAAAGAGTGACTATAAATACTTTTGTACGTATGGTTTCTTTTCCTCTTTCCTGGTAATGGTATCACTGGAGCAAAGGGTATGCCCAATTTAGTAACTTTGGGGGCATCGTTCCAAACTGCTTTCCAACTGCTTTTCAAACAGAAATAGCTGGTCCAGTCCATGACTCCACCAAAAGTGTATTGATATGTCTACTTTCTCATAGCTACTCCAACATTTGTTCTTTTTCTTTATTAACAAATTTGTCAATCTTATGAATGTGAGGTCAATCTCAGAGTTGCTTTAACTTATATTTTTCTAATTATTAGTGATTTGGAGCATATTTTTTCACATGGCTATTGATAGCTTGAATTTCTTCCACCAAAACTTCTCTGTTCATATCCTTTAAGCATTTATCAGTTGAAGAATCACTCATTCTTATAAATTTAAATCAGCTCCCTACATAAGCTTTAATCATTTTGACAAGTAGAGGTGAGAAGGGTAAGTATTCTAGGTACAGGGTACTCCATGGACACAGAGTTGAATTGAATTTTGAATTTTTTAGCATTTGTTTAGAGCTTCAAGTTTTGCCAACCACTTTACAAATGTTTTCTCATTTTATCCTCACAACAACTCTGGGAGATATTATCCCCATTTTAGAGGTGATAAAACTGAGGCAGATAGAGATTAAGAGACTTACCTGGGGTTTTGAGACTGTATTTGAACCCAGGTCTTCTTTACTTAAGGCCTAGCACTAAATCCAGGGCACTACCTAACTCCTTTGAGACAACATATTTCATATAAGAAACTACTATTAAACCACTTTGACTGAAATGCAGAGTGTGTGAAAGAGAACAACGTAAAAAGGTTGGAAAAGAAAATTGGAACCAGATTCTGGTGAGTCTTAAAGAGCCAACCTTCTTTGAATGTGATCCTAGAGACAACAGGGAGCCACTGGAGGTTTTTGAGTAGGGGAGTGATTAGGTCAGATCCACATCTTCTAAAGATAATTTTGGCAGTCACTTGAAGGATGGATTGGGAATAGGAGCAACTAGAAGCAAGGAGAATAACCAGGAAGTTGTTATAATAGGCCAAGCCAGAGGTGATGATGGTTGCAATTAGAATGGTAGTGGAAAGAAGGAAATGCATGTCAGAGAAAGAATAGGATATGCAGTCAGAATTAATTGGAAGAGCTTGATTTTACCCTCAAATGGAGCAGAAAGATGAAGCACTAAGCCAACCCCCCCCCCCCCAAAAAAAGACTGATGCCTCTTACCCGAGGAGAATGTAAGCTTCTTGTGGGCAAATACCAGGGTTATTTCTCTTTGTGTCCCTAGCACCAAGGACAGTTCCTCGGGTGTGAAAGGAAAAAAATGAATGTGAATTGAATTTGATGGATTAAATTCAACTTGACAAATGCTTGAAGACTATTATTACTATGAATGATCTTTCCCCTTAATCTTCAGTCTAAAATGCTCTAATTCCTTCAAGTGATTCTCATATCATGGTCTAGTTCTCTCATCATCTTGGTTGACATGCTCCCTTCTTCCTTAAATATGCTACCCAGAGCAGAACTGAGGCAGTCATACAGATGTGAACCAGATTTAGTATTTGGGCTTCATGAGTGCTTTGACATGTCTATCTTGATCTATTCCAAGAATGACTTCTGTTGTCTATGACTGTGATGTTTAATGACCTCCTATGATTCTGGAGAACAAAGTCACTGAAATGGTTTGAGGTTATTTCTTTTCCACCTATAGAAAGGTCCTCTACACTTGTTAGAGACACTGTTACTCATCATTCTCACTGTTGTTACAATGGCTGGAAAGTATTGCATCCCTCCCTTCTCTTCACTCTTTTTTCAATTTCTTTTATTTTTAATTTATGGAATAAAAGTAACATTTCCATAACATAGCATAATTTAAAAGATGATTGCACATGACACTGCAAATCTGTTATGTACAGTTTGCTATTATTCCTGGTAAATTCCTTGATATAATGTTATCATGTAAATTTCTTTTTTTCTTCCCTCCTGCCTCCCCCACCCTAGTGATGGCTACCATTAGACACAAATACCTATATGTGTGTGTGTGTATGTATGCAAAAATTATTCTATACATACTTCTATTGAACAATTCTTTATATGAATGCAGATAGCATCTTTCTTCATTCGTCCTTTATAGTTAATTTGGGTATTTATAATAGTCAAAATGACTTATTTACTTAAAGTGTCCTGTTGATTCATCCACCTTTCTTGGTTCTCTTATGAAGAGACTGGCCTTTTGGAAAAAAAATTGTAGAAATTGTAGAAATTTCCAGAAATTTCACTTTTTAAAAAATCACACCTTTCCTTTATGTCAATAAATCAATATCAAATCAAAATCAAATAAATCAATAATCAATTGATTGCTGATGATCAGGTATGTTATTTAGACTTGGTTCTTCTCAATCCTGTTTACTGTTTAGATTAAGTCACACCTTTTATTTTTTTTTAATCTAGGTCCAAAATCATTCTGAATGCCTAAATGATCATGAAGACTGGATTCTAGACAGCCAAGACTTCACAAAAATTTATTTCATAGGACTCAAATTTTTGAACACGAAGAATTTTTCAGGTGGCATCTGTTGATGAGAAGGTATTATATTTAAGCTTCTTTTTGGCATTTAAGGTCCTTCACAACCTGGTCCTGACCTACTTTTCTAGCTTTATTACATGTTGCTTTCTCTGATGCACTTGAATGTCCAGCCAAACTGGTCCCTTGTTTCTCACATCTACCATTCCATTTACCACCTCTGTGCCTTTCGTTGTGTGGGTTTGAGATGCATTCCATCCTCACCCCTGTCTCTTAGAATCTCTAGTTTTCTTAACAATCCAGCTTTAGAGCTACTTTCAATATGAAACCTTTCCTGATCATATCAAGTGAAAATGTTTCCATTCCCCAAGATCGGAGCAGACCTGTGGTTTCACTAGTATAGGGAATTTCTGGATACTGAAACTCCCTTGTCTGATGCAATTAGACACTTTCCTGCAACTTAGAGTCCTAAGAGAGTTAACTAGAAAATGAAAGATTATGGTTCCTCTGTCAATGCTAGCTCTTTGAGAACATGAACTAATTCACTTATTTGTATCCCTAGAAGCTAGTGGGCACCAGAGTGCATAGAGTGTTGGATGTAGAGTCAGGAAGACCTGAGTTCAACTCCACTCTCAGACACTTTCTGGCTCTGTGACCCTGGGTAAGTCACTTAAACTTTGCCTTTTCCTCGCCTACAAAATGGAGATGATAATAATAGCAGCTACCTCCCAGAGTTGTTGTGAGGATCAAATGAGATAATATTAGTAAAGTAATTACCATATACTAGCTGCTTAATGAAGTCTTATTTCCATGACAGCACCAAGCACAGTGGTGCTTAATAAAATATATTTTGATTAACTGATACTAGATATTGTAAATGTTCAGAAAAAAGGCCAGAGTAGAAGTCCCAGATCTATGCTGATAGAGTCAAGAGCTCCCCTAAAGGAAGAGAAATGTCCATGATGTTGACAAGGGTAGAGAGGGAGAGACATGAAAGTTCTACTTTAGCCATTATCAGGCCTATACGAAAAGACTGGGCAGCTGGATGGCACCATAGTGCACAGAGCACTGGGCTTGGAATCACAAAGAGTCATCTTCCTGAGTTCAAATCTGGCCTCAGACAACAGCTGTGTGACCCTGGGCAAGTCATTCAATCCTGTTTGCCTCAGTTTCCTCATCTGTAAAATGAACTGGAGAAGAAAATAACAAACCACTCTGGTATCTTTGCCAAGAAAATCCCAGATGGGATCATGAAGAGTCAGACATGACTCAAAAATTACTGAATAGCAAACGACAACAAAAACCTAGAACTTATGCTCTGTTGACCTAGCCTTTGAGGTCCCAGAGTCACTAACATCTATAATAAGGCAACAAAGGAGGACTTTGGTGGAGGATAACCAACCTATAATTAACAAGAGAGTCACATGAACTTCAAAGTTGTAGATTGTATTTTAGAGTCATCTATAGAAAAAAGGGGGGGGGAGCGGAGGGGAGAGTTCAGAATAAGGAATGCTAACTTCATTTTTAAATGTTAATGAAATGTCAGCACTAAGTTACAGAAGTCTCATCATTACTAGATGATTTAAAATCCATCGTCTTTGAGAAGATAATATTCACAGATTTCAGATTTTTAAACTATAAATAAACAGGCCATAGATATATACAGAACACTCTGCATTTTTCGTTACACTAAGTGTAAAATTTGTCTAAATGTTGCCTAAAATTAGCCCACTCATCATCTCCTCAAGGAAAGCAGCAAAGAAGACAAAAGATAGAACAACTGTTGGAAAGGATCTAGGATGATAGGCACACTAATACATTGTTGAGGGAACTGTAAATTGGTCAAACCATTCTGTACAAAACTGGAATTATGAAATTTAGTATTATGAAAGAAAAGTCGTGCCTTTGAGTAATCTCACTGTTGAACATGTACCACGAGGAAGTCAAAGAATATACCTGAATATACCAAAATAATCCAATTATTGCTTTTGGATGGAGTAAACAAACAAATAAAAACTAGAAAATAGTGAGTGCCCGTTGACTAAGAAATGGCTGAACAAACTGTGGTACATGAACTAACAAAATATTATTCTTAATATATTTTTCTATAAACAGCCCTCTTTTTCTATTCGTTGTATATAGAATTTTTTATTAAGTTCAAAATTCAAAAAGAAAAAATTTAAGTCCATATTAAATGTAGCATTAAATACGTATACATATATACATATAGGGTTTGCTTCAATGAATTACAAAAAAAGGAGAATTTAGGCAATTTTAGCACGATTTGTGAACTGATAGAGAATGAAGCCAACAGAACCAGGATAATAATATACATAATGATCAACATGAAAACAAACAAATTTTTAAAATGTAAAAACATTGTTCAAAGGAAGCCAAACTCCAAGTAATTGTAATGACCAATATTTGGTCCTTGAAAATAGAAAATGAAGCCTCCCTATGAAGCCTATTCTAGTCACAGAGGAATGGGACTACACCTGCCAAGTGTCACCTAATATGTTAGACGTGGACCAGTATCAACTGGTTTTCCTTTTTAAGGATTCAATGGTTGGGGGTGGGAGGAAGCAGAGGTATTATATCCAGAAGCAATGATGATATAAAAGGAAAAGGTATTAATAAAACATTTTAAATGTAATGAATATTTACTATAATTATTGCAAATTACCCAGTTCCAACCCAATCTCCTTCTCACTCCTGCTATGTTTACAATTTACAGACTTCCCTATGGCTTATATTGTTCATACTGACATTCAAGATTTGTTTGGGGAGGAAGAGAACTAGGGAGGGAATGATCATAAACACAACTTGTTTCATTTGAATTTAGGGTGTTCAGGGATTAAATTTAAATTTCCCTTCATTCCCCACCTCCTCAGTTTTTTCTGTTGTTTTTTTCAGATGACATGAAAGAAGATAAATTGAAAGCTGTAAAACATTCTGCAGGGGAAACACTGGGGATGTAACCACCTAATTATGAATTTCCTGAATGTGCAACATGACCAGCACCAACTGGACATGATTAGAATGGTCAGCTATGTCTACAGCTGTTTCCCGAATAGAAATCTGCAGGACCATTGAAAGAACATTTTCCTTTGGCCGGGTTTTAAGTTTTAACAATGAAAACAGAGTAGAATTGCTACCTTTATAGAGGACAGATTGTCTGGAGAGAGAAAGAGAGAGACAGAGAGAGGGAGAGAGAGAGAGAGAGAGAGAGAGACTTTATGCAGCCAAGGAAGTTTTCACTTAAAGCAAATGTACTCAGATCTGGGTAGGGTACAAAAATCCAACCACTGTGAATGACATGAAGTGTAAGGTGGAGAGAGGCACAATGCTTACATGGAGGCAGCTATGAACTGATGCCTCATTTTGGCAGAATTGTCTTAGCTAATGCATTACAAGAAGTAACACTTAAGTCTGATTCATGCAACTTCATGGACCGAGAAAACATTTGTGCTCTTTACAGACTTGGCAGCCAAAAGCCATCTATTTAGAAAAATGTACATGGAAGGAAACAATGTGAAAAATGGACTGTCCAGTTTTTCAGTTTTTCCCCAAACTATTACAAACCATAGGGCTCCTGATAGCAAAAAAAAAAAAAAAAAAAAAAAAAAAAGACTCCTTTTAAATGCTTTGATTCATTTTTTTTTTTTTGAGGCTACAATTAGATGAAAAATACTTTCAATTTTTACTTTGAAATACTTTCAAGTATTGCAATGAAATACATGAATTTTATGCAATTGAGATTTGAAATGTACAGGATCATAGAGTTCCACATAAGCTTCAGTTCTGGAACGTAGAAATGTAACTGATAAAATTCTCCAAGGACCTTTGCCCCAACTCACACTCACACTGATATGTCAGGTCCCTGGGAACAAGGGTAGATTAGCAGAACCTCAGAGTGGTCAGAATAATTAATATCTTCTCAAATGACATAGGCTGAAGCCCCCCTTCCAGTGTGTTATCCCCAATATTAATCACCAGTAATTAGAACCACAGCAGTATTTTGTCAGCTAACATCAGTTCACTTTTGTAAAGGGATATTGACTAAGTGAAGTAAGAACTGAAGTACAAGCATTTCCCTCCAATAACTGACTGGAGGATTCATGTCCCCTACATCAATCCTGGGTAAAGTGGATTCAACCTTAAAGCAGTTTCTACATAACATTGTCCCACCAAGTTCATTTCCAAATGCTACATAGCTAATAGACAAATCTATCCCTCTTCTGGAAACCAGTATCTTGGCTACAGGATCAATCTACCATGGAGCTGGAACCTGGACACACCTTGAGGCTGTGCTGGTAGACTGGAAACTCAGGCCTGGACCATAGCTCGCAGATCTTGAGCAGCTCATTCTGCCAATGTTTCAGAACGTAAAAGCTTGCACACTACTCTGATATCCCTTTGGCTAAAAGAAGAAGAGAGAAGATACAACAAAGACTGAAGCCACAATGAGGCCTAAGACACAGAGAGATTAAGTAACTTGCCAGGGTCACATAGCTAGTAAATATCTAAAGTAGAATTTGAACTTGGGTCTTCCTCACTCCAAGTCAAGACTATACACTGTATGCACTTACGACTTTTGGGGCAATAATGGCAAAGTTGTTTGTACTAAGGGCTCAAACCCCAAACATACAAATTGTTAGAGGTACTTCCCTCCAAAGTATTCTAAGAGGAAAGGTGACTACAAATGCATGTTAGATTATTTACCTCTTCTTCCACTATGTGTTTATTTCCCAATCAAATGTTTCATAATTCACTGCTTTCTTTTGTATGGGGAGCAGTTCAATGTCTAGCTGGGCAATTGTCAAAGCTGCGTGAAGGTGAACAAGTCAAATCAGAAACATCACCGTCCAAAATGCCACCGTGATTCGAACTCAAATTCCTCTGACTTCGGAGATGAATGAATATGAGTTACAATAATAATGACAATAGTAAAGTATCAATACAGCAAAAAGTATGGCCCTCCCAGGGCAAAGAACATTGAGGTGGTGAGCTGAGCTTGTCTTCTTTTCATCTCAATGGGTTATCGTCTGACTGCTCTGTGCCCTGCTTATAGCATCGATAGACTCCTCTGTTTAGTTCTAGTACTTTCCTAGAAACTGAGGACATCCAGAGACAGATGAATAAAATGGCCACAATACTCAAGAATAGCATGCCCTATGACAGTCAGTTAGAGAAAATAAGGACGCATCCCAGAGAAAAAGGAAGGCTCAAGTGTGTATATGGTGGGGGCGGGAAAGGAGAGGCAATGATGTCTGTTTTCAAATATTTGAAGGTTTGTCAAGTGGAAAACTGATTATGCTGTTTTTCCTGGCCCCATAAAATAGGACTAAAAGTAGAATCACAATATTTCAAAGCTGAAAAAGACCCCAGCAGCCATCCAGTCCACCCTGTCCTTAAAAAAAAATAGATAATAGGATAGCAGATGACTCATCACCCAACCTTTGCTTGAAGAACTCCAGAGTGAGGAAACTGACTACTTCCCTTGGCAACCTATCAGAAATAGACATGATGTTATCAACGGAAATTACATTAAATACCACCCATCCACCTTGCTCTGCTAGGACCATTTGGCCACTCTGTGGTTTGTGTGTCCCCCTCTATTAGAATGTGAACTCCTTGAAAGCAGAGACTATCTTATTTTTATGTTTATGTCCTCAGTGCCTTCTATACAATGAGCACTTAATAAATGTTTTTTCTTTCATCGATTCATCATTTAGATTCTAATGTTCTGTTTTGTTGCAATCATTCTGGTTCCTGTGTTAGTTATGATTGCAAGTTTAGTGTCATTGGCCAATTTTATAAGCACTCCATCCATACCCATAACCAAGTCATTGTCAAAAAGAATATATTTTTAAAAGTACATATTCAACAACGGACATATTATCAAGTTGACTTCAAAGGATTAATGACTATCCTTTGGATCTGGTCATTCAATTATTCCCAAATCCACCCAACTTGGCACAGGAAGATGGCGGGATTATTTCTAAATCTTGGTCAACTGAGAAGGTTAGGGGCTGACATAAAGGACTTGAGGGGCCATATATCATACTTATAACCCAGAACTGATGGAAGATTCCTACCTGACTTTTCTAAATTCAAGCTTCTGGAAGGGAGAGTCCCATCTGTTGTCACCTGTAATATCAGCTACCATATATCCGTATATCCAGCAACATTCAGGCTTCATGCTGGCAAATGAGGGAAACAAAGTCCTGAATGCAGTCAAACTCAGCAGCTCCTGGTCTACGATCTGGACTCTGCTCAGCTCTCTCTTATTAATTGCAAACATAGTCTGAGCTGGGCTTCTTCACTTTTTTGTATGTAATGACCCTTTTGTCTGTCTGGTGAAACCTCTATTATTCAGAATAACATAAATGCATAAAATAAAGCTTGTAGGATTACATAGGAAAGCAATTACATGGAAATACAGCTATCGAAAAAAAATTTTTAAAGCAACAAATTCATGGATCCCAGGTCAATAGTCTAATGGTTTACAGGAAAAAACCCACCAAGATGTAAGAGGCAGGAGGGATCTTAGCTGGACTTTCCACAGAATGCAATGACTATTCTGAGAGGCTTCCATTGTACCTTTGGAACTGCAAGCAGTTCCCTTTACACAGACTACTAAAGATTGGGGATAAGAATCAATCAAATCAATTACCCCTCTTAAAGTAACCAGCTTAACCAGGTGAGAACACTTGTACTGATCAAGAAATCAAACAAGGGTTTACAATTAGGTGCAAGATTTCCTTGTTAAACATCGTAGAGAACAGAGGAACACTCCACAGGAACTGAATTCTGTTGACTAAGAAGACTTGGTCATGCACTGTGAGTCTTCTATAAAATAGCAGACCAGGTCATAGCCCAAAGAATTCAGGTGTTCGTCAGCTTAATGAATGATGGCTATTTAAGCCAAGTTCCTAAGAAAGAATTTCACAGGGAGGGAATGAGAGAATCTCGGTCTCCCTTCACTCCCACCCCTGCCTTCACTCTCCTTGACTAGAGGAAGATCTTATGGACTTCAGAGGGTCAAAGGATTTGGGACTTCCCATCTGTATCCGATTCTCCCAGTTACTGAGGCTCACGATCTCAAGTCCTCACTCTTACTCACATTCACATAGCCAATCATTTGCTAAATGTTGTCATGTCTACCATCATAACATCTCTCGTATAACTGACCAAGATGGCACCATGTTCCTATCTCCTCATACCTGGATACTGTAAAGGCTTCTGGTTAGTTGGACCCTTTCCTTTAAGCCTCTCCTCATTCCAAGATATCCTCTGTTCAGCCTACAAAATGAATTTTATGAAGCACAGATCTGACCATGTCACACATGTCCCCTCATCAAGAAATTCCATTGGTTCTCTATTAGCTCAAGAATAAGAAATAAGATCTTCTGTTTGACGCTTAGAGTCCTTTACAGCCTGGCCATGCTTCCCTTCCCAGATGCCTTGTATTCTTCTTTCTTTTGTATACTGTATGATGTGGCTATATTAGCCTTCCTGCTGTCCATCACACAAGACGTTCCACCTCTGGAACCTGCGACTGTTCCCATGTTGGGAATACTCTCTCTCTTCTCTTTCATCTCCTGGCTTCCATTGCCCTCAGTATTTAGCTCAAATCCCACATTCCCTAGTCCTTCCTAAGCCCCAGCACCTTGCCTCAGATGCCATCTTCCAATTACACTGTGTGTATCTCACACATACATTTTTCAGATGTTACCTTTTTCATCAGGTTGTGACTCCTTGGGTGCGGGGACTCTGTATCCCTGTCTCTTGGCACAATGCCTGGCTCTGCTTGATAAATGGTTATTGACCAACTCACTGATGGACTGAGGAAGAGTTGATGCTTTGTTGGCATTAGGAGCAGGGGACACATAACACACTGCAAAGAAAGGCAGCTTCAAGAGTCTACAAGGAGCCCAGTTAAAAAACTACATCATACTTAGAGGGAACGTCATGAGTACCCTGCAAGGCAGGGGAAAAAAAAGATTTCCAGCACCAGGATCTATAAGTTACCCATATGACACTCTCTAAGCTGGAGCTCACTTTCCCCTGGACTCTGGATGTACTAGTGTTAAAGTGTAGCACAAACTTGGGGAAGATGTGTTTTGTATCATTGTTGTGACACCACTGTGGTGGTTGTGGTTGTCATTTCAGTCAAGTTCGACTCTTTGTGACCCCATTTGGAGTTTTCTTGACAAAGTGGTTTGGAATGGTGGTGTGCCATTTCCTTCTCCAACTCATTTTACAGTTGAGTAAACTGAGGCAAACAGGGTTCAGTGACTTGCCCAGGGTCACCCAGCTAGTAAGTGTCTGAGGTTGGATTTGAACTCAGATATGCCTGACTCCAGACCTGGAGCTCTATCCACTGCACTACCCAGTTGCCCTACCACTGTCCCAATTAAAAGCTAATAACATTTGGCCAACTAATTGATAATTCCCCTGATAATTAATGGTGAGAAACATACTGGTGAGGGCTCATGATTTATAGTGCTAGAAAAAGATACTCTCCACCCCTCAGGGGTACCCCAAACCCTGAAGGGGAAATGTAGTAACTACCCTCTGGAGACTCAACTTGCCATTGAGAAAATAGCCCCAGAGTCAGACTCTGGGAGTATTCATAGGCTCGCAGAATTTCAGAGTTGAAAAAAATTCTTTGAAGCTACGCATGAAGGCTTCTAATAAGAGGAACCCCACTATAGTAGGAGAGAGTGTGGCACAGTGGAAAGAGTATGAAGTCAGGAATTACAGGACCTAAGTTTGACATCTACCTCCAATGCTTCCTGCCTCTGTGACATTTGGCAAGTTAATGAATGTCCTGGGCCTCAGTTTCCCCATCTGTAAAACAAGGGAGACAGACAAAAGAGCCTCTGAAACCATTTTCAGGTCCGAGTTAGTGGTCCTATCATAGTTTACTCCACTTAAAGAATAACTTTAACTGTGAGGAAGTATTTTTCTTTTATTGAGTCTAAATTTGAATGAAACCCCTTTGACTGTTCCTGGCTGTGCTGTCCAGAAGCAGATCCTGCAGGCTGCACACTTTGTGTGTGAGGAGGGAGGAGGGAGAATCTAAGTGAGAGGTAAAGGAATAACTGAGCACATGAATGGGTGGAGCCAGAAGCTGGGCCCCTGGCTATGCCATCATGCCTCCATAGGGCCACAGGTGTCCTTTCCTGAGGGTGTGTCCTCCCCCAGCACGTGCATTCTTTGAAAACAGTCCCAGGGGCATTGCGGTATTTAGGCTAGTTGCGGAGGAAGGGACCAGGGTACTGCCACTGTGAACAGATGCTGGGTCTTGGGTAGGACATCAACAAATAATGCAAATAATTTCTGCATTATTTTGCCATTTTTCTAGTTATTGTCCGTTTTGACATTCAATATGAATTTTTTAAATTTTCGGTTTTTATTATGAACTTAACAATCGTGCAGAAACCTTCAATATGAATTTTAAAAGCCATTTTAATTTCAAAAGATCATCTACTCTGAGCAGGAAGGGAATTTAGAGGGTATCTAGTTCTCCCTTCTCATTTGACAGATGTGAGGGTAGAGTGATATACTTAACCCTAACCCACTTAAAGTATATAGTGATAAGGTACTCAATCAATAAATCTCAATCTTAGGCCTTAGAGGACTCGTGGAACAATTCCTCAGACTGTAGATGCTACACAAGAATTATGTTTGGACAGACTGAGGATATTGGCCATGGGAAAGACCCTGGACTTAGAATCAGAAAGACCTGAGTTCCAGTCCAATCTCAGACCCTTGCTAGCTGGTTGACCTTGGTCAAATTACTTAATCTCTTTCACTGTGTAAAATGGGGGCAATCATATCACCTGTCTCAGAGGATTGTTGCAAGGATCAAATAACATGATAGATGTACAATACTTTGCAAACTCTAAAGTCCTCTATATGGGGCAACTAGGTGGCACAATGGATAGAATGCCAGGTCTGGGTTCAGAAAGACCCATCTTCATGAGTTCAAATCTGGCCTCAGATACTTACCAATAACATGATCCTGGGCAAGTCACTTCACCCTGCTTGCCTCAGTTTCCTCATATGTAAAATGAGCTGGAGAAGAAATGGCAAACTACTCCAGTGTCTTTGCTGAGAAAAGCCCAAATGAGGCCAAGAAGAGTCAGAAAAATGACTAAACAGTGACATAAATCTATAAATTACCAAACTCAGCAGAATTGTGTTATTTTAGAGGTTGGAACAAGTATGACATTCCAGCACACCCCTGAGGAGAAAGATAAGACTGAAATGTGGCAGGAAAGGATATCAAAATGGGTCATCAGTTGTCCAGATATGTTGGAACAGAAGACCCAGGCTGAGGGAAGGCCTAGAAAAATCTCAGCTCTTTTCCCAATTTCCCTTCCCCATGCTTTTCTCCCTAGTCACCACAATATGATCTGCTATTTCATTCCCCAAATATTTTCAGTCCACTGAACTGAACCTCAACCACGAAGAGTTAGATAAAAATGGAAAGTTAGGCAGAGATTCCAAACTCTGCCTAAATGATAGGACTTTTTCTAACTGGGGGCTCAGAGCAACTGGGATTAAACCCTTTTTATCTAAGGCACACACCTTAAAGAAGGAAACCATAGAGACCACAAGGGCCACCATATTGTCCCCTCAGTGTGAAATTATCCAGTCATTATAACAGGGTATTACACAGATAAGAAAGCTGAAATGTGAAGTGACTCTTCCATGATGAAACACGTAGTAAGAGACAGAGTTAAAATTCAAGCTGAGGTCTCTTAATTCTGCATCATTCATTCTTTCCACTGGACTATTTTGCTTCTGGGTAGATAGGAGATGCCATAGTGCACAGAGCGCCAGGCCTGGAGACAGGAAGACTCATCTTCCTGAGTTCAAATCTGCCCTTAGATACTTTCTAGCTGTGTCACCCTGGGAAGTCCCTTAATGTTGTTTGCCTCAGTTTCCTCAATTGTAAAATGAGCTAGAGAAGGAAATGGCAAACTACCTCAGTATCTCTACCAAGAAAATCCCAAATGAGGTCATAAAGAGTCAGACATAACTGAAAAACACCTAAACAACACCACCTTGCTGCTTCTATAAATAATTATAGCTTAAATTCATAGGGCACTTCACAATTGAAAAGCACTTTGCATAAATTATCTTACACAACAAGCCTGTGAGCACTGATGGGCGTCGAGCCAGGTGCCATCACACCCAGCCCACACTCCATGCATGACTATGCCTGTGAAGGGCATGGTAAATATTCTACTTTCAATTTTGCAGTGAAGAAACAAAAGTTCAGAGATTAGCATAGACTCACACGGCCAATAGGTGATGGATCTGGAACTTTGGGCTCTGAGATGTAGCCCAGCGCTTTTTTGTACTAGAATAAGCTGCTTCCTTAGAAATATTTCTTTCTAAAATTAGATTAAGGAAGAATCTCAGAACTTAATTATGACTATATCTTTGAATTTGAAGCATTAGGATATATATAATCATTTTGGAAGATAGTAGTTTAACAAATTGCATTAAAGCAAATTTTACTAAGTATTTTATCCCCAAATGTTTTATTTGTGTGAAATTTTAAGGAAGATATAATTTTATGTTTCTGGTTTATTTACGTTTGAATCATTAAAATGCTGTTTTTGTACGAAACTATTTGACGTTCCCCAGGCTTTTATATCCTTTTGTACTTTTTTTGTGTCTCTCTTTTTTCCTTTAAAAACAGGAAGTTTTTGTTTTTGAGGTTGGTTGTTGTTATGTTTGTCTGTTTTGCATTTAACCCCTAACACCAAAAAATGAGTTGAGATTTCAGAATACATCACAGGCCAAACCAGGCACTAGGAGTGACTGATTCTACATGTCATAGCAGCCACTGTTTTAACAATGGAAATGAGTCAAATCAGTCCCAACAGTCAGACAGAATTGCATGTGTAGACATTGTCCATTGACAAGAGGAAGAGTTCTTGAATTTATAAGACCTAGCTAGCATAGCGATCAGCTAGGTGGTGCAGTGGATAGAGCACTGAGCTGAGAATCAGGAAGACTCCTCTTTCTGAGTTCAAGTCTCACCTCAGCCACTTATTAGTTGTGTGACCCTGGGCAAGTCACTTAATCCTATTTGCCTCAGTTTCTTCATCTGTAAAATGAGTTGGAGAAGGAAATGGCAAAACACTCCAGTGTCTTTGCCAAAAAAACTTCAAATGGGATCATGGAGAGTTAGACAGAACTGAACCATAACAAAGCTAGACTACAGGTGTGCAGAAAGGCTCTAGACAAAATTATGAATTAGGGAAAACATGTTTTAGTGAGGCACAATGATTAGAATGCTAGAATTGGAATCAGGAAGTCTAGAAAACAGACATATATTCAGGTTTTACTAAGCGTCAGGCCCTGTACCAGGGAGACAACATGGTGGCAAAGACAATGTCTGCTCTCAAGATGCTTATGTTCTCTTGTCAAGACAATATGTACACACTTAAGAATGCACAAAATGAAAACAGTAATAGCTAGCACTTAATATAGGGGTTTATGGTTTGCAAAGTATTTTATACATGTTATCTTGTCTGGTGCCCCCAACAACTTTGGGAGGTAAGTACAGTTATGATTCCCATTTTCAAATGAGGAAACTGAGGTTGGGAGAGGTTTAGTGACTTGTCCAAGGTGGCACAGCAAGCATTGGAGGCAGGATTTGAACTAAGGTCTTGCAGACTCCAAAGACAACATGTAATCCACTGCTCCCCCTAACTAAGTGACTAAAAGCATCAAAGAAAAATTTTAAATGGAAACAGCTTATAGGCTTGAATCTAAATAATATTGAGCTGGATGGCCCTTGTAGCTACAAAATTCTAAGAGGCAACCTAGATGAATATATATACACACATAAATATATGTGCATATATTTAAGTCTAAGAAGCAGAAATATCTTGATAAAAATAATAAGAGTAATAAAATTAGAGGGGACTTCAGAGGCCTTCAAATCTAATCCCCTCAATTTACAGACAAAGAAACTGAGACCTACCTAAAGGAAGTCATTTCCTCCAGAATAACACAGTAAGTGTCTGAGGTAGGATGTGAACCCAGACCTTTATGGTTTCAGATTCAATGCTCTATCTATTACACCATATTACCTTTCATAGAGTCCTCAAAATGAATCATGGCAGTCCTAGTCTATCAAGCCCAATAGCTCCATTCAATGGACTCAACACAGAATTGAGTCCCATTGACTCCAACGATCTATTTTTGGAAATACTTTCCCGAGTTCTTACTCAGTTTTCAACACCCCTCACTACAACATTCTATAATATACTCTAATCTTTCTCTCTCTTTACTCCTCAATATCATTCATTTACAAATAAATGTAAAAACACCTCCAAGGGCTTGTTCTCATACCCACCTGGTCAAGCCACTGAAAATCCCATGTGGTAAAAAACCATCTTGACTATCTTTTACAGCCTTGGTGATGGACAATTTACAAGATCATGAACAGCTACCACACGTGATATCTCTCCCCACCAGCTGTCTGCTTTCTCCCAGCATTCCCAACCTAAACAATGGTTTGTTTTTATTTCCATTATCAACCTCACCATTTCTCTTTGGATCTGTTATAATTTTGGTTCTTCTATGATCCATTAAAATTCATTTTGATGCTTTGTCATGGTATAGAGGTCAGTTGACCCTGCTTTCACAAAGTTTGTGCCTGTGAAGCTTAAGTTCTGGCAAGTTCCAACAAACTGGAAGTCCTCTAAGATGAGCATAGTAATTGACTATGTCTTAGGTTCAAGATCTAGCCTATATTGAAGTTGGAAAGATTTACTAATAGTATATTGACTAATAGGTGATGGATCCTTTGGCCACGATGACCATAAAAAATTACTCAGATATGCATAAATATCCTCCATGTTGCATCTTTTTCAGGTAAGACTTTACAAAGGATTGACTTAAGGCCTTAAACCATCAAGTCTTTATTGTGAAGAATGCAACCCTAGTCTTCATCACAACCTTCCCAAAAGGACGATGTCTTCTACCTACACTAACTTTGGAAATGTCCAGAGCTGTGCTCAGGATTTGAGCTCATTTACCCATTGTATAATGTTCTACCAACCATCCTACTTAACCATTTAACTGATGAAGTATCTGCCCTCCCTTTGCTTAAAGAGCTATTACAAAGAGTTAAACATTTTTCCCATCACCTCAACATAAAGACAAGCCCTTTATGACACTTGCATATTAAAATCTTTCATAGGTTTTTATTGCAATTAGAAATCTAAATATATGACAGAATTATCAAGATATTTCTAAAGACAAAATCTGACTATTTAAATCCAGAAGAGATAAGATGGTCTGAGAAAGAAGGGAGAACTATTTAATTCTTGGTATGTTCTCTTTTTTCTACCTTGGAATCATATTGAGATTGGATTAAATAGATAAAAAAAAAATTAAAAGGTAATTGAAGACCAAGATAAATTAGGAAATAATTAGGAATCCCTCAAGGAATTGCCCTCAAGGAATTCCATTCACCAGGCTGGCATAAACTACTTCCCAGGATTCTAAAAGAGTTTGCCAGAACCCTCGTGTGCTGTTGGTAATCTAAGAGACTGTGGAAAATGGGAGTGGGGCCACACAACTGGAGAGAGACAAGCATTCTGTTTTTCTGGAGCTATCTTTGGTCCTGGTTGTTTATCATCCTCATCAATGACTTGGGTGAAGGTGTAATGGGTATACCTGTTAAATCTACAGATGACAGGAAAGAATAACTAATCCAGTGAATGATGGAATTAGGATCCCAAATCATTTTGACAGGTTAGAATAACTGCACAAGTCTAATCAGATAAAATGTAAGAGGGGTAAATGTTATGTCTTCTATTTGTGTTCAAGGAAGACCCTACACAAGAAGGGGGAGGCAGAACTAGACAGTAGAATCTTGTATTTTTAGTGTACTGTAAGCTTAATGGGAGCAAATAGGGTAATGTGGGTTCCAAGAAAGCTAATGGGACCTTTAGCTGCATTAAGAGAGTTGCAGCATTCAAGACTTGAGAAGTGATAGTTACTATCCATCCTCTGCAGTGGTCAGACCATATCTAGACTATTACTTTTAATTCTAGGTTTCATGTTTGAAGAAGGACATTGTCACATAGAAAACATTCAGAGAAGGACACTAAAGTCCTAGAATGAAGAAGACCTTCAAAATCATGCCACATAAAGATTGGTTGAAAGATTTGTAGATGATTAGCCTGAAGAAAAGAGGACTTGGGAGAGGAGACATAAGAGATACTTCAAGTATTTGAAAGGTTGTTGTGTGGAAGTGGTATTAGAATTATTTCTCTTGGAGTTGCAAAGGGACAGATTTAGGCTTGATAGAAGGAAAGACTTTCTAACAATCAGAACTACCCTAAAATGGAACAGATGGCCTTGGGAGGAAGGTTGTTCCTTTTCACTAGAGGTCTTTAAGCAAAGGATGGAAAAATGGAGAAGAGACTCTTATTCTTGTCAGTGTTGAACAAGATGGATTTTGAGATGTCTTCCAACTCAGAGATTCTGATTTTGCTTGTGTGCTTTGCCAAGTAAATCAAATAAATCTAAAAATCTTGTGCAAGGTTCACTATTGGTAATCGTCATACAAGTGGTTATGACTATGAGTCACAGTCTTTGGGGACACAGTTATTTTTCTTGAGTTTATAAATGGAAAAATTTGTACACATAAGAACTGAGAATAAAGTAAGACTATCCTCTTTCATCCCCATTCTTCTATATACATATATTCCTTGTTCATATATACATTTCTTTAGTTTAGTGTTAAAAGTAGATTATGTTCCCCTTGAGGACAAGTGCCATGCTTTCTATCTCTTCTATATGACCATACTAATTATAACCATAGTTCCTAATAAAGGGAAGTCTATAGAGTAAATATTCAATTAATGTTGGTTAGATTGAGGAAGGAAAGAAGGAAGGAAGGAAGGAAGGAAGGAAGGAAGGAAGGAAGGAAGGAAGGAAGGAAGGATGGAAAGAAGGAAGGAAGGAGGGAAGGAAGGAGGGAAGGAAGGAAGGAAGGGAAAAAAAAGGGCTGCTCCTTAACAGAATTCCAAAATTCAAAGAATTACTACAGCAAGTTTCATATATTTTCTAAGAAAATGTCTTCTGAATTTACAGAATTTGGGGCTTATGTACCTCCCATCTTACACTTTCCAATTTTGTCTTTACTACTGATGTCTAATGAATTTGCCAGGCTCCTTCTGGGTGAGCTCTGGAATATAATAATTTGGGTGTAACATGCCTTTTGAGAGCTGGGCTGCCCCCACAAAGGTCATATTATATTATCTTTGGCTTGTATGCTCCTCCTACTCAGAGTTTATTTTGAAAATTCTCTCCTATCTAGTTTTCCATAAATGTGGTTAAGAAGGTCTCCCTCTCCCATGCAAGCACTCAAGGAAATAATGCATAGTCAGTAAAGGATAGTCTTTATTTCACTTCACAGAAAAAGCAGAAGGTGCTAAGTACTCACCAGAGTCAATAAACAGATAAAGAAAACAAATCAAACATCTGCAATAAGCTCCACTTCTACTATAACTTGGCATTGTTATCAGGACAAAATACTCACATTCCAGTGAAAGTCCTCTTTCCCACAGGTCGCTTTACAATCCCTTCTGAACTCTGTGGTAGTACTTCCCTGAGATGCTAAGTATATTTTAAGGTTGCTGGATAGCCAATCTCCTTCTCATTGGATTAGCACTGTATGAGTAACTCATTGCAATAGGAATGGGGTGGTAGAATCAGTATCTCTGACTCTCCTGGGCCATGGCTTTAGTCCCTTTAAAGCTTCTCCAGTCAAGAGAGCACAAGGGCAAGCCCCTTCTTTCTCCAAGAGGTGTGATGCTTGGGAACTCACTGCTTTCAGCTGCAGTTGCCATGTGGGCAATCCTCTAAGGCAACATGGCACCATGGCACTGTGGATCTAGAATCAGAAGAATTAGGTTCAAATCCCACCTGTGACAATTACTTATCTGTGCAATGTAGGTAAGTCACTTAGCTTCTCTATAAAATGAGGGAATTAAATAAAAGAACTATATGAATAAGCTACAAAATATTTATACAAAGAAAGTCATTAAATAATTGGAGAAATAGTAATTGCTTATGCATAGGCCAAACCAACATAATAAAAATTATAGTGCTACTGAAATTACTTATTCAATGCCACACAAATCAAACTATCAGAAGATTATTTTATTGAGCTAATGGGAAAACATAACAATTAAATTCCTTTGGAGGAATAAAAGGGGAAAAAAATCAAAAGGGAAACAATGAAAAAATAGGAAAGAAGGGAGCCTAGATCTCAAACTATACTACAAGACAGAAATTATCGAAATGCTTTTGTACTGTTTATGAAACAAATCAATCAGTGAAATGGATTAG
This sequence comes from Notamacropus eugenii, assembly GCF_028372415.1. Lineage (NCBI taxonomy): Eukaryota > Metazoa > Chordata > Mammalia > Diprotodontia > Macropodidae > Notamacropus > Notamacropus eugenii. The sequence goes on along the minus strand of NC_092877.1, from coordinate 352,160,184 downwards.
CCACATACAGAATACAGAAGCAATGTGTTCCTAGTTACCTAGTATTTGATAAACCCAAAGATTCCAGCTACTGGTGTAAGGATTTAGCATTTGACAAAATCTGCTGGGAAAACAGGAAAGTAGTCTGGCAGAAACTCAGTATAGACCAACATCTTGTACTATACACCAAGACAAGCTCTGAATGAATGCATGACTTAGATGTAAGAAGTGATCTCAAAAATAAATTAAAGGAACAAATAATTACCTTTCAGATTTATTGATAGCAGAAGAGTTCATAACCAAACAAAGGATAGTGAAGATCATAGCAGATAAAATGGACATTTTTATTACATAAAATTAAAAGGGTTTTGAACAAACAAAACCAATGTAGCTGTAATTAGAAGGGAAACTGGTAACCAGGGAGGGGAGGTGGAGTATTTTTGCAGTAAGTTTCTTTGATAAGGGTCTCATTTTCAGGATGTATAAAGAGCTCCATTTAATTTATAAGAATAAGAACAATTCCCTAATTAATAAATGGTCAAAGGATGTGAACAGGAAATTCTTCTAAAGAAAAAAAATCCAAGCTATCAATAGCCATGTGAAAAAAAAATGGTCTAAATCCCTAAGAATTAGAGAAATGCAAATTAAAACAATTTAAAGGTTCCCCTGCAGCAATTCTGAGGCTATCATACCCATCCAATTGGCCAAAAAGTGTCAAATATTGGAGTGGTTATGGGAAAAATGGGAAAATCAATGCAATATTTGGTGAAACTGCGAACTATTCTTGCTATTCTGGAGAGGAATTTGCAACAATATCCAAAAATTAAACTAAATTAAACAGGCAGTTTTTCTAAGGAAAAAATCTAAGCTATCAATAATCCTATGAAAAAAGTGCTCCAAAACCAGTAATAATTAGATAAATATGAATTCAAGGAATTCTAAAGTTCCCTTAAAGCTGTTCTGAAGTTCTCCCTCCCATCCATGTTTGGCAAAGTTAACACAAATGGAAAATACCAAAGTTGATCCTGAAATGACAAATGTTGAAGGGGTTGCAAGAAAATCGGCACGTTGATGCATGGATGGTGGAGCTGTGAACTAGTCTAGCCATTCTGGAAAGCAATTTGGAACAATGCCCCTGATGTTACTAAACTATACATACTCTTTATCCTAGCAACACCATTACTAGGTCTATACCCCAAAGAGATCAAAGGACCCACAGCTACAAAAATATTTATAATAGCTCTTTTTTGTAGTGGCAAAGAATTGGAAACTGAGAAGGTGCCCATCATTTGGGGAATGACTGGACAAATTATGGGTTATGAATGCAATGTACTACTGTGCTATAAGAAATAATGATAAAAAGTTGCCTGATTTTTTTTTCTCTTTTTTATTTGTTGATTTCTCCTATTAGACTTTCTCTCTCTCTCTCTCTCTCTGTCTCTCTCTCTCTCTCTCTTTGTCTCTGTCTCTCTTTACCTCTTTATTTATATCCCCAGTGTTAACCATAGTGTCTAGCACATAAATGCTTCGTAAATGCTTATTGTCTTTACTGGATTTAACTTTCAGAGAAGCGTGGGAAGATTTATATAAAATGACACCTAATGATGTATGCAGAACCAAAAGAACAATTTATACAATAACAACAGCGTAAAGAGAAACAACTTTGAAGGACTTAAGAACTCTGAACAATGCACTCATCAACCATCATCTCACAGTACCAATGATGAAATATGGCGCCCATCTCCTGACAGAGAGGTACAGATTGAGACTTACATATTTTGGACATAGATAATGTGTGAATTTGTATCAACTGATTATGTATATTTGTTTTTCTCTTTTTTTCAATGGGAAGGGGAAGTAGGATGAGAAACACATTTTTCATTTAAAAAATTAAATAAATTTTTTAAAATAAAAGTGCTAGAAATGGCCCCAGAGGTCCTTCCTGCTCTAGATTTATGAACCTGTGAGCCCTAAACTTAGAGTAATATAGATCTATTCAGGTCTATCCATGATTCAAATCCTGCCTCAGACACTTTCTGACTCTATAACCATGGACAAATCTATTAACCTTTCTAAGCCTGTTTCTTCATCTATGAAATGGAGAAAATAATAGCCCTGACATCATAAGATGATTGTGACGGTCAAAGCAGATAATGTATATAAAATGCTTTGCAAAACTTAAAGAGCTGCATATGTGTGTATGGGTGCGTGTATGTGTATAAATGTGTGTGTAGGTATCTCTATGTATGTGTGTATATAGACACACACATATAAACACACACACACACACGCACACACACACACACACACACACACACACACACATATATATATATATATATATATATATATATATATATATATATATATATATATATATATATACCCACATATGTATGTGTATGTGTGTGTGCTACTCTTTCAAAAAAGGGTTGCTGCTTAGGAGCTCTCTATAGGGCCAAATTCACAAAAGCTCATACCTGGAGTTAGTCACAAGGCAACTCCCAAGGTTGCCTTGCCTAAGAACTTTGTCTTTCTGCTAGAAAGCTTGATTCTGAGATAATGCTGTCTTTCTAGAAAATTTAAATTCTCCCCCTCTTCTATAAAAACAAAGGATTTGGACTGGTTTATCTCCAAGGTCCTTTTCAGTTCTAAAACTGAGGATACAGTAACTATTTTATTATAAGTGTAAAATACTAAATATCAGTTAGCAAAGAAATAAAAAGGAAAAGGTATAGGAATTGAAGTAGGAAGGTGTGGGCTTGAATCTCAGCTTTCTCACTGATTCCCTGAGTGACATCTGGCATTTCAGTCTCTCTGGGCCTCAGTTTTCAGTCTATTAAATAAAGAGATAAAACTAGGTAATATTTGAAAACTCTCAAAATTCTAAATCTATGATCCAACAAATATCTAAATCTCACAATCTAAAACTTTTAAATTTTGAGATTATAGTTAACAGTTAAAATAGAACAAATCACTTTTACATGGAATATTACTACCAATGGGAGCCATCATGGTGTAGTGAATAGAGGGCAAGGCTTGGAATGCAGAAGACGTGCTCAAGCCCTGCATCTCACATGCACTGGTTACATGATAAAGGCGTTTAATCTCTCAGTGCCTCAAGAGAGCTCTCTAGGACCATGCATTATAGAACAATTACCAGTCTGAATTAGTAGAGGGAATGTCTTAACAAGAGCTCACCATATGCATGAAATCACAAGTCGGCACCATCATCCCATCCCCAAATTCCCCAAATGCTATGGACATACCAAAAAGATGTTTACCAAAAGATGACTCCCAGATGGTGTTCTTATCCCTCTCCTCCTGTCTATTGTCATCACCACCACTTTAGTACCTATGCATCTTCAATCTCACCTACCTGGTCTGTTGTAGTAGCAGTTACCTTTCAGTCTCTCAGACCCTCTGTCTTGTTCTTCTTCCCTCCCTGAAGTCCAAATCACGTAACAATAATGACAACCAGCATTTAAATAGAGCTTTAAGGTTTGCAAAGTGCTGTGCAAGTATTACTTCATTTTCTCCTCACAAGAACTCTAGGAGGTAGGTGCTACCATTATCCTCATTTTCCAGAAGAGAATCGCAAAGAAGGTTAGAATGAAACTGAAGTCTTCCTAACTCTATCCATCACGCCTTCTATCCATCGCTCTACCTCATTTAGGATGAAAAGGGCTTGGGTTGGGAGGGAGGGGTAAAGATGCACGTTGGCTGTCTTTGCATATTTGAAGGACTATTGTGTGGAAAAGATTTATTATTTGTCCCTAGAACTCAGAACTAGGATGCAATGTCAAATTTGGCTTGATGAAAGGAAAGTTTTCTTTAAAATTAAGGCTGTCCATAAGTAGAGTAGAGATTTTAAACTAGATGTTTAGTGTCTATTTGTTGAGTAGATGGGGATTCCTTTCAGGTATGGATTGTACCAAGTAACTGCCGAGATCCCTTTCCACTCTGACCTTCTCTGATTCTATGGCAAGGGCAACCCACTTGGCAAGTATATCATATATTTCCCTGTTTTCTACCTTATTTGATGTTAATATCCAAAGGATTGTTTTAAAAAGTTATCTTTGCAGTGGTATCTGTCTAGAAATTTTAAATCATCTTAACAAATACGTGCAAGACATTTGTTTGGGGGGGAGGAGAAGAGCTTTTAAATTTGTACTTTGCTCCAGACATTGTGTGTGTGTGTGTGTGTGTGTGTGTGTGTGTGTGTATGTATGTAGAGACAGAGAGGAAAAAGAGAAGAGGAAGAAA